>NC_074699.1:7000020-7677057 GCF_029448725.1 Salvelinus fontinalis
ATGAGTCTGTTCAGCTAGCTTACTAGCTAGCTGCATGCAATGTCTGTTTACCTGATGTTAGCTGACATTAATTTTCTCTTGTCACTTTCCCTTCCTCTATTGTGTTGCACCATTGGTTTTGGTGTTACTGGTTAAAATTATAGGCTGAGGTTCTCTACTCTTACTGTAAACAACTTGATCGAGACTATAAATATGCAGAACTGTTAACCAAACGATTGCACATTAATAAAGGTAGCTTGTCCCTGCTTGTTCCAGGTTGAAGGACTTTACACGCTGGCACCCAGACAGATGTAAATAACTTGGGAACCTCCCAGCCACCAGGATAATCACCATATCCCAGGATTCTATTCGGGAGTGTGCAACATCACAATGTTAGATAGAAATAGATTCACCCATGTTATTGTTTATCTATGCAGATTTGTCAGGTCATTGTGATTTATGAAGCTTATTCTAAAATACAGATGTGATTTCTGTGCCAGCGGATCGCACCGTGTGCAAGTCTTCAATTTAGACAACAATTACTTGATGAGGTGGTAGTGAAGGGCTGGAACAAAATCCTGTGAACATCATATCCCGTGCATAAAAAAAGTTGCCCTCATGTACAGAACAAGCTTATGAATGTTGGAGGTTAATCATCTTGAGATTGGACTGTGTTTTAAGGGCTCGTGTACAGATACAGGAAAAACAATAAAAATGACAAGTGTTGATGTGTCGTCCACACGTTTCTGGTTTTGAGGCTTGGTGTCACGTTCCTGACCTATTTCTGTTAGTTTGTTGTATGTGTTAGTTGGTCAGGATGTGAGTTTGGGTGGGCATTCTATGTTTTCTGTTTCTGTGTTGGTTTATTGGGTTGCCTGGTATGGCTCTTAATTAGAGGCAGGTGTTTGGCGTTCCTCTAATTGAGTCATATTTAGGTAGGCGTTTTCACAGTGTTCGTTGTGGGTGATTGTCTTCCGTGTCTGTGTCTGTACACCACGCGGGACTGTTTACGGTTTGTTCGATTTGTGTAGCCTATGTTTCCTATTCGTGCGTTCTTCTTGTGTTATGTAAGTTTGTCGTCTAGGTCTGTCTACACCGTTTGTTGTTTTTGTTAGTTTAGTCAAGTTCGTGTTTTTTCGTTAATAAATTATGTCATTTCACGACGCTGCGCCTTGGTTCCCTCAATACTCCTCCTCGTCTGATGAAGAGGAGGAGGATTACCGTTACAGAATCACCCACCAATCCAGAACCAAGCAGCGGAATTTCGAGCAACGGGAGAGTATACAGGACTTGTGGAGTTGGGAGCAAGTATTTAACGGAGAAGGACCATGGGCTAAAGTGAATCACCGTCCATGGGAACAGCTGGAGGCAGTTCGGAGAGCGGAGGAAAAGAGAGAGAGGAACCGGAGTTATGAGGGGACGCGTCTTGCACGGAAGCCCAAAAAGCCCGTGAGTAACACCCAAAAATTTCTTGGGGGGAGGCTAAGAGGTAGTGGGCCAAGGGCAGGTAGGAGACCTGCGCCCACTTCTCAGGCTTACCGTGGAGAGCGGGAGTACGGGCAGGCGCCGTGTTACGCAGTAGAGCGCACGGTGTCTCCTGTACGAGTGCAAAGCCCAGTGCGGGTTATTCCACCTCCCCGCACTGGTAGGGCTAGATTGGGCATTGAGCCAGGTGTCATGAGGCCGGCTCAACGCGTCTGGTCTCCAGTGCGTCTCCTCGGGCCGGCATACATGGCACCTGCCTTACGTATGGTTACCCCGGTTCGCCTACATAGCCCGGTGCGGGTTATTCCACCTCCCCGCACTGGTCGGGCGACCGGGAGCATTCAACCAGGTCAGGTTGTGCAGGCTCAATGCTCAAGAGAGCCAGTACGCCTGCACGGTCCGGTATTTCCGGCGCCACCTCCCCGCCCCAGCCTAGTACCTACAGTGCCTACACTACGCACTAGGTTACCAGTGCGTTTCCAGAGCCCTGTTCCTCCTCCATGCACTCTCCCTGTAGTGCGTGTATCCAGTTCGGTGCCTCCAGTTCCGGCACCACGCACTAAGCCACCTGTGCGTCTCCAGAGCCCTGTACACACTGTTTCTTCTCCTCCTACTAATCCTGATGTGCTTGCCCTCAGCCCGGTGCCACCAGTGCCGGTACCACCCACCAGGTATAGAGTGGGCTTTGAGAGTCCAGTGTGCCCTGTCCCTGCTCGCCGCACTATTATGAAGGTGCGTGTCCTTAGCCCGGTGCCTCCAGTTCCGGCACCACGCACCAGGTCTACAGTGCGCCTTATCCGGCCAGAGCCATCCGTCTCCCCAGCGCCATCTGAGCCATCCGTCTCCCCAGCGCCGTCTGAGCCATCCGTCTGCAATGAGCCTGCAAAGCCGCCCGTCTGCCATGAGCCTACAGAGCCGTCCGCCAGACAGGAGCCGCTAGAGCCGCCCGTCAGACAGGATCTGCCAGAGCCGCCAACCAGACAGGATCTGCCAGAGCCGCCAACCAGACAGGATCTGCCAGAGCCGCCAGCCAGACAGGATCTGCCAGAGCCGCCAGCGAGCCATGAGAAGCCAGAGCCGCCAGCGAGCCATGAGCGTCGAGAGCCGTCAGCCTGCCATGAGCGTCGAGAGCCGTCAGCCTGCCATGAGCGTCGAGAGCCGTCAGCCTGCCATGAGCGTCGAGAGCCGTCAGCCTGCCATGAGCGTCGAGAGCCGTCAGCCAGCCATGAGCGTCGAGAGCCGTCAGCCAGCCATGAGCGTCGAGAGCCGTCAGCCAGCCATGAGCGTCGAGAGCCGTCAGTGAGCCATGAGCGTCCAGAGCCTTCAGCCAGCCATGAGCGTCGAGAGCCGTCAGCCAGCCATGAGCGTCGAGAGCCGTCAGCCTGCCATGAGCGTCCAGATTCGTCAGTCAGCCATGAGCTGCCCTTCAGCCAGAAACGGCTATATACCCAGAACTGCCCCTCAGTCCAGAGCTGTCTCTCTGTCCGGAGCTGCCCTTCAGTCCGGAGTTGCCCCTCTATCCTGATCTCCCTCTCTATCCTGAGCTACCTCTATATTCTGATCTATCCCTCTGTCTTGTGCTATCCCTCTGTCTTGATCTATCTCTCTGTCCCGGTGTTGTCCCTGTCAGTGATGTTACCAAGAGGATTTTGTGGGGGTAGAATGAGGGTGGACATTTTTAGGGGGAGATGGAGGCTAGGATTGATTATGGTGGGGTGGGGACCTCGCCCGGAGCCTGAGCCACCACCGTGGTCAGATGCCCACCCAGACCCTCCCCTAGACTTTGTGCTGGTGCGCCCGGAGTTCGCACCTTATGGGGGGGGTTATGTCACGTTCCTGACCTATTTCTGTTAGTTTGTTATATGTGTTAGTTGGTCAGGACGTGACTTTGGGTGGGCATTCTATGTTTTCTGTTTCTATGTTGGTTTTTGGGTTGCCTGGTATGGCTCTTAATTAGAGGCAGTTGTTTGGCGTTCCTCTAATTAAGAGTCATATTTAGGTAGGCGTTGTCACAGTGTTCGTTGTGGGTGATTGTCTTCCGTGTCTGTGTCTGTACACCACGCGGGACTGTTTACGGTTTGTTCGATTTGTGTAGCCTATGTTTCCTATTCGTGCGTTCTTCTTGTGTTATGTAAGTTCGTCATCTAGGTCTGTCTACACCGTTTGTTGTTTTTGTTAGTTTAGTCAAGTTCGTGTTTTTTCGTTAATAAATTATGTCATTTCACTACGCTGCGCCTTGGTTCCCTCAATACTCCTCCTCGTCTGATGAAGAGGAGGAGGATTACCGTTACACTTGGGCATCCGGTGACTGCGGTTCATCTGTCCAATCCCCTGCAAGGAGAGAGAAAGGCGTCAATCATTTTACAATGCTGGATTCATTTAATTGAATATATATTCCTGTTCGATATGCCTTTATATAATTATATTGGACACCCTTTGTCACGTGTTAGTTTTGTATCCAATGCGTGTAGCTTAAATGAATATGAAGTAGCCTCGGCCTTCTAAACTAGTCTGACTGGATCATAGCATAGCTTTCAACATGAGTTACGAATATAGAAGCACGTTATCTTGAACATTTAGTGTAATTTAGGAGCGTCTGCTAAACGACTAAAATGTAAACATAAAAGGTGTGCGCTGCATGAGTTAATCACAATGCAAGCCTACTCATTAGAAGAACGAAAAAAAACATGAGCAGCCCTTATGTAATATTAGATCCACGGTGAAACACCACTATTCTGTCTATTTGTAATTCTTAAACAGTCAGTAAAATAGCTTAATTAGCCATCTCTAAAAAAAAAAAAAAAAAAAAAAAAAAACACATCCTGTGTCATGCACGCAAGCTTACCTGTCATGTCCACAATCCTGGAGCTGCAGACCAAGCAATATGTGAAAGGAGCACTCTATACTGTAGGATTATTTATTCTGGTCGGTGATAACTCCATTCATTAACAGGTACTGAGAAGATCGATGATGTTATTGGTGTCGTATATTTCCACTTTGGTATAGTTGTCCACTGAATTGATAGCACTAGTTGCTTACGCTGCTACAGTGGCTGCACTCTGGGGAATGCAAATTCATTTTTCACGTGATGCTGCCTTCGAATCGTTGCATGAGATGCATACCCCCCCCCCCCCCACACACACACACACACACACACACCGTACCCTGTTGCTACCCTGTTGCTTTCTGGGACAGTGATTGAGTGCTGGGCTGTCATAAGAGTAGAGTTTTATGATGAGCAGGCCCAAATGTTACCCTAGGACCAGTGTGTGTGTGTCCGCGTGTTTGTGCCTGTTTGTTTTAGCTGGGCCCTTCATGTGCGCATATGGGTTACTCCTCGGCGCTCCAGGCTTGGCTTGACATGAGATGGGTAAATTAGTAGGGGGATGAGCGGGAAGGAGGGAGAGCAGAGAAGATGAGGTATTGGCATCTTTGTTGCAAACCACCGTAACCGGGAGCAACTGTAACCACTGTGACCGTGCCTTGAGAGGTTTTAAGGGCTTCCATATGTGGCGGTTTAGAGAAAGGGGTGTAGCGGAGGGAGAGAGATCGAGAAAGAGAGAGATTTCTAGAGAGATGGGGAGAGGGATAGAGTGAGAGCATAGGACGTATAGTAAACATGACAAACAGACCTATCTAGGCCTACCGTTTTTCTACTCTCTATGGCCCTAACAACCAATGGAAAAATGCCACTAAAATACCAAGATGACCGTCAGATATGGAGGTGGTAAAATACTGGTGTTGGCGGGAGGTTATGGACACACACAAACCTTTTTAGTCCTGTCTCATTGAACAGCGTTGTGTGACTCTTCTGGGGTTTTAAGAGGGAACATAACTCAGGAAGGATGGTCTGGCCACAACATGCTGAGATGCAGCTGTCCAGCTCTAACAAACACTTTCACAAGCTTTACAGGGTGAGGAAAGAGATGGAGGGGAGAGAAGGATGTATAGAGATAGGAGCTATGGGTGGCATAGTGGAGAAGAAAAGGGAGAGGAATGGACATTGTCAAGATATCTGGAGAGCAACAATGGAAAGACAGGTGAGGGAAGACTGGGAAAGAGAGAGGGAATGTAGGAAAATACATGAGTGCAGGGAAAGTATGTGTGTGTGTGTCCTGTTCCATCTCCCAAATGCAAATCCACACACACACACACACACACACACACACACACACACACACACACACACACACACTTGTCTGTGAGCGAGGTGGTTAATTTTCTTCCTATGTTCTGTACCACTATACATTTCGCATGGTGCTGTTTTCTCAGTGACTGAACACACACACACACACACACACACACACTGCCCTCCACAGAGTCACTTGGGAGGTCCAGCCCAAATTAACAGTCAACCTTTTGACATTATTCGCAAGATGTGACCACCACTCCTGGGGGGTTGGGTTATTGTTTGTGTGTTGACCCTATATTACAATAATTAGCCTTCCAAAGTCCTGTGTGGTTTTTGGTGTGCGGGCGCTGGCTATGCTGTAATTTCCCCATACATGCGCTCATTTATAGTAGTAAATTCGAAAGTAAGTGAGTTAACATTGGGTGCTGGTGAAAGAAAACAGGCGCTAGTGGAAATAACTTTTTTTTTGACTTGCAGTCCCACCATAGATGAAATAGCCTAGCCTGGAATAGCTCGCCGTGTGTTAGGAGACTGCTGTAGGTAGTGGTGGATTGTGAGATGGGTTGTGTTTTCCCTTGAGGACCACCTGACTAGCTCTGGCCATGCCGAGGTTCCTGTGGGGTTCTACACACATATTCACGCCACTTACAAAGGTGTGGACAAAGCTGTGTGTGGTCAGTGGTCTGTTTTCTCTTTGCAGAAGAGAACACACACACACCAGCATTTGGCAACAAAGGTAAAATGTTATACCAGGAAGTAAGTGAGGGTTTGGCTTACCCCCCCCCCCCCCCCCCACACACACACACACAGCCAGGTGAGCTCTTATCTCTCTCTGATCATTGTGTTCTGTCTGTCATGGCAGTGCCTCTGAAAGACCAGTGCCACAATGCCTGGCTGGCAATGCATTGTGGGGGAAAGGCATGTTCCCTTTTAAGAGAGGTACCTGGAGAGGTTTCCGTCTTTTTAGCAGTCATCTAGTCTGTTATTTCAGGTATTGACCTTACAATCACCTCTAAAGATGGAGTCCGCATTAGGGGAAACGGCGCCACTGTTCGCCCAGCACCTTTATTTTTGTTTTGTGGGCGAAACAGAGGTGAGGTGTCGAGCAGCGAAAAAATTGCTGTTCTATCGTGCGTGCAATGATGTCTGGGAAAAAAAAACATTACTAATAACGCTGTTGTTGTAATAGCCTATCCCAAACGGATGTGGCAGTTTCCCTATTAAGGATTAGAGTTTAGACACTTTTTTTAGTTCGATCCCCCAAAAAAGTATGTTATTCAAAAGTATGTGATTGAAGTACAGATAACTGCCCAAATAATGGAAACACTTAAGTAAATGAGGAGGGAAAAAGTCTATTGATATCAGGTGCTTCCACACAGGCAATTGACTTAAAGATATTGACTTAAAGATATAGATGGACGTATCATTTCTTACAACCGACAACTTTTGAACATCAGAACATACCGGATTCAACCTCATCGACTTTGACTCATCTGGCCTTGGCTCTTTCTGTAATTCCGACCCAATTCCCGTGCTACCCAAGACGTTACAGAGGCAAGAGAGGGGGGGATCCTATCGAGATTAATGCAAAGGGAGAACTGGCCATTCTCTTCCCTCCATTCACTTAATAATAAAATGATTGATCGTGGATTTGCTACCAACGGGACTCTCGAAACTGAAATATTCTCTGCTTTTCCGAAACATGGCTCTCGTAACAAGATATGCCTCATGGCTATCTAAGTCTATGGACTCTCCATTCACCGTTCCGACAAGACAATGGAGTCAGGGAAATTGAGTGCGCTGACTTGCATGGAAGTATCGACCCATTGTTCATCTGCCTTGAATGCCAACCCTTTTACCTCCCAGTGGAGTTTTCAGCTGTTATTGTTACTCTTTAATAAATTCTACCAGGACTACGAAAAATAACAAGCTGGCACTTAACGAACTGTACGAGGCTATAACCAAGCAGGAAAACTTGCATCCAGAGGCTTCTTTTCTGGTTGCTGGTGATTTTAATTCTGCGTCATTAAGACACATGATGCCGGAACTTCCATCAACACGTCTCCCTCGACACTAGGGAGACTAAGTCCTAGACCTCTGTTATTCTACCCACAAGCAAGCATAAAATACCTTCCCTCATCCGCCATTCAGCAAATCAGATCAAGACTCCGTACTCCTGCTTCCTGTTTACAATTAGAAGCTCAAACAGAAATGACTCATGACTCCCTTTGTTGAGAAATGGTCTCCAGATCAGAGATGATGCTAAAGGACTGCTTTGTTAGCGCAGATTGGAATATGTTTCGGGACTCCGCAGATAACATCGACAAGCTAAACCACCTCAGTCACCGTCTTCAATTGGAATTGCATCGGCGACGTTATCCCCTCAGTTAAGGTTTGCTGCTTCCCCAATCAAAGTCCTGGATTAACACTGAGGTTGGCGCTAAACTAATGGATATGGCTACCACACACAGGGCTATCAGATTACACATGCTCCGATGCCTGCCGCATGTGGCAGGGGCTACAGTCCATTACGGATTACAAAGGAAGACCCTGCCATTATCTGCCCAACAATGTCGCTCGACCAGACAAACTCGATGCATTTCATGCACACTTTAAAAATAACGTTGTGCTGGGTGTGAGACCCAGAAGATTGGGTGATCTCGCTCTCCGAGGCCGATGTGAGTAAAGTCTTTAATCAGGTCAACACTTGCAAGGCCGTGGGGCCTGATGGTATTCCAGGGTGCGTTCGCAGAGCATGCGCAGATTAGCTGGCTGGTATATTCATAGTCATTTTCAACCTCTCCTTGTCCCAGTCTGTAATCCCAACATTTTAAGATTTTCCCAAGAACTCTGAAGCTTCATGCCACAATGACTACTGCTCTGGAGCACTCATCTTTAATCATGAAGTGCTTTGAGAGCCTGGTTAATGGTACACATTAAAAAAAATATATTTTTTTTTAGCCAAAAACACAACAGCATTGATTCAAGCCAACAGTAGCGATAACGAATAAACCAGCAAAAGATATGAATTTTTTCACTAACCTTCTCAAAATTCATCAAATGACAGTCCTATAACATCATATTACACAATACATATATTGTTTGTTCGAAAATGTGCATATTTAGCGGCACAAATCGTGGTTAAACAACGTGAATACTAGGCAAAATGCAATAACAATGTCCGGAGAAATCTTGGAGAGGCACCTAATCTAATCAAATAACTATCCATAAACGTTAATAAAAAATACATGTTGGACAGCAAATTAAAGATAGCTTAATTCTTAATGCAATCGCCGTGTTAGAATTCTAAAAATAACTTCAGTACGACATCCAGCTTACGTTATTGCGAGAGAGCGCCCAAAATCAAAGCGGAAACACAACGACACATTTTCCACAGAAATAGGAAATAACATCATAATGGGTCCTACTTTTCCTGATCTTCCATCAGAATGTTGTACAAGTGGTCCTTTGTCCAGAACAATCGTTGTTTGGATTTAGAATGTCATTTTTCCCTCTCGAATGAGCAAGCAAAACTTGCCAAGTGGCGCGAAGCTCTCCATCATGAACAAACGCAAAGAACGGAACACGCCAAAACTCCCGAAAAAAATTCAATAATCTTATTAAACTATATTGAAAAAACGTACTTTACGATGATATTGTCACATTTATCAAATAAAATCAAAGCTGGAGATAGTAGCCGTCTATAACGACAGCTTTTCAGAAGGCAATCCCCGGTTCCTTCTCGCGTCTTCCTGAAAACAGGAAATTGGTGTCACATCATGCCAAGAGCTCTTATTCGATCTCAGATCAAGCTATACACTCCATTTCTTCTCTCACTGCCGATTGACATCTAGTGGAAGGCGTATGAAGTGCATGTATACTAATAGATTTCAAGCAAAAGATTAGGTAGGCCCTGGAACAGAGCCTCGATTTGAGATTTTTCACTTTCTGACAGGAAGTTTGCTGCAAAATGAGTTCTGTTTTACTCACAGATATAATTCAAACGGTTTTAGAAACTTGAGAGTGTTTTCTATCCAATAGTAATAATAATATGCATATTGTATGAGCAAGAATTGAGTACGAGGCCGTTTGAAATGGGCACCTTTCATCCAAGTTACTCAATACTGCCCCTGCAGCCCAAAGAAGTTAACACCATCCTCCGAGAAACCCTAGACCCACTCCAATTTGCATACCCCCCCAACAGATCCACAGATGACGCAGTCTCTATTGCACTCCACATTGCCCTTTCCCACTTGCACAACTAACTTGAAACATTGAAACAATTAACATTCCATAATGCTTAGAGTCATATAAAAAAAATGCTGGGCAGGCCATTATTTAGTCTAACATGGCTATGCCCCCATAGGATGACAATGCCCCATCCACATGGCACAAGGGGTCACTGAATGGTTTGATGAGTATGAAATTGATGTTGGTGAACCAAATGCCATGGCCGTCTCTGTCACCAGATCTCAACCCAATTGAACACATATGGGAGATTTTGGAGCAGCGCCTGAGACAGTGATTTAAAATAAACCACCTAATTATGACATTTCTCGTGGAAGAATGGTGTCGCATCCCTCCAATAGAGTTCCAGAGACTTGTAGAATCTATGCCAAGGTGCATTGAAGCTGTTCTGGCACCCTATTAATCCACTTTATGTTGGTGTTTTCTTTATTTTGGCAGTTACCTGTGTATCTATCCACAGCTACACGGTTCACTCATATGGTCTCCAGTTTTATGAATTCCCTCAACTTGTGGTTTCATTTTCTGTGTGTGTTTTTCGAGTTCACACACACGCATGCGTTTGTGTGTTTTGTATATAACCCTGTCATTTTATAGGTATTCTCAGTGCAAGTGGCCTGTGCTGTTTAAAGCATGTTTGACAAATGCAGCCTCTCATGCCAACTCTAGACAAAAGGCTCTAATTTAGTCCAACATAAACCCACACTTAGAAAACCATTCATATAGACCTGCATATACAACCCTGCTCATGGAAACCCATACACACTCATGTAGATTTAGCATATATTCAATTGTTGATCAGCATGCACCAACCCGAATGAACAGTATTAGTTAGCAGTATTAGACCACGTCTAAGAGGAGTAGTGTCTGTGTGTGTGTCGTGTGCGCATGTGTGAGTGTGTGCGTGAGCATAAGCGTGCGTGTGTGTGTGTGTGTGTCTGTATGATGCTACAGATCATTTCTTGTCTGATCTAGATTGTTGGTGGTAAGAAAGGAACAGTGGTTTCAGGCTTTCTGTCTTTGTCATTAGGTCCTTAGTTTTAGCCTGGTCCCTTGTTCTATGTGTCTTAAAGGGACAGGGACTGGCGACACTAAGGAGGGACCACACGCCTCAGGGGAGAGATTAGAAAGAGAAGGAGCAAAAAGGGGAGAAAAATTATGACTGAGCTGGAATTTTTTGGTCTTTGTCGTGTTAGAAGCTTTTGAGAAGAGAGAGTGGGAGAGCAAGGCCAAGAATGAAAGGAAAAGAAAACAGAACAGGAGGGTAAGCAAATGAAGGGAAGAGAGAGAGAGAAAAAAAGAAGGAAATGAAAAGAGACGCCATTAATTTAGTGCTGTGCTGTGGGAGGTTTCTGAAGGTTAGTGTGTGTTTGGTGCCAGGCACTCCTGGGTTGACTGATGCCTTTGTGAAGAGGCCAGGAACCAACCAACCACATACACAGTCTTTAACTGAGTTGAAAGAGAGCGAGAAATGGGAGGCTTTTTTCACTCCCCGTAATGGACCTGATTTGCTGAGATTCAAATTGGGGTATTTATTTTTTGCTTAATATTGTTTAGTGCAGCCTACAACACACTCTCTCGAAGGATCTCAGTGAAAAACGTCTCACACACACACTTCACCCCTTACTCATTGAAGCCGTCAGCCTCTTTCAAAGGGGCTAAATGCATCTGAGTCATCATCGCAGCCTCACTCTTCATGTCCATACGCAAGCATGCGCGCACACACACACACACACACACACACACACACACACACACACACACACACACACACACACACACACACACACACACACACACACACACACACACACACACACACGCACAAAACTGGTAGGTACACACTCACTTGCATACAGTGAACGCCACTACTGAACGCCTTAACATAATGTAAGCCAGTGAAATTAAGGCCAGATATATTTATAGTGCTACTTTAACTGTGGTTCAGACCCAGCTGAAAACATATCCATCTCGCGCACACACACACACACACACACACACACACACACACACACACACACACACACACACACACACACACACACACACACACACACACACACACACACACACACACATCCCCCTCTGGTATGCGTAATATCATTATTCGGTGTGTGTTCAGGATAGCCAATCTTGGCTACCAGGCTTATAACATACAGCTCATTGGGTTTATGACAGTCAGACTACATAAGTGGATGAGGCTTTTTCTGTATTTTTATTTAACCTTTATTTGACGAGGCAAGTCAGTTAAGAACAAATTGTTATTTACAATGACGGTCTACCAAAAGGCAAAATGCCTCCTGTGGGGATGGGGGCCTGGGATATTTTTTTAAATGAATAAATATATTGTCACGCCCTGACCTTAGTTCCTTTTTATGTCTCTATTTTGGTTTAGTCAGGGCGTGAGTTGGGGTGGGCATTCTATGTTTTGTGTTCTATGTTTTCTATTTCTGTGTGTTTGGCCAGGTGTGGTTCTCAGAGGCAGCTGTCTATCGTTGTCTCTGATTGAGAACCATACTTATGTAGCCTTTTCCCCCTTGTGTTTTGTGGGTAGTTGTTTTCTGTCTTTGTGTCTGTACCAGACAGGACTGTTTCGCTTTGTTTCATTCTCTTTGTTATTTTGTTTAGTGTTCTGTTTTAATAAATTAACATGAACACTTACCACGCTGCGCTTTGGTCCGATGATTCCTCATCTTCAGACGACGATCGTTACATATATACAGTTGAAGTGGAAAGTTTACACCTTAGCTAAATACATTTAAACTCAGTTTTTCACAATTCCTGACATTTAATCCTAGTAAAAATTCAGTCTTAGTATCACCACTTTATTTTAAGAATGTGAAATGTCAGAATAATAGTAGAGGGAATGATTTATTTCAGCTTAAATTTCTTTCATCACATTCCCAGTGGGTCAGAAGTTTACATACACTCAATTAGTATTTGGTAGCATTGCCTTTAAATTGTTTAACTTGGGTCAAACGTTTTGGCTTGCCTTACACAAGCTTCCCACAATAAGTTGAGTGAATTTCATCCCATTCCTCCTGACAGAGCTGGTGTAACTGAGTCAGGTTTGTTGGCCTCCTTGCTTGCACACGCTATTTCAGTTGTGCCCACACATTTTCTATAGGATTGATGTCAGGGCTTTGTGGTGGCCACTCCAGTACCTTGACTTTGTTGTCCTTAAGCCATTTTGCCACAACTTTGGAAGTATGCTTGGGGTCATTGTCCATTTGGAAGACCCATTTGCGACCAAGCTTTAACTTCTACTTGGTACTCATCCCGGATCCAGGAGCACCCTCATCAGTAAAAAAGCTGACTAGCTTAGCCTAGCATAGCACCACAAGTAAATACTAGCATCTAAATATCATGAAATCACAAGTCCAAGACACCAGATGAAAGATACACATCTTGTGAATCCAGCCATCATTTCTGATTTTTTAAATGTTTTACAGGGAAAACACAATATGTATTTCTATTAGCTAACCACGATAGCAAAAGACCCAACCGCATATTTTCACAATTTTTTTACTGCATAGGTAGCTATCACAAATTCGACCAAATAAAGATATAAATAGTCACTAACCAAGAAACAACTTCATCAGATGACAGTCTGATAACATATTTATTGTATAGCATATGTTTTGTTCGAAAAATTTGCATATTTCAGGTATAAATCAGAGTTTACTATTGCAGCCCCCATCACAAAATCTCACCAAAGCAGCTAGAATAACTACAGAGACAAACGTGAATTACCTAAATACTCATCATAAAACATTTATGAAAATTACATGGTGTACAGCAAATTAAAGACAAACATCTTGTGAATCCAGCCAATATTTCAGATTTTTTAAGTGTTTTACAGCGAAAACACAATATAGCGTTATATTAGCTTAGCACAATAGCAAACATTACAACAGCATTGATTCAAGCCAAACATAGCAATAACGTATAAACCATCAAAATATATAAATTTTTTCACTAACCTTCTCAGAATTCTTCAGATGACAGTCCTGTAACATCATATTACACAATTCATATAGAGTTTGTTCGAAAATGTGCATATTTTGTTTAGACATGTCACGTTAACGTTTGCTAGCTAGCTAAAACATTTACTATAACCCTAATCTAAAAATGAACAACAATAATAGTGGTTAGAGCATTGGACTAGTAACCGAAAGGTTGCAAGATCGAATCCCTGAGCTGACAAGGTGAAAATCTGTCGTTCTGCCCCTGAACAAGGCAGTTAACCCGCTGTTACTAGGCCGTCATTGAAAATAAGAATTTGTTCTTAACTGACTTGCCTAGTTAAATAAAGTTTTTTTTTTTTTTATCCATAGAGTAACAATACTAGCAATACAAACCGGTTGTCATAGCTAGCTAAAGTTAACCAAATAGGTTCAATGTTAGCTAGCAAGCCAGCCATCGAACTCCAGCTGGCTATCTAACAGCAAGCTTTAATTTGCAATGAAAACAACTTTCTGACAAAATTAGAAATGTATCATATCTGAAACTGTAGCTAGATTCTTACCCGTAAACATGGATGAAAGCTTCACGGCAGAATGCAACCGTTTTTTATTAAATAAGACATCCTGTGTCGTTTGCGTTTAGTTTGCACAGCTTATTTGTCCTGTTGTTGTGTTCCACTGATTTCAAAACTCGGTCAACTTTTCCGTGAGAGAGAGTCAGAATGGCAAGATACACTGACCTTTGTCGATAGAGCCTGATAAATTCAGGGCAGCAATGTTATTGAGAGCAGTAGCAACATATTTGCAGTCCTCTATGGCTAACGTTATGTCTTTAAAAAAACTGCAGTAGAAAGGATTATCTACGCATAACGAGCAGCTCATTTTATAGACACAAGATGCTACACCGCAGACCAATCTGAAACTCATCTCTCGGCATGTCCAGCCCACTCATTATCTCAGCCAATCATGGCTAGCGGGAAGGTTCCTGACTTTTTATTTGGCTAAACCAACTAGGCTCGTAATTGAACAACTGTATTCGTATTTACAGTTGGCATAAACATAAATGTTCCAGAATGCCTTTCTGCCAAAAAACGCATTTTGATAAAAACAAAAAATTCACGTTCAAACGGCTCTCCTGTGAAGTCGGGACTTGCGGCATACGCCTAGTTTCCTAAATCAGGTCACAAATCTCACAGCTTTACTATGGCCTAAAGCGAAATGTCTCAAATTAATATTTTTCCCCCTGTATGGGTAGAGATGAGATACGATATATTGTTCTTGATATGGTCTGTGCTCATAGGTGCAGTAGGTAACTGATTTTTTTTATGGCTAAAGCAGCGCTGGGCATACTTTTGGCTCGAGGGCCACATCGGGATTTAGAAATTCAAATTCTTTTGGGACCAATTTGTTTGTTAAAATCAATTTGCCAGCCAGAAAAAAAGCAGAGAGCTAACATCTCTTAGGGCTGGTTTCTCGGACAAAGATTAAGCCTATTCCCAGACAAAAAAAGTTATTTCAATGGAGATTCTCCTTTGAGCATATTTTTTAACCTAGGATTAGGCTTAATCTGTACGTGGGAAACCAGACCTCAGGCAAGGTTACTCATCACAAAAGGATAGTTCAGCAAACCACCTCTGCTATACAAGCATGTTCTCTAAGTGTATTGTTTTAGAATTTTCCTAACCTGCTTTCCTCTTCTCTCTGTCTCTTTCCAGGTGTGTTGGGCAGTGCGGAGTGTTCATGCGGCCGCAGCCACTTCACGTGTGCAGTGAGCGCTTTTGGGGAGTGTACATGTATCCCGGCCCAGTGGCAGTGTGACGGGGACAACGACTGTGGAGATCACAGTGACGAGGATGGATGCAGTGAGTTACACCTAAATATCTCCATTTGTCTCTTTCTCGATCGCTTGACGTCCGTTACTATATCGGGTACAATATCGAAATGTGCCACAGTAAATTCAATTTGGTGTCAGCACAGCTAGTACAAGTGGCTATACAGGCCTTATTTAAATTGTATGATTGTCATAGAATAGGCAACTCCAGTGTCAAAGTTTTAAAAGAACAAAGGAACAAGGATTTTTTGGAGGATTTCATAAATATAAATGTGTTTTGTAAAAGCATATAAATGTTCTATAACTGATTTTTTTTATTTTGGAAGTTGTTCAAGGAAATGCAGCGCTATGTAAACTACAGCAGTATGTGAGCTATCTCCATATTGTACCTTTTATGTTTTGGTTGGTTGTATTTGTATTTGTATTTATTATGGATCTCCATTAGCTGCCAAAGCAGCAGCTACTCTTCCTGGGGTCCAGCAAAATTAAGGCAGTTTATACAATTTTAAAAACATTACAAAACATTCCCAGATTTCACAACCCACTGTGTGCCCTACTCCACCACTACCATATATCTACAGTACTAAAACTGTGTGTGTGTGTGTGTGTGTGTGTGTGTGTGTGTGTGTGTGTGTGTGTGTGTGTGTGTGTGTGTGTGTGTGTGTGTGTGTGTGTGTGTGTGTGTGTGTGTGTGTGTGTGTGTGTGTGTGTGTGCATGCATGTGTCTGTGCCATTGTTTGTGTTGCTTCACAGTCCCCGCTGTTCCATAAGGTGTTTTTGTATGTTTTTTAAATCAAATTTTACTTCTTGCGTCAGTGAAGATACCTCTTGTGACATGTCTTGTGGGGTATGCATGGGTGTCTGAGCTGTGTGCCAGTCGTTTAGACAGACAGCTCAGTGCATTCAACATGTCAATAACTCTCGAAAATAAAAGTAGTGATCAAGTCAATCTCTAATGCATATTATTAATATGAGCTCTCTGTGTACATCCAAGGGCCAGCCATGCTGCCCTGTTCTGAGCCAATTGCAATTTTCCTAAGTCCTAAGGGGGGCTTTACTATTCTTGGGTAGCGGAATGACTTTAGCTTCCATCCGGGCCTGAGGGCACACGCTCTCTAGTAGGTTTAAATTGAAGATGTGGCATTATTATTTGCTATTATCCTCAGTAATTTTCCATCCAGATTGTCAGACCTTGGTGGCTTGACATTGTTGATAGACAACAATAATTTATTCACCTCTTCCACACTGACTTCATCTGATTCAATGAATGAAGGAGCCAAGTTGGCCTTTTTCCCAAAAATGTAATTTAAGGTGTCCCAAAGCTTTTTACTATCAATCTTTATATCATTTATCTTTGTTTCATAGTGTAGTTTATTTTTTATTTAGTTTAGTCACATGATTACTTAATTTGCAGTACGTTTGCCAATCAGTTGGGCCTCCCATTAATCAGACTTAATTGCCATACCTTTTGCCTCATCCCTCTCAACCATACAATTTTTCAATTCCTCATCAATCCAAGGGGATTTAACAGTTTTTACAATCATTTTCTTAATGGGTGCGTGCTTATTAGTAACTGGAATAATCAATTTCATAAATGCGTCAAGTGCAGCGTCTGGTTGCTCCTCATTACACACCACAGACCAACAAATATTCTTTAGATCATCAACATATGAATCACGGCCAGCCTTTGGAACTTTGGTTTTCCTAGATATGGCTATTATATTGTGATCACTACATCCTATGGATTTGGATACTGCTTTCAAGCAAATTTCTGCAGCATTAGTAAAGATGTGATAAATACATGTTGATGATTTCATTCCTGTGCTGTTTTTAACTACCCTGGTAGGTTGACTGACAACCTAATCCAGGTTGCAGACACTGGTTAGAGTTTGACATTTTTTCCTAATTGGGCAGCTTGATGATAGCCAGTCAATATTTAAATCACCCAGAAAATAGATTTTTAATATGGACTTTTTTTCAGCACTTTTCTGGGTTGCTTGATTGTTTTTAATGCTTTACTGGGAAGCTTATCGGAGGTAGACTTACTCATGTTATTTACATTGGAGCTGATAGTGCAGGGTGAGCTGCATAAAGGGGTCTTCCTACTATTGCACACTGACTCAGTGCTAACTGTGTAACTCTGGTTTATAGGCTCATGATTACTGCTTACAGTAGCTGTAGGATAAACAGATGTATTCGGTGCAATGTGTGTGCGTGTGTCCAATAGACGTGTCTTATAGTTTGATTGGGATGACTATGATGGCGCCGGAGGAGATGGCTGCCGTTTTACGTGCTCCTAACCAATTGTTCGTGTTTTTTTCACGTTATTTGTAACTTATTTTGTACATAATGGTTCTGCCACTGTCTCTTATGACTGAAAAGAGCTTCTGGATATCAGGACAGCAATTACACACCTTGTACTGAACAAATATTTTTTATTTAACGAGTCGGAGGCAAAGGATTTACTTCAGAACCCGCCGTTCGCATGAAGAAGAGACGGAGATATCGGGGATGTAGGTTGAGTGAGTAATCCCCCTCTACCATCGGTCCTATTAGCCAACATACAATCATTGGATAACATCATGGATGAGCTCTGATCAAGACTATCCTACCAACAGGACATTAAAAACTGTAATGTCTTATGTTTCACCGAGTCGTGGCTGAACGTCGACATGGATAACATACAACTGGCTGGGTTTTCGGACCATCGGCAAGATAGAACAGCTGCCTCCAGGTAAGACAAGGGGTGGCGGTCTGTGTCTATTTGTAAATAACAGCTGGTGCACAAAATCTAATTTTCAGGATGTCTCAAGGTTTTTCTCACCTGAGGTTGAGTATCTTATGATAAGCTGTCGACCACACGATTTACCAAGAGAGTTTTCATGTATATTTTTTTGTAACCGTCTATTTACCACCACAAGCCGATGCTGGCACGAAGACCGCACTCAATGAGCTGTAAAACAAGAAAATGCTCATCCAGAGGTGGCGCTCCTAGTGACCGGGCATTTAATGCAGGGAAACTTAAATCCATTTTACCTCATTTCTACCAGCATATTAAATGTGCCAGAGGAAAAAAAACTCTACACCACCTTTATTCCACACACAGAGACGCGTACAAAGCTTACCCTCCATTCTGATTCCTGCTTTCCATCAAAAACTGAAGCAGGAAGTACCAGGGACTCGCTCAATAAGGAAGTGTTCAGATGACGCAGATGCTAAGCTACAGGACTGTTTTGCTAGCACAGACTGGAATGTTCCGGGATTCTTCCGATGGCATTGAGGAGTACACCATATTAGTCACTGGCTTCATCAATAAGTGCATCGATGACGTCGTCCCCACAGTGACTGTATGTATATACCTCAACCTGAAGCTATGGATTACAGGCAACATCCGCACTGAGCTAAAGGATAGAGGATGCCGCTTTCAAGGAGCGGGACTCTAACCCGGACGCTTATAAGAAATCATGCTATGCCCTCTGACGAACCATCAAACAGTCAAAGCGTCAATACAGGACTAATATTGAATCGTACTACACCAGCTCCGATGCTCGTTGGTTGTGGCAGGGCTTGTAAACTATTACGGGCTACAAAGGGAAGCACAGCCATGAGCTGCCCAGTGACACGAGCCTACCAGACGAGCTGATGATGCAATCTCTATTGCACTACACACTGTCCTTGCCCATCTGGACAAAAGGAACACCTATGTGAGATTGCTATTCATTTACTACAGCTCAGCATAGTCGTACTAAATTCGAGAGGACACTATATCCGTACTTTAGGACCCATAATGTAATTCTTAAGGAAATGGGCGTGGCTTCACATTGTTTTCAGATTTGAAGAAATGGCGGAAAATTTGCAGCCGGAGTACAACGAGATCGGATACAAATTAATTGATTTAACTAATTATGACAAATGTTAAGAAAATATTGAGCAATGTAATAACGTAAAGACTTTTCAAATAAGTTACCTTACACGTTATGTTGGCTATCAATTTGTTAGCTACTCTGTCCTTACGAACCACATAGCATATCATTACAGCAGTATGTTAGCTAGCTACCTAACGTGCTAGTTGGCTACTTATACATCAACCTTGCCAGTATATTAACTATATGCTATCATACGAACTACCCAACGTTTATTGACTTGATTATTCCCGCCATTCTTAGCTTAGCTAAATGGTTTAGTCTTTGTGCGTTCTCAATTGACATTCGGGGGCTTTTGTAAATTCGCTCTGGCTATCTACTCTGATTTCAGAGCACTCTCGTCTTGGTGTACCAGAGTGCAGAATAATGAATTTACGAGCGCTCAACACCCGTTGAATATGACCGGTGTCAGTAAACATCAGCAAAAAAGTGTAATTAAATTGTATTGCTAGCAGTACAGTTACAGTCGCCAATGCTCTGGATAACATGAAAACAGCCTAACCAGCTCTGCTAGGGCAAGTAAAATGGTCAGAGTGGTCTCATTTGTGTCTGGAAGTACCTAGCAAGCTAGCCAACGTTAGCTTGAGTGCTTTACTGCCGTTGAATATCCAGAAGGCTCAAATAAACCCTTCTCCTCTGCCTTAGCGTCCAGTGTGTGCTCCGAGAGCGAAACGCTCAATATTTACAAATGGACAATCTGACAACGCTCTGAATTTACGAGCGCACTCTGGCACTACAGATTGAATTTAAGAACACACCCAAAGTTGTAAAATGTGTAACTAGGAATTTTTTATGCTAACTACATAGCAAGAGGTTTCATTGCAACAGCATCAACTTCCGGTAGACAGGCGAAGAGCTAGTACGCTCAACTGAAACGATACCGTTTGTTTACAGTATACTAAAATTAACTAACAATATATAGTATACAGTATGTTAGAATGGGTATTCGAACACAGCTCTGGACTTCCTGACGGGCCGCCCCCAGGTGGTAAGGGTAGGTAACAACACATCCTCAACACGGGGGCCCCTCAGGGGTGCGTGCTCAGTCCCCTCCTGTACTCACTTTTCACCCATGACTGCACGGCCAAGCACGACTCCCACACCATCATTAAGTTTCCCGACGACACAACAGTGGTAGGCTTGATCACCGACAACGATCAGACAGCCTATAGGGCGGAGGTCAGAGACCTGGCAGTGTTGTGCCAGAATAACAACCTCTCCCTCAACGTGATCAAGACAAAGGAAATTATTGTGGACTACAGAAAAAGGAGGACTGAGCACGGCCCCATTCTCAACAACGGGGCTGTAGTGGAGCAGCACCAATTTCCTTGGTGTCCACATCACCAACAAACTGTCATGGTCCAAACACACCAAGACGGTCTTGAAGAGTGCACAACAACGCCTATTCCCCCTCAGGAGACTGAAAAGATTTTGCATGGGTCCTCAGATCCTCAAAAAGTTATACAGGTGCACCATCGAGAGCATCCTGACTGGTTGCATCACCGCCTGGTATGGCAATTGCTCGGCCTCCGGCCGCAAGGCACTACAGTTGGTAGTGTGTGCAGCCCAGTACATCACTGGGGCCAAGCTTCCTGCCGTCCAGGAACTCTATACCAGGCGGTGTCAGAAGAAGGCCCCAAAAAATTGCCAAAGACTCCAGTCACCCTAGTCATAGATTGTGCTCTCTGCTACCGCACGGCAAGTGGTACCAGAGTCTAGGTCCAAAAGGCTCCAGCTTCTACCCTCAAGCCGTAAGACTCCTAAACATCTAATTAAATGGCTACCCAGACTTTTTGCATTGTCCCCACCCCCGCTGCTGCTTCTCTCTGTTTATTATCCACTCATAGTCACTTTACGTCTACCTACATGTACATATTACCTCAATTAACTCGACTAACTGGTGCCCCCACACATTGACTCTGTACCGGTACCACACTTATTTTCTTAAAACTGCATTGTTGGTTAAGGGCTTGAAAGTAAGCGTTTCACTGTAAGGTCTACACCTGTTGTATTCGGCATATGTGAGATATACAATTTGATTTGATTTTTATACCTAGCTCTCTGGCAACTCAAGACAGAGAGTAAATAACCCACCCCGGGACTTCCCCATGACCCAACTCCCATGTCATGACTGTAGAGTAGCTCTATTCAACCGCACCCATTCCTCTGTGTCTCCTATGGGCTTTGAATACTAAGTCCCTGTCGAGATAGGATTCAATATTTTCCATATTTCTCACATATGAGCTACATTGGGGCATTGGGAAAACAGTAGTTTTTTTACCTGCTACAATGGACGCATGAGACACTTTATCCTATTGTTCTGGTGCGTCGAAATCTTGAAAACCAGAGCTTAATTTTACGCTTCTGCACAGGCTCATTGAAATGAATTTGAATGTCTCACATTCTGCTAAAGTTAGCATCCGATGTAGCAGGCCAGTTACACCTATCCAATCCTTTGCATTTACACCTTTGAGATTGACACTGGGGTTAAGGGGTTTAGGGGTTAAGCATTATCTCTGGGCAGGGTGATAGTCTCTAGTCTCTAACTCATTCCATGTAGGGCCGAGTGTCTGCTGGTTGTTATTTCCTTTCAATTTGTGTCCCATTAAGACCTAAGACAACCAGGTGAGTGGAGTTCTTAAAGTTCTTAACTAATCAGTGACCTTAATGGACAAATCAAGTACAAGGGAAGAGTGAAAAGCCGCAGACATTCGTCCATCCATGGAATGAGTTTGACACCTGTGCTCTAGTAAAGCCTTGTTCACAGGGCAGGACATAATGCTCAAATCAGTTTTGTTTTTTGAATCCGTTTTGGACTAATGACTGTCCGAACAGCAAGTTACAAGTGACCAAATTGTATTTGTGTGTGTGTTCAGATACAGTGGTTCCTCCTTTAAAAGTTGCGAGCTTACACCGCAGGACTTAGAGGTACCCAGTGTCACGGCTTCATTGCTCCAGACCACCACAAGGGGGAGTTAGAGCACTCATTTTTCATTATGCATTTGGGTCCAAAGGTTTATATATGACCAATCATATCGAGTGGTTCTAATGACGAATTTGACGCAAGCCACCTGTCCCTGGTGACTTTCTTCAGCAAAGATGTCTGACAAAAACATTACTGTGGAAGCAAATCTAAGTAGTTATAATGTCATAACGAGTCAAGCAAAAAAATTACAATTGAGAGGAATATCTTAGTTATTGTAGAGACAAACGATTGTCCCAATTTTTTGGTCATAAAGTTAATTTATGAAATTTGCTATTTAGCAAGGTTTTATTCAGTCATATCCAATACCAGGTGTATCAAACTCCATTATTTGAATGATGCTGTTTCTGCATGTATGTATTACATCAATTATTACTCATTGTAACTATGCAAATAACTATGCAATGATTTAAGTAAAGGCTGATTTGTAATTCATATATACTGAATAAAAAACAGTACATCCTGCCACCAGGCCCAAAAGCGTGCTGAATGACGAGTGGAAGAGAGCGAGGAACAATCCAGGTTATTTGCTCTGAGACCGGCATAATAATGTAATGAAACAAGCAAGGAGCAGGTTTCAAACCCTCAACATTCTAGCCTGATGTCCAGCACGCTATCAACTGTGCCCAAATCTATTAATTGGGGTTGGGGCCAATTGTGGCTAAAAACATTTTATCAATTGAAATCTTTAACGTGTGGAATGGGGAAAAAGTATTATTATTAGTTTTTCACAAGCGTAGCAGGATGGGCCATTAGCTGAACAATAGACTATTCAACTTTTACTAAAGAATTGTCTAATAGCCGAGCTAGGTGTGAACCCCCCCCCCCCCCCCAGCTAAGACCTCAGAAAAAAATGTAGACCTCCACAAGTCTGGTTCATTCTTGGGGGCAATTTCCAAACACTTGAAGGTACCACGTTCATCTGTACAAACAATAGTACGCAAGTATAAACACCATGGGACCACGCAGCCATCATAACGCTCAGGAAGGAGACGCGTTCTGTCTCCTAGAGATGAATGTACTTTGGTGCGAAAAGTGCAAATCAATCCCAGAACAACAGCAAAGAACTCTGTGAAGATGCTGGAGGAAACAGGTACAAAAGTATCTTTATCCACAGTAAAACAAGTCCTATATCGACATAACCTGAAAGGCCGCTCAGCAAGGAAGAAGCCACTGCTCCAAAACCCCCTTAAAAAAGCCAGACTACGGTTTGCAACTGCACATTGGGACAAAGATCGTACTTTTTGGAGAAATGTCCTTTTGTCTGATGAAACAAAAACAGGACTGTTTGGCCATAATGACCATCGTTATGTTTGGAGGAAAAAGGGGGATGCTTTCAAGCCGAAGAACACCATCCCAACCGTGAAGCACAGGGTGGCAGCATCATGGTGTGGGGGTGCTTTTCTGCAGGAGGGACTGGTGCATTCACAAAATAGATGGCATCATGAGGTAGGAAAATTATGTGGATATATTGAAGCAACATCTCCAGACTGTCAGGAAGTTAATTTTCAGGAAGTTAATGTTTGGTTGCAAATGGGTCTTCCAAATGGACAATGACCCCAAGTATACTTCCAAAGTTGTGGCAAAATGGCTTAAGGACAACAAAGTCAAGGTACTGGAGTGACCATTACAAAGCCCTGACCTCTATCCTATAGAAAATGTGTGAGCAGAACTGAAAAAGAGTGTGCGAGTAAGGAGGTCCACAAACCTGACTCAGTTACACCAGCTCTGTCAGGAGGAATGGGCCAAAATTTACCCAACTTATTGTGGGAAGCTTGTGGAAGGCTAACTGGAATGTTTGACCCACGTTAAACAATTTAAAGGCAATGCTACGAAATACTAATTGAGTGTATGTACATTACTGACCCACTGGGAATGTGATGAAAGAAATAAAAGCTGAAATAAATCCTTCTCTCTGCTATTATTCTGACATTTCACATTCTTTAAATAAGAGGTTATCCTAACTGACCTAAAACAGGGATTTTTTACTGGGATTAAATGTCAGAAATTGTGAAAAACTGAGTTTAAATGTATTTGGCTAAGGTGTATGTGAACTTCCGACTTCAACTGTATGTGCGTGTGTGAGAATGCATACAGGCGTGTGCTTGTGCACGTTTCTTCTCATCTGTCCATTTCTTTCCCAGTAAGGAAGGGGAAGGAGGGGTGCGATCAAAGGTAGGAGGGAAGTAATTGGTGATGCCTTGCCCCAGGCACTAAGAATTATTGATCCTGGGCCAGTAGATTCTGTGTTTATCTGATCGCTACCTATTGATCGCTGGTACTGATATAATTTAAGCAGACACATGTAAGCAGGCAGTAGACATTAGCCTTTTCAATTAGCCCTCTTCAATCCATTTGTCCTGTCTGATCCCAGCCAAATCACTCATTGTGATCACTTTGTGAGGCTGGCTTGAGGTAAAGCTGCCCATAACCACAGTTCTAGCATAAGTTTACTCCAATCCAACACTGAATCTATGTGCACTGTTTCTGACGATGCATACAGGAGTTCCTCCTTTTTAAAGTTGCAGCGTACTGCAACGTTTTTTAAGTGTGAACCACTGGTACCATTAATGCTAGTTAGTGCTAGTTTGACCACCAGAGGCCATCTTTGAGAACCATTTGATAACCTTCAATAATGCCTGTACTAGAGAATGCGGGCATACGGGAGACCGGGGTTCAATTCCTCGACGGGGAGGAAGGAGTAGGCTGTCCTTGTAAATAATAATTAGTTCTTAACTGACTACCCTAGGTAAATAAATGTTACACTAAGAGCATAACATTTCTACACCCTAATTTTCTAATTCTAGTCTAACCAATACCCAAACGGAGAATCAGTGAAAATTAAAATCTCATTGATTTATCAAGACCAGTCTCCATGCTTGTCTCAGAGCAGCCCAAAACGGTGCTAAAATAGTTGTAGGCTATTGCTTCAAATCCTATTGTTTCTAACTTCAATATGCTCTTTAAATAAATAAGACCTGCACCACTTTTAACAGCACATTACTCAACACTAGTGAGACTCATGTCGCCTACGGTAGGCCTACCGTATATCGAAAAATATGACGTGACTCTCTTCCAATCTCTTCCAATAATTACATTTAGAGGATTGGAGGATATTTCTGTAATTCAGTGATATTTATTCCCATTTAAATTCGTAATGGATCCATCACTAAATAAACATCGGCATTTTGAAGGAGTATTTTTATCATTATTTTATTAATGGAAGTATAAAGATGCCATTATTGGTTACATTGTTTTAGTTTGAACATTTAGTAGACTGGCACTAAGAACACAACATATTTTGGAGATTATTTGGTTCTCAAATAACGTAAAATGAGTGAGAAAAAGGCCATTCTTGAACATGGGGTGAGACATTGTTACTAATTTGTAAATAAAGCCAGTTTGTTATTTAGAATTATTTATTTTTGTTTTTAGAGGGAGAAAAAAACAAAAACCTACAGACTGGGTCTCCCAGTCGAGGCCGGCACGGGTATTGAACCAGCATCTGTAGCAACACAGCTTGTACTGCTATGGATTGTCTTAGACCACCACTCAGGCGCTCTACAGTGTGACTGGCCGGGAGTGACCTACAGTACTCAAGTAAGAGCAAAATAATCCTAACAAAATAAATAATAAAAACCTTTTAATAAGTAATACTGAAGTCTTGCACAATTATCAGTTTCTATGTAGGTTTATGTCGCAAATTCATTGTCATTTAGAGACACAGTAGGACTCAAAAGCATAATGATTGCTCTAACTCCCCCTTGCGCTGGTCTGGAGCAATGAAGTGGTGACGCAGGGTACCGTACTAAACCACAAATTACCTCTAAATCCTATGGCATAAACTAGCAACATTTAAAAGAGTAACCACTGTATCTGTATCGTTCCAAACTCACCCTAATAAAGTAGGTACTGAAGTTTGTCTTTCACAAACATATAGGCTAAGATATGTCCCTGTCCAGAAACAACTCCTAGGCATGTGTAGATATGAATTAAATAGATGGGTATATATGCAATATGGAAATAATTCATAAAAAAATGCTACAACCACATTGCTTACATTTTCCCATTATCCATATGAATTGCCCAAGGAAGTAAGGGCTATGGGTTGTTTCTGGACATGCCAATAATTACAGTACCAGTCAAAGGTTTTCTACGTTGTAGAATAATAGTGAAGACATCAAACTATGAAATAGCACATATGGAATCATGTAGTAACCAAAAAAGTGTTAAAATGAAAATATATTTTATATTTGCGATTCTTCAAAGTAACCACCCTATGCCTTGATGACAGTTTGCACACTCTTGGCATTCTCTCAACCAGGTTCACCTGGAATGCTTTTCCAACAGTCTTGAAGGAGTTCCCACATATACTGGGCACTTGTTTGCTACTTTTCCTTCACTCTGTTGTTTTGTTGTTTTTCAAAAAATCTGAGAAATGTATATTTTTGGTGTAGTAACCCTTTAACTCAGGTGTGCACCAATCAGACTGTTGTGTTTGGCTAGTGGTGTTTCAGTAGCGCACTTGTGATGGAGTTTTCAAAACAAGTAGCCACTGGATTGATGCAAATAATCATGATTCTTATGCCACTTCCAGCATTTCTCTCATGTTCTCTGGCTTTCAAATCAGCTTTCTTTCATTGACCAGTAGCCAAAGGCACAAAGGTCATATTAGCAACCCATGCTAGTTGTTGCATCTTTAGATCTCCCCACTTTCAAAATTTCTACGGGATATTTTCATCTCTCACATGAAACCGCTCGCATTTGTGTGGTGCGCTTTTGAGAACTGTGTTTTTCTGCTAATTGCATTTCAAAACATTTGCGAGTATGGCCTACTGTCGTGTGAGCATTGCTGCCAATATAATGGGAAGGCATAGTTTAGCAACATATTAAGCTAAGCCATCTGATCAGTTGCATCAGCCTCATTTGTATTTTTTGTAGGCTAGTGGTTGTATGAATTTGGGATCTGTCATCGCACAACTGTACCCATAGTCTGTTTGTAATATTTATTTCTTGCACAGAACAACAAACTGACAAATGGAATAGGTACACTTTTCTACGATGGGGATGGTAGATTGACATAAGCTAGGGATTCTGCTGTTCATGACTCATGTTGTTGGCTGAGGAAAAGAAAATATGGACAGTTCTTCTAACATCTTCAAAGTGCGCCTCGGAATTCGATTAGGGACTCATGTCGTTACATCCCCGATGTGTCTGTCTTCACTTGTACTTCGGACCTGCGAGGCCTGTGAGAAGGACCCGATCACGTGATGGGCATTGGTTAATAAGAATTTAGATATCTGAGAGAGCCATGTGAGTGAGAGATTCTTCGGAGCATGACGATTGGAAGGGAATTTTAATGATTATATTCAGCCCAACGGCCACAAGTGAAGACAGCCACTTACATAAATGTGTATGTATGTATATATACACTGCTCAAAAAATAAAGGGAACACTAAAATAACACATCCTAGATCTGAATGAATGAAATATTCTTATTAAATACTTTTTTCTTTACATAGTTGAATGTGCTGACAACAAAATCACACAAAAATTATCAATGGAAATCAAATTTATCAACCCATGGAGGTCTGGATTTGAAGTCACACTCAAAATTAAAGTGGAAAACCACACTACAGGCTGATCCAACTTTGATGTAATGTCCTTAAAACAAGTCAAAATGAGGCTCAGTAGTGCGTGTGGCCTCCACGTGCCTGTATGACCTCCCTACAACGCCTGGGCATGCTCCTGATGAGGTGGCGGATGGTCTCCTGAGGGATCTCCTCCCAGACCTGGACTAAAGCATCCGCCAACTCCTGGACAGTCTGTGGTGCAACGTGGCGTTGGTGGATGGAGCGAGACATGATGTCCCAGATGTGCTCAATTGGATTCAGGTCTGGGGAACGGGCGGGCCAGTCCATAGCATCAATGCCTTCCTCTTGCAGGAACTGCTGACACACTCCAGCCACATGAGGTCTAGCATTGTCTTGCATTAGGAGGAACCCAGGGCCAACCGCACCAGCATATGGTCTCACAAGGGGTCTGAGGATCTCATCTCGGTACCTAATGGCAGGCAGGCAACCTCTGGCGAGCACATGGAGGGTTGTGCGGCCCCCCAAAGAAATGCCACCCCACAGCATGACTGACCCACCGCCAAACCGGTCATGCTGGAGGATGTTGCAGGCAGCAGAACGTTCTCCACGGCGTCTCCAGACTCTGTCACGTCTGTCACGTGCTCAGTGTGAACCTGCTTTCATCTGTGAAGAGCACAGGGCGCCAGTGGCAAATTTGCCAATCTTGGTGTTCTCTGGCAAATGCAAAACGTCCTGCACGGTGTTGGGCTGTAAGCACAACCCCCACCGGTGGACGTGGGGCCCTCATACCACCCTCGTGGAGTCTGTTTCTGACCGTTTGAGCAGACACATGCACATTTTTGGCCTGCTGGAGGTCATTTTGCAGGGCTCTGGCAGTGCTCCTCCTGCTCCTCCTTGCACAAAAGTGGAGGTAGCGGTCCTGCTGCTGGGTTGTTTACCTCCTACGGCCTCCTCCACGTCTCCTGATGTACTGGCCTTTCTCCTGGTAGCGCCTCCATGCTCTGGACACTACGCTGACAGACACAGCAAACCTTCTTGCCACAGCTCGCATTGATGTGCCATCCTGGATGAGCTGCACTACCTGAGCCACTTGTGTGGGTTGTAGACTCCGTCTCATGCTACCACTAGAGTGAAAGCACCGCCAGCATTCAAAAGTGACCAAAACATCAGCCAGGAAGCATAGGAACTGAGAAGTGGTCTGTGGTCACCACCTGCAGAACCACTCCTTTATTGGGGGTGTCTTGCTAATTGCCTATAATTTCCACCTGTTGTCTATTCCATTTGCACAACAGCATGTGAAATTTATTGTCAATCAGTGTTGCTTCCTAAGTGGACAGTTTGATTTCACAGAAGTGTGATTGACTTGGAGTTACATTGTGTTGTTTAAGTGTTTCCTTTATTTTTCTGAGCAGTGTATATTAAATTACAAATACACAGTCATGGGAAGCAAACATAAAACATCACAAATCACCCAGAAAAACAGTTACATTCCTCCTCAAATAAGTCCCCAATCAATACTTTAAATTCCCTGAACATAACATCAAATTTTGTTCCAGAAATACGGTGTATTAATGCTAAGAGCAAATGTACCTAGCTCGGTGGAGACCGTAGGAACCTGAAGAGTTAACCAATCCTGTGAACAGGTTAGGCAACTAAGGTGTCTATACTTCAACAGCAACGTTAGATAAGATGCAAGTTTACGGAAGTCGGGTCAAAAAGGGAGGAATGTAGAGATCTACCTTTCTTTAGCAAAGTTCAGCCAACCTTTTGATACTATAACGACACAAGGCGAGACCCGGAAGCATACACAGGAGGCAGATGGTTTGAGCTCTGATATTTATTATAGTCCAAGGGGTAGGCAAAAGGCAGGCCGGGGACAGGCAGGAGTTCATATCCAGGCCAGAGTCCAAGACGGTACAGGGCGGCAGGCAGGCTCGAGGTCAGGGGCAGGCAGAGTGGTCAGGCAGGCAGGCTCAGAGTCAGGACAGGCAAGGGTCTGAACCAGGAGAGCGAGAAAAAGAGCGACTGGGGAAAAACAGGAGCTAAGAGAAAAATGCTGGTTGACATGGCAAACAAGACGAACTGGCACAGACAGACAGAAAAAACAGGTATAAATACACAGGGGATAATGGGCAAGGTGGGCGACACCTGGAGGGGGTAGAGACGAGCACAAGGACAGGTGAAACAGATCAGGGTGTGACAGATACAGGATACAGTATCAAAACTGTCACCTGTAATAAAACGAAGGGTATGTCATAACTGGCCTGCGAGTATCAGGTACCGTGGATCAACTCTACAGAGCTCTCTCCTGAATATGGGGTTGATGTTTTTTTTTTGACACCTCACACCCTTCGTGAATTTTAAGGCAGCAGACGAATCTTTTTTCCTTTAGTGTTGGGGATTGGAATGCCTGTGTGGGCCTTATGGAGTCTGCCTCAGAGTTGTAACATGCAATAAATGGACTTTGGGACATTATATTTCACGGTACAGGACGGTAGCGTCCCATCTGGCCAACATCCGCTGAAATTGCAGAACGCTAAATTCAAAAATACCAAATTCAAATATTTAACATTCTGGAAAATTATATGTGTTATGCATCAAAATAAAGCTTAATTTCTGGTTAATCCAGCCGCTGTGTCAGATTTCAAAAAGTCTTTACGGCGAAAGTGAGCCATGCAATTATCTGAGGACAGCGCTCCGCTTACAAACACAATCATATTTCAACCAGGCAGGTGCCCCATAGAAGTCAGAAATAGCGATTTAATTCATGCCTTTGCATATCTTCTTCTGTTGGCACTCCAAAATGTCCCAGAAACATCACGGATGGTCCTTTTGTTCGATAATGTCCTTCTTTATGTCCCAAAAATGTCTGTTTATTTGGCAAGTTTGATTCAGAAATACACCGGTTTCAACTCACCCAACATGCCTACAAAGTATCTAATAAGTTACCTGTAAACTTGCTCCAAACATTTCAAACAACGTTCCTAATCCAACCTCAGGTACCCTAAAACGTAAATAATTGATAAAATATAAGACGGAATAAACTGTTTCCAATACCGGATAAAAACAAAGTGAAGTGCACTCCAGTTCATGCGCATCAAAACAGAGTCCACCTGGAGTGAAACTTACAATGAATAGCACTACTTCTTCATTTCTCAAAAGAAAAACATCGAACAATTTCTAAAGACTGTTGACGTCTAGTGGAAGCCATAGGAACTGCACCCAGGTTCCTAATAATAAGGGTATCCCATAGAAAACAAATGGAATATCATATGACCTCAAATTTATTTTTCCCTGGATGGTTTGTCCTCTGGGTTTCGCATTCCATATCAGTTCTGTTATACTCACAGACATTATTTAAACAGTTTTAGAACCTTTAGAGTGTTTTCTATCCAAATATACCAAAGTATATGCATATCCTAGCTTCTGGGCCTGAGTAACAGGCAGTTTACTTTGGCCACGCTTTTCATTCGGAGGTGAAAATACTGCCCCCTACCCAAGAGAGGTTAACCTCCCCTTCATTTACACATTGAATTGGATTAACAGGTGTCATCAATAAGGGATCATAGCTTTCATCTAGATTCACCTGGTTAGTCTATGTCATTGAAAGAGCAGGTGTTCTTAATGTTTTATACACTCAGTTTAGGTGTACACACACGTACCCAAACTCCTCATGGGTCTCCATTCTAGTAGCACTTCAATCACACTGTGCTACTTCAAAGCGTATTGAGCATGTCGGCTCGATAGCATTGTTGGCTTATTCACCGTAATGGGGCCGAGGAGGCCAAGAAAGAGCCTATCTGATGGGCCCCACAGCTGCCTCTGTTGCCAAGACAAACTATATTTGCTGCACCACTGCTCTCTGCGGATGGTATGAAATGATGTGCTGGGTCGGAGCCATGCCAAGAATCAGATAAGCCACCTCTGTCGGTATAGGTTATGAAAGGAAAACACAAAACGAGAGATAGAGGGGGGTTTGTGTGTGCGTGTGTGTATGAGAGAGAGAGAGAGAGTGAGAAAGAGAGCGCAATAGAGAGAGAAACGGTTATCAAAAAGGAGAGTAAGAGAGTTGAAGAGAGAGAGCTTGTATGTGTGTGAGACAGAGAAAGCGAGAGGGGGAGTTTACATTTTGTATTTTTTATTTAGTGTTTAAAACATACAATATACTTGCAGTGAAGCCACTCAACAACTACATCACATTAGTCATCTAACAGACTCCAATCCAGAGCGACACACAGAAGCAACCAGGGTCAATGCTCTGCTCAAGTGCACGTTGACAGATCTCCCACAAGGTCAAAAAACAGGGATCTGAACCAGCAATCCATCAGCCACCGGCCCAAACTCCCAACCGCCAGCCCTCCAAGACCCCCCCCCCCCCCCACAGTTGCCCAAGAGCTGCCCCTCAACCATTCAAGACTCCCCAACAGCCCCCCCCCCCCAAGATTAAAAAATAAATAATAATAATTACAAAAGATTATTCCATTCCCAACTCCCAAGAACTCCCCCCCCAGCGCACAAACAACAAAATGAACAAAAAAGAAAAAAGACAAAGCAAAACAGAAAACAACAATGGAAAAAAAAACAAAGACAACAAAAATCATAACAGGAAGGCCAACTGAATATGTTTGAGTGCGTGTATGGCACTATTTACCTGTGTGTGTAAACCTCAGGCAAACCGGCATTAGCCTCAGGCAAACCGGCATTAGCCTCAGGCAAACCGCCATTAGCCTCAGGCAAACCGGCATTAGCCTCAGGCAAACCGGCATTAGCCTCAGGCAAACCGGCATTAGCCTCAGGCAAACCGGCATTAGCCTCAGGCAAACCGCCATTAGCCTCAGGCAAACCGGCATTAGCCTCAGGCAAACCGGCATTAGCCTCAGGCAAACCGGCATTAGCCTCAGGCAAACCGGCATTAGCCTCAGGCAAACCGGCATTAGCCTCAGGCAAACCGGCATTAGCTATAAAAACACTGCCCCTCAGTGTCATTCAAACTTACTTTTTGTTATGTTTTATTTTGACTTAATTTTTTTAACTTTTAACTTTGACCATCATTATATCCCCCACCCAGCAACTGAACTCCCACGTGTCTCCAATTCCACATCCCAACCCTCAGCTTCCCTCAGCCCATCCTACCTATCTCTGCTAGCCACCCCTTTCGGATTTCTACACACCATATATCTTTCAACTATGCTGTGATGTTTAACATGCAATTTCAATCTATCTAAACGAATAGAATCCACAGATTGCAAGTTGAAGATAAATACTTTTACTAAGAGTACTAGTATATTAGTAATTGACTGAGCCGGTCTCTCCAGATCTCCCAACAGTACTATTTCTAGGGTCAATTTTACATTGTACGTTTTCAGCATTCCTGAACCTGAGGCCAGAAACAGGCTACCTGATGGCAATACCAAAATAAATGGTCTATTGATTCTCTATCCTCACAGCAAAATCTGCAGAGCTTCGATGATTGAATGCCTCAAATATTCAATATTTTGTTGGTGGCAAGAATTCTATATAATAATTTTAGCTGAAAGCACGAACTCTTGAATCTTGCTTCGTTTTATATACAGTAGGTTTAGGTCGGCATTTGTACCATGTAATCGGTACATCAGAATCTCTTCCCAAATATTTAGCAATTTGTATGGCACAGTTGTCAACATCCTGGTCCTCAAATGAAACTGGTATACTTTCCTATTTATGCTATTTTTATTCCTCTGCCAGTTTTGATTCTTTATATTGGGCAGACAGACCAGTTCCCTTCCTCCTCCCGCTGCCAGCTGCCTCCTCCATTTTTGGGGTAATGCTGTAATCAATTGGTTGTACTCTTGGATTGAGCAGACCTTCCCATACAATTCTGATCTACCATTCCAATATACAATATAATTTAAGAACAAAATACCCTTTTCAATCATCTTTCCCATAAATACAGGTATTTTATCAACCAGCACATTTGAGTTCAGCCATAATATTTGTTGTAATATTTGTTCTATCTTTTCAGGGGGAGGAAATTGCAATTGTAGCCAGCTCTGCAATGCTTGTTTGAAAAAGTGAGAATTTGAAAAAAGTATAATTTTCAATTATTCAAAAACGAGGAAAAAATGACATTTTCAAACAATGGATGAGCTTTTCTTCGTAATCTACTTGAGAACCATTTAGGGTTCAAGTAAAACTTTTGAATAATTTAAGCTTTTTGAGAGAGGTTTAGTGGTTTTATATTTAATAATCTCAACCCACCCAATTCATATTCATTATATAGACAGGCACGCTTTATTTTGTCTGGTTTAGCATCCTAGATAAAGCCAAAAAAATTTTGCTCATATGATTTGAAAAACAAATCATAAGGAGTAGGCAGCGCCATAAATAAGTGAGTAAACTGAGATACGACTAAGGAGTTAATCAGGGCAATTTTTCCATAAATAGACAGGTATTTACCTCTCCATGGTTGCAGGATCTATTGAAATTCATTGTGGGGAGCTCATTTATATCTTTTGTGGTATGAATACGAAGTATGCCTACTTCACTGAGAGAGCTTGTTTGAGGAAGAGAGGGAGCAAGTCGGAGGCAAAGAAACTGTCCCTGTAGGTATGCTGAGAGTTCTGAGGTGAGCCAGCAACCATAGATGACCTATAAACCTCTGCTAGAGTGAGTTCATGTTACAGATGTGCCATGTGTGTAAGTGTCCATTACATTTGCCAATACACAAAGTCAATTATGTTCTCTCCATACATAAAATAGGTATAGGTAAATAGTATGGCAGTTACAGCCACATTTTCTTTTAGGCACTTACAGTATATTGGTCCCATTAGGGGTACTTGATGTAGCTCTGTTCCAGCAAAGGAGAGCCCATTAACTTTGTTCCTTGGAGCCACTTAAAACCTCACACATTCATCTCCATAAAATGGTCCCCTCTTCCTTAGGAAAGAGAAAGAGAGACTCTTGTACACACCTTTCCTCTTTATCTACATTATTTCTCTCTCTCTCACACACTCATACACACCATAAACCAAGTGGCCTGTGTGTTTGCACATGTGTGCGCATAATGGTGATGGGAATGGCAGGTGTGTGGGAACACTGGTTGGAATGTGAGTTGGAATCCTGTGGCTCTGCCAGGAATAGCCTTGGGAAAGGCAAAGTCAGTGTGTGGGTTACACTCACACACACACTGGGAGAGATGGTGAAGTTGAAGCACATTTAGCTTCTTGGACCATGGCGAGAGATGAGCAAAGGTGGATTTGTGTGCATGTGTGTGTGCGCACTTGGAATGCAGTGGGATGAAAGGAGCTGAGCTGAGTAGGCATCAAAGCATTAGACCTCATCTCCCAACTCATCCACCTGATACCACAACCAAGACATGCACTGTGTGTGTGTGTGTGTGTGTGTGTGTGTGTGTGTGTGTGTGTGTGTGTGTGTGTGTGTGTGTGTGTGTGTGTGTGTGTGTGTGTGTGTGTGTGTGTGTGTTAGATTTCTCAGCTGCTCGTGTGTGTGTGCAGTAATGTAGTGGTAAAAAATAGGTGGGTAATCGTTGATTGTCGTCCGCGGAGAGTAAAGTAACTCTCTATATACTTTCAAGCCTTATTTCTGCAAACGGTGGGTAAACGTTCATGGAAAATTTGAAAATTGCATAAGCACAGTTTGCGTGCATTTACCCTCCACTACAACTGTGTTTGTGCGTGATTGATCATGTACGTGTATGTTTGTGTGAGCACAAATGTTTTTTTTTACCTTAAGGCGGCATTTCTTTGTTTAACTTGTGCTTGTGGGTGTCCTGCCTGCATACGTGTGTATTCACACTGCACTCTCTGTCGCCCAGATCAGTTGAATTATTCAAAGAATGTTACATTGAACACTTTGAAAAGAGAATTCAGTGTTCGGTGCTAGCTCAAAGACTGTGCTAGACTGCTAATGCACAGAATCTCATGGTAGAAGTTGCCCCTAAACACAGATCTTGGATCAGATTACCCTATACCCAATCCACTAATGGAGGCTAAAAAAGTTCTGTCCCAATATCAAGTTCTACAAACTCTTGCTAAGACACTAACACACAGCTCTTTACTTCTACAGTAACTCTTCACTGAACTGTGACTGAACTGTATTTCGTTCTCTGCGTCACTGATTAAACTCACTGTAATTGGCACTACCACCACTGCACAGATGTGACCACTATTCATCCTATCATTCTGTAGAGACAAGGGATGGTTCTGGGTAGAGGAGGAAAGAGGGTAAATGGATTATTGACTAAATACCATAAAGTGTGTTGCTACCTTCTCATTTTTCCCATGTGATTGATCTGTTGCCTAAGATGTTAGTGGGCTGCATCCCAAATGACACCCTATTCCCTATGTAGTGCACAAATTTTGACCAGGGCCCATAGGGCTTAGATCAAAAGTAGTGCATTATTTAGGGAGCCATTTGAGACGCACCCTATGTGTATGATGACGTTGTGCTTCATTCCATCACATGAAAGCTGGTGGCAATGTTGGGGAATACATTTATGTAGGAAATTATTTTATATTTATTGTATTTTTATTTAACTAGGCAAGTCAATTTCTTATTTACAATGAAGGCCTACCCCGACCATACCCTAACCCGGACGACGCTGGGCCAATTGTGCACCGCCCTATGGGACTCCCAATCACGGCCAGTTGTGATACAGCCTAGAATCGAACCAGGGTCTGTAGTGACACTTCTAGCACTGAGATGCAGTGCTTTAGACCACTTCGCCACTCGGGAGCCCAATATGAGATAAATATGAGTGGGGTCTGTTCTCCTTCTGATGCTGCCTACCTCTCTCTCGCTCTCTTTCTCTGCCTGTCTTTAATCACTGTGTGACGTGCCGCTTCATGACAACCTAGCATCATCCCTCTGTCTCCAATATGTCTCTTTCACTATCTCTCTCACTCTCTCACTGCATGTATCTTTCTTTCCATGTCTCTGTTGTATGTTTTCTGTTTCTCTCAGTTTTTTTCTCTCACTCTCTCTTTCTTTTCCCCTCTTTTGCTCTCTTTCTCTCGCTCTCTTTCTTTCTCTCTCTCTCTGTGTTAATAATACAGGACCCATACAAGGATATATGGGTCAGTGCGGCTTTCCTCCCCGTTAGTGTCTCTGTGTCACACACACACACACACACACACACACGCACGCGCGCACGCACGCACGCACACAAACACGCACACACACACACACACACACATTATTCATTCATAAATCACTCAGTCAGTTCAGACTTCATAGCTGGCTGCCACATGGGATGCTTTACTCAGTGACATCATACATTTTTCATGGAGTCCCATGTTGGAAGGTCAATATTTCATACTTCCTATCACATATTAGTGGCCTGAAGGCCCACAAGAAAGAGAACTCGTCCGCTTCTTCTTCCTCTTCCTCCCCCTCTCCCTGTAGTAATTGAATTATATGTTGATGACAAAGAGCCAGTCATTCTGCGATGGGTACAGCGGACTCAGAGTGGATATGGAATGCGCTGAGTTTTGGACTCAGGAAATGGACACACAGAGTAGGATATGGAGGATAATAAATAACCAACCTCCCCTCCATCCAGTGTATTTCCCTGCCATGACCTTGTCTTTGCTTCTTTCCTGTACTTTCCTTCCTTTCTCATTCTGTCTCTTTGTCTTTTAATTGTGTTGCTATATACACTGACTATACCGAACATTAGGAACACATTCCTAATATTGAGTTGCACCCCCCTATTTTGCCCTCAGAACACCCTAACACCATCGGGGCATGGACGCTACAAGGTGTCGTAAGCATTCCACAGGGATGCTGGCCTATGTTCATGCCAATGCTTCCCACCGTTGTGTAAAGCTGCCTCGATGTCCTTTTGTGTGGAGGACCATTCCTGATACACACGGGAAACTGTTGAGCATGAAAAATCCAGCAGCGTTGCAGTTCTTGACAATCCGGTGCGCCTGGCACATACTACCACACCCCATTCCAAGGCACTTACAAAGTCGGAAGTTTACAGACACTTAGGTTGGAGTCATTAAAATTCGTTTTTCAACCACTCCACAAATTTCTTGTTAACAAACTATAGTTTTGGCAAGTCGGTTAGGACATCTACTTTGTGCAAGTCATTTTTCCAACAATTGTTTACAGAGAGATTATTTAACTTATAAAACTCACTGTATCACAATTCCAGTGGGTCAGAAGTCTACATACACTAAGTTGACTGTGCCTTTAAACAGTTTGGAAAAATACCAAAAATGATGTCATGTCTTTAGAAGCTTCTGATAGGCTAATTGACATAATTTGAGTCAATTGGAGGTGGACCTGTGGATGTATTTCAAGGCCTACCTTATAACTCCGTGCCTCTATGTTTGACATTATGGGAAAATCAAAATAAATCAGCCAAGACTTCAGAAAAAAATGGTAGACCTCCACAAGTCTGGTTCATCCTTAGGTGCAATTTCCAAACGCCTGAAGGTACCACGTTCATCTGTACAAACAATAGTACGCAAGTATAAACACCAGGGGACCACGCAACCGTCATAACGCTCCGGAAGGAAATGTGTTCTGTCTCCTAGAATTAAGGTACTTTGGTGTGAAAAGTTCAAATCAATCCCAGAACAACAGCAAAGGACCTTGTGGAGATGCTGGAGGAAACAGGTACAAAAGTATCTGTATCCAAAGTAAAACAAGTCCTATATCGACATAACCTGAAAGGCCGCTCAACAAGGAAGAAGCCACTGCTCCAAAACCTCCATAAAAAAAGCCAGACTGGTTTGAAACTGCACATGGGGACAAAGATCATACTTTTTGGAGAAATGTCCTCTGGTCTGATGAAACAAATATTGAATTGGTTGTACTCTTGGATTGATAGAACATAACTGGCCATAATGACCATCGTTATGTTTGGAGGAAAAAGTTGGGAGGCTTGCAAGCCTTAGAACACCTTCCCAACCTTGAAGCACAGGGGTGGCAGCATCATGTTGTGAGGGGTGCTTTGCTGCAGGAGGGATTGGTACACTTCACAAAATAGATGGCATTATGAGAAAGGAAAATGATGTGGATATATTGAAGCAACATCTCAAGTCATCAGTCAGGAAGTTAAAACTTGGTTGCAAATGGGTCTTCCAAATGGACAATGACCCCAAGCATACTTCCAAAGTTGTGGCAAAATGGCTTAAGGACAACAAAGTCAAGGTATTGGAGTGGCCATCCCAAAGCCATGTCCTCAATCCTATAGAAAATGTGTGGGCTGTACTGAAAAAGCATGTGCGAGCAAGGAGGCCTACAAACCTGACTCAGTTACACAAAGCTCTGTCAGGAGGTATGGGCCAAAATTCGTCCAACTTATTGTGGGAAGCTTGTGGAAGGCTACCCAAAACATTAAACAATTTAAAGACACTGCTACCAAATGCTAATTGAGTCTATGTCAATTACTGACCCACTGGGAATATGATGAAATAAATAAAAGCTGAAATAAATAATTCTCTCTACTATTATTCTGACATTTCACATTCTTCAAATAAAGTGGTGAACCTAGCTGACCTAAAACAGGGAATATTTACTGGGATTAACTGTCAGCAATTATTGTGGAAAAACTGAGTTTAAATGTATTTGGCTAAGGTGTATGTAATCTTCCCGACTTCAACTGTATATTCACATGCGCGCCCGCACACATAGCCTGGTTTCAGCGGAATATAATCTGCAGGCAGCAAGAGTGTGTAGCTCTCATCTGGTTTTGGCATGGAGCAGCTCACAGAAGAATGACATTGGTATCCAGTAGTGTATGTCGTGTCTTTACTGTCATTAAATTGAAGACTTATGTCAAAGATTCTCTGTAATCAGTTATTACGCGATCAACTAAATAATAACGTAACTAATTAACTAAGAATTCGGGGGCACCAGGGAAAGTAGTCAGATTACAAAGTTATAATTTCCCAATATAACCTTTCAGATATTTTCATATCTGATCAATAGTCTTCTGATTAATGATTTGTTTATTTTACCTCACGTTAGTCTCATTCCAAACGTCATAAATTGTTGGTTATCTGCACGAACCCAGTCTTCACTATGAGTCATCCATACATCAATTGTCTTAAATCTTTATTTATTACTAACTAAGTAATTCACAGAAATGCATAAACAAACAAACAAACAAACTTAAAATGGTTACATGAAATGATGGGAGAAATATGCCCTAGTGGGCATGGCGGCTTGTTAGACAAAGGGAAAATTGGGGGTTGACTAAGGAGTCACTAGAGTTCATAATTATAACAATTGACATGCTAATCCTTTACACAGGAACGCTCAATCATCCGGGAACAATTGCAATCAATATATATATATTTACGCTCAGTGTGTCGTCTTGATCGCTGGTGAAAAGTTCATTTTTGTTGGAGAGTTTCGTCCTCTCTCTCTCTCTCTCTCTCTCTCTCTCTCTCTCTCTCTCTCTCTCTCTCTCTCGTGGTTATCGTGATAGTTCAGAGGGCCATTCGTTATAGAATGGATGTTTCGGCGGTTGTCCTTATCTTCGCGTTGTCTTCGCGTTCAATGATACCAAATTCCTAGCTGCAGACTAGTAATCAATATCAAAGACTTGTTCTTATTCTGTCGGTATAGTCTAAGAGTTTAACCACGTGGTATGGTTAAAGATTCAGCAATTGTCCACAACCTTTGTCCCCTCCTCATGGAGAAAAACATGGTCTCCTGATAATTTCTCAGAGTTGGGTTTTTATTCGGATTGCAGAGAGGGGCTGTCCCAGGATGTCTGACCCAACTGACCCAACCAATAAAGTGGTGATCCTAACTGATCTAAGACAGGGAATTTTTACTAGGATTAAATGTCACGAATTGTGAAAAACTGAGTTTAAATGTATTTGGCTAAGGTGTATGTAAACCTCCGACTTCAACTGTAAGTCTTTTGTCTTACCCATTCACCCTCAGACTGGCACACATACACAATACATGTCTCATTTGTCTCAATGCTTAAAAATCCTTCTTTAACCTGTCTCCTCCCTTCATCTACACTGATTGAAGTGGATTTAACAAGTGACATCAATAAGGGATCCTAGTCTATGTCATGGAAAGAGCTGGTGTTCTTAATGTTTTTTATACTAGTGTATTGGCTGTGTCCATGGGGCCTTGTTCTCGCTATCATGCATTTGTGTTTATGTATGCCCATACTTTGCTTCAGCTGTGATAATGACTGATCTTTTCCTCTGTAGTGCTGCCCACCTGCTCTCCGCTGGACTTCCACTGTGACAACGGGAAGTGTATCCGCCGCTCCTGGGTGTGTGACGGGGACAACGACTGTGAGGATGACTCCGACGAGCAAGACTGTCGTAAGTCTCACACACACACACACACAGAAACACGCACGCACAATTTCTGTGAATAGCAAAGTAATATCTCGTCTAAAAAAACACGACAAATCAACAGATTTATCAAGTGCCATGTTCCTGGAGAGCCACAGTATTTGGTTGCGGGGTTTTATTCTATCCCATCTGATTCTACTAATAACAGTTTCAAAAAGGTTCAACCAACGTGTTTATTTATGTACACCATAGCAGAGGTCAAAGGACATGACTTCTGCAGTGTGTGTGCGTGCGTGCGTGCACTGGGCGAAAAGGGTCAATAACAGGGGATATCTTTATCTGTATATTTCCGGATATCAGCCATTTTATTAGATATAAGGAGTAGACAAGCTCCAGATACACGTCCTTAATATCATAAATGGCGCTAGGATATTATTCGTCATGGGACAGTTTCTACATGCATCCAATCCGGACCTCAGAAATCACCCTGCTACCATGTGAGTGCAGGGAGATATCTGGGGTGAGATATTTTTTAAGACACGCACCTGATGCACGTTGTGGTAAACCGTGGGGTGTTGGGTTGAGCGTGCAGAGGTTAACACAGAGACAGGGAGGTTTTAGTCCGCAAACACAACTTTACTAGGCCGTAAAATAAACATAGCAAAGAAAATCACATACAGTTGATGTCGGAAGTTTACATACACTTTTTTCATTTTCACAATTCCTGACATTTAATCTTAGTAAAAAATTCCCTGTCTTAGGTCAGTTAGGATCACCACTTTATTTTAAGAATGTAAAATGTCAGAATAATAGTAGAGAGAATGATATATTTCAGCTTTTATTTCTTTCATCACATGCCCAGGGAGTCAGAAGTTTACATACCCTCAATTAGTATTTTATAGCATTGCCTTTAAATTGTTTAACTTCTCTAGGATAGGGGGCAGCATTTTCACATTTGGATGAAAAGCATACCCAAATTCAACTGCAAGCTACTCATCCGCAGAAGATAAGATATGCATATAATTAGTAGATTTGGATAGAAAACACCCGGAAGTTTCTAAAACGGTTTGAATCATGTCTGTGAGTATAACAGAACTTATTTAGCAGGCGAAACCCCGAGGACAAACAATTCAGATGTAATTTTTTTTGAGGTCACTCTCTTTTCAATGAGTTTTCATTAGGAATCCAGATTTCTAATTGACCTTCTTGCAGTTCCTACCGCTTCCACTGGATGTCAACAGTCTTTAGAAATTGTTTGAGGTTTTTTCCTTTGTGTAATGAAGAAGTACGGCCATCTTGAACGAGGGTCACTTGAAGTGTAATGTTTGTTAGAGGCGCGTGACCAGAAAGCTAGCTACAGTTTGTTTTAATCCTGTATTGAACACAGATCATCCCGTCTTCAATTTTATCGATTATTTACGTAAAAACATACCTAAAGTTGTATTACAAAAGTAGTTTGAAATGTGTTTGCAAAGTTTACAGGTAACTTTTGAGATATTTTGTAGTCACGTTGCACAAGTTGGAACCGGTGTTTTTCTGGATCAAACGCACCAAATAAATGGACATTTTGGATATATATATCGACGGGAATAATCGAACAAAAGGGCCATTTGCGATGTTTATGGGACATATTGGAATGCCAACAACAGAAGCTCGTCAAAGGTAAGGCATGAATTATATTTTTATTTCTGCGTTTTGTGTCGCTCCTGCAGGGTTGAAATATGCTTCTCTGTCTTGGTTTACTCTGTTGCTATCCTCAGATAATAGCATCGTTTGCTTTCGCCGAAAAGCCTTTTTAAATTCTGACACGTTGGCTGGATTCACAACAAGTGTAGCTTGAATTTGGTATCTTTCATGTGTGATTTCATGAAAGTTTAATTTTTATAGTAATTTATTTGAATTTGTCCCTCTGCATTTTTACTGGCTTTTGGCCAAGTGGGACGTTAACTTCTATGGGATATGTGGGACGCTAACTTGGGTCAAATGTGTAAGGTATCCTTCCACAAGCTTCCCACAATAATTGGGTGAATTTTGGCCTATTCCTCACGACAGAGCTGGTGTAACTGAGTCAGGTTTGTAGGCCTCCTTGCGCTTTATCATTTCTGCCCACAAATGTTCTATAGGATTGAGGTCAGGGCTTTGTGATGGTCACTCCAATACCTTGACTTCGTTGTCCTTAAGCCATTTTTCCACAACTTTGGAAGTATGCTTGGGGTCAATGTCCATTTGGAAGACCCATTTGCAACCAAGCTTTAACTTCCTGACTGATGTCTTGAGATTTTGCTTCAATATATCCACATGATTTTCAATTCCTCATGAGGCCATCTATTTGGTGAAGTGCACCAGTCCCTCCTGCATCAAAGCACCCCCACAACATGATGCTGATGCTTGATGCTTAAACAATTTAAAGGCAATGCTACCAAATACCAATTCAGTGTATGTAAACGTCTGACTGGGAATGTGATGAAATAAATAAAAGCTGAAATATATCATTCTCTACTATTATTCTGACATTTCACATTCTTAAAATTAAGTGGTGATCCTACCTGACCTAAGACAGGGAATTTTTACGAGGATTAAATGTCAGGAATTGTAAAAAACTGAGTTTAAATGTATTTGGCTAAGGTGTATGTAAACTTCCGACTTCAATTGTATCTTACATTACTCATCTCATATATTTATACTGTCATTGCTCATCCATATATGTATATGTACATTACCGGTTAAAAGTTTTGGAACACCTACACATTTAAGGGTTTTTCTTTATTTTTAGTACTTTGTACATTGTAGAACAATAGCCACCCGTTGCCTTGATTTCAGCTTTGCACACTCTTGGCATTTTCTCAGCCAGCTTCATGAGGTAATCACCTGGAATGCATTTCAAATAACAGGTGTGCCTTCTTAAAAGTTAATTTGTGGAATTTCTTTCCCTCTAAATGCGTTTGAGACAATTAGTTGTGTTGTGAAAAGGTATGGGGTATACAGAAGATAGCCCTATATGGTAAAAGACCAAGTCCATATTATGGCAAGAACAGCTCAAATAAGCAAAGAGAAACGACAGTCCATCATTACTTTAAGACATGAAGGTCAGTCAATACGGAACATTTCTAGAACTTTGAACGTTTCTTCAAGTGCAGTCGCAAAAACCACCAAGCACTATGATGAAACTGGCTCTCATAAGGACCACCACAGGATTGGAAGACCCAGAGTTACCTCTGCTGCAGAGGATAAGTTCATTAGAGTTACCAGTCTCAGAAATTGCAGCCCATAAAAGGCTTCACAGAGTTCAAGTAACAGACACATCTCAACATCAACTGTTCAGAGGAGACTGCGTGAATCAGGCCTTCATGGTCAAATTGCTGAAACCACTACTAAAAGACACCAATAAGAAGAAGAGACTTGCTTGGGCCAAGAAATACGAGTAATGGGCACTAGATCGGTGGAAATCTGTCCTTTGGTCCAAATTGGAGATTTTTGGGTCCAACCAAAAATGATGTGGGGGTGCTTTGCTGGTGACACTGTCTGTGATTTATTTAGAATTCAAGGCACAGTTAACCAGCATTGCTACCACAGCATTCTGCAGCGATACGCCATCCCATCTGTTTTGTGCTTAGTGGGACTATAATTTGTTTATCAACAGGACAATGACTCGACATACCTCCAGGCTGTGTCAGGGCTATATTACCAAGAAGGAGAGTGATGTAGTGCTGTATCAGATGGCTTGGCCTCCACAATCCCCCGACCTCAACCTAATTCAGATGGTTTGGGATGAGTTGGACCACAGAGTGAAGGAAAAACAGCCAACAAGTGCTCAGCATACATGGGAACTCCTTCAAGGCGGTTGGAAAAGCATTCCAGGTGAAGCTGGTTGAGAGAATGCCAAGAGTCTGCAAAGCTGTCATCAAGGAGAAGGGTGGCTATTTGAAGAATCTCAAATATAAAATGTATTTTGATTTGTTTAACACTTTTTTGGTTACTACATGTGTTATTTCATAGTTGTGATGACTTCACAATTATTCTACAATGTAGAACACAGTAGAAATAAAGAAAAACCCTTGAATGAGTAGGTTTTCTAAAACTTTTGACCGGTAGTGTATATATGTTCTTATTCCATTCCTTTACTTAGATTTGTGTGTATTGGGTAGTTCTTGTGAAATTGTTAGATATTATTTGTTAGATATTACTGCGCTGTTGGAGCTAGAAACACAAGCATTTCGCTACACCTGCAATAACATCTTCTAAACGCGTGTATGTGACCAATACAATTTGATTTGATTTTGATATTCACAACTATCTGTTACAATAAGGTGTCACAATAAGCAGAGGTATCCATGGTACCCGGTGGTTGAGCTAGATTTAAATCCACACACCTCCACACCCATTATGTCCACAGAGATCACCACACAGATCGGGCTGAGAAACTTGGTATGATTAATTTCCAACCCAATGGGTTGAATTTCCTGAATGTTCTGGAGATGGAATTAATTGACTCAAGCTAACCCTGCCAGCTTGTACCTCTATTAATACTTTTTTTCTGAATAATTCTGTAGATAAAAAAAAGTATTTTAAATTTGATGGTGAGCTCTCTCTCTTTCTCAGATTCTCTCGTTCCCTTATTTTTTCCAGATAACTCTGTATGGAGGTGGGCTTTCTTTCCCTCTCTCTTTTCTCTCTCTTTCTTTCTCTCCGATTCTCTTTCTCTGATTTTCTCTCTCTTGCTCCAATTCTCTCATTCCCTGCTTCCCTCTCTCCTGTCTGACCCATATTTCAGGAGCCAGACGTAGAATCCCGTCCTGATGGGGGGTCCGTCTGCCGTGAGCCAGGCATGAATTTTTCATCTTCATGTCCCGTACATTTCCCCCTCCCTTGCTCCTTGGCCTAGTTATTTTTTCAGGACTTATTTCTCTATGTCTTTCTGTCCTCCCTAGTTTCTTTCCTCCCACTGTTGTTGTTTTATTCCATTATTTAAAGAGAGAAGGGGAAGAGAATGGAGAGAGACGGGGAAGAATCCGTCATGGTCCACTTGAGCTTAGCGACTTGTCAAAGTTTTAGACAACAAAACTGGAAAAAGAGACGTGCGTGTGTGAAAGTGAGTGACAGAGTAAGTGTGCCTGTGTGGATGTGTGTTCCTACGTTCATATTTGTTCAGCAGAACACACATGACTACATATCCACAGTGGTATCACACACACCTACACACACCAGACCCGAGTTCAAATACTATTCAGAGCTTCTGCTCTTTTCTATAATTTGTAGGTAGGTAGAACTGGAGTCTGATGGGATAGTTCTGAGCTTCTGCTCTTTTCTATGTCAACTCGTGGGATGAGAGGAGGATGAAAGGCAGGCAGGGGGCAAGAAGGGAAGGCAAACCCTGAAAGTGCATAGGTAATACTCAAGGAACCATACAACGTGTTTAAAAAGGAATATTTTTTTTTTTTCACACACAAACACACCTCAATGCATACCCTGGAAATGAATCACTATGACCTTTCATCTCTAACTACTGCCTGCTCTCTGACTGATGATCTGCCTCAGAACACGTGACTTCTGAACTTTCCTCTGTTTGGGTTAGGAACGAGAGGGAGGGAAAGAGAGAGACAGATGAGAGATTCAATGGAATTCTACTTCGTGTGCCAAGTGAGTTTTTGGAATCAGCCCTAGAGTTATAGTTTAGAGACTCTCATTCAGGGGGTAGCTTTGTCTTCTGCTCCTGTTCCAGATCCTTCTCCTTCTCTGTTGCATCTGAATAGGAGGGGTAAGAGTACTCTTAAATAAAAATACTAATAAAACTATACTAATAAGTCTCTTCTGTTCTGAGGACTCGGTTGTGTCATAAAGCAAAGGAAACCTGTGTGTGAGAAAACGAAAGGAAGAGATGAGAGGTAGTAGATTTGGGTCACGTTTTGTCGCAATAGTCACTGAGGTAGGAAGTACAAAAATACACATTTTATCCTCAAACATATCTGTGCCCGTCCCTTTTTTCTGTCTCTCTGCTCTTTAACTTGTATTACACTCTGAACTGCCGTCACGTTTCTAAGTGGGTTTCTTTGACTGCGCCTCTGTATGCATTTTATTGGCAGTTCAGGTATAAGAGAGGTAGATTGAACAATTAGTTAATAACCTTCTAAGGCAGCAACCCCCCTTCACACACGCACACACAACACGCTTTAAATAATACATCACCTCCTGTCTGGGGCCATTCAGGCAGAAATCATGGTACTTCCCTCTGATACTAGCCTGTTCACCTGGCCCTCCTTTAGCCAGGACTATAATTGGCTATCGATCGCTGTGGTTATAACTGTAGTGGCAGGCTGTTGTATTAGTGAAGGAGAGAGAAAGATGGTGGCGGGACTCAGTGCAGGAGAGAAAAGGGAGAGAGACATTGTTGTAGGCCTAATAGCGCTCGTAAGTGGAACTAATGAAAACATCAGAGAAATGATTGTAAGTAAGGTGGTTTTTGGGGGGTTGTTGTGCTGGATATGACAGTGTAGTTTAGAGCAGAGGTTAACCATCAGGGTGGATGGGAGGTTGTCGACTGGAGGTTAATAGACAGCTACTTTTCTCTGTGTGAACGTAAGAGAAAGGTCACTAAGCTGTGCAGCGCATGGCGCATGGTGCATGCGTATGAGATTCTTACATCATACAAGCGGCGCATCGGATATTGTTTGTGTGATTTGTCCTTTGATTGACATCCCGTCTCTCTCTCTTTGTCGGTAGCGCCGAGAGAGTGTGAAGAGGATGAGTTCCATTGTCAGAACGGCTACTGCATCCGCAGCCTGTGGCACTGTGATGGGGACAATGACTGTGGTGATAACAGTGACGAGCAGTGTGGTGAGTTAAACACACACACACACACACACACACACACATGCACTCCACACATTCACTCCTACAGTATACACATACATTCAGAAAGTTGTAGTCTTTGTCACATCTCAATTACGTTAACTTTAATATCTCTATTTTCCTCTTTCTCTCTCTCTCAGACATGCGAAAGTGTTCCGATAAGGAGTTTCGCTGTACAGATGGGAGCTGCATTGCTGAACACTGGTACTGTGATGGAGATACTGACTGCAAGGACGGATCAGACGAGGAAAACTGCCGTGAGTTGCCCTGTGTGTGTGTGTGTGTGTGTGTGTGTGTGTGTGTGTGTGTGTGTGTGTGTGTGTGTGTGTGTGTGTGTGTGTGTGTGTGTGTGTGTGTGTGTGTGTGTGTGCGTGCGTGCGTGCGTGTGTTTGTCCTGTTTCTCACATGTACAAGTGTGTATTATACGCATGTGTCCTGGAAAGAGATGGAGACCCGCACACTGTCTGAAAAGGAATAAATCCTCAACGAAGGCTTCAATGCAAAATAAAGATGTTTATTAAAACACATTGGGGCCAAAAAAATCATCAGTGCATAAATGAAAGGTGAAAACAAGTGTAAATTGACGGCACACACGGCATGAGGCCAAAAGGTTTGTGCTTAGTTTTCATCTTTCATTCACTATGCACTTTCTTTCACTATAATTTTTTGGCCATAGTTGTATTCAAGTATCAGTTTTGGATGTATTCCTTTTTTCTACAGTGTGTGGGTCTCCATCTCTTCCACTCTTCTTATTTTGACTCCTACACACCTGGAACAGACACTATTCAGTAGTAAGGACCTTAAAAGAGAGCAGACAGCCTTGTATCATTCATACGCATGTGTGAAATGGAAATGTTTCGTTTTTTTGCATATCCCAACTCCCCCTGAGACACATACTGTATGTGTGTGTGTCCACTCTCTCTCTCTCTCTATTTTGACTGCCCTAGAGTATAACACACTGAATGTCAGAACCACACACTGTCTTTATAGTTTATGACAGAAAGGTTTTGGGGTGAAAGGGACTGTGTGTTAAATACGTACCCCTCACCCCTATCTCTTTTTCTCCCTTTCTCTCTCCCTCCGTAGCATCTGATGTAATGACGGCCACCTGTAGTGTCGAAGAGTTCCAGTGTGCATATGGACGCTGTATTCTGGACATTTACCACTGTGACGGAGACGATGATTGTGGAGACTGGTCTGATGAGTCCGACTGCTGTACGTACACACACACACACACACACACACACGCACGCGTCTGATTCAGGTGGCTAATCATTGATCTGCAGGCGCCAGCACCAGAAATGCTACATCAGAGGCTGCTACAGCGCCGGGCAGCAAACCCATACTGTGCCTCAAATTCCTCCGCTACACACACAGAGAGAACCTGCTGTGGCCAGACGACGGGTTGGAATTCTACCCAGAATGCCAAGCACCCTATTTCTCAACTGGGATGTAAACAAAGGGGTCAGTAGGTTAGGGGCAGGGAGGATTGCAGGTGGGTTACAACTTTGTCATGATGGACGGAGAGAGTGAAGTTCAGTGTTTGAGAGGTGCCACTGACACCCTGTTGTCTTTTTTAAGACCTTGTCAGGTGAAAGGAAAAGGGTGTTAATACTTCCAGTCAAGTGTTCATAAAACAAAAGAGATTAGGATAGGATCGGCTGAGGTTTGACAGATTTGAGACATGTTGGTGATGGCAGGTCCAGCTGTTACCATTGTAGCTATGATTGAGCTTGAGCACTGAGCGGTGACACTGCAGAAATCTGTCTCCCCCACTCGGTATGGCTCTCTGAGCGACCTCTAACATAGATTCCTGGAATGCCCTGTCCCAATCTCCTTGCTGACAGCTGTCATGCTAGAGTCATGTGTCTATGTTACGTGTGTGTGTGTGTGTGCATGGCTGCGTGCGTTGGGAAACACTTCCCATCTTTTTCTTTCGAACACACATACACGCGAGCTAGCTAGCGTTTCGATTAGCACAGGCTATCACGTTTCTCCTCATCACTCCAGAGAATGTATTCTGTTAGACTACTGCTAAGTCCTTTCTTTCTGTTAATGTATCTCTATGTCAGTCTTTCATGTCTCTCTTTGTACTATCTCTGTCCCACAGTCTCTCTTTCTTTCTCTTTCTCTCAATTCAATTTAAATTTCAGGGCTTTATGGAATGGGAAACATATGTTACCATTGCCAAAGCAAGTGAAGTAGGTAATAAACAAAAGTGAAATAAACAATAAAAATTAACAGTAAACATTACACTCACAGAAATTCCAAGAGAATAGACATTTCAAATGTCATATTATGTCTATATACAGTGTTGTAACGACGTGCAAATAGTTACAGTACAAAAAAGAGAAAAAATAAATATGGGTTGTATTTACAATGGTGTTTGTTCTTAACTGGTTGCCCTATTCTTGTGGCAACAGGTCACAAATCTTGCTGCTGTGATGGCACACTGTGGTATTTCACACAGTAGATATGGGAGTTTATCAAAATTGGGATCTGTGTAATCTGAGGGACATATGTGTCTCTAATATGGTCATACATTTGGCAGGAGGTTAGGAAGTGCAGCTCAGTTTCCTCCTCATTTTGTGCACATAACCTGTCTTCTCTTGAGAGCCAGGTCTGCCTACGAATCTGTACATAGTCAAAGCTTTCCTTAAGTTTGGGTCAGTCACAGTGGTCAGGTATTCTGCCGCTATACTCTCTGTTTAGGGCCAAATAGCATTCTAGTTTGCTCTGTTCTTTTTTACATTCTTTCCAATGTGTCAACTAATTATCTTTTTGTTTTCTCATGATTTGGTTGGGTTTAATTGTGTTGCTGTCCTGGGGCTATGTGGGGTGTGTTTATGAACAGAGCCCCAGGACCAGCTTGCTTAGGGGGCTCTTCTCCAGGTTAATTTCTCTGTAGGTGATGGCTTTGTTATGGAAAGTTTGGGAATTGCTTTCTCTCTCTCACTCTCACTCTCATTCTCATTCTCACTCTCTCTCTCCCACGCTCTCTCTCTCACTCACTCACTCACTCACTCACTCACTCACTCACTCACTCACTCACTCATTCAATCACTCACTCACTCTCATTCTCTCTGTCATGGCAGCCCACACAAGTGTATGGGGCTCTGTTAGCATGCATCAGACTAGGGAGTAGGATGAGTGGAGAGTGTGTTAAGAATGGAGAGACGTCTGGGCACACAAGAGCAGATCAAAGGATTCTCTGTGTGTTTAGTGGTGTGTGTGTGTGTGTGTGTGTGTGTGTGTGTGTGTGTGTGTGTGTGTGTGTGTGTGTGTGTGTGTATGGATATATATATCTGTATATGTGGTGTGTGTCTGTATTCTGAGAGTTGGCCACACACAAGCAGATGAAACGGTTCTCTGTGTATCTGGCCGTCAATGTGGATGACAGGGTACCAGCTGATAAGTGGGTTTGGACATGAGAACACTTAGTGTTCATTCCATTGCTCTATCTATCTTTCCTTCTTTTCTTTTCTTATCTTATCTATGTATTTCTCTCTCCCACCGCCTGGTGTTTTGATCACACACACAGCACTGCTTCATTCTTCTCTTCTTTTTTCTCTCCCACTTTTCTGTTGGCCATGTTCCCTTCTCTTGTCTAACTGATACCACTGCACATGAATAAAAGTGTATGCTCTCATTTGGTCTTGGATAGATACGTCTGATTCTTTTTCAAACATGCATGCCCTGCCCCAAATGTTCATTTATTTTCTGTCCCTGTTAAAAGCGTCTTTGTATTACCAGGGTCCTTCAGATCAATTGTTTTCCACTGTCAGGGATGATTGAAGATCCAAAAGCGTTTGCATTTTATCTCACGGTAGTGGTCGTGTGTGTCCTGCAGCCTCCCACCAGCCTTGTCGTTCCGTGGAGTTCATGTGCAGCAGTGGGATGTGCATCAACGCTGGCTGGAGGTGTGACGGGGAGTTTGACTGTGATGACCAATCAGATGAGAAGAACTGCAGTAAGTATCTGCTTATGTGTGTGTGTGTGTGTGTGTGTGTGTGTGTGTGTGTGTGTGTGTGTGTGTGTGTGTGTGTGTGTGTGTGTGTGTGTGTGTGTGTGTGTGTGTACATAATGGACGTAGATTGTGTGTGTGTTTGTGTACATAATGGACGTAGATTGTGTGTGTCTAACCAACCTGTCCTCTCCCTCCAGCCTCCTCCATGTGTACTGCGGATCAGTTCCGCTGTGCGTCGGGACGCTGTGTCAGGTTGTCATGGAGATGTGATGGCGAGGATGACTGCTCTGACGGCAGCGATGAAGATGACTGTGAGAAGACTGGTACGTGTGTGGGTGTGTGCACGTGTGCAGATCAGCATCAATCTAAACTAGACAGTACAGAGGAAATAAAAGGATGAAAAGAAAGAGAGCTCTAGGGACTTAGTTCTTATATATGCGGGCTAAACAAACAATGAGCTAAATCTCACATTAAAGAACGGTTACCATTACCCCACAGGCCTTTTGTGTCTATCCTTCAAAAGTCGTCCCAAATGGTACCATATTCCCTATATAGTGCACTACTTTTGACCAGGACCCAAGGCGTGCCATTTGAGACGCAAACAAAGGAGTTTTCAGATGTTGTCCATTGTTCTTCACAGCTTTTTTCAGCCCATTGTAACATTCTCCATCTATCTTCCCACCAGACACCCCTCCATGTGCTCCGGACCAATTCCTGTGTGGTAACGGCCGATGTATTGGCCAGAGGAAGGTCTGTAATGAGGTCAGCGACTGTGGAGATGGGACGGACGAACACCCTCACCAGGACTGCCGTGAGTTATGTCTGACTGTATAAGGGGAAGGGTGTGTGGGTGGGTGGATGTGCCGTGTGTGTGTTTGAGGGCTTATGCGGAAACTTTTGTAAGAATCCACATCATAACGTCTCTCTAACAAGTGTGCGTGTGTGTAGGCCCACGGTCCAGCGAGGGCAACTGTAACCTGAATAACGGAGGCTGTTCTCAGAAGTGTCAGATGGCTCGAGGTCTGGTCCAGTGTACCTGTCATACTGGCTACAGACTGATGGAGGATGGCAGGGCCTGCCAGGGTGGGTGTGTGTGTGTGTGTGTGTGTGTGTGTGTGTGTGTGTGTGTGTGTGTGTGTGTGTGTGTGTGTGTGTGTGTGTGTGTGTGTGTGTGTGTGTGTGTGTGTGTGTGTGTGTGTGTGTGTGTGTGTGTGTGCGATAAGAGTCAGAAAAACTTTAATGTATATGAGTTCTGCTGATTTTATAATGAGTTGATTGAAAATGTATATATTTTAGGTGTTTACTCTTGCAGTATCATCACATATTATTTTACCCCACACCCCACCCACCCACCTGTCTATATGGACCGTTTCCAGATGTGGATGAGTGTGCAGAGGAGGGTTACTGCAGCCAGGGCTGTACCAACACAGAAGGGGGGTTCCAGTGCTGGTGTGTGCAGGGCTACGAGCTGAGGCCTGACAAGCGCAGCTGCAAGGCTCTGGGTGAGTCCACTCACAATCTTTCAATTTAAGACCTTTGGCTTCATGTGGAGGGATTGCGAGCACCTGGGGAAGTTGTTTACCTGAGATGCATCAGGGTTTTGTGTGTCTTAAACATGTTTTGCCTGCATGGAATTAAAACCGTTTCCCTTTCTCTGCCCCGGGTAGTGGGTGACCCATATGCATCATAGTTGTGTTTAAAGCACGCAAGCATGTTTCATCGGCATTTAATTGTAACCGTATCCCTTGCTTAGCTTGGAACAGTTGGACTGTGGCTGAGGTTAGCTGATGGTTTGAGGTCAGAAAAGCGAGTGCTTGGGTTGCATCCCAAATGGCACCTTACATCCTATAGTGCACTACTGTACTACAGTAGTTCACTATAAAGCAATAGGGTGCCTTTTGAAACACAGGCCTACATTGCCAATACAGCACCCCACAAATCTGGTGTGTATCACTGATGAACCCCGAACAAACTCCTCTCTCTCTCTTGCACTCCACACCCTCTTCTCTCTCTCCCTCTTTCTCTCTCACTCTCTTAACCCATCATTTTGCTTCTCACTACCCTCCCTCTTTCCTTTCCCTCCCTGCTCTCTATACCCCCCCCCCCCCCCCCCCCCCATTAGGTCCCGAGCCAGTGCTGCTGTTCGCTAATCGTATAGACATCCGCCAGGTGTTGCCCCACCGGTCAGAGTACACTCTGCTGTTGAACAACCTGGAAAATGCCATCGCTCTGGACTTCCACCACAACCAGGAGCTGGTCTTCTGGTCCGACGTCACGCTCGACCGCATCATGAAGGCCAACCTGAACGGGAGCAACGTGGAGGAAGTGGTTTCCACTGGCTTAGAGAGTCCAGGTAGGAACGTGACCATTTATGGTCAAAACACACGCTATAGGAATTCGTAGCACGCGGTTTCCACCGGCATGGATACGATCACAGGTGGACATTCTACATTCTGTACACGCACAATTATGTAGAGGAAAGCCCAGTTATAACTGCAACCACAACATGGTTTTACTGCGGTCAGAATATGTATCAACATAGTATGTACAGCGCTGCAACAGTCATAATGGTTTAGGACATGCTGAAGAAGACAAACGGATGGCATTTTCTAATCCGAAAAGGTCAAATAGAGGGGGGGCTTATATTTTTTGTAACCTGTACAAGTGTGTGGTGTGAAATGGAAATGTGTTTTAATTGCATAACCCACTCCTCCTGAGACACCCTCAGAGAGTGGGTTCACGGCCAGGGATCAGCTATTATTGACGATCAGCAGATGTTTCGCTTAGTCAGCGCAGGAATTTGAATTTGAATCAGTCTTTCAGTTACTGGCCCAACGCTCTAACCGTTAGGCTGTCTGCCGCCGTCTAATAACAAATGTGATTTTGGCTTCTATACTTTTACCCAATGTTTGCTCCAAACCATAACCCCTAGGTAATAACTAGATTGCTCAACAGCTCTGATTCTTCTGCCACATTTTAATATTACCATCTGTTGACTACCTGGGTTGTGTTTATTAGGGCACATAACATGTTTTAAACTTTTGCAATGGAAAAACAAAGCCTGTTTCCGTCTGTTTTCCTCTGTTTGGTCCCTAATGAACATGACCCTGCTCTCTCCCACTAGGTGGTCTGGCTATAGACTGGATCCATGACAAGCTATACTGGACTGACTCAGGGACGTCCCGTATTGAGGTGGCCAATCTGGATGGAACCCACCGCAAGGTCCTCCTATGGCAGAGCATGGAGAAACCCAGAGCCGTTGCACTGCACCCTATAGAGGGGTAAGGAAGAGCTCTCTCTTCTCTATCCCTACCTGCTAACCTGCACGCATTTTGTCTACCATAAACGCAATTTCCGGTCAAAGTACGCTGGTACAAAAAATACCCCTAAAATACGCCAAAATAGACTTCTAGCGGGCACATTGTGGTTTTTGACTCAACCTTCTGAAGTTGGAGCAGAACTAATCATAGGACTCGGACTGTAGCTCTCCACTCCGGCCCTCCCCGCCCCCCTGTAGTTGTAGTACTATTTTCCTCCTTGCAGCTGGATGGCAGCTCTTCACTTCGTCTGTTGATACCACTGATGTGTGAGGAAAAAGGGTAGGGAAAATGGAGAACGGACTGTTTTCCAAATACATTTTCCAAAATGTTATGTATTAGTCAAGCACATAACCAATATTATTCCTTAGACAGCTTCTTAGCTAAGTCGTCATTACAAAACGTAGTTAGCTACAAATGAAGATGAAGACAGTTTAAATTTCCACAAGTGTTTCCACATTAAGACACCTATGAATTAGAATGATCATTACCTCTAAATTTAACCTAGAAAATGTTTTGTGTCATTGCGACCACCTCAATCTAATTTAGCATCACACACTAGACTACTGTGTTGGCTACGTTGTTGGAAATCATTTAAGACTAGGTTTCAGGAAATGGCAGTTACAGGTAAAAGAATAAATAAATAAATGCTCCAATTTTCTTCTTCAACTTCACAACTTCCAGACCTCTCCTACTCAACCTTAGGCCTACATCAGCACCACCTAGTCAGAAATGCAAAGTGGCAATATGTAACTTTTTGGGTGACCGAACCAAATACACATTGAGCTGTGTGTTATAGATCTATCATTTTACTTGATAGCAAGTCTAAGAAGCGGTAGATCTGTTCTATGGGTGCTATTTCTATGCTTCCCGTTCTTAAGTTTTGTTTTTGCGTGATTATGGAAAATATATTTCACAGCGGTTTAGATGGTACAATGATTCTCTACACTATACTAGCTGATTTTGTCACATAAACTGAAATTAGGCAAACTATTAGAGTGTTAGCAACCAGGATATTTATGAGTAGTGCAACTTAGAATCTATTTCTAGATAGCTACTGAAGAGCAGCCAATTACCAAGTACCCATAGCAGTCTATAGCATAACATTCCTACTGAGGCAGTCTTCTGACAACATCTTTATTAGGCTAAAAAAGGTACATGGGGTCCGGGGCTAGGGGTGCGGCGCTAAAGTGAAACTGATCAAAATTCTTCAAGGTTGGCAGGGACTTGATCTTGGCATTAGATGCTAGACTCTGGCACTTTGTATCTGGAGCAACTATTTAATAGAAGGTGGAGCAGATTTCCCTTTTATCTCAGCTTTAAAGTAGCACAAGTGGAAATTCACTTTATTTTCAACAGAAAGAGCTTACCCATGATGTTTCACAACGATTGAAGTCAGTATGTCATTGTTTTAGTCAAAGTATGATATTGTGGAGGATGCCGTGTGTTTCCCTGATTATATGATGTGCTAATACACCTGGCAAAGTGCTTCCTCTTCGAGTCGCAACTGAGCCAAACAGCTTTTCTCTGTCGCCTGCACTTGAGCCAAGGGGAGCAAATGAAAATTGTCGGTGCAAACTTTTTGTACAACAACTTTTTTTTAACGAAATTAACAATCCGCTTATTTTGTCAATTTTTCACATATTTCTTTGCTAGTCTGTATATATACAGTACTAGTCAAAACGTTGGACACATCTACTCATTCCAGGGTTTTTCTTTATTTTTTGTATTTTCTACATTGTAGAATAATAGTGAAGACATCAACACTATGAAATAACACATATGGAATCATGTAGTAACCAAAAAAGTGTTAAACGGGGCCCCCGAGTGGCGCAGTGGTCTAAGGCATTGCATGTCAGTGATAGAGGTGTCACTACAGACACCCTGGTTCGAATGCAAGCTGTATCACAACCAGCCGTGAGGTGCACAATTGGCCCAGAGGCGGCCGGTGTAGGCCGTCATTGTAAATAAGAATTTGTTCTTAACTGACTTGTCTGGTTAAATATATATATATTTTTAATCTAAATATATTTTAGATTTGAAATTCTTCAAAATAGCCACCCTTTGCCTTGATGACAGCTTTGCACACTCTTGGCGTTCTCTCAACCTGCTTCATGAACTTTGAAAGTGCAGTCGCAAAAACCATGAAGCGCTATGATGAAACTGGCTCTCCATGAGGACAGCTACAGAAAAGGAAATATTTTTATTTGGGAGAAATGTTGTCAGTAGTTCATTTTACCCAAACACAGACTTATAAATAGTAAAAACCAGAGAAACTGATCATTTTGCAGTTGTCTCTTAATTTTTTCCAGAGCTTTATTATATTTTATAAACGGTAAAATTGCGTGATATTATTGCGTTTTGCAACCCTGCTCCCACCGTCGACCCAAGATGAATTGTCTTGACCACTAAAGTCTAGCTTCACTACACGCTTCACTGCTTTGATTGGTGCAGCTAAACCACACGTTTCTGTCCTATAATGAACAGGCACCCGCGAAGGAAAATTCAAGGAACTTATCTATTTTGTTGTGCGTTTGTTACATTTGTATTGGTGTTTCGTGTCCGATACAACGTGCATCATGAGCAAAGTCATTATAGCCTATCATTTAACTTCCCCTGTGAGAACCATGAGAACAAGCTGACTTGGCTTTGCTGTACCGCAGCCAAAGCCTGCATACCAAAGTGTACACTGTGTCTATTACAATGTAGAAAAACGCTTGTCTCTTGTGGAAGATGCCAAAACTTTGGAGATAACAATAGATGGCGAGGTCAAAGATACTGGTTTCCGTTTGTGGTGAGTTTGCTCTCAATGCTTATGACGAATCCAGCTCCAGAACTAGCCTAGCCATCTGACTAATCTTTTGAATATGGTGTAGTAAAAACAAACATAAGGCTAGCAAAATAGCTAGCTTCACTGACAGCTGTCAGTTCCCTATTTATTGACGTTTCTCCACTCCACATGGAAATCACCACTACTTTTTTCCCCACCCCAATTTGGGAATATATATTTATAAGTAGCCTGTGTCATTCTTCAGAGGTGGAACCTAAACAAGCAATTATGTCAAAATAAGGCCGCAGGGTTCTCTGGTAATTGCATATGGTAATTGAGAGGATGATTGGTAAATTGGATATGAATGCTGACATCAAACAGCTGACATCAGTGGCATCTGATAACACAACTATGAATGACCTAGGTTCAAATAGTATTAATTTTATTTTAAATACTTTGAACGTCGTTTGATGAGCCTGCATGGAGTGCCAGATGGGCGGGGTTTGCACTTATGGGACTACTGCATTGGTTCCATTGCGCCAGGAAAACGTGATATAGGCAGCTAAATTATTTGAAAGAAAACAAGTACTTTTTGATCCCAGGTCTGAATGGTGCTTGTCCTATGATATGGGACCTATCTTTTTGTTGGACAATGACAACCTAACCCTAAGTTTCCATGACTTTTTCCACCCCACACAGCAAGATCTACTGGACGGACTGGGGTAACACTCCTCGTATCGAGTATGCCAACATGGACGGCTCCAACCGCTGCATCATAGCCGACACACACTTGTTCTGGCCCAACGGGCTGACCATCGACTACGCCGGGCACCGCATGTACTGGGTGGACGCCAAGCATCACGTCATCGAAAGAGCTGACCTGGATGGACGGAACCGTAAGGCCGTCATCAGCCAAGGTAAGGACACCAGGGAACCAAACACAGACACACACACACAGGCCATGTTTGAATTGTTATTGCCAAATTAACCTCTCTACGGTACGTGAGACGGTAGTGTCCCACCTCTTCAACAGCCAGTGAAACTGCAGGGCGCCAAATTCAAAACAACAGAAATCGCATAATTCAAATTCCTCAAACATACATGTATTTTACACCATTTGAAAGATACACTTGTTGTAAATCCAGCCACAGTGTCCGATTTCAAAAAGGCTTTACGACGAAAGCAAACCAAACGATTATGTTAGGTGGGTGCCTATTCACAGAATAACACAGCCATTTTTTCAGCCAGAGAGGATTCACAAAAAGCAGAAATATAGATAAAATGAATCACTAACCTTTGATGATCTTCATCAGATGACACTCATAGGACTTCATGTTACACAATAAATGTATGTTTTGTTCGGTAAAGTTCATATTTATATCCAAAAATCTGAGTTTAGATTGGCACCTTACTTTCAGAAGTCACAAAACATCCTTTGATTTTGCAGAGAGCCACATCAATTTTCAGGAATACTCATAATAAACATTGCTAAAAGATACAACTGTTATGCATGGAATTTTAGATGCACTTCTCCTTAATGCAATCCAGCCACAGTGTCCGATTTCAAAAAAGCTTTACAAAAAAAGCAAACCATGCAATAATCTGAGTCGGCGCTCAGAGCCTAATCAAGACAAAAATATAGCCGCCATATTATGCAGTCAACAGAAGTCAGAAGTAACATTATAAACATTCACTTACAGTGGGGCAAAAAAGAATTTAGTCAGCCACCAATTGTGCAAGATCTCCCACTTAAAAAGATGAGAGAGGCCTGTAATTTTCATCATAGATACACTTCGACTATGATAGACAAAATGAGAAAAAAAATCCATAAAATCACATTGTAGGATTTTTTATGAATTTATTTGCAAATTATGGTGGAAAATAAGTATTTGGTCACCTACCAACAAGCAAGATTTCTGGCTCTCACAGACCTGTAACTTCTTCTTTAAGAGGCTCCTCTGTCCTCCACTCGTTACCTGTATTAATGGCACCTGTTTGAACTTGTTATCAGTATAAAAGACACCTGTCCACAACCTCAAACAGTCACACTCCAAACTCCACTATGGCCAAGACCAAAGAGCTGTCAAAGGACACCAGAAACAAAATTGTAGACCTGCACCAGGCTGGGAAGACTGAATCTGCAATAGGTAAACAGCTTGGTTTAAAGAAATCAACTGTGGGAGCAATTATTAGGAAATGGAAGACATACAAGACCACTGATAATCTCCCTCGATCTGGGGCTCCACGCAAGATCTCACCCCGTGGGGTCAAAATGATCACAAGAACGGTGAGCAAAGTTCCAGAACCACATGGGGGGACCTAGTGAATGACCTGCAGAGAGCTGGGACCAAAGTAACAAAGCCTACCATCAGTAACACACTACGCCGCCAGGGACTCAAATCCTGCAGTGCCAGACGTGTCCCCCTGCTTAAGCCAGTACATGTCCAGGCCCGTCTGAAGTTTGCTAGAGAGCATTTGGATGATCCAGAAGAAGATTGGGAGAATGTCATATGGTCAGATGAAACCAAAATATAACTTTTTGGTAAAAACTCAACTCGTCGTGTTTGGAGGACAAAGCATGCTGAGTTGCATCGAAAGAACACCATACCTACTGTGAAGCATGGGGGTGGAAACATCATGCTTTGGGGCTGTTTTTCTGCAAAGGGACCAGGACGACTGATCCGTGTAAAGGAAAGAATGAATGGGGCCGTGTATCGTGAGATTTTGAGTGAAAACCTCCTTCCATCAGCAAGGGCATTGAAGATGAAACGTGGCTGGGTCTTTCAGCATGACAATGATCCCAAACACACCGCCCAGGCAACGAAGGAGTGGCTTCGTAAGAAGCATTTCAAGGTCCTAGAGTGGCCTAGCCAGTCTCCAGATCTCAACCCCATAGAAAATCTTTGGAGGGAGTTGAAAGTCCGTGTTGCCCAGCAACAGCCCCAAAACATCACTGCTCTAGAGGAGATCTGCATGGAGGAATGGGCCAAAATACCAGCAACAGTGTGTGAAAACCTTGTGAAGACTCTGTCATTGCCAACAAAGGGTATATAACAAAGTATTGAGATAAACTTTTGTTATTGACCAAATACTTATTTTCCACCATAATATGCAAATAAATTAATAAAAAATCCTACAATGTGATTTTCTGGATTTTTTTTCTCATTTTGTCTGTCATAGTTGAAGTGTACCTATGATGAAAATGACAGGCCTTTCTCATCTTTTTAAGTGGGAGAACCTGCACAATTGGTGGCTGACTAAATACTTTTTTGCCCCACTGTATATACTAGGCGGTGTCAGTGGAAAGCCCCAAAAATTGTCAAAGACTCCAGTCACCCTAGTCATAGACTGTTCTCTCTGCTACCACACGGCAAGCGGTACTGGAGCGCCAAGTCTAGGACCAAAAGGCTCCTTAACAGCTTCTACCTCCAAACCATAAGACTACTGAACAGTTAATCAAATGGCCACCCGGACTATTATCTATGCATAGTCACTTTACAAATTACCTTGACTAACCTGTACCCCCGCACATTGTTGTATTCAGCACATGTGACTAATACAATTTGATTTGATTTGATTACTTCTTATCCCTTTCGCAAATAGCCTACAGCTGTGTCTGTGGAGCTTACTGGCAATATTTTATACAATGTTGCAAGTTTTCTCTGCAAGCTTCAGGCTGGACCAATTTGATAGTTGATACAATGTTTCAAGTTCCTTTCACACAGGCCATGCGTAGCCAATATAGGATCTATAGGATATTTATTTTTTACAGGATGTTTTCTACCTGCAGGCCGCAATGTTTTTATTTGTTGGCTTTTATGTTGGATATTTTCACATAGTTGGCAATGGCAATAGGAGTTACTTTTAGAATTTAGATTAAACACATGATAATGATTTTGAGATACGAAGACTTTGTTATAAATTAAATTAAACTGTTCCGTGCATATGAAAATCATAACTGGCACGCAGATCGGTAGAAATGGTAAGATAAATTGGCACTCCAAATGGAAAAGGTTACCGACCCCTGGTGTAGCCTATTACCGGCAACTTAATGGCAGAATCTGCGAAGGCCAGCAGTGGCTGGAGGAGGTGGGTCGAGAACGTTTTTTCCCCTTCTGAATAGGCTATCTTGATCTCTGGCTCCCTCTTGAGTCATTTGTCTGTCTTAATTATTTATTCACGTTAGAATGGGCAAAAGTGTGACCTAAGCAACTTTGAGCGTGGTATTATCGGCTGTGCAAGGCGCACTGGATCCAGTATCTCCTCCCCCAAAGAACATCTGTCAAACAGCTTGTTGATGAGAGAGGTCAAAGGAGCTAATCGTGCAAGCTAACAGGCGGGCCACAAACTAACAAATAACGGTGCAGTACAACAGTGGTGTGCAGAACGGCATCACGGAACACACAACTCGTCGATCCTTATCATGGATGGGCTATTGCAGCGGACAACCACACCTGGTTCCACTCCTATCAGCTAAAAACAAGAAGAAGTGGTTCCAGTGGAGGGGAGATGAATAGATGGAAGGGCTTTTAGGAGAGGAAAAGGAGGGTTACCCACTGCCCTGTGTGTTTGATTAGAGGAGGGGTGCATGAGTGGTGAGAGGGGGAAGAGGACAGGGGTGTAGAGGGTACCCATCCAGCCCTGTGTGAGCAGCCCTTATTGATGTCTGCTCTCCGGATAAAAACCTGTAATTGGCCCTGTACCTCCTCTAGGCCCTTTGTTTGCTCAGACAACAGGCAGAACAAATGGTGTGTGTGTGTGTGTGTGTGTGTGTGTGTGTGTGTGTGTGTGTGTGTGTGTGTGTGTGTGTGTGTGTGTGTGTGTGCACGCATGCCTTTATGTGTGTGTGTGCACATCTGTGTGTTTGGTCATTTGAGAAACATTTGGAGGCATGCCAATCCTTTGTCATGGTATCTGGTGAGTGATGTGGGTGAGACCCTTATCCCCTGAGCACACCTGTGCACCTTCAGGGGTGAGGTGGGGGGGGGGGGGGGGGCAGTAAAGGAGAAAATAGGAGAGGGGGCATAGCAAGGCATGTCGTGGGGACAGGGAGGGACGGAAATTTGTTTTTTTTTTGGAGGGTGACAGGGGGTGGTGAAAAGGAGGTAGGGGAGAGACACAATAGAGCGAGTGAGGAAGATGAGGAGAAGAGCGGGGACAGAGAGGGGAGAGGTTACATATGGGTGAAGGGTAGACCGCCATGGAATGTTCCCCGTTGCCTTACAGCTGATGGCCCAGCTGTCCCTTAGACCAGAGACAGAAAAGAGAGAGTAGGCCCACATACCACCAGTGTTCCTGCTAGATGCCCTTGAAAGAGAGAGGAGAGGGACCTCGTTTTCTTTCTGATGGGTATGATACTTTAGTGATGTATCTGAGTATTCATCTACAATAAGAGTTAAAAAAAAGAAAAAAAAAAGAGGTAATATCTTGGAGAAAGAGAAAATTATTGCATCAGTACTCTACTGTCTCTCTTTCACACACACACACACACACACACACACACACACACACACACACACACACACACACACACACACACACACACACACACACACACACACACACACACACACACACACACACACACACACACACAGAGTGACACACACTCACACATGACACACCCTGGTAAAAAATGCCAGACCTGCGTAAGACCTTTTTGACAAGCTCACCACAAACTGTGCACCACCAACAGAAATAAACGAGGGGGAAAACTATGTTTTTCCATCCATCAGTTGAGCGGATTCAGCACTCTCTGGGGTTCTCTGGGCTTCGTCTAAATGGAGGGACGACGGTATGGAAGTGTTCCACACATGCTCTCCACCAAAGACTGTGGCCTTATTTAAATGACCAAATCATTGTTCCCTTCCTTTCTTTGATCAATCCCTCCCTCCTTGCTTCAAGTAGTCAAACAGGGACTTCTTTTCAGAAGAAATCTATAGAGCTAGCACTTAACTGCCAAATCTTATGTCATTAGCGAGTGGCTAATAAGAAAGGCTAACTCCAACCAGCTCTGATTTAGCCTGGATACAATAAGGGACACTGTGACATCTGCCAGAACCACTGCTCTGTTCGGGGGAACTTTTTCAATAGAGGGGGAAAAGACCACAGCCTTAACTCATCCTCATTTGATGGTGTGAGGAATCAGATCTTGTCCAACTTTGTGCTATTTTGCTTTGAGGATAAGTGTTCCTTTACTCCAAATTGGTTTTATTTGGTGTTTTGTCTTAGTTTGCGGAGGAACTGTTTAGTGATTTGTGTGTGGCTGGAGGTTGTTTTAGTTGCTGCTCCAATGGGTGCTTATCGTTTGAAATCATGTAACCCCCCCCCCCTTCTATACCACCTGGTCTAATTCCTTTAAAGGGTCAACGAGAAGGTTCCAATGATGTTCTTGTGTTTCAGAAATAAAGACAACATACGCTTCTTTCAACACATATCTTTGTCTCGCTATCTCTCTCTCTCTGTCTTTCTCTCTCTCTCTCTCTCTCTCTCTCTCTGTCTTTCTCTCTCTCTTTCTCTCTCTCTCTTTCTCTGTCTCTCTCTCTCTCTCTCTCTGTCTTTCTCTCTCTCTCTCTGTCTCTCTCTCTCTCTGTCTTTCTCTCTCTCTCTCAAATTCTAATTCTAATTCAAGCTGCTTTATTGGCATGAAAAACATTGTGTCAATATTGCCAAAGCAACAATGTATACAATATATATTGTAAGAAAATTATAAACAATGACAAATAATAATATAGAATGGCAGTAAATAATAATACAAAATTAAATATAAAAATAGTAACAATAAAATGGTAACAGTCAATAATCGAATGTAATGTAATAAAAAAATGAAACTGTAACTAACTTATAACTAAATAATGGTCATCTTCACCATTACATCGGTACTACAACTACTATCATCATTACCACTACTACCACCACCACCATCATTAAACTGCTATCATTACCATTACCACCCATACCATTACTACTTGGAATGATAAACAACAATAATAATAGTAATAACAATAACAGTAATAACAATAACAGTCATAATAAGTAACAGTCATAATACTGCTTACTATGCAGATTATTCAGTGTCCCTCAGGCTATGGCAGGCAAATACATATTTGGCTGCAAGAGGAGCCATTGCTCCTTCGCCCATGAGTATTTTTAGTTTTTCCTCTGGGTTTAATAAGTTAAAATTTGGAATAAATGTAGACATTTCTGTGAATAATGAATCTCTTGGTGAGGAATATTTATCACAGTAAAGGAGAAAGTGCATCTCTGTTTCTACATCCCCTGTCGTGCAGTGACCACATACACGCTCCTCTTTGGGTAGCCATGTCTTTTTATGTCTGCCGGTTTCTATTGCCAATCGGTGGTCACTCAGCCTGTACTTGGTAGGGATCTGTCTCTGCTTCGTATCTCTGACAGAGTAGAGATATTCAGCCAATTCATATTCTCTGTTTAGGGTCAGATAGCAATTTAGTAGGCTTTGGGATTTTGTTTTTCGTTTTTCCAATGTTGTATATATGAGTCCTTTGATTGGTTCATGATTTTGTTTATTGGAATTCTTTCTTTTGAAGCAGTGCTGGTGTCAGCTTGGTTGGTGAGGTCCAACACCAGCTGACTGAGAGGGCTCGTTTCTGGGCTCAGCTCTTGGGTTTGAAGTGCTTTAAATTGCAGACTCGAATTTGGACTTGAATTTAGATGTAGCCAAAATTTTTATGATCTTTTCTGTATTTTCATTATTACTGGAAAGCGGCCCAATTCTGCCCTACATGCATTAGTTGGTGTATTTCTCTGGACTTGTAGGATTTTCCGACAGAATTCTGCATGTAGGGCTTCAATTGGATGTTTGTCCCACATTTTAAAGTCCAGTTTATTGAGTGGCCCCCAAACCTCACTTCTGTAAAGAGCTATTGGTAGGATTACACTGTCAAATATTTTGGTCCAAATTCTAATTGGGATGTTGATTTTGAATAATTTCATTTTTATTGCATACAATGCTCTGCGGGCTTTTTCTTTGAGTGCATTCACTGCCCTATTAAAGTTTCCCGATGCAGACATGGTCAGACCAAGGTAGGTGTAATTTTTTGTGTGTTCAATGATGGTGTTGTTCAGGGTGAATCTATATTTGTGTTTCTGACATCTGTTTTGTTTTTGGAAAATCATGATTTTAGTTTTTGGGAAATTTACTGCCAGGGCCCAATTATGGCAATATTGCTCTAGAATATTAATGTTCTGTTGAAGACCTTCTTTGGTTGGTGATAGAAGTACCAAGTCATCAGCATATAGCAGGTATCTCACCTCTGTGTCAAATAGTGTGAGTCCTGGGGCTGGAGAATTGTCCAACATGTCTGCTAATTCATTGATATAAATGTTGAAAAGATTTGGACTCAAACTACAGCCTTGTCTCACACCTCGACATTGTGAAAAGAATTATGTTCTTTGGTTTTTGATTTTTATTGCACACTTGTTTTCTGTGTACATACATTTTATTAAGTCATACACCTTACCACCAAGCCCACTTTGGAGAATTTTGTAGAATAGCCCTTCGTGCCAAATAGAATCAAATGCTTTTTTAAAGTCTCTCTCTCTCTCTCTCTCTCTCTCTCTCTCTCTCTCTCTCTCTCTCTCTCTCTCTCTCTCTCTCTCTCTCGCTCTCTCTCTCTCTCTCTCTGTCTCTCTGTCTCTCTGTCTCTCTGTCTCTCTCTCTGTCTCTCTCTCTCTCTCTCTCTCCATCCAGGCTTGCCCCATCCATTTGCCATAACAGTATTTGAGGATAGCCTATACTGGACAGACTGGCACACCAAGAGCATCAACAGTGCCAACAAGTTCACGGGCAAGAACCAGGAGATCATCAGAAACAAGCTACATTTCCCCATGGATATACACACACTGCACCCGCAGAGACAGCCCGCAGGTCAGTCCCACACACACACGCGCGCACACACAATCTAAAACATACACATTCTCTGTCATGCACACACAAACGCACACGCACTCACACACACACGCACACACAAACACACACACACACACCACCTACAGATAAACTCTGTTCGTCAGTAACACACTTGCACACTCCTTCAGTCAGTCAGTCAGTCACTCAGTGCTTCTAACCTCTCCCCCCCTCTCTCTTCTCCAGGTGGGCGTAACCGATGTGGGACCAACAACGGGGGCTGCAGCCACCTCTGTCTCCCTGGCAACAAGACCTATACCTGCGACTGCCCCACGGGCTTCAAGAAAGTGGACCAGCATAACTGTGCCCTGAGTGAGTATACTTACTGGCCTACAAGAACACACTTTAGGTAGAATACTATAATGTTTTTATGTGATGATTTAGAGTTGTACATCTTTTCGTGTTCATTTAGTCAGTACTTTATTCTAAGTATAAACTCAATGTTTGCTAAGTACATTTTCAGTCCAGTTAGCTGATGTTGAAGAGCAACCACTTTAAACCTCTTTTTCATTATCTTCAGCACAATAGCGGTGTCTACATATGTGAAAACGGCATATTTATGCCGTTTTATATATATTTTTTAATTCCGTGATTTTTAAAACACTATGAGATTTGCGGTGACGTGGAGAGCTAGGAAATACCCTCCCTCTGGCTGGAAACTCGCTCCAGGTTTTGAAAATCACATTTTTCTTACTTTTAATCCTACCTAAGTCACAGGGGAGCATTTTTTAGCACCTTTCTTCTTGTCTTGCTTCTTATCTCGCTGATTTCACATATGTAGACACCGGTTTGGCGCTGGAGATAATGAATATGAGGTTGAAAGGTGGCGGAATTGCCCTCACTAGAAAGCCAAACACATTGCTTAATTCTAAGGGGTACGCTAGTGTGGACAATTCGAACAGAGCCATTGGTGTATGTTGTTGTGTGTGTTGTGATGACCCCGTTGTTAAACCTAGAGCACTGACAGAAGACCTTTGGTCTTTGATCAGGTCTTGACAAGTTCCTGCTTTTTGCCCGAAGGACGGACATCCGACGAATCAGCTTCGACACCGAGGACATGTCGGATGACGTCATCCCGCTGGCCAACGTACGCAACGCCGTGGCACTGGACTGGCACGCCGAGGAGGGCTTCATCTATTGGACTGACGTCACCACCGACTCCATCAACCGGGCCCAGTGGGACGGCTCAAGGCAGGAGGTCAGTTCTGCCCCATATTATTTTCTTTCTAAGTTAGTCATTTCGCAGATGCTCCTATCCAGAGCCACTTGCTGTACAATGGAAGGTGCGTTCAATTAAAGTAAGTGAGACAACCACCCATCAAGATCATCCCAAGTAAAATAGCTAGTAATAGAGAACAAAACAGTTTAGTGTTATAGTGGTGGATGTTTTGTCTAATCCTTGATGAGATACAATTGTTTTGGGGGAATAATTTTAGCTGATGAGATCAGAGTATTGAGAAAAGTCCCTTGCACTTTACTTTTAACCAAATGTCGCCACCTATAAGTGTGGCGACAGCTGTTTGAATTTGTTGCTATGGGGGAGTATTTCATTGAAGTGACTGTACTGTATTGAAATTAATTTTTATTGTGTGTGTCAAGGTGGTGGTGGACACCAGTCTGGAAAGTCCAGCCGGTCTGGCTATTGACTGGGTGACCAACAAACTCTACTGGACCGATGCAGGTAAGGAACGGTGTTCTAGATTTAAATGACTATAGGGTAGTTGTACCACTGTGTATCATGTCAGCTATAGACTACCAGGAAGTCTTTATTGACTAGTCTCTATTGAGTAATTTGTTGTACAAACAATAATGAATTGTGTGTGTGCGTGTGTGTGTGTGTGTGCGTGAGATCAGGTACAGATCGTATCGAGGTATCTAATGCAGACGGGAGCATGCGCACCGTCCTGATCTGGGAGAATCTGGACCGACCCAGGGACATTGTGGTTGACCCAATTGGAGGGTGAGTCAGAGGTCAAGGGTTAATATCAGGCGTCAGATGTCCAATGACACCACTGACAATAGTTTACAGAGTAGCATGTAAACACACTTTCTTTTTCTCGAGCAGTCCAATAAGTAGGGAAAATACTACTGAAGGAAAAATCAGGTAGAGTCCTCCCAAAAAGTTAGCGCTGCATGGATTTTGTTGTTTACCACAGACACCTAATCTGAACATGCAGTATACAGATTCCTTTTGCATACCACAATCATGTACAGTTTACTGATGCATGATTTTCCCTGAGTACCATAGATATATGTACTGGACAGACTGGGGTGTGAGTCCTAAGATAGAGCAGGCAGGGATGGACGCATCCAGCCGTATCGTCATCATCTCTTCCAACCTGACGTGGCCTAACGGACTGGCAATTGACTACCAAACACAGCGCCTGTACTGGGCCGACGCCGGGATGAAGACCATCGAGTTTGGCAACTTTGACGGCTCAGACAGACAGGTGAGGTGGTCTTGAAGGGATAGTCTTTAAATGTTTTAGCTTATTTTCAACATATTTTTATTTGTTGGATGGGTATTTAATCAAGTGAGACTTTTTACTTTGTAAATCAGAATACTGGCTAATATTTTTATTCCCTGTCCCTCTCCCCTCCATTGGTGTCCAGGTGTTGATTGGCAGTCAGTTGCCCCACCCCTTTGGGCTGACTCTGCATGAGGAGAAGCTCTATTGGACAGACTGGCAGACCAAGAGCATCCAGAGTGCCAACAAAATGACTGGCCTGGGACGACAGACACTCGCCGAGAACCTGGAGAACCTCATGGACATTCACATGTTCCACCGCTACCGCACCACCGGTGTGTGTGTGTGTGTGTGTGTGTGTGTGTGTGTGTGTGTGTGTGTGTGTGTGTGTGTGTGTGTGTGTGTGTGTGTGTGTGTGTGTGCGCCCGCGTTAGTGCGTGCCCTGTTGGCCCTCTGAGTATTTTGTGACAAGATACTAGACCGCAACACCAGGTCCAGTGACCCTCCCTGTCATCAGGGGCCTGGTAAACTGATCCTATATATGGGGTTCAGAGGGCAAAAAGCACCTGAGGCTCATACCAGGCTAAAGCAGCACTGATCAGAGTAGGGATGTCAAATGTTCAGCCTGCTGAACATACCCCATGGAGGCTCTAGTCTAGAGCGCCCGGTTAAATTGTGTTTGAGATCATTTTTAAACTGTTAAATGAGTGAGAAATATATGTTTGTGAGTGGGCAACATATACCAAATTGTATATTGCGCTCTCTCCCACCTCTGTCCCTCACTCTCTAGTGCGGACCCCCTGTGCGGTGAATAATGGGGGCTGCAGTCACCTGTGTCTGTTGGCCCCATCCCCTAAAGGCTCCAGCTGTACCTGTCCTACTGGCATCAACCTTCAGCTGGACGGAAAGACCTGCGCACACGGTAACATAGCAACAATATCATATTATTATACCACCAGCACCCATTGTACAACAACCCATGGTACATTGGATGTTTAGGTGCCTCTGCAATTTAGACACCTGCTTGAGGACCTTATTACTGATGAATGACCTTGTGTTTCTGCTTGCATTTTGTATTTTCTCAAATTCAGAGCTCTTCTGTAAAAGAGACCTTGGTCTCAGTATGACTACCTGGTAAAAATAAAGGTTTAAAAAAAATATATATATATATATACCACATATCTCATCACCTTAACACAGTTAACTACAGAGATATTGACGTGTGTAAATAAACTACGTCTTCCAAGATACTGCAAGTAGATTGATGACAATGGTTCGTTGATATAACAAAATATTGTCTCATCGTTGGTTTATAGGAGAGAGAAAAAAAACATAGTTTAGTATTTTGTTCATTAGCACGCTGTTGATATGGTCCCAACAACTGTGCATGTCAGAAGTCAAGTTTTCAAGATGGAGCACTTTCAGTAAAAATCTAAAAGTGGGATGATAATGTGTTTTTGCATTATCATCGCACTCTTTGCTTTGTACTATATGTGCTCGATCTTGAAAACGTTACTGCTGACATCTATTCATTTACTACCTTCACCGTCAAGGCCCAAGCTGTGATACAGTAGTTGCAGCCCATTGATTCTTAAAGAATATCACTTACCAATGCCTCATAAACTTAGTTCAACTGTATAACCTCATCATATTCCTAAATATAAGGTGGTTTTAAGCCATGTCCTGTACTCTCCATACTGATAGAGTTGTGTCTCTTGGTTGTAGGGATGAGTAGTTTCCTGATCTTTGCACGGCGTACCGATATCAGGATGGTCTCTCTGGACATCCCCTACTTTTCTGACGTGGTGCTGGCTGTCAACGGATCCATGAAAAACACCATCGCCATCGGGGTGGACCCCAAAGAGGGTATGTGTGTGCATCTGTGCGTGTGTTTCAGCTTTTCTGTGATCTCAGTGTGGTATGAACAGGAACATGAGGAAGGTCTGCACTTACACTACTGATCAAAAGTTGGGGTCACTTAGAAATGTCCTTGTTTTTGAAGGAAAAGCACATTTTTTGTCCATTTAAATCAACATCAAATTGATCAGAAATACAGTGTAGACATTGTTAATGTTGTAAAGGACTATTGTAGCTGGAAACGGCAGATTTTTTTATGGAATATCTACATAGGTGTACAGAGGCCCACTATCAGCAACCATCACTCCTGTGTTCAAACGGCACTTTGTGATAGCTAATCCAAGTTCATCATTGTAAAAGGCTAATTGATCATTAGAAAACCCTTTTGCAATTACGTTAGCACAGTTTTTCCAGCAGCAGACTATGATCAATAATGTCAGAAGCTCTACTGAAGTCTAACAAGACTGCCCCCACAATCATTTTATAATTCATTTCTCTCAGCCAATCATCAGTAATTTGTGTAAGTGCTTTTTGAGTGTCCTTCCCTATAAGCATGCCGAAATTCTGTTGTCAATTTGTTTACTGTAAATTTTTACTAAGGGTTGGTAACAGGTTGATTGGTCGGCTATTTGAGCCAGTAAAAGGGGCTTTACTATTCTTGGGTAGTGGAATGACTTTAGCTTCCCTCCCGGCCTGAGGGCACACACTTTCTAGTTGGCTTAAATTGAAGATGTGGCAAATAGGAGTGGCAGTATTGTCTGCTATTATCCTCAGTAATTTTCGATCCAGATTGTCCGACCCCGGTGGCTTGTCATTGTTGATAGACAACAATACATTTTTCACCTCTTCCACACTGACTTTACTGAATTCAGAAGTACAATTTGTGTCTTTCATAATTTGGTCTGATATATTTGGATGTGTAATGTCAGCGTTTTTTGATGACATGTCACCTTAAGTTTGCTTATCTTGCCAATGAAAAATTCATGAAAGTAGTTGGCAATATCAGTTGGCTTTGTGTTGAATGAGCCATTTGATTCAATGAATGAAGTAGCCAAGTTGGCTTTTTTCCCAAAATGTAATTTAAGGTGCCCCAAAGATTTTTACTATCATTCTTTATATAATTTATCTTTGTTTCATAGTGTAGTTTATTTTTATTTAGTTTAGTCACATGATTTCTTAATTTGTACGTTTGCCAGTCAGTTGGGCTGCCAGACTTAATTGCCATACCTTTTGCCTCATCCCTCTCAACCATACAATTTTTCAATTCCTCATCAATCCAAGGGGATTTAACAGTTTTTACAGTCATTTTCTAAATAGGTGTGTGCTTATTAGTAACTGGAAAAAGTATTTTCATAAATGCGTGAAGTGCAATTCCTGTGCTGTTTTTAACTACCCTGGTAGGTTAACTGACAACCTGATCCAGGTTACAGTTTGAAGTTTTTACCTGAGTGGGTAGCTTGATGATAGCCAGTCAATATTTAAATCACCCAGAAAATATACTTTTCTCTGTTGATATCACATACATTATCAAGCATTTCACACATAGTATCCAGATTCTGACTGTTAGCACTTGGTGGTCTATAGCAGCTTCCCACAATAATGGGCTTTATGTGAGGCAGATTAACCTGGAGCCATATTACTTCAACAGTATTTAACATCAGATCCTCTCCAAGCTTTACAGGAATGTGGTTCTGAATATAGACCGCAACACTGCCTCCGATGGCATTTCTGTCTTTTCGGTAGATGTATTAACCATGAATTGCTACCACTGTATCATCAAAGGTATTATCTAAGTGAGTTTCAGAGATTGACAGAATATGAATGCTATCTGTTACAAGCAAGTTATTGAATTCATTGACCTTGTTTCTTAAATTCTTATGTTAATATGGGCTATTTAGATTTTTTTTAAATGCTTTACTGAGAAGCTTAACAGAGGTAGACTTTCTCATGTTATTTACATTGGAGCTGATAGTGCAGGGTGAGCTGCATAAAGTGGTCTTCCATGCTATTGAACACTGCCTCAGTGCTAACAGTGTAACTCTGGTTTATAGGCTCATGATTACTGCTTACAATAGCTGAAGGATAAACAGATGTATTCGGTGCAATTAGGGGTACATAAATTAAATGACTTACATTGTGTTTGCCAATGCCCCTAAGATCATGTACATTTGATGCAGCATTATGACAACTCATTGTCACAATGCTAGTGATTAACTGAGATGGTCTTGGATCATTCCTGTCGAGTATCTTCTGTTACCAGAGATATCAATAAATGTCACTTTAGCTAGCCAGATGTGTAATGCCAGCGTCTGCTGAATCTTTCACCTCCAACGATGGTACTGGACATGAAATTATTGGCCGTTTTTTAGAGTCTTTTAATGCTAAAATCAGTTCTTTCAAAACAATTTTCAAATGTTCCGAGCTAGCCCTCCTGATGTCGTTTGACCTCACATGGACTATGACAGTGTCAGCTCCCGGCATCTGTGGTAGAACAGACGGAAGCAGCCTTGTCCTTATGTCCTGTGCTCGTGCTCCTGGGTAGCACAGGGTTTTTGCCATGGGGACCGAGATGTTTCTCACCATAGAGCTGCCTATGATGACAGCTGGTGATGTTGAATGGGCCGGTCTCTCAGGCAGCCTCACGGTCTGGTGAGCTCCGAGGATCTGAACCCGAGGTAGAAGCTACCGAAGAGGGAGATCGAACCGAGGATGAAGACGCAGGTGCCTCCAGATCCAGGGAGGCAAAGCTGTTTCTGGTCTGTGTCAGTTCCTTGCTCAACATCTCCATGGAGACCCCCGTTGCCAGAGGATGCCTTCTTCGACTTCCACGGCCAGTGACGTACCTCCATGGCGAGTGACGTACCTCCATGGCTGGTTGGTTGGGCCGAGAACAGCTCCGTTCTCCAGGGAAGGGGAAGACTCCTTTGGGGATGGAATCCTGCCTAGCACCGGCCAGTCGGTTGTGGAGAGCCGACATGGCAAAGAAACTTCCACCAGACCAGAGCGGCATCCAGCTACTGGGGTGGAAGAAAAATAAAAAGTAGGTGGGCGTGGGTTCCCCAGTAACTTATGTAGGTTTGTTACTTGCTTACTAAGAGTAGCTACTTCGCTCCTGTAGTCCTCCACGAGCAAGCAGTTGCTACATTGAAATTCAGTGCGGTCCACATTGTCCCGGAACAAAGCAAAGTAAACACAGCTCCTGCAACGCTGGAAACAATAGCGGCCTCCATTTGAGACCACCGAGCTAGGCAGAATCCCTGGACAGATAGCAGCACTCACAGCAATTTAGCCCAACAGGATTCAAAATAAAATAAAAGTATATAAAAACACTGTCAGCTTTTAAACCGAGGTCTTTAGTTCAGGTTTCGGCGTTCGACAGCGTTCAACAACAACAAACATACGGCGCGCTCTGATGACGTAGTAGTGTCACCTGGATGTTATTTGAATGGACAAAAAAATTGGCTTTTCTCTCAAAAAGAAGGACATTTCTGACCCAAACTTTTGAACGGTAGTGTAGGTTTTACAGTAAAAATAAAAGTAATGTGTTCCATCTTTCAGACCAGACGTGTCCTTTGAGAAAAACATTTTTTATTTTTCATTGTGATCTGAATGTGCACCAGTGGTGGTCAGTGCCATTTAGGATGAGGAAGCACAATTTTAAGCATAGCCTTATTTCTATTACAGCATATTGGATGACTGTCTTTCATATTTCATTCACCCAGCTCAATGTAACATCAATATGTTATTAAGGCTACTACGTGATGCCTACATTTTCCAAAAAACCATCATGAAATTGCTACATCCTATCCTACGAATTAAAGTTTACCACGTACGTGCACAGGTCGAGAGAAATGTTTTAGTAATCAAGGTGACAGACAGTGAATGACGCATTCAATGCAGCCTTGCACACTTTTCCCTACATTTAGCTGATCTAGGGTGTAATCATTAGTCCAGCAGTTGCAAACGAGAGTTTCATTTATAAAACCAAAAGCGTATCTTGACTTGGAATAGATCCTGTGTTGGATAGCCATAGCCAGCAAGTTAACATAGCATCCCTTTCTGTTTGAGCCGAGTGTTTGAGTAGCTAGCTGCATTCATTAGTTAAGAAAGTGAATATTTTTTTAAAAATATATATACAGTTGAAGTTGGCAGTTTACATACACCTTAGCCAAATACATTTAATACATTTTATCCTAGTAAAAATTCCCTGTCTTTGGTTAGTCAGGATCACCACTTTATTTTAAGAATGTGAAATGTCAGAATAATAGTAGAGAGAATGATTTATTTCAGCTTTCATTTCTTTAATCACATTACCAGTGGGTCAGACGTTTACATACACTCAATTAGTATTTGGCAGCATTGCCTATAATTGTTTAACTTGGGTCAAATGTGTCGGGTAGCCTTCCACAAGCTTACCACAAAAAGTTGGGTGAATTTTGGCCCATGTAATGTAACATGTAATGTAAACCTGACTCTAACTGAGTCAGGTTTGTACACCTCTTTGCTTGTACACGCTTTTTCAGTTCTGCCTTCAAAGTTTCTATAGGATTGAGGTCAGGGCTTTGTGATGGCCACTCCAATACCTTGACATTGTTGTCCTTAAGCCATTTTGCCACAACTTTGGAAGTTTGCTTGGGGTCATTGTCCATTTGGAAGACCCATTTGCGACCAAGCTTTAACTTCCTGACTGATGTCTTGAGATGTTGCTTCAATACATCCACGTAATTTTCCTCCCTCATGATGCCATCTATGTTGTGAAGTGCACCAGCCCCTAATGCAGCAAAGCACATGATGCTGCCACCCCCTTGCTTCACCGTTGGGATGGTGTTCTTCGGCTTGCAAGCCTTCCCCTTTTTGCTTCAAACATAACGATGGTCATTATGGCCAAACAGTTCTATTTTTGTTTCATCATATCAGAGGACATTTCTCCAAAAAGTACTATCTTTGTCCCCATGTGCAGTTGCAAACCGTAGTCTGGCTTTTTGTATGGCGGTTTTGGAGCAGTGGCTTCTTCCTTGCTGAGCAGCCTTTCAGGTTATGTCGATATAGGACTCGTTTTGCTGTGGATATAGATGCTTTTGTACCTGTTTCCTCCAGCATCTCACAAGGTCCTTTGCTGTTGTTCTGGGATTGATTTACACTTTTCGCACCAAAGTACGTTCATCTCTAGGAGACAGAACATGTCTCCTTCCTGAGTGGTATGACGGCTGCGTGGTCCCATGGTGTTTATACTTGCGTACTATTATTTGTACAGATGAACGTGGTACCTTCAGGCGTTTGGAAATTGCTCCCAAGGATGAACCAGACTTGTGGAGGTCTACAATTTTTTTTCTGAGGTCTTGGCTGATTGTTTTTGATTTTCCCATGATTTCAAGCAGAGAGGTACTGAGTTTGACGGTAGGCCTTGAAATACATCCACAAGTACACCTCCACAGGTACATCTCCAATTGACTCAAATCATGTCAATTAGCCTATCAGAAGCTTCTAAAGCCATGACATCACAACATGTCAGTTCGTGCTGCAAGAGCTCTGATAGGTCAGTGGGCATTCTCCGAAAGTTGTCATAATTACTGTGTAAGTCTGTGGAAGAGGGTGAGAACCATGAGCCTCCTAGATTTTGTATTGAAGTCAAGGTACCCAGAGAAGGACGGAATCTAGCTGGCCTCCGGCTACACCATGGTACTACCCCAGAGAGTGCTGTTGAGGCTACTGTAGACCTTCATTACAGAACTGTGTGTTTTAATTAGTTATTTGGTGACGTGAATATAGTTAGTATAGTTGTATCTATAAAGGATACCTTTTTAATGTTTCACTGATGTGCACACGCTGTTCCATTTGCACGCACTAACACTAAACAGTGACTAACAGGATGTCTTTGAAACCTTGCTGTGTGTGTCTACTGCCCCCTGCAGGTAAAGTGTACTGGTCAGACAGCACACTAAAGAAGGTGAGTAGAGCTAACATCAATGGGACGGCTCAGGAGGATATCATCGCTACAGGTGAGGGCAATAATCAATCAAATGTATTTCATAAAGCAAAACATATCTGAATCACATTACAGATAGTACTAGGCTAGTGTCTTTTTTGTCTTTCTGCTGTATTACAGAGGAATATTCATCTATATTGTAAAATAAATGATCTGTTGCACTGACATATTTCAACTTCTACACTTCTGCATACCCTTCGTTTCTCACCTTTCTCTCTCACTTCCTCTCATCCTTTCTCTTCTCCCTAACTTTATCTCCTTCGCTCCTTTCCTCCACACTTCCTCTTTCTTTTTCTTTCTTTGTTTTCCTTCCTTCCTTACTTCCTTTCCTTTCGTTTTCCTCTCTCTTTCTCTCGTTCTCCAGGTCTGATAACCACTGATGGTCTGGCGGTGGATGCGGTGGGTCGAAAGATCTACTGGACTGACACCGGAACGAACCGGATCGAGGTGGCCAACCTGGACGGCTCCATGAGGAAGGTTCTGATCTGGCAGAACCTTGACAGCCCACGAGCCATCGCCCTCTACCACGAGATGGGGTAAGGAATTAGAGTTTGGCTGTCAGTCAATTAAGGTTCACTGTGCACAGCAGTGTGTTTAGCTCCAGGTGCTGATTTTGCACTTGTTTTTCAATTAAAATTGCATTTTTACTATCAATTTACTGCATAATCATATGCAGACTGTTAGTTAGTTGCTGTGAGAGAGTTAGTTCCTGTGTGTCTTATTGCAGGGCAATAAAAGTTTACCCGTCATGAATATTTAGATTGGGCAATAGTTAGCCCTCCTTTGTCGGTCTTCTAACGACTTCCTGTGTGACATTCATTTCTCTCTCTCTCCTCCAGGTATATGTACTGGACAGACTGGGGCGAACATGCTAAGTTGGAGCGGTCAGCGATGGATGGCTTGGACCGTTTGGTTCTGATCAGTAACAACCTAGGCTGGCCTAACGGACTGGCCATCGACAGTGCCGGCTCACAACTACTGTGGGCCGACGCTCACACAGAGGTCAGTCGCCCTATCCGAAAATCTAAAGCTCCCGAGTGGCGCAGTGGTCTAAGGCACTGAATCTCAGTGCTAGAGGTGTCACTACAGACCCTGGCTCGATTCCAGGCTGTATCACAACTGGTAGTGATTGGGAGTCCCATAGGGCAGCGCACAATTGGCCCAGCGTCGTTAGGGTTTGGCCGGGGTAGGCCATCATTGTAATCATCATTGCATCATCACTTGACTGGTAAAATAACATTTTAATAAATAATGCAACCAATCCTGAGAGCTACAGAGTGTGCAGGCTTTTGTTCCAGCCCAGCTCTAACACAGCTGGGTCATGTTTAAAGTAGGACTCACCATAGCAAAATCATTTTGCCACTGAAATGACAGGTATGTGTTCCTATTGGAGAAGAAGAATGGAGAATCTTCATTGAATTTTTTTTTTTTAAATCCAGGACTAGGCTTATTCTGTGTCTGGGAAACCGGCCTATTGAGTCAGTGAATTAACAAAGTTTTACCCTCTCGTAGCGCATCGAGGCGGCAGACCTGAACGGGCTGAACCGCCGAACCCTGGTATCCCCAGTCCAGCACCCGTACGGTCTGACCATACTAGGACCACACATCTACTGGACCGACTGGCAGAGCCGCAGCATCCAGCGGGCTGACAAATCCACCGGCGCCAACACCATCACGGTATGCAGCAACCTGCCCGGGCTCATGGATATACAGGCCGTGGATAGAGAGAAGCCACTGGGTGAGTGTATCAATGGCACACTGGCCTCGGAACATTAAAGAGGAAGGTGTGGGTAGGGGTTTGCCTTCGTTTAACCTCGTCCCCAGGCTATTGCGCATGTCCCATAAAAGCCTTGTACATCAACCATTCAAAGTTGGTCTTAGTGGGAGTGACCATAGAACTATATGGGAGTGACCTTACTTGTCATCATTTCATTTTAGAAAATCACACGACTGCAAAAAATCTGGTACGGTTGTTTGGCTGGTGTGTGTTTGGAATTGAGTGGCACTTACTCATTTGCTGTCCTCCATTTGTCCCCTGTATTCTCTATTTATTGTTCGTCTTCCCTCTCTCACTTCACTTTCAATGGAATCATTTGGCTGTATGTATTGGGAATGTCTTGAAACCAGTAAATATTCTGCTGCTACCCCTATTTGTGTACCTGCAACAAAAGTCTGACTTGGTTTGCTCCTTCCTCCCCCTCTCCAGGTTTCAATAAGTGTGGTAGAAGGAACGGGGGCTGTAGCCACATGTGTCTGCCCCGCCCCAACGGTACTTCCTGTGCCTGTCCCACCGGCATCCTCCTCAAGGGGGACGCCAGGTCATGTGACGACTCCCCCGAGACCTACCTGCTCTTCTCCAACCGGGTCAGCGTGCGACGCATCTCCCTGGACACAAATGACCACACGGACGTGCATGTGCCCGTGCCCGAGCTGCACAACGTCATCTCGCTGGACTACGACAGCGTGGACGGGAAGCTGTACTACACCGATGTCAGCCTTGATGTTATCAGGCATGCTAAAAAAAGACACGCCCACACAATATACACTGAGTGTACAAAACATTAGGAACGCCCTTCTAATATTGAGCTGCACCTACTTTTGCCCTCAGAACAGCCTCAATTTGTTGGGGCATGGACTCTACAAGGTGTCAAAATGTTCCACAGGGATGCTGGCCCATGTTGAACTCTAATGCTTCCCACAGTTGTGTCAAGTTGGCTGGTAGTGGATCTCTAAACCAAATAGATCGTTCCATCTCATCTCACAGATGCTCAGTTGGATTGAGATCTTGTGACTGCGCAGGCCACTGCAGTAAGCGGAATTCACTGTCATGTTTGTGGAACCATTCCTGGACAATCCTAGCCTTGTGACTAGGGGGCATTATCCAGCTGAAAAAATATATATATTTGTAGATGGATACATAGCTGCCATGAAAGGATGCACCTATTTGGCAATGATGTTCAGATATCCTGTGGCATTCAAACGTAGCTCCACTTTTATCAAGGGACCCAATGTGTGCCATGAAAACACACCCCACACCATCACACCACCACCATCAGCCTGCAATGTTGATTCATATCCTAGTCCCCCCATCAGTGTGAAATAGCAAGAACCGGGATTCATCTAACCAGGGCAATGTTTTTTTTCAATTCTCCAGTTTCCAGTGTTTTCGTTCCTTAGCGCACTGCAACTGCAGTTTCTTGCAGTGCGAAGTGGAACTCTAAGGTCACCAGCTGCCATACCCCATTCGTGTCAAGGTACCACGAGTTGTGCATCATTTGATGGGTCTTTGGGGACCAATGTTGTACTGGACTGTCAGTTGACTAACTGTAGTCCGTCTGTTGCTCTGCACAATTTGTGTCTGCCTCCTTTGTCCTCTTTTATCAATGACCTGATTTCAAACACTGGTCAGCCGTTGGCTGGATTTCCTTTGGGTGGTGGGCTATTCTTGATACACACAGGAAATTGTTGAGTGTGAAAAACCCAGCAGTGTTGCAGTTCTTGACACACTCAAACCGGTGCGCCTGGCACCTACTACCATACCCTGTTCAAATGCACTTGAATCTTTTGTCTTGCCCATTCACCGTCAGAATGGCACACATACACATTTACATTACATTTAAGTCATTTAGCAGACGCTCTTATCTAGAGCGACTTACAATCAATGTCTCAATTGTCTCAAGGCTTAAAAATCCATCTTTAACCCGTCTTGAAGTGGATTTAAAAGGTGACATCAATAAGGGATCATAGCTTTCAATTGGATTCACCTGGTCAGTCTATGTCATGTAAAGACCAGGTGTTCCTAATGATTGTACACTCAGTGTATACACACACACACAATATGTACAGTACACTCTTACTCACACACACGCATGCATGCATTCCAACACAGGGAATTCCTCCGTGTCACTTTTTCTTACTATTTTGGGTTTTAACTCTTTGCTAATGTATTCGAGCAATAGTTATGCACTCTACCAATAAGATGTAATGTAATAATTGATATAATTGATTGATTCGTTGATTCATTGATTGACTTAACTTCTCATGTGCTGGTCAGACGGGCCAACTTGGATGGTACAGGGATGGAGACAGTGATAAGCCAGGGTCTGAAGACCACTGATGGTCTAGCTGTGGACTGGGTGACCAGGAATATGTACTGGACGGACACAGGTCGCAACACCATCGAGGTGGCACGACTGGACGGGACCAGCCGCAAAGTACTAGTCAACAACAGCCTGGATGAGCCCAGGGCCATCGCTGTGTTTCCCAGCAAAGGGTGAGAGGAGGAGGGATAGAGGGGGGGAAGCGTTAAGGTTGAGGGAAGAGGGTGGAAGGGTGTAGTGGAAGAGATTGGTTTTGTGAGTGTTTGTGTGGGGGGGTGGGAACTGTGTTGTCATTGTTTCATTGGTCTCTCTAGGTACCTGTTCTGGACAGACTGGGGTCACATTGCTAAGATTGAGCGGGCACACCTAGATGGATCAGACCGTAAAGTTCTGATTAACACAGACCTGGGCTGGCCCAACGGACTCACACTGGATTACGACACACGCAGGTTAGAAAGAGAGAGTGGGAGGGAGAGAGTGGAATAGAGGGGGATGGTGACAGGGAGGGAATAAGGGAATGACAGAGAGAGAGATAAAGAAGAGAGCGGCAGTGGTAGGGAGGGAGGGCGGGAATAAGGGAATGACAGACGGATATACAGGAGGGATTGGTAGGGAGAGAAGAAGGGAATAAGGGAATGACAGACGGAGATGAGAGGGAGTGGTAGATAGGGAGAGAGAGGGAATGAGAGACAGAGATACAGGAGAGAGAAGGAGTGGTAGGTAGGAAGAGAGAGAGGGAAGGAATAAGGTAATGCCAGACAAAGTTACAAGAGAGAGAGGGAATGATAGGGAGAAAGGCAGCGCAGGTATAGTTTTTGGTAATAAATCTTGTTCTGGGGGCAGCCTTCCAGAGTGGTCACTAGCTGGCACAGCCACAAAGTCATATAATCTGCCTTAACCACACTGCTAACCCTAATGCCTAACCCTTAACTCTAAATTAAGACCAAAAAGCTAAGTTTTGTTTTCATGAATTTTTACAATATAGCCAATATTGACTTTGTAGCTGGCCAATCTAGCAAAAATTGCTAAGTTCTGCCTCCAGGAAAAGATTCATCCCAAAAAATTTGCAACCCACAGAGGGAGCGGTACGGAGAGTGTGACAGTCAGAGACATGAAAAGAGGGAGAGAAAGACTGAAAATATTAGGGCCTAACAGCATACAAAGCAGATCTCAGCCGAGAAAATCAAATTATTTTCTGCAGAACATTCTGTTTTGTGTAGTAAATCAAAGTACAGTACAGGAGTTTTCTGGCCTCTTGATAGGATAGCTTTGATGTCAATTCCTGTTAAATCCCTCTCATCTCAGTCTAATATCTCTGTAAAGTATTTTTGCCTAGTATGTATATGAACTATGAATGTGTGTGTTTGACTCCTCCGTGTGTGTGTGTAGGATCTTCTGGGTGGATGCTCACTTGGACCGCATTGAGAGTTCCGACCTAAACGGAAAGCTCCGTCAAATCCTCATCAGCCCTGTGTCCCACCCCTTCGCCCTCACACAGGTACCCCCCGAGCTGTCAATCAACCACTTGACCCCTCCCCCTGGCTACCACATCCACTCACTTGCTCTCATTCCTCCTCCACTCACTCGTTTGTTCACTGGCTCACTTGTTCTCCCTCCTCCTCCACTCATACTGAACCATAACACTGAGCCATTCTACTTCCCTTCATCTCTGACCTTCATTTTCTTCCTCCCTCTCTTCTCTTCCTCCTTGTCTGTGTTTCTTTCTCCTCTCTTTTTCTCTACCTTGTTCCCCCAGTTGAAGCCGGTGTCCTCCCCTCTAACCCCTTTCTCCCGACTCTCGCAGCAAGACCGTTGGATCTACTGGACGGACTGGCAGACTAAGTCCATCCAGCGCGTGGACAAACACACTGGCCGCAGCAAGGAGACCGTGCTGGCCAACGTGGAGGGCCTCATGGACATCATCGTAGTTTCACCACAGAGGCAGAGCGGTAAGGGAGCAGGGTGAAGTTGACCCTAGACGCTGATCTTAAGTCATTTTAGCATTTTCCCGACTTATGGTTAAGGTTAGGTTTGGGGAAACTTTGCCCTTGAGCCAGTGGTAAGTCGCCCCTAACTACTGATACCGGTTCAAGTATTTGTTCATCTTCTTATGGCGAAGATTAGCATTGAGGGTAATCTGATCCTCGATTAGATTCAAACACCATTGTGGTGTCGCCACAGTGACTGAGGCATTTCTGGGAGTTACATTTTTTTTCCTCTCAAATCAAATCAAAGTTTATTTGTCACATGCGCCTAATACAACAGGTAGACCTTACAGTGAAATGCTTACTTACAGGCTCTAAACAATAGTGCAAAAAGGTATTAGCTGAACAATAGGTAGGTAAAGAAATAAAAACAAACAGTTAAAAAGACAGGCTATATACAGTAGCGAGGCTATAAAAGTTGCGAGGCTACATACAGACACCGGTTAGTCAAGCTGATTGAGGTAGTATGTACATGTAGATATGGTTAAAGTGACTATGCATATATGGTAAACAGAGAGTAGCAGTAGTGTAAAAGAGGGGTTGGCGGGTGGTGGGTGGGACACAATGCAGATAGCCCGGTTAGCCAATGTGCGGGGTCAGTGGTTGGTCGGCCCAATTGAGGTAGTATGTACATGAGTGTATAGTTACTGTGACTATGCATATATGATAAGCAGAGAGTAGCAGCAGCGTATTTAAGCTTTCACCTTATACTGTTGGTTACATTCAAGGAAGTGTATGTTATGTAATACAGTGCCTTGCAAAATTATTCATCCCCTTGGCGTTTTTCCTGTAATTTCCTGTAATTACAACCTGTAATTGAAATTGATTTTTATTTGGATTTCATGTAATGGACATACACAAAATAGTCAAATGGTGAAGTGAAATTACTAAAGTTACTACTTTCAAACAAAAAAAATGGAAAAGTGGTGCGTGCATATGTATTCCCCCCCCTTTGCAATGAAGCCCCCAAATAAGATCTGGTGCAACCCATTACCTTCAGAAGTCACATAATTAGTTAAAGTCCACCTGTGTGCAATCTAAGTGTCACATGATCTGTCACATGATCTCAGTATACCTACACCTGTTCTGAAAGGCCCCAGAGTCTGCAACACCACTAAGCAAGCAGCACCACCAAGCAAATGGCACCATGAAGACCAAGGAGCTCTCCAAACAGGTCAAGGACAAAGTTGTGGAGAAGTACAGATCAGGGTTGGGTTGTAAAAAAAAATATCAGAAACTTTGAACATCACACGGAGCACCATTAAATACATTAAACCTGCCAAGAGAGAGCCGCCCACCAAAACTCACGGACCAGGCAAGGAGGGCATTAATCAGAGAGGCAACAAAGAGACCATAGATAACCTTGAAGGAGCTGCAAAGCTCCACAGCAGAGATAGGAGTATCTGTCCATTGGACCACTAAGCCGTACACTCCACAGAGCTGGGCTTTACGGAAGAGTGGCCAGAAAAAAAGCCATTGCTTAAAGACAAAAATAAGCAAACACATTTGGTGTTTGCCAAAAGGCATGTGGGAGACTCCCCAAACATATGAAATAACGTACTCTGGTCAGATGAGGCAAAAATGTGGCTTTTTGGACATCAAGGAAAATGCTTTGTCTGGCACAAACCCAACACCCCTCATCACCCCAAGAACACATAGTGAAGCATGGTGGTTCCAGCATCATGCTGTGGGGATGTTTTTCATCTGCAGGGACTGGGAAACTGGTCAGAATTGAAGGAATGATGGATGGCGCTAAATACAGGGAAATTCTTGAGCGAAACCTGTTTCAGTCTTCCAGAGATTTGAGACTGGGACGGAGGTTCACCTTCCAGCAGGACAATGACCCTAAGCATACTGCTAAAGCAACACTCGAGTGGTTTAAGGGGAAACATTTAAATGTCTTGGAATGGCCTAGTCAAAGCCCAGACCTCAATTCAATTGAGAATCTGTGGTATGACTTAAAGATTGCTGTACACCAGCAGAACCCATCCAACTTGAAGGAGCTCTAGCAGTTTTGCCTTGAATAATGGCAAAAATCCCAGTGGCTAGATCTGCATAAATCCCAGTGGCTAGATCTGCCAAGCTTATTGCGACATACCCCAAGAGACTTGCAGCTGTAATTACTGCAAAAGGTGGCTCTACAAAGTATTGGCTTTGGGGGGGGGTGAATAGTTATGCACGCTCAAGTTTTCAGTTTTTTTGTCTTATTTCTTGTTTGTTTCACAATAAAAAATATTTGTTATTTTCAAAGTGGTGGGCATGTTGTGTAAATCAAATGATACAAACCCCCCCAAAATCTATTTTATTTCCAGGTTGTAAGGCAACAAAATAGGAAAAATGTGAAGGGGGGTGAATACTTTCGCAAGCCACTGCTTTGTTTAGAGCTGAGATTAAAAAAAAAATAAATAAATAAATACTCAACAACAGTAAGTGTTCAACATTGTATTGTGAACCTCTACAAACTCTTCTTCATCTGTTGAGTAAACATTGCATGTATACCTGCAAAAAAATGGCTTTTCAGCTTAAGGGATTTCCATCCCTTTAATTACGGTCCAAAAATACAAAATTACATACCAATCAAAAGCAATTGTATGTTTTTTAATCAACCTCAAATCTTACTGCTGGAATTGTCCTAAGCATGCCCCCACCCCCCCTCAACGCTCCACATAGCGGTCTTAAGATGAATGCACTCGATGTAAGTCGCTCTGGATAAGAGTGTCTGCTAAATCTGAATAAGAGCGTCTGCTAAATGACTAAAATGTTCATAATGGTGATCATAATGCAATGCATTTCTTTCATAATTTATTACCTTGCATGTATCCTCCATTATGTACCATTGCTGTATCTGACTTGTTTACTGTGAGGAAATTGGATGGGAAAATCATTTGGACGTTTCCTCGCCTGTCTGTGGGTTATTTAAAAACAATAACTTGAAAGCCCCAATCGCTAGGGTCATTTTAAGATGTCAGGTGTCAAAATTTGTTCAGTTTTGATACTGAGCTCATTGCCCAACCGGACGCATCTGGTTTCAAGTGGCCAAGAGACCTCATGTGATGTTCAGCTGCTAGTTAGCGGATGAACTGGGAATCAGACAGGAAATCGAATTATATTAGTGGAAAGGTAGCAACGTCAGTTTTCTTCTCATATGTATATTATTCCTGTACGTCGAAAAATGGAGCCATTGCACAAACCCTGCTGTTTTCAAATGGCTGTGTTCCTATGGGGGTTTATGCATGTTTGTAGCGCCACCATTAGGTAAAAGATTGGACTTGTTTTTTTTTTATCCTTTTGGAAGAATAATTAGTGGTATATTTTATTTCAAACCTAGACTTTCAAAACTCTTCTTCTCCTAAAATGTACTGACAATTCTACTTCCCTTTGCCTGCTGTTGCTCTGGCTCTGTAATAGTGACATTGTTGCTGACTATTTGTAATAGTACTAAGCATGTATTGGTTGAAATCTAAATGTCTTTCATGAAACATAAAATAACTGTTATCTTCACAGCCTTGTATATTCCCCCTCAAGCCAAAACCATGACGGCCCTCAAGGAACTACACTGGACATTATGCAAACTGGAAACCACATATCCTGAGGCCGCATTTATTGTAGCTGGGGATTTTAACAAAGGACGTTTGAGGAAAACGCAACCGAAGTTCTATCAGCACATTGACTGTAGACTGTAGTCGCTTTGGAAAAACACTAGACCACTGCTACTCGCCTTTTTGAGATGCTTATAAGGCCCTCCTACGCCCTACCATCAGAAAATCAGATCACGACTCCATTTTGCTCCTCCCTTCCTATAGGCAGAAACTCAAACAAGAAGTACCCAAGGTCTATTCATAATAATGTTTCCATACTGCTTTACTCATCTCAGATGCATATACTGTATTCTATTCTGCTGTATTTAGTCAATGCCACTCCGACATTGCTCGTCCTAATATTTAGATATTTCTTAGTTAAATTCGTTTACTTTTAGATGTGTGTATTGTTGTGCATTGTTAGATACTACTGCACTGTTGGAGCTAGGAACACAAGCATTTCCCTACACCAGCAATAACATCTGCTAAATATGTGTATGTGACCAATACAATTTGATTAGATATGTGCCATTGTGAAAATGCCACCAAAGGGCGGCAGAGTTTAACAGGTTAAAGTAAGCCTTTTCTCTTCCCTGCAGGCACTAACCACTGTGGGGTGAATAATGGAGGATGTACTCATCTCTGCTTCGCTAAGACAAACAGCTTTGTCTGTGCCTGCCCTGATGAACCAGACAGCAGGCCCTGCTCCACCAGTGAGTTTGTGTGTGTGTGTGTGTGTGTGTGTGTGTGTGTGTGTGTGTGTGTGTGTGTGTGTGTGTGTGTGTGTGTGTGTGTGTGTGTGTGTGTGTGTGTGTGTGTTTGTGCGTGCACTTGCGTGCCTGTGAGTAACAACTTATTTTGATAAACAACATTCCAGCTTTGTGTGTGATCTGTTTATGTATCTTTAAAACACTAATCATTGTTCCTATGTTTAGTCTCAGGTTATGTGCCCACCTCACCAGACATAGAGACCACCAGCACCGCAGCCCCCAACAAGATCCCCAAAGCCCCCACAGACACGCCTCAACAAGGACCCCCACTGATCAAGTATGTCAACTACAAGCCAGACGTTTTACCTCATCGACCATGACTTGAAGGGATCCTACTGATACATAATGAGGGCTGTCGGATATGAATATTGACTAAATACCTTGTATCACAATGCTTTACTTTTACGTCTTCAGTTTGTGAGAAAGTAAATGCTCAGTTTGATGGTTAATGTTATTTTTTTCGCATCCCGTTTCGTAGCTGCACAGACAAGAGCCTGAGTGTGGAGGGCTGCTTACAGAGCAACGTGGTGACAGCTCCTCACGGTAAGATAAAGTCAGCTTCATCATCAAATTCATCATCATTATCATGATTATTACCCTCAGTAGCATCTTCATCACACTTTGCATCATCATTACTATCATCATCATCATAAATGTGACCCGATTCAGGAAACTATGTCACAAGTCATGACTTGTGACATAGGAGAGCTGTTTGAACGTAAAGATATTTTTTTTAATCAAAATGCATTTTTTGGCAGAAATGCCTTCTCGAACATGTGAACTTTAATGTGCCTTAATATCAAACTTGTAACTCTAGGTAATCGTGTCAAACACAACCTTTTTTAAATGTATTGCGTAGGAAAACTGCATAAACCTAATGTCAAGTTAAAGTGTACTGTTAGCTAGCTAACGTTGTGTGTATGCTCTCCACTTTCTGGAGGACTGAGTTTTTAAATGAGTGGAATTTGAGTATGATAGCTAAGGAGATGGGGAAAACACCAGTCTGAATTACATCGTCAAACTAAGGGCAACCATGCATGACATCAGACAGGAGACACGTCCAACCATGATGTATACTGGTAAGATAGTCTAGCTAGCTACATTTTCAGATATTACACGTTTCTAATTTTGACAGAAAGGGGTTTCATTTCAAGTGTACTGTTAGATAACTAATGTTAGCTGGCTGGGTCGCCAACTAACATAGTGCATGATCTTATTCTTCGTATCTCAGACACATTTGCTTGACTAGTTATAGCCATAGAACCTGGTTGGTTAGCTACCTGCAGATTCATGCAGAGTAGTAACATCATGAGTTGTGATTATGGTCCAATGTTTAGCTAGCTAGCTAGATGTCTTAACAAAAGGCTCCATGCAAGTAAGGTTATCCATTTCAATAATGTCACTGCAACTGTTAATAGACGTACTAGCTGGAAAATTCGCTCTGGCTATCTACTCCAATTTCAGACCATGGGTAAGATAGTCTAGCTAGCTACATTTTCACATATTACACGTTTCAAATTGACAGAAAGTGGTTTCATTTCAAGTGTACTGTTAGCTAGCTAGCGTTAGCTGGCTGGGTCGCTAGCTAATGGTATGTGTATGATCTTATTCTTCGTATCTCAGACACATTTACTTGACTAGTTATAGCCATTGAACCTGGTTGGTTAGCTACCTGCAGATTCATGCAGGGTAGTAATGTGAGTTGTGATTATGGTCCATTGTTTAGCTATCTAGCTAAATGTCTTAACAAAAGACTCCACTCTAATTTTGACAAAGTATTTTTATTTCAATTTAGCGTACAGTTAGCTAGCTAGCTAACGTTAGCTGGCTGGCTCACTAGCTACATTTCTTAACAAAAGATTCTCATCATAGTGTGCCAGAGCGCAGAATAACTGATGAATTTTTGAACTCTCATCACCCGTTGAATATGTCCGGTGTCAGTAAATTCGGCAACAAAGCGTAATTTAATTGTTGCCAGCAGCACAGGTACAGTCACCAACGCTCTGGATAACATGAAAACTGCCTAATCAGCTCTGCTAGAGTGAGTAAAATGGTCAGAGTGGGGTGTTCTCTCATTATGTGTCTGGAAGTAACTAGCCAATGTTAGCCATGTTAGCCATATTGGGTGATTGACTCTCGTTGTGAGGTCAGAGCTTTCGTAACAACCCTACTTATTGGCCAGAGCGTCCTGTGTGCGCTCTGAACGCGAAACGCTCTGAATTTATGAACGGACAATCTGACAGCACAGTTGCAGTCACCAACGCTCTTGATAACATAACAGAGCCTAACCAGCTCTGCTAATGCGAGTAATGTTCAGTGAGCTGTTCTCTCTCTCTCTCTTAGATGTCTGGATGTAGCTGGCAAGTTAGTACAGAATGCACGGATCAACCCTTAAAGAGATGGGTTGGCTAAGGCTTAAGAGGGTGTGAACAATGCTGAATGGGTGTAGACTAAGAAGGGCTGTCCAATAGTAGGATCAAAACATTTAAAGACGGTTTTCCCAAAAGTGAGTTTACAAGTTGATCAACTTTCAAAGCAAAATTACTTTCCCATTGTTTCCTCAAATGCAGTGTATGATATACCATTTTGTAGCTCTTATTCTCTACTTTTATCCAATGTAAAAAAACAGAAATTCAAATGCTGCTACATAAGACCGAATGCAGGTGGTAAGTCACAATAAATGATTGACAAATGTACAGTGTTGAATTTATAGGCTATATCTAATTGTTTAGATGTCATACACTCATTGGTTGATGTTCATCTGCAACGCTTCTTTCACAGGGGAGGGGCTTCATATCAGCTATGTGATTGGAGGAGCATTAACCATTCTTGCAATCCTGATAATCATCACTGCCTTCATTATTTACCGGTAAGACCAAGTCCTCTCTAAATACTCAAAAGTCCGCTCATTTGACATGTACATTTTTGTCATTTAGCAGACGCTCTAATCTAGAGCGATTTACAGTTAGTACATTCATCTTAAAGTAGCTAGGTGAGACAACCACATCAGTCATAGTAAGTAAAATGTTCCTCAAAGTCATCAACAAAGTCAGTGCTAGTAATAAAATAAATATGTCTATATGTCTATTCTCCATCCCTTTATCTGTCCAGATCTGAGTAAGTAATTAGGTGACAACAAATTGAGCACCAAAAGATTTGGCCAATGTTACTGTCAGGTAACTTATCGTTTCATATCAGTGCAGATAAAGAACACACAGAGGAAGCTACATTAGACCTGTGACATTTGTCTGTCGCGGGATCTAATGTAGATAGCCACCCAATTGACAGTTTTAACCAGTGGACTGTGTGTACAATGTTTTCCCATCTTTCTATCCTCAAGACACAAAATGTCAAAGTTTGCTGACCCCGGGATGAGCAACCTGACCTACAGTAACCCCTCATACAGGACGTCAACGCAAGAGGTCAAGATCGAGACCTCGCAAAAGCCGCCCATTTACAACCAGCTACGATATAAGAAAGAGGTAACTATTCAGGCCTATTTAGAACACTCTCGTCATTTTCTTGAAATACTAATCTAGCTAAGCATTTTTTCACGTGCAGCATTTGCAGTTGTCATCGAGGCAAAGGGTGGTTATTCGAAAAATCTCAAATATAAAATATATTTTGATTTGTTTAACACTTTTTTGGTTACTACATGATTCCATATGTGTTATTTCATAGTTTTTGATGTCTTCACTATTATTCTACAATGTAGAAAATAGTAAAAATAAAGAAAAACCCTTGAATGAGTAGGTGTTCTAAAACTTTTGACCTGTAGTGTATGTTATTCTCATATAATAGCGTGTAAAATTTGCACTGGTGCAAATGCTTACTGAATCTGGGCCTTAATTCTCACCTCAGACTTTGATGAAATTAAGTAACTAATGTTTAATAGAGGAATGGATACATTTGATGTGAATCCATTGGGTTTCTTTATGCCTATTATGACTGACGGGTTTCAAATGTTCAAATAGTATGGCTGGAAGTAACCATTGAGACGAATACCAGTTTTCAATGTTTGCCTCTATCTCTTATGCTGTAGATAGATTGCTTTACAGTAGTTTTATTATAGCCAAACATGAAGATTCACAAGTTGTGACTGACCCGTCCACTCATCTCTCCTTTCTTCTCTTCCCCCTTCTCCTTCACTGCAGCTCTCTCATCCTTACAACAGCCTCTCTCCTTTATTCTTTTGACCTGTTTTGTCCTGTGGAGAGGTAGTCACACACTGCATGGGGAATCCCTCCAATCAATCAACCTATCGCTGTCTCTTTCACTCCTCCTGTATCTCTCTCACTCCTTTTGTATCTCACTCTCGTCCCCACCCACATGCTCTCTCTCATGTGTCTGCTGTTGTTCCTCTGCTTGGTCATACATGACAACTGACTCTTTCTGATGACTGACTTAACTAATGCTTTAACAAATGTAGAGACATACAGTGCCTTCAGAAAGTGTTCATACCCCTTGACTTTTTCCCACATGTGTTGTGTTACAGCCTGAATTAATTGTGTGTCACTGGCCTGCACACAATACCCCATAATGTCAGTGGGATTATGTTTTTCTACATTTTTACAAATTCATTTCAAATGAAAAGCTGAAGTGCCTTGAGTCAATAAGTATTCATCTCCTTTGTTTTTGGCAAGCCTAAAAATGTACTTAATTCATGTAATAAGTTCCATGGACTCACTCTGTGTGCATTGATAGTGTTTAACTGAATTGTGTAATGACTACCTCATCTCTGTACCCCACACATACAATTAATTATCTGTAGGGTCCCTCAGTCGAACAGTGAATGTAAAACACAGATTCAACCACAAAGATCAGGGAAGTTTTCAAATGGTTCGCAAAGAAAGGAACCTATTGGTAGATTAAAAAATAGAAAGAAGCAGATACTAATTATCCCTTTGAGAATGGTAAAGTTATTAACTACACATTGGATAGTGTATGAATACACCCACTCACTACAAAGATACAGGTGTCCTTCCTAACTCAGTTGCCGGAGGGAAGGAAACCCGCTCAGGGATTTCACTATGACTTTAAAAACAGTTACATAGTTTAATGGCTGTGATTGGAGAAAACAGGGGATGGATCAACAACATTATAGTTACTCCACAAAACTAACCTAAATGAGGGATTGAAAAGAAAGCCTGTACAGAATAAAAATATTCAAAAAATGCATCCTGTTTGCAACAAGGTACTAAAGTAATACTGCAAAAAGTTTGGCTAAGAAATTAACTTCATGTCCTAAATACAAATTGTTATGTTTGGGGCAAATCTTACACAACACATCACTGAGTACCACTCTTCATATTTTCAAGCATGGTTGTGGCTGCATCATGTTATGGATATGCTTGTCATCGGCAAGGGAGTTTTTTTAGGATATAAAGAAACGGAATAGAGCTAAGCTCAGGCAAAATCCTAGAGGAAAACCTGGTTCAGTCTGCTTTCCAACAGACACTGGGACACATTCACCGTTCAGCAGGACAATAACCTAAAACACAAGGCCAGATTTACACTGAAGTTGCTTACCAAGACGACATTGAATGTTCTTGAGTGGCCTAGTTACAGTTTAGACTTAAATTGGCTTGAGAATCTATGGCAAGACTTGAAAATGGCTATCTAGGAATGATCAGCAACCAACTTGACAGAGCTTGAAGAATAAAAAAAAGAATTGTGCAAATTGTTTTGGGGCTCCCGAGTGGCGCAGTGGTCTAAGGCACTGCATCTTGGTGCTAGAGGCGTCACTACAGACCCTGGCACAATATGTGGAAAAAGTTGAGGGGTGTGAATACTTTCTGAATGCACTTGATCTCTATCAATGGCTGTGGATGGACCTAATACTATCAAATAATGAGGGTTTGAAAAGTCTGTTCTTTGTTTGACAAACCCTTTCACTTTATGTATGGTGTGTCTGTCATTTTACACAGTCTTATTTTGCGGGAATGCACTGCTATCAGATGTAATCCTGAGCCCAACTCTAACCTTTTGATTACCTGGAGCAGTTTCAGTATATTGTTTATCATCCTGTCACAAAAATCGAATACATTTTTTCTCCACAAATGCAGTAAAGAGATGACACGTTTGAGATTCCATAGTTTGCCCACTCAACACATGGGCACTAATAACAAAACTAACTGAAAGACCAGAGGACATCTCACTGAAAAACAAACTACTATTGTGCATGGGTAGACATTTATAACAACATCCTGCTCTGGAGTATTTGTAGTTGTTTTCTGTCTAACCATTGACACAGGCTTAGTTTTCCACTAACTACTTATGCAGGGTCAGATATTCTTCGTCCCCTCAGATGCTTTTGGGGATATGATCCTCTGACCCTAGATCTGTGGTTGTGGGTGATGTCTACGTCGTGCGCTAGGCTTACACAGCTAAACCTTCTACTGTGTCTTCTTCCTCCTTCCTACTTCCTCAGGGGGACTGGGACAGCGGCTACACCAAGGAGAAGATCCGGATCGTGGAGGGCGTGTGTCTCCTCTCCAGCGAGGAGCTGTACTGGGAGGACCTGAAGCAGCTGAAGCCGTCGCGGGGTGGTCTGCACACGTGCATGCGCACGGACACTGTGTCCCTGCAGGCCAGCAGCGCCTCGCTGGACGACGGCGAGACAGAGCAGTTGCTCCAAGAGGAGAGGTCGGAGTGCTCGTCCATAAACACGCTGACCCCCGCCATCATCACACCCCAATGCCACCCCCAACACAGCCTGACACCGGCTGGACCCCCGCGCGCAAACTCTCCACCGAGAGCGAGGTGTAAGGGAGGCCTCTTGCTTCACTGCCTCCCTACTCCTCCCCCTTAGTCCTCCCGACCCTTCAACTACACACCCTTATACACACACACACACACACACCTGAATACAATATACACATACAGTAAACAAGTAAATTGTACGTACTTGCGCTTCAGGCCACAGCGAGTCATACACTATCTGACACTCACACAGATAGGTGGTACATACAAACACAACCGCCACATCCATACTTCATGCTACACACACACATTTATGCATGCATACACACCTGGCATCTCCTCGGCCCGGTGGACTTTGTCCTACACACACACATCCTCACTCTTACCACAACCACAGACTGACTCACTGCTACCCTCTTCAGGCAACAGACTGAATTACAATTTACAAGCATGCTGGAAGAAGAAAAAAAATACACGTTGAGAAAGGAAATGACAAAGAGAGAATTAAATGACGTCTGGAGCCTTTTTAAAGAATGCAACCCCTCAAGGTGAGGGCCGCTTGGTTGTTTATGACATTGCATTTTTTGACAAAGCTAAAAACAATATACTCCCGCAGGAAACTATAACAAACTGCTCTCTCTCTATATTGCAACTCGTCATATACCATGTCCTTATGAACTCTATTTATGAACTTTTGTTCTTTGACTTGGTTTTTGCTGATTTTAGAGAATGGTGAGAGTGTTGTGTAGAACTGTATTACAGTATGACCCAGTCATTCAAACCTCTATATTTATGACAGTGCCAAAGGGTGGAGCTACGTCTACATCTACACTAGAAGAACATTTTATGGGATATGTGCCACGTAAAGGACGGACAGACGGACAGTTATCTATGGGAGAGCACAGCAATGTTTCAGACATATGTTTCACATTGTATACCTTCTCTTCTTAAACCAACAATGGACTTATCTATCTGATCTCTCTTAACTGGAACTCTAGACTGGTACTGGAAACTGGTACTCTAGATTTGTACTGGAAATGGGTACTCTAGACTAATACTGGACACTGGTACTTTAGACCGTTACTGGACACTGCATTAGCAATCGTTGAAATCCATTCATTTAAGAAATCTTAAGTAAACTGCAAGTAAACCATATCTGGTCCTCTGGGAATAGCAGTCTTGATGAAGTATAAGTGCCAAACATTCTTTTCATTTTTTTTCTTTCCTCAGTTTTATATTTCTTGGAGGTTGTAAAATGTGCGTGGCATTCTTTAAGCTGTTCTGATTAAAGCAGACCTCTGTCATCTCTGAAACTGTAAAGCACTATGCACGTAGTGCCCACTGTTCTAGTCTAGACTATAGAATAGGCCTCAGTGTATTATGTCATTTGACAAGGTTGGCCTCTGTGAAGTATTGCACACAATACAGTGCATTCTGAAAGTATTCAGACTCCTTGACCTTTTCCACATTTTGCTACGTTACAGCCTTTTTCTGAAATGGATTAAATAGTTTTTTTCCCTTATCGATCTACACACAATACCCCATAATGAAAAAGTGAAAACAGGTTTTTAGAATTTTTTTCACATTTATAAAACATAAAAAACAGATAACTTATTTACATAAGTATTTAGACCCTTTGCAATGAGACTCGAAATTGAGCTCAGGTGCATCCTGTTTCCATTAATCATCGTTGAGATGTTTCTACAACTTGATTGGAGTCCACCTGTGGTAAATTCAATTGATTGGACATGATTTAGAAAGGCACACACCTGTCTATATAAGGTCCCACGGTGGACAGTACATGTCAGAGTAAAAAACCAAACCATGAGGTCGGAAGAATTGTCCGTAGAGCTCAAAGACAGGATTGTGTCGAGGCACAGATCTGAAGAAGGGTGCCAAAATTTCTGCAGCATTGAAGCTTCCCAAGAACACAGTAGCCTCCATCATTCTAAAATAGTATAAGTTTGGAACCACCAAGACTCTTCCTAGAGCTGGCCGCCCAGTCAAACTGAGCAAGGGCCTTGGTCAGGGAGGTGACCAAGAATACGATGGTCACTGACAGACCTCCGGAGTTTCTCTGTGGAGATGGGAGAACCTTCCAGAAGGACAACCATCCCTGCAGTATTCCACCAATCAGGGCGTTATGGTAGAGTGGTCAGACGGAAGCCACTCCTCAGTAAAAGGCACATGACAGCCCCCTTGGAATTTGCCAAAAGGCACCTAAAGGCTCTTAGACCATGAGAAACAAGATTCTCTGGTCTGATGAAACCAAGATTGAAGTCTTTGGACTGAATGCCAAACGTCACGTCTGGAGGAAACATGGCACCATCCCTACAGTGAAGCATACTGTGGGGATGTTTTTCAGCGGCAGGAACTGGGATACTAGATAGGATCAAGGGAAAGGTTCACCTTCCATCTGGACAATGACCTTAAGCACAAAGCCAAGACAACACAGGTGTGGCTTCGGGACAAGTCTCTGAATGTCCTTGAGTGGCCCAGCCAGAGCCCGGACTTGAACCCGATCGACAACTCTAGAGAGACCTGAAAATAGCTGTGCAGCAACCTCCCCATTCAACCTAACAGAGCTTGAGAGGATCAGCAGAGAAGAATGGGAGAAACTACCCAAATACAGGTGTGCCAAGCTTGTAACGTCATACCCAAGAAGACTTGAGGTTGTAATCACTGCCGAAGGTGCTTCAACAAAGTACTGAGTAAAGGGTCTGAATACTTATATAAATGAGATATTTCAGGTTTTTTCTTTTTTATAAATTTGCAAATACATTTTTTAACTTTGTTGTCATTATTGGGTATTATGTGTAGATTGAGGAAAAATAATGATTGATTTTTTTTTTTGAATAACGCTGTAATGTAACAAAATGTGGAAAAAGTCAAGGGGACTCAATACTTTCCGAATGCACTGTACAATATATGAGATTACCCTGAACCATAAATAACGGAGGTGTTACCTTAGACAAAAAAATATACCATTGACAATTTACGGAACCATTCATATTATTCAAATAAAAACAATATATATTACGTTAAGACCTAGATTCAGTCCATAGCATGGAGTCTCTGCGAACATCAGGACATTGCCTTTCAATTTCAATCCTACTGTAGAGCGGATATTCAGCATTACGGGTGCATCTAGCCCGTACATGCTGACCACACCGCTCGTGTCCCGTGCACTACGGTTGCAAAATAAATGTGCACATACATGTTATTCAGTCATTGCACCAACACTGCTCGCGTGCGCCAACGAGCGTCTGCGTTGCCAAGCTCTAAAATAGAAGTCAGTTCTTTTTGTGACACTGAACGCAGTGCAAGTCCTGCCTCTCCCATCTCCTCGTTGGTTTATAGAAGCAAATACCCACGTGCCATCTCCTCATTGGTTATACCCACGTGGGTGATTGAAAGATGAACTGAGTTCGGTCGGTCGTCGTGGTAATACTTTGAAAGTTAGATGCCAATCGCCATATAAAGTCCAAAGAAGAAAAAGACTGGAAGGAGGAGAGATGACTAGAAACGATTCGGTTGACCGTTTTATGTGTGGAATAATTGTCGGTGTAGAGGACCTTGTTCATTTCAGGTGAAATAACCACTCAATGTTTATATCCCAGGACAAATTAGCTAGCTAAATAGGACAAATTAGCTAACAACTGCAAGCTAGCTAGCTAAATTGCCATGAATGTTTAATGCTTTTCGACCTGTCCGCAAATTAATATAATTGGGTCAGAGTTTGTTTTGATATTACAACCTGCGTGTCGTGATCGTGTTTGGTGTGGGGGGTCAAGATCAATTTGCGCACGATGGGGCACGTGTGCGTCCAGTCTGGGTACGGTTTCAGATTAACATTGTTTTGTACTGTTCTATCTGTCATGGAAATGCAGAGGGTGGGAATAGGAGTGTTGCTCTGGACAGATATCAGTTTGAGTTCTCAAAACCTTGTATCTTGAAGTAACTTCAAGTTCAGCAGCATGCTGCTAGACAGGAATTTCACAGCACTGATGCCAACGAGAGAAGGTCTTGGCAGCTACTTTACCTGACATCTCTGATGGTTGGATCACAGACGCATCAATCTGACCAACGCTTCAATTGTTAACTACGCAAACACAGAATCCCACCCACTCAGCGAAGGTTGCTTAACTGTACAGATTTTACCATGCATTTTTAGCAGACAAATTGTCAAAGATATTGTGTTGATTTTGTTGTATAGAGAGTATTTTGTACAAAGGGATTTCATGCTTGTTTTGTCTTGTATTAATATTACTCATTGGAGAAGGACATTTTGTTTTGCTGGATTATTTAACCACTGTGTTTTCAAACATTGTAAATGATAGGGTTGCTGCCAGTTATTTAATAATGCTCTTTTAATGTTACGAAATATTGGTCACATATAACTGTTGTAAAGTTAACTAAAATAGATATTTATGATTTCTTTGTTTGGTTGCCACTTAATGTATAAATATGAAAAAGGCCGTATATGTATTTCCTGCAGTACTAACAAGCTGTGTTGTGTGATATCTTTTAATATAAAATTGCATTTGCATTTTAATGGAAATGTGGCACACTTCTTTTGTTGTCTCACAAGTTTGAAGCAATGGATCCTCCTCTCTGCAGATTTTACAGAAGCCCTGAAGTCCAAGGTTAAAAAGAAAGGAGAAAAAAAAACATACACTGTCATTGGAACGACTTAGTATCTAGTTTGAACGACTTAATTGTTATTTTGTCTCTATTAGGCCTCATCTGTTATGCAGCTTGTCAGACCCTGTAATGGTTGCTGCAGCCATTCATTCACTGATTCCATCCATTGATATGATTAATATTTGACGGTTCTTTAGGCCTATTTGGTGGTAACTATTTAGCCTACCCCACCCATAGTAGCCTATATCTAGTTTATATTAGGCTCCCGAGTGGCGCAGTGATCTAAGACACTGCATCCCAGTGCAAGAGGCGTCACTGCAGTACCTGGTTCAAATCCAGGCTACATCACATCTGGCCGTGATTGGGAGTCCCGTAGGGCGGTGCACAATTGGCCCAGTGTCGGCCGGGATAGGTAGGCCGTCATTGTAAATGTGAATTTGTTCTTAACTGACTTGCCTAGTAAAATTTAAAAAAAAATAAAAAAAAATACTTTTTTGGGGGGGGGATAGAAACACTATAATATAAATACATTTAATTAAGCTAAAATATCAGAAATAAATCGTAAATAATAAAAGATCGTATCAGTTTCTTTTCATAAATAAAAGGGAATAACGAATCTCAAATTAGAGTGGTTAGATGATTTGTGCACCAAAGCAAGCACCAACAAGCTTGTGTAATGAGCGTGTGAAATGTGCTCTATAAATTAGTTTATTTTTATTATTAGAAAGGCAAAAATTACATGTGTAAAGGCTTAATTTCACAAAGGAAAATTAATGGGAATATAGCCATAATATAAACAAGAGGAAGGAGAATGGAATATATTTGAAAAGTTTAAAATGGAATAATACAGTGCACTCGGACTCCACATTTTCAAAATTTTCTTACATTACACCCTTACACTAAAGTGTATTAAATGAATGTTTTTCCTCATCAATCTACACTCAATACCCCATAATGACAAAGCAAAAACAGGTTATTTTAATTTTAGCAACAAACAAAAAATAAACTACCGTATTAGAAATACTTATTTACATAAGTATTCAGACCCTTTGCTATGAGACTAACTTGAGCTCAGTCACATCCTGCTTCCATTGATCATCCTTGAGATGTTTCTACAACTTGATTGGAGTTCACCTGTGGTAAATTCAATTGATTGGACATGATTTGGAAAGGCACACACCTGTCTATATAAGGTCCCACGGTTGACAGTGCATGTTAGAGCGAAAATCAAACAATGAGGTCAAAGGAATTGTCTGTAAACCCCCGAGACAGGATTGTGTCGAGGCACAGATCTGGGGAAGGGTACCAACAAATGCAGCCTTGAAGGTCCCCAAGAACACAGTGGCCTCCATAATTCTTAAATGGAAGAAGTTTGGAATCACCAAGACTCTTCCTATAGCTGGCCGCCCGGCTAAACTGAGCAATGGACCATGAAAAACAAGATTATTTCGTCTGATAAAACCAAAATGTAACCCCTTGGCCTGAATGCCAATCATCACATCTGGAGGAAACCAGGCACCGCTCATCTCCTGGCCAATACCATCCCTACTGTGAAGCATGGTGGTGGCAGCATCATGCTGTGGGGACTGGGAGACTAGTCAGGATCGAGGGAAAGATGAACGGAGCAAAGTACAGAGATCCTTGATGAAAACCTGCTCCAGGACCTCAGACTGGGGCGAAGGTTCACCTTCCATCAGGACAATGACCCTAAGCACACAGCCAAGACAACGCAGGAGTGGCTTCGGGACAAGTCTCTGAATGTCCTTGAGTGGGCGAGCCAGAGCCCGGACTTGAACCCAATCTAAAATCTCTGGAGAGATCTGAAAATAGATATGGATTAACGCTCCCCATCCAACCTGCAGAGCTTGAAAGGATCAGCAGAGAAGAATGGGTGAATCTCCCAAAATACAGGTGTGCCAAGATTGTAGTGTCATACCCAGGAAGACTTGAGGCTGTAATCGCTGCCAAAGGTGCTTCAACAAAGTACTGAGTAAAGGGTCTGAATACTTATGTAAATGTGATATTTCCGGTTTTTATTTTTAATACATCTGCAAAAATTTCTAAACTATTTTTGCTTTGTCATTTAGGGGTATTGTGTGTAGACTGATGGGGGGGGGGGGGGGCGATTTAATCCATTTTAGAATAAGGCTGTAACCTAACAAAATGTGGAAAGAAGTGAAGGGGTCTGTTGAAGCCGAAATCTAATATATTTTAGTCGGGACTGGCACAGAGCCCAATAGGACATTGTCACAAAGCTACATAGTCATAGGCCTTCGCCTCACTGCTGGAGGGAATACATGGCCGTCCTTGATTGTTAGCTAGAAATAAATGTTTAATGAAATGTGTGTGGCACGAGGTAAACGGTTTTCGATCATAAGGGAATCGCTCAGACCGCACTTCCCAGTGCGGATAAGGACTACTTATCTCACACGCTCTGGCAGAGAAGTAGCCTATGTGAGCACTTTAACATTAGCCTAAACATACAGTTAAACTATTCGTCATCAATAGATTAATGAACTTCAGAGATGATAGACTAGTTTATGCTGCGAACAACATGCTTTTATTAGCCTACCAGAATTGCCTACAAAAAGGTTTGCTATAGGCCATCAATTAGAAAGGTTTAAATTGTTATCACCTACAGTTCACAGCAAGGTTATTTAGTTTTTTTATATCTACTTGTTTGAATATATAAATATCAATGCATTTATGTATATAAATATATATATATTAAAACAAATATATATATAAAAACACAAAATTATAACCTGCTGTGTGAATATATACACTGCTCAAAAAAATAAAGGGAACACTTAAACAACACAATGTAACTCCAAGTCAATCACACTTCTATGAAATCAAACTGTCCACTTAGGAAGCAACACTGATTGACAATAAATTTCACATGCTGTTGTGCAAATGAAATAGACAAAAGGTGGAAATTAAAGTCAATTAGTAAGACACCCCCAAAAAGGGAATGGTTCTGCAGGTGGTGACCACACACCACTTCTCAGTTCCTATGCTTCCTGGCTGATGTTTTGGTCACTTTTGAATGCTGGCGGTGCTCTCACTCTAGTGGTAGCATGAGACAGAGTCTACAACCGACACAAGTGGCTCAGGTAGTGCAGTTCATCCAGGATGGCACATCAATGCGAGTTGTGACAAAAAGGTTTGCTGTGTCTGTCAGCGTAGTGTCCAGAGCATGGAGGAGCTACCAGGAGACAGGCCAGTACATCAGGAGACGTGGAGGAGGCCATAGGAGGGAAACAACCCAGCAGCAGGACCGCTACCTCCGCCTTTGTGCAAGGAGGTGCACTGCCAGCGCCCTGCAAAATGACCTCCAGCAGGCCACAAATGTGCATGTGTCAGCATATGGTCTCACAAGGGGTCTGAGGATCTCATCTCGGTACCTAATGGCAGGCAGGCAACCTCTGACGAGCACATGGAGTGCTGTGCGGCCCCACAAAGAAATGCCACCCCACACCAGACTGACCCACCGCCAAACCGGTCATGCTGGAGGATGTTGCAGGCAGCAGAACGTTCTCCACGGCGTCTCCAGACTCTGTCATGTCTGTCACGTGCTCATGTGCTCAGTGTGAACCTGCTTTCATCTGTGAAGAGCACAGGGCGCCAGTGGCGAATTTGCCAATCTTGGTGTTCTCTGGCAAATGCCAAACGTCCTGCACGGTGCTGGGCTGTAAGCACAACCCCCACCTGTGGACGTCGGGCCCTCATACCACCCTCATGGAGTCTGTTTCTGACCGTTTTAGCAGACACATGCACATTTGTGGCTTGCTGGAGGTCATTTTGCAGGGCTCTGGCAGTGCACCTCCTGGTACAAAGGCGGAGGTAGCGGTCCTGCTGCTGGGTTGTTGCCCTCCTACGGCCTCCTCCACGTCTCCTGATGTACTGGCCTGTCTCCTGGTAGCGCTTCCATGCTCTGGACACTACGCTGACAGACACAGCAAACCTTTTTGCCACAACTCGCATTGATGTGCCATCCTGGATGAACTGCACTACCTGAGCCACTTGTGTGGGTTGTAGACTCCGTCTCATGCTACCACTAGAGTGAGAGCACCGCCAGCATTCCAAAGTGACCAAAACATCAGCCAGGAAGCATAGGAACTGAGAAGTTGTCTGTGGTCACCACCTGCAGAATCACTCCTTTTTTAGGGGTGTCATACTAATTGCCTATAATTTCCACCTTTTGTCTATTCCATTTGCACAACAGCATGTGAAATTTATTGTCAATCAGTGTTGCTTCCTAAGTGGACAGTTTGATTTCGCAGAAGTGTGATTGACTTGGAGTTACATTGTGTTGTTTAAGTGTTCCCTTTATTTTTTTGAGCAGTGTATATACAGTGGGGAGAACAAGTATTTGATACACTGCCGATTTTGCAGGTTTTCCTACTTACAAAGCATGTAGAGGTCTGTAATTTTTATCATTGGTACACTTCAACTGTGAGAGATGGAATCTAAAACAAAAATCCAGAAAATCACATTGTATGATTTTTAAGTAATTAATTTGCATTTTATTGCATGACATAAGTATTTGTTACATCAGAAAAGCAGAACTTAATATTTGGTACAGAAACCGTGTTTCCTGTAGTTCTTGACCAGGTTTGCACACACTGCAGCAGGGATTTTGGCCCACCATACAGACCTTCTCCAGATCCTTCAGGTTTCGGGGCTGTCGCTGGGCAATACGGACTGTCAGCTCCCTCCAAAGATTTTCTATTGGGTTCAGGTCTGGAGACTGGCTAGGCTACTCCAGGACCTTGAGATGCTTCTTACTCCTTAGTTGCCCTGGCTGTGTGTTTCGGGTCGTTGTCATGCTGGAAGACCCAGCCACGACCCATCTTCAATGCTCTTACTGAGGGAAGGAGGTTGTTGGCCAAGATCTCACGATACATGGCCCCATCCATCCTCCCATCAATATGGTGCAGTCGTCCTGTCCCCTTTGCAGAAAAGCATCCCCAAAGAATGATGTTTCCACCTCCATGCTTCACGGTTGGGATGGTGTTCTTGGGGTTGTACTCATCCTTCTTCTTCCTCCAAACACGGCGAGTGGAGTTTAGACCAAAAAGCTACATTTTTGTCTCATCAGACCACATGACCTTCTTCCATTCCTCCTCTGGATCATCCAGATGGTCATTGGCAAACTTCAGACGGGCCTGGACATGCGCTGGCTTGAGCAGGGGGGGGCTTGCGTGTGCTGCAGGATTTTAATCCATGACGGCGTAGTGTGTTACTAATGGTTCTTTGAGACTGTGGTCCCAGCTCTCTTCAGGTCATTGACCAAGTCCTGCTGTGTAGTTCTGGGCTGATCCCTCACCTTCCTCATGATCATTGATGCCCCACGAGGTGAGATCTTGCATGGGGCCCCAGACCGAGGGTGATTGATCGTCATCTTGAACTTCTTCCATTTTCTAATAATTGCGCCAACAGTTGTTGCCTTCTCACCAAGCTGCTTGCCTATTGTCCTGTAGCCCATCCCAGCCTTGTGCAGGTCTACAATTTTATCCCTCATGTCCTTACACAGCTCTCTGGTCTTGGCCATTGTGGAGAGGTTGGAGTCTGTTTGATTGAGTGTGTGGACAGGTGTCTTGTATACAGGTAACGAGTTCAAACAGGTGCAGTTAATACAGGTAATGAGTGGAGAACAGTAGGGCTTCTTAACTGCCTTGTTCGGGGGCAGGACAACAGATTTTTTACTTGTCAGCTCAGGGATTTGATCCAGCAACCTTTTGGTTACTGGCCCAACGGTCTAAACACAAGGCTACCTGCCGCCCCAACCTTGTGCTATCTTAAGTCTGCACAGACAACTAATGACCTTTTACACACTATCTGCTGACTTCCACGTATACAAAAAGGATGTGCTTCTCTATAAAATCTTTGAACCGGCACTGTTCGTTGATGTCACGCCCTGACCATAGAGAGCTGCTTATTCTCTGTGCTGGTTGGGGCGTGACAGTGACTAGGGTGGGTCATCTAGGTGTTTAATGATCTATGTTGGCCTGGTATGGTTCCCAATCAGAGGCAGCTGTTTATCGTTGTCTCTGATTGGGGACCCTATTTAGTCAGCAATTTCCCCGTTGTGCTTTGTGGGATCTTGACTATGGATAGTTGCATGTTAGCACTATTGTTAGCTTCACGTTTCGTTTTTCTTCTGTTCTGTTTGGTGAGTTTATTATTTATTAAACATGTGGAATTCTACACACGCTGCGCCTTGGTCCAATCATTAAAACGATCGTGACGGTTGAGCTTTTCGAAAATGCACCGTTGAGTGGAGAGTTTATTTTCCATTTTTGAAAATCTTATAATAAAGTGTAGTTTGAAAGAATCTGCAGTCTCTCTTCCCTTTCATTAGATATTACACGACAACACCTTCTCATTCAAGGGATTATCATTATTTTTACAATTTTCTGTAGAATAATAGTGAAGACATCAAAACTATGAAATAAGACATGGAATCATGTAGTAACCAAAAAGTGTTAAACAAATCAAAATTATTTTATATTTGAGATTCTTCAAAGTAGCCACCTTTTGCCTTGATGACAGCTTTGCACACTTGGCATTCTCTCAACCAGCTTCTTGAGGTAGTCACCTGGAATGCATTTCAATTAAGAGGTGTGCCTTGTCAAAGTTCAAGGAATTTATTTCCTTCTGAATGCCTTTGGGACAATCAGGCCAATACCCTAGATAGAGTTGCACCCCTAAAAACTAAAAACATTTGTCATAAGAAACTAGCTCCCTGGTATACAGAAAATACCCGAGCTCTGAAGCAAGCTTCCAGATAATTGGAACGGAAATGGCGCCACACCAAACTGTAAGTCTTCCGACTAGCTTGGAAAGACAGTACCGTGCAGTATCGAAGAGCCCTCTGCTGCTCGATCATCCTATTTTTCCAACTTAATTGAGGAAAATAAGAACAATCCGAAATGTATTTTTGATACTGTTGCAAAGCTAATTAAAAAGCAGCATTCCCCAAGAGAGGATGGCTTTCACTTCAGCAGTAATAAATTCAACTTCTTTGAGGAAAATATTTAAATCTGTGTATTCCTCCAAAGCTCAGTTGTCCTGAGTCTGCACAACTCTGCCAGGACCTAGGATCAAGAGAGACACTCAAGTGTTTTAGTACTATATCTCTTGACACAATGATGAAAATAATCATGGCCTCTAAACCTTCAAGCTGCATACTGAACCCTATTCCAACTAAACTACTGAAAGAGCTGCTTCCTGTGCTTGGCCCTCCTATGTTGAACATAATAAACGGCTCTCTATCCACCGGATGTGTACCAAACTCACTAAAAGTGGCAGTAATAAAGCCTCTCTTGAAAAAGCCAAACCTTGACCCAGAAAAGATAAAATACTATCGGCCTATATCGAATCTTCCATTGCGCTCAAAAATCTTTGAAAAAGCTGTTGCACAGCAACTCACTGCCTTCCTGGAAACAAACAATGTATACGAAATGCTTCAGTCTGGTTTTAGACCCCATCATAGCACTGAGACTGCACTTGTGAAGGTGGTAAATTACCTTTTAACGGCGTCAGACCAAGGCTCTGCATCTGGCCTCGTGCTCCTAGACCTTAGTGCTGCTTTTGATACCATCGATCACCACATTCTTTTGGAGAGATTGGAAACTAAAATTGGTCTACACGGACAAGATCTGGCCTGGTTTAGTTAGATCTTATCTCTCGGGAAGATTTCAGTTTGTCTCTGTGAATGGTTTGTTCTCTGACAAATCAACTGTAAATTTCGGTGTTCCTCAAGGTTCCGTTTTAGGACCACTATTCTTTTCACTATATATTTTACCTCTTGGGGATGTCATTCGAAAACATATTGTTAACTTTCACTGCTATGCGGATGACACACAGCTGTACATTTCAATGAAACATGGTGAAGCCCCAAAATTGCCCTCTAGAAGCCTGTGTTTCAGACATAAGGAAGTGGATGACTGCAAACGTTCTACTTTTAAACTCGGACAGAGATCCTTGTTCTATGTCTCAAGTAACAAAGAGATCTTCTGTTGAATCTGACAATTAATCTTGATGGTTGTACAGTCGTCTCAAATAAAACTGTGAAGGACCTCTGCGTTACTCTGGACCCTGATCTCTCTTTTTTAACGAACATATCAAGACTGTTTCAAGGACAGCTTTTTTCCATCTACGTAACATTGCAAAAATCAGAAACTTTCTGTCCAAAAATGATGCAGAAAAATTAATCCATGCTTTTGTTACTTCTAGGTTAAACTACTGCAATGCTATACTTTCCAGGTTCCCGGATAAAGCACTAAATAAACTTCAGTTAGTGCTAAATACAGCTGCTAGAATCCTGACTAGAACAATTTTTTTTTATCATATTATTCCAGTGCTAGCCTCACGACACTGATTTCCTGTTAAGGCAAGGGTGATTTCAAGGTTTTACTGGTAACCTACAAAGCATTACATGGGCTTGCTCCTACCCATCTTTCCGATTTGGTCCTGCCGTACATACCTACACGTACGCTACAGTCACAAGACGCAGACCTCCTAATTGTCCCTAGAATTTCTAAGCAAACAGCTGGAGGCAGGGCTTTCTCCTATAGAGCTCAATTTTTATGGAATGGTCTGCCTACCCATGTGAGAGACGCAGACTCGGTCTCAACTTTTAAGTCTTTACTGAAGACATATCTTCAGTGGGTCATATGATTGAGTGTAGTCTGGCCCAGGAGTGTGAAGGTGAACGGAAAGGCTCTGGAGCAACGAACCACCCTTGCTGTCTCTGCCTGGCCGGTTCCCCTCTCTCCACTGGGATTCTCTGCCTCTAACCCTATTACAGGGGCTGAGTCACTGGCTTACAGGTGCTCTTTCATGCCGTCCCTAAGAGGGGTGCGTCACTTGAGTGGGTTGAGTCACTGACGTGGTCTTCCTGTCTGGGTTGGCGCCCCCCCTTGGGTTGTGCCGTGGCGGAGATCTTTGTGGGCTATACTCGGCCTTGTCTCAGGATGGTAAGTTGGTGGTTGAAGTGCCCCTCTAGTGGTGTGGGGGCTGTGCATTGGCAAAGTGGGTGGGGTTATATCCTGCCTGTTTGGCCCTGTCCAGGTGTATCATCAGATGGGGCCACAGTGTCTCCTGACCCCTCCTGTCTCAGCCTCCAGTATTTATGCTGCAGTAGTTTGTGTCGGGGGGCTAGGGTCAGTCTGTTATATCTGGAGTACTTCTCCTGTCTTATCCGGTGTCCTGTGTGAATTTCAGTATGCTCTCTCTAATTCTCTCTTTCTTTCTCTCTCTCGGACCACCATACCTCAGGACTACCTGGCATGATGACTCCTTCCTGTCCCCAGTCCACCTGGCCGTGCTGCTGCTCCAGTTTCAACTGTTCTGCCTGCGGCTATGGAACCCTGACCTGTTTACCGGACGTGCTACCTGTCCCAGACCTGCTGTTTTCAACTCTCTAGAGACAGCAGGAGCGGTAGAGATACTCTTAATGATCGGCTATGAAAAGCCAACTGACATTTTCTCCTGAGGTGCTGACTTGTTGCACCCTCGGCAACTATTGTGATTATTATTATTTGACCATGCTGGTTATTCATGAACATTTGAACATCTTGGCCATGTTCTGTTATAATCTCCACCCGGCACAGTCAGAAGCGGACTGGCCACCCCTCATAGCCTGGTTCCCCTAGGTTTCTTCCTAGGTTTTGGCCTTTCTATGGAGTTTTTCCTAGCCACCGTGCTTCTACACCTGCATTGCTTACTGTTTGGGATTTTAGGCTGGGTTTCTGTACAGCACTTTGAGATATCAGCTGATGTAAGAAGGGCTATATAAATACATTTGATTTGATTTGAAAAAGGACACTGACATCGTGAGGACAACCAGAGAGTTGCACCAGAGAAGTGTGTCATTGAGAAGCCTAAACGGTCCACGCGGAGACTCCTCGGAGACCTTCAAAACGTAATTACATCATTATATTCTGACCGATAAGAGCGGCAGTTCGGGGCAAGGTTAGGGTTAAAATAAGCATAGCTGACAAATGCACCCAAATGTATATTTCTCTCGTGTACTTTCTCTTTTTCGCTCTCTTTCAAATCCCCATTTTGGGTAACACGCGTCATAGTGTGTTGACCCGTTGTACTAAGTTCTAATCAATAGCCTAGACTGTGTTTTGTGTATGTGTATCTTTTATTATCAGTTTAGCTATCTAGTAAATAATTAATCAACTAAAATTGGTGTGGTACGAACTCATTGGTGGGACTCGGATGTGTGCAGATTCCCGGATTATGCGACGTTCAGAATGAGACTGTAGAGTTAATTGATTAATTAGTGACTGTTGTAAAATCGATATTCTTTGAGTTAATTTTCCCATGGTGCCCCAGGTTAATAAGTTAATAATTGCCTGATTTATTTAATCACGCAATTATAAACCGTTAATCATTCGATGAGCAGCAGTTGTCACATTAACTAATACAACGTCACGACAGCAGTATGGGGATGGCTCCACCTAGCCTTCCAGTGAACTTAGGGTATAATTCTGGTTCCATCAGAATCTACAAGCAACAAATGGGTAGGAGCGATTGGCTGATTTCAGACCAGGCCATTGTTTCCCGAAACAATCAACTGGCCATGGGTTGGCCATTTTGAGGTGAGGTCCTATCTTATTTTGTTGAACCTTGATCTAGTCCTACTTTACTCTTGTCTTACTATCTCAACACACACAGGAGATCTCCTCCACAAAAACAGCCTGTTCTCAACCTCTCCTATCAACACACCATGTGGCATATCTAAATGATATAGCAATAACCACAATGATCCTTCAAAGAGGCACTACTTGAAAAAGACACCAGTCTCCCCCTGCCTTGTACTTCCTAGTCAGAGCACTTCTGTAATAGACTGAGGCTTTCCTTTACAACTACATCTCCCATCATCCATTTCCTAGACATCATCCTATTTCCTACAAACCTTTCATGTCCTTTTTGTGAGGGACAGAGGTAATTCCCTTGTATGTTACCGGGGTAACAGCTTTAGTAAGCGTCCTTATCTTATACCCAGCTATCTGAATAGCAACCCCATCTGAACTCTCAATATGAACTCTAATTTCGTTTTGAAACGGAGCATGAGAAGAACTATGAGGCAGTCCACAGTGACCCTTCCTTCCTGCAAATTAGAAGGCTAAAACATCCTTAAAAGCAAGCCAAAGCGGTTGACTGGAAACTGTGGTCCATCTCTTTGTTTCTGGTCATGGAATTACAATACTGTAATTCAATGAAGGAGTGTATCCTTCATGATTTATCAAGAATCAGTCTTCCCACAAATAAAACAACAACTAGGGTCATGTTCAGCACAAACAAACGGAAGCATTTTCAAACAGAAAACAGCGTGAGCACTTTTATTGGTAGGAACCTCCGTTTTATAAATGTTCTCTTGATTCCTTAATGTGAATATATTTTTAATGGTTCTGACAGTGTACACGAGATAATACCAAAGGCTTTGCAGCATATTAAAGACACTATTCCTGGTCAACAGTGTGACCCTAATGCTTACTTGTTTACTTGTTTTTATGGTTGGGGTAGGGTAATCTGATCAATGATCATTAGTTACCTTCGACCACAGGACTCTCCAGTGAGGCCTTATCACCCTCCCCAAACATGTAGAATCACTGTTTCCCTCACGCAATGTATCACACCAAAATGAGAGATTCCATAGAATTAGGGATTAGAATACTCAAATACTAGTAATTTAATAGGATCTTTATGGCAGGTTCATTACTTTATTGATTTATTTTCCCTGACCTCCATTTGTTGTTACCTTAGTGACTACTGGTTTTTCTGGGGTTCACCAAGTCCACAAAGCCCAGTGTTCTACCTGGTATCCAAGCTCCAAGTCTACAAAGTCCAGTGTTCTACCTGGGATCCAAGCTCCAAGTCTACAAAGCTCAGTGTTCAACCTGGGATTTAAGCTCCAAGTCCACAAAGCCCAGTGTTCTACCTGGGATTCAAGCTCCAAGTCCACAAAGCCCAGTGTTCTACCTGGGATTCAAGCTCTAAGTCCACAAAGATTAGTCTCAGACTACTCCAGTCCAGGTCACTATGATTTGAGCATTGTGCTTTGAGTGGACAGCCTGAGGACACCATAGGCACATTAACTTCCTCATCAGTGGCTCCATTTTGCATATTTTGCGACTCTCTCTTCAACTTCTCCACTATGTTTGGTCAACTACTTGTTCAATCTTCATACTGTTTGACATATTTGGATAAACAGTAGACACCAATACCTCTCCTTCTTTCTCTCTCTCTCCATCTTTTTGTCAGATGTATTAGTTCATATTTGTTAGAAATGTTTTCTCCGTCATGCAACTTTATGTCATGATAAACTGTAATGTACAGGGTTGTGGTGGAAGTCGGGGCGGGTGCTATTCCAGGTAAATATCCTCTGTCGGACAGGAGTAATCTACAAATTCCTTATAGTACAACTGGAAGGCTTTCCTGTAGAAGAGACAAGAGGGGAGAACAGATCGGGGGTGGGGGGGTAGATAAAAAGAAAGGTTATTCAATCACTCAGTTCCTTACCTGACAGGTATGGCAACTCTCTACAGAAACATACACTCAGTGGTCAGTTTATTAGGTACACCCATCCTGCACCGGGTCGGAGCCCCCTTTGCCTCCAGAACAGCCTTAATTCTTTGTGGCATGGAAACTTTGCTCAATTGGTAGCAAAGGACCTAACGTGTGCCACGAAAACATTTCACACACCATTGCACCACCGCTACCAGGCTGTACCGTTGACACCAAGCAGGATGGGGCCATGGAGTCATGCTACTTACGCCAAGTCCTGACACTGCCCACAGCAAGATGCTACAGGAAGCGGAATTCATTGCACCAGGTGATGTTTTTCCACTCCTCAATTGTCCAGTGTTGGTGATCGAGTGCCCACTGGTGCCACTTCTTGTTTTTAGCTGATTGGAGTGGAACCCGATGTGGTGTGGTTGTCTGCTGCAATAGCCCATCCGTGACAAGGACTGACGATTTGTTTGTACCGAGATGCTGTTCTGAACACCTCTGTTGTACTGTGCTGTTATTTGCCTTTGGCCCACATGTAAGCTTGCACGATTCTTGCCATTCTCCTTCGACCTCTCTCATCAACGAGGAGTTTTCGCCCACAGCACTGTCGCTAACTAGATGTTTTTAGTTTGTCGCAATCATTCTCGGTAAACTATGGACACTGTTGTGTGTGAAAAGCCCAGGAGGCCTGCTGTTTCTGAGATACCGGAACCGGCGCGCCTGACACAGACAATCATACTGTGCTCAAGGTCGCTTAGGTCACTCGTTTTGCCCACTCTAACGCTCAATCAAACAGTAACTGAATGACTCAATGCTTGTCTGACTGCATTATACAGCAAGCCATGTGACTCACTGTCTAGGAGCGAAACATTTTCGTGAACGGGAAGGTGTACCTAATAAACTGGCCTCTGAGTGTACTGGGTCAACTGCAACCAACAGGCAGAATTTGGCGCTGGATTTCTTAAAACGCTACTAACAGGAGATTACATGTTAAAACATTTGCTTGCAACCAAAAACCCACAAAAATTAACTAGCAGATCAGTTGATGCATGTTGTCAGTGTTTCAAAAGAGTTAGATGCCAGACAGCTGCGTCTAGGTTCTCTACTCTTGGCCCAATGAAGTATTGGGAACGTTGAAAATAGCAAGGCTGGTAATTAATAACACCTATTTATTCTTAGAATATGAGTACAGTAAACCCGAGCAGTGTATAGTTAAGTACCTTATAGTTCAGTAGAGTAGAGTATAGTTCAGTAGAGTAGAGTATAGTTCAGTAAAGTAGAGTACAGTACTGTACTGAAGTGAACTATTCTCTACTGTACTCTACTATCCTGTACTGAACTATACTTTACTCAAGTTTACTGTACAGTAGAGTACAATAGTGTATAGTTCAGTAGAGTACAATGCAATATAGTTCAGTACAGTTCAGTACAGTACAGTAGAGTATAGTTCACTTCAGTACCATACTCTACTCTACTGAACTATACTGCACTGGACTATTTTGTACTGTACTGCACTGAACTATACTCTAGAGAATACAGTATGTTATAGTACAGTAGAGTACAGACTGTACTGCACTCTACTGAACTCTGCTCTACTTTTCTATACTGTACTGAACTATACTCTACTCAAGTTAATTGTACAGTAGAGTACATTACAGTAATGTGCAAGACAGTACATTATAAATACCTATGTTTGGGCCACAGAATATCATTTGTAATTTGACACCTTGATTATACTATAATTAATACACATATATATTATATTAACTCAATCATGAATGGCTTGATTAAGTTACTAATTTTAGATGTAGGCAGTTCAGGAATACTTTATTTTCTCCTTTTAATAAGAAATGACCATACTGTATTAAGACGTCTTTATTAATGGATAAAATAAATTTGAAATGAAAAGTAAACCAACACAAGCTTTACATTAGTAAAATTAGTAAAGTAAAGATATTAGGTTTAATTTATACCGATGACAATACCCACCAGAGGGCTAAATAGTCTAGAACAATGTTGGAAGCAAACAGGACTTAAAGGTCAACTGCCCATTAGAACCACACTTCTCTGGGTTTAAACGGCTTATGTGGCATAAATATGAATATAAACATTAATTACAGTGTCAAAATTGACTACAAAGTGTAAATAGGATCATTTTGGTCATAAAGTCAGTCTCGTACAAAACTGAGTTTTGTAAGTTAGTTTGTTACGACTTACTGAAGGGTTGGGTATGGCATAATTACATGCCCACTTTTGCCAATGATGGCCAATTGCCCAGAAACAACGCGTTGTGGTCCGCACCCAGCTATCATTTAGCTATGTGGACATTTGTTGTCAAGTCAAAGTGCAACACAAGCACATTTAGCTCGGCAAATAGGAGTTAAAATGGGCTTCCATAAAGTTGATCCAAACCTTCAATGCATTTCAACAATATGATAGATTTGATCCGACACGGTCACTTCTGCTGTTAGCAAGATAGGCCAGCTACGATACCACATATTAAAAGGGGAATGATACTATACCTAGCTAAATACAGTGCCTTGAGAAAGGATTCACACAACTTGACATTTACCAAATTATGTCATGCTACTGCCTAATTTAAAAATTGATTCAATTGAGATTTTAGGTCACTGGTCTACACAAAATAGCCCATAATGTCAAAGTGCAAAATGTTCAATTTTTTTTAAACAAATTAATAAAACATTTAAAGCTGAAAGAAGTCAGTAAGTATTCAAACCCTTTGTTATGGCAAGCCTAAGTACAGGATAAAAAAATGTCCTTAACAAGTCACATAAGTTGCATGGACATCTGTGCAATAATAGTGTTTAACATGATTTTTGAAGGAGTATCTCATCTTTGTACCCCACACATAAAGTTATCTAGTTATCTAGTTATCTATCTTAGTCAAGCAATGCATTTAGAACACAGATTCAACCACAAAGACCCGGGAGGTTTTCCAATGCCTCACAAAGAAGAGCACGTATTGGTAGATTAGTAAAAAAAAGAGGACATTGAATATCCCTTTGAACATGGTGAAGTTATTAATTACACTTTGGATTGTGCATTAATATACCCAGTCACTACAAAGATACAGGCGTCCTTCCCAACTCAGTTGCTGGAGAGGAAGGAAACCGCATATGGATTTCACCATGAGGCCAATGGTGACTTTAACACTTCTTATGGCTCAGGGGCAGTATTGAGTAGCTTGGATGAAAAGGTGCCCAGAGGTGCCCAGAGTAAACTGCCTGCTCCTCAGTCCCAGTTGCGAATATATGCATATTATTATTAGTATTGGATAGAAAACACTCTGAAGTTTCTAAAACTGTTTGAATGATGTCTGTGAGTATAACAGCACTGATATGGCAGGCAAAAACCTGAGAAGAAAATCCAACCAGGAAGTGGTAAATCTGAGGTTTGTAGGTTTTCAACTCATCGCCTATCGAATACACAGTGGGTTATGGGTCATTTTGCACTTCCAAGGGCTTCCACTAGATGCCAACAGTCTTTAGAACCTTGTCTGATGCTTCTACTGTGAAGGGGGGCCGAATGAGAGAGGATTGAGTAAGGTCTACCATGACCTGAACATGCGCTGACCATGTGCGTTCATGTGAGAGCGAGCACTGTTCCATCACACTTCTGAAGACAAAGGAATTCGCCGGTTGGAACATTATTGAATATTTATGGTAAAAACATCCTAAAGATTGATTCAATACATTGTTTGACATGTTTCTACTGACTGTTACGGAACTTTTTGACATTTCGTCTGCTTTTAGTGAATGCGCTTCGTGATCTTTGGATTTGTTTACCAAACGCGCTAACAAAAGTAGCTATTTGGACATAAATGATGGACATTGACAAATCAAACATTTATTGTGGAACTGCGATTCCTGGGAGTGCATTCTGATGAAGATCATCAAAGGTAAGTGAATATTTATAATGTTATTTCTGACTTCTGTTAAATATAACAGGATATATTTTTGTCTTGATTGGGCTCTGAGCGCCGACCTCAGATTATTGCATGGTTTGCTTTTTCCGTAAAGCTTTTTTGAAATCTGACACAGCGGTTGCATTGAGGAGAAGTGGATCTAAAATTCCATGCGTAACACTTGATCTTTGATCAACGTTTATTTTGAGTATTTCTGGAAATTGATGTGGCTCTCTGCAAAATCCCCGGATGTTTATGGAAATACTGAACATAACGCGCCAATGTATACTGAGATTTTTTTATATAAATATGAACTTTACCGAACAAAACAAACATTTATTGTGTAACATGAAGTCCTATGAGTGTCATCTGATGATGATCATCAAAGGTTAGTGATTCATTTTATCTCTTTCTGCTTTTTGTGACTCCTGTCCTTGGCTGGAAAAATGGCTGTGTTTTTCTGTGATTTGGCGGTGACCTAACATAATTGTTTGTGGTGCTTTTGCTGTAAAGCCCTTTTGAAATCGTACACTGTGGTGGGATTAACAACAAGACTACCTTGAAAATGGTATAAGATACATGTACTGTATGTTTAAATATGAGATTTCTGTTGTTTGAATTTGGCGCCCTGCACTTTCACTGGCTGTTGTCATATCGGTCCCGTTAATGGGATTGCAGCCCTAAGAAGTTTTAAAGTAATACTGCAAGAATTGGGGCAAAGCAATTCACTTTTTTAAAACCGGCTGCGCGCGTGCGCCATCATGCGCTACTGTGCATAAATGTATTTTGCCCCCCCACACCAAATGCGATCACGACATGCAGGTCGTAAAATATCAAAACAAACTCTGAACAAATGACATTAATTTGGGGACAGGTCGAAAAGCATTAAACATGTATGGTAATTTAGCTAGTTAGCTTGCACTTGCTAGCTAACGTTAATTTGTCCTATTAGCTAGCTTGCTGTTGCTAGCTAATTTGTCCTGGGATATAAACATTGAGTTGTTATTTTACCTGAAATGCACAAGGATCTCTACTCTGACAATTAATCCACACATAAAACGGCCAACCGAATCGTTTCTAGTCATCTCTCCTCCTTCCAGGCCTTTTCATCATTTAAATTATATGGCGATCGCATCTAAACTTTCATTGTATTACCATGACTACCGGCAAAAAAGTTTGTCTTTCTATCACCCACGTGGGTATAACCAATGAGGAGATGGCACGTGGGTATCTGCTTCTATAAAACAATGAGGAGATGGCACGTGGGTACCTGCTTCTATAAACCAATGAGGAGGTGGGAGAGGCAGGACTTGCAGCGCGATCTGCGTCAGAAATAGGAATGAATTCTATTTTAGCCCTTGGCGTTGCAGATGCTCGTTGGCGCACGCGAGCAGTGTGGGTGTAATAATTGAATAACATGGATTTCTAAATTTATTTTGCGACGCTCGCACACACGACGTGTCCGGTCTGGTCAGCATGTTAGAGACTTACAGAGAAAGAATCACAGCTGTAATTGCTGCACAAGGTGATTATAACATGTATTGACTCAGGGTGTGAATACCTATGTAACTCAGAGTTAAAGTAATTTAAATGTTGAAAGATAATGATGAAATAATTCCCACTCTGAAACCTTATAACTATGAAATTGACTAGAATCATAAAGTTATAATTAATGATGTGTGTAGTTTTAGTCAGAATTAGGGTAAAACAATATAACAATATGTCTCTACAGTATCTTAAACACAGACTGTCTGAGCAAGATTCGGTGCCGACCTTGGCTAGGGGCCACAGAGAGATTGGGGAAAGGACAGGGAGTGATTCTCACGGGCCCTAATCTTTGTCGGCTGGGTAGCAGGACAGTGTGTGCAGGACAGTGTGTGCGTAGGATACCTACTGTTTGTGTGCAAATGTATGTGCGTATGAATTCTGTTTGTGTGCAAGAGTATGTGCGTAAGGAGCTAGTATAAAATGAATGGTTTTGTACAACTAACCAGCGCTCTCGTGAATAAACATTTGACTATTGTAGACTGGGCCTCTGTCTGTTTTCATTCCAGTATCTTACAAATCCTGGTTAGCAGACTGAGTAGTTTAATCGAATTGGGTTATGAACCTGAGAACATAATTCTCATGACACTAAGATATCTTTGTACTCAATTTTCAATACATTTGCAAAAATGTAAAAAAACACGTTTTCATTTTGTAGGGTATTGTGTGTGGATGGATGAGAAAAATATATATTTGTTCAAGGCATAACACAATACAATGTGAAATAAGTCAAGGGGTATGAATACTTTCTGAAGGCAGTGTACAAACGAATGTGTAATGTGCATTTAAGAGGAAGATATGCATAGCTCACGTTAGCTAGCGTTAACTGTAGCCCATTTGGAATTTAGGGACAATACAGGGCAGGCACTTGGATAGTAGCTTGCTATTTAATCATAGGATGTAGCTAGCCAACTCATTTCAATCCGTAAAAATATATAACCAAAACCTGAATATGCAAGTTAGGTAGCTGGCTAACATTTGGGGGCTTCATCTGCTAACCTGAAACAACATGCCTGTTCTCCTAAAAGTTTATTGTGTATTTTCTAGGGCAAAAATAAATGAAGGATGGTACTTGTCTACTACAAATATAGCTATGGCTCCGGCAGCAAATAGCAGAGGACATCTAAAGCCATTACATAATTTTTGGGAATATTCCAAGCTGTTTAAAGGCACAGTCAACTTCGTGTTTGTAAACTTCTGACCCACTGGAATTGATACAGTGAAATATAAGTGAAATAATCTCTCTGTAAACAATTGTTGGAAAAATGTCCTGTGTCATGCACAAAGTACATGTCCTAACCGACTTGCCAAAACTGTAAGTATTGCTATGAGACTTGTTTCTACACCTTGATTACACCACCAGCTGTGGTAAATTCAATTGATTGGACATGATTTGGAAAAGCACACACCTGTCTATATAAGATCCCACAGTTGACAGTACATGTCAGAGCAAAAACCAAACCATGAGGTCAAATGAATTGTCTGTAGAACTCTGAAACAGGATTGTGCCGAGGCACAGAAGGGTACCAGGTTTGAGGGACAGATGAACGGAGCAAAGTACAGGACCTCAGTCTGGGGTGAAGGTTCACCTTCCAATAGCACAACGACCCTAAGTACACAGCCAAGACAACGCAGGAGTGGCTTCGGGACTTGTCTCTGAATGTCCTTGAGTGGCCCAGCCAGAGCCTGGACTTGAACCTGGTCGAACATCTCTGGATAAACCTGAAAATAGCTGTGCAGCGACACTCCCAATCCAACCTGACAGATCTTGAGAGGATCTGCAGAGAAGAATGGGAGAAACTACCCAAATACAGGTGTGCCAAGCATGTAGCTCCATACCCAAGAATACACAAGGCTGTAATCGTTGCCGAAGGTGCTTCAACAAAGTACTTACTGATGTAAATGTGATATTTCATTTTTTCATTAACATTATATATATATATATATCTTTCACCTATTTTTGCTTTGTCATTATAGGTTATTGTGTGTAGATATTATTTTTTTTTATACATTTTAGAATAAGGCTGTAACGTAACAAAATGTGGAAAAAGTCAAGGGATCTGAATACTTTCCGAACGGACTGTACATATAATTATATTCCGGACTCTGACCTTGCTCGTTATAATATTTAGGTTTGGTTTTGTTAGGTATTACTGCACTCTTGGAGCTACGAACATAAGCATTGCGCTACACCCGCGATAACCTCTGCAAAATGTGTACGCTACCAATACAATTTATTTTGAAGTCCACAACTTCAAAACATTGTTCTCTCCTTAGCAAAGCTACCTTACTCGCTGTACTCATTACTGCACCCAAGAAACACCCACATCAAACCACACCCCCAAGATAACTCTTGTACGCCTTCCGCATTTCTTAATGACGAGGCCAAAAAAACGAGGCCAAATCACAAAGTGCAGTCGCCCTTTAAACACTGACATTAGCTTTAGGGAGCGATAATATAATGGCCAATAGTAGTTGCAATTGAGATCAATTGTTCCTGTGAACTTAGCGCATATTGGTGGTTTAACGAGAGATCGCCTCGTGTTGAGACAATGTTCAATGTTGGTTGTAATTGACCCACTATGGCTAAGAATCTCTTGAATCCTCTGACAATATAAAAGTGACATGATATGTATATATTTTTTAAGCCAGAAACAAACAAGTCCTCAAACCTCACCCAACAGACTCTGCCAGGGGTTTAGTAGAATCTTCAGACACAAACACATGACAGGCAAATCTCTGGTCAGCTGGGTGTTTTGTGATGAAGCCAAAGTACCTAAGGGGATACCATACAAGCCACACATGGGTAAAAAAATAAGATGAAAATACAGGGGTCAGAGGAGCGAAACCCCAGAGGGAACCAGGTTCCGGGAATAAAATTATTTTGAAATGTACACATGCAGATTTTACAATGGAAGGTACCCAGAGTGATTTTTCTTCTCCATTTCCTCCACTGCTTGCGCTATGACTCTCCCAAAAAGCACATTTTCATTTGAATACAGTGAGCATGACTGACAAAATTTCATCCAGCCCCAGGTACTTACTTGCTGTTCTTAGGGTGATAGCCACAGAAGGAAACATCCTTCAACTGGAAGAAGTGGCTGCACTGGTTACTCTGTGATGACAGACAGACACACATCTATATTATAAACTAGTGGTGGATTTGCGTACTTAAATTTTGGACGGACTTTCTTCATTTTGGGCTCAACATAAGTGCATCGTCTGGTACCATGGGGAGGGGGGGGGGGGTAACAATGGGAAACTGTGATGTCACAAGGCAATGCACACTACATATGAATGGAACATAATTCTATGGTACAAACCTCATTGACCAAATTCTATGGCTCTGAAAAACAGTGTTGGGGGTAACAACTGCATTTCTCATGGAATTTGCTATCTGCTTACACCACATCATCTGTAGGAGCTGTAGCTAGTGAACCTTATGATTGGCAAATTAGATTAGCTATTAAAACAAAACATAGCCTTAATGTCAGCTAAGAACCCACTGATGGTTACATAGCTTTACTTCAGTTTAGGTGGGCACCGCTGTTGCCAGATGAAATTCTCACTTGCTTCTATACAATACAACTGGATTAAGATGTGTGGACTGCTATACCCTGTAGTGCCCACACTGAGGCGTTATCAACCTTTTTTACTGGGAATATTTCCCTCAGTGTGATCTTGCTAGTCAGAGGTTTGGATAAAACATCTCTTTGTATCTAGTCTTGCAAGCCAGACGCAAAGTTTTGTAGGTGTACTTTGGTCCAAAATAAACCGCTGTCTTTCTAACATGCGCTGAAGGTGTGCCTTAAGTAGTGTGTGTGTGTGTGTGTGTGTGTGTGTGTGTGTGTGTGTGTGTGTGTGTGTGTGTGTGTGTGTGTGTGTGTGTGGGTGTGTGGGTGTGTGGGTGTGTGTGTGTGTGTGTGTGATGTAAATGCATGTGTTGAGTGTGTACATGTGTGTGCATAAATCTGAGTATGTCTATCTGTGTACCTGTCCTGTGTGCGTGTGTGTGTGTGCGCACGTGTGTGTGTGTATGTGTGCATGTGCAGGTGCGCGTGGATGTTTACAATGTGTGTGCATTTGAGTGTGGAAGCTCTTACTCTGTCAGAGGCATGGTAGTCATCCTGGACTAGGAGCTTCACGCCTTTCATGTTGATCTCAAGGATACAAGACGAAGGTGGGTTATACTGCACTGTCATCCTCCTATTGGTGGCAATCTGGTGACAATCAAAACAGCATCAGCATCCCGTGAAAAAAGCATTAGCTGAAACGTCAGGTTTAGATATTGAATTTATGTAAAAAAAAAAAAGCAAGAACAATCTTGTGCACCCTTATTCTATTAATTGGAATTTAGAACATGAACAGGGAAAGAAGAGGTCTTAACATTCTAGTGGCATCTCAGCTAGAAATGCACACTATATATACAAAAGTATGTGGACACCCCTTCAAATTAGTGGATTCAGCTATTTGAGCCACACCCATTGCTGACCGGTGTATAAAATCGAGCACACAAAAAGTCAATCTCCATAGACAAACATTGGCAGTAGAATGGCCTTACTGAAGAGCTCAGTGACTAGAGCTGCCCCGGTCAACTGTAAGTGCTGTTATTGTGAAGTGGGAACATCTAGGAGCAAACACGGCTCAGCCGCAAAGTGGTAGGCCACACAAGCTCACAGAACGGGACCGCTGAAGTAGCGTGTAAAAAGTGTCTGTCCTCTGGAAGCAACGCCAGACCAAGAACTGTTAGTCTGTGTCACGTTCTGACCATAGTTCTTGTGTGTTTTGCTTGTTTTAGTGTTGGTCAGGACGTGAGCTGGGTGGGCATTCTATGTTGTGTGTCTAGTTTGTCTGTTTCTATGTTTGGCCTATTTTGCCCCCCCACACCAAATGCGATCACGACATGCAGGTCGTAAAATATCAAAACAAACTCTGAACAAATGACATTAATTTGGGGACAGGTCGAAAAGCATTAAACATGTATGGTAATTTAGCTAGTTAGCTTGCACTTGCTAGCTAACGTTAATTTGTCCTATTAGCTAGCTTGCTGTTGCTAGCTAATTTGTCCTGGGATATAAACATTGAGTTGTTATTTTACCTGAAATGCACAAGGATCTCTACTCTGACAATTAATCCACACATAAAACGGCCAACCGAATCGTTTCTAGTCATCTCTCCTCCTTCCAGGCCTTTTCATCATTTAAATTATATGGCGATCGCATCTAAACTTTCATTGTATTACCATGACTACCGGCAAAAAAGTTTGTCTTTCTATCACCCACGTGGGTATAACCAATGAGGAGATGGCACGTGGGTATCTGCTTCTATAAAACAATGAGGAGATGGCACGTGGGTACCTGCTTCTATAAACCAATGAGGAGGTGGGAGAGGCAGGACTTGCAGCGCGATCTGCGTCAGAAATAGGAATGAATTCTATTTTAGCCCTTGGCGTTGCAGATGCTCGTTGGCGCACGCGAGCAGTGTGGGTGTAATAATTGAATAACATGGATTTCTAAATTTATTTTGCGACGCTCGCACACACGACGTGTCCGGTCTGGTCAGCATGTTAGAGACTTACAGAGAAAGAATCACAGCTGTAATTGCTGCACAAGGTGATTATAACATGTATTGACTCAGGGTGTGAATACCTATGTAACTCAGAGTTAAAGTAATTTAAATGTTGAAAGATAATGATGAAATAATTCCCACTCTGAAACCTTATAACTATGAAATTGACTAGAATCATAAAGTTATAATTAATGATGTGTGTAGTTTTAGTCAGAATTAGGGTAAAACAATATAACAATATGTCTCTACAGTATCTTAAACACAGACTGTCTGAGCAAGATTCGGTGCCGACCTTGGCTAGGGGCCACAGAGAGATTGGGGAAAGGACAGGGAGTGATTCTCACGGGCCCTAATCTTTGTCGGCTGGGTAGCAGGACAGTGTGTGCAGGACAGTGTGTGCGTAGGATACCTACTGTTTGTGTGCAAATGTATGTGCGTATGAATTCTGTTTGTGTGCAAGAGTATGTGCGTAAGGAGCTAGTATAAAATGAATGGTTTTGTACAACTAACCAGCGCTCTCGTGAATAAACATTTGACTATTGTAGACTGGGCCTCTGTCTGTTTTCATTCCAGTATCTTACAAATCCTGGTTAGCAGACTGAGTAGTTTAATCGAATTGGGTTATGAACCTGAGAACATAATTCTCATGACACTAAGATATCTTTGTACTCAATTTTCAATACATTTGCAAAAATGTAAAAAAACACGTTTTCATTTTGTAGGGTATTGTGTGTGGATGGATGAGAAAAATATATATTTGTTCAAGGCATAACACAATACAATGTGAAATAAGTCAAGGGGTATGAATACTTTCTGAAGGCAGTGTACAAACGAATGTGTAATGTGCATTTAAGAGGAAGATATGCATAGCTCACGTTAGCTAGCGTTAACTGTAGCCCATTTGGAATTTAGGGACAATACAGGGCAGGCACTTGGATAGTAGCTTGCTATTTAATCATAGGATGTAGCTAGCCAACTCATTTCAATCCGTAAAAATATATAACCAAAACCTGAATATGCAAGTTAGGTAGCTGGCTAACATTTGGGGGCTTCATCTGCTAACCTGAAACAACATGCCTGTTCTCCTAAAAGTTTATTGTGTATTTTCTAGGGCAAAAATAAATGAAGGATGGTACTTGTCTACTACAAATATAGCTATGATTCCGGCAGCAAATAGCAGAGGACATCTAAAGCCATTACATAATTTTTGGGAATATTCCAAGCTGTTTAAAGGCACAGTCAACTTCGTGTTTGTAAACTTCTGACCCACTGGAATTGATACAGTGAAATATAAGTGAAATAATCTCTCTGTAAACAATTGTTGGAAAAATGTCCTGTGTCATGCACAAAGTACATGTCCTAACCGACTTGCCAAAACTGTAAGTATTGCTATGAGACTTGTTTCTACACCTTGATTACACCACCAGCTGTGGTAAATTCAATTGATTGGACATGATTTGGAAAAGCACACACCTGTCTATATAAGATCCCACAGTTGACAGTACATGTCAGAGCAAAAACCAAACCATGAGGTCAAATGAATTGTCTGTAGAACTCTGAAACAGGATTGTGCCGAGGCACAGAAGGGTACCAGGTTTGAGGGACAGATGAACGGAGCAAAGTACAGGACCTCAGTCTGGGGTGAAGGTTCACCTTCCAATAGCACAACGACCCTAAGTACACAGCCAAGACAACGCAGGAGTGGCTTCGGGACTTGTCTCTGAATGTCCTTGAGTGGCCCAGCCAGAGCCTGGACTTGAACCTGGTCGAACATCTCTGGATAAACCTGAAAATAGCTGTGCAGCGACACTCCCAATCCAACCTGACAGATCTTGAGAGGATCTGCAGAGAAGAATGGGAGAAACTACCCAAATACAGGTGTGCCAAGCATGTAGCTCCATACCCAAGAATACACAAGGCTGTAATCGTTGCCGAAGGTGCTTCAACAAAGTACTTACTGATGTAAATGTGATATTTCATTTTTTCATTAACATTATATATATATATATATCTTTCACCTATTTTTGCTTTGTCATTATAGGTTATTGTGTGTAGATATTATTTTTTTTTATACATTTTAGAATAAGGCTGTAACGTAACAAAATGTGGAAAAAGTCAAGGGATCTGAATACTTTCCGAACGGACTGTACATATAATTATATTCCGGACTCTGACCTTGCTCGTTATAATATTTAGGTTTGGTTTTGTTAGGTATTACTGCACTCTTGGAGCTACGAACATAAGCATTGCGCTACACCCGCGATAACCTCTGCAAAATGTGTACGCTACCAATACAATTTATTTTGAAGTCCACAACTTCAAAACATTGTTCTCTCCTTAGCAAAGCTACCTTACTCGCTGTACTCATTACTGCACCCAAGAAACACCCACATCAAACCACACCCCCAAGATAACTCTTGTACGCCTTCCGCATTTCTTAATGACGAGGCCAAAAAAACGAGGCCAAATCACAAAGTGCAGTCGCCCTTTAAACACTGACATTAGCTTTAGGGAGCGATAATATAATGGCCAATAGTAGTTGCAATTGAGATCAATTGTTCCTGTGAACTTAGCGCATATTGGTGGTTTAACGAGAGATCGCCTCGTGTTGAGACAATGTTCAATGTTGGTTGTAATTGACCCACTATGGCTAAGAATCTCTTGAATCCTCTGACAATATAAAAGTGACATGATATGTATATATTTTTTAAGCCAGAAACAAACAAGTCCTCAAACCTCACCCAACAGACTCTGCCAGGGGTTTAGTAGAATCTTCAGACACAAACACATGACAGGCAAATCTCTGGTCAGCTGGGTGTTTTGTGATGAAGCCAAAGTACCTAAGGGGATACCATACAAGCCACACATGGGTAAAAAAATAAGATGAAAATACAGGGGTCAGAGGAGCGAAACCCCAGAGGGAACCAGGTTCCGGGAATAAAATTATTTTGAAATGTACACATGCAGATTTTACAATGGAAGGTACCCAGAGTGATTTTTCTTCTCCATTTCCTCCACTGCTTGCGCTATGACTCTCCCAAAAAGCACATTTTCATTTGAATACAGTGAGCATGACTGACAAAATTTCATCCAGCCCCAGGTACTTACTTGCTGTTCTTAGGGTGATAGCCACAGAAGGAAACATCCTTCAACTGGAAGAAGTGGCTGCACTGGTTACTCTGTGATGACAGACAGACACACATCTATATTATAAACTAGTGGTGGATTTGCGTACTTAAATTTTGGACGGACTTTCTTCATTTTGGGCTCAACATAAGTGCATCGTCTGGTACCATGGGGAGGGGGGGGGGGGTAACAATGGGAAACTGTGATGTCACAAGGCAATGCACACTACATATGAATGGAACATAATTCTATGGTACAAACCTCATTGACCAAATTCTATGGCTCTGAAAAACAGTGTTGGGGGTAACAACTGCATTTCTCATGGAATTTGCTATCTGCTTACACCACATCATCTGTAGGAGCTGTAGCTAGTGAACCTTATGATTGGCAAATTAGATTAGCTATTAAAACAAAACATAGCCTTAATGTCAGCTAAGAACCCACTGATGGTTACATAGCTTTACTTCAGTTTAGGTGGGCACCGCTGTTGCCAGATGAAATTCTCACTTGCTTCTATACAATACAACTGGATTAAGATGTGTGGACTGCTATACCCTGTAGTGCCCACACTGAGGCGTTATCAACCTTTTTTACTGGGAATATTTCCCTCAGTGTGATCTTGCTAGTCAGAGGTTTGGATAAAACATCTCTTTGTATCTAGTCTTGCAAGCCAGACGCAAAGTTTTGTAGGTGTACTTTGGTCCAAAATAAACCGCTGTCTTTCTAACATGCGCTGAAGGTGTGCCTTAAGTAGTGTGTGTGTGTGTGTGTGTGTGTGTGTGTGTGTGTGTGTGTGTGTGTGTGTGTGTGTGTGTGTGTGTGTGTGTGTGGGTGTGTGTGTGTGTGTGTGTGTGTGTGTGTGTGTGTGATGTAAATGCATGTGTTGAGTGTGTACATGTGTGTGCATAAATCTGAGTATGTCTATCTGTGTACCTGTCCTGTGTGCGTGTGTGTGTGTGCGCACGTGTGTGTGTGTATGTGTGCATGTGCAGGTGCGCGTGGATGTTTACAATGTGTGTGCATTTGAGTGTGGAAGCTCTTACTCTGTCAGAGGCATGGTAGTCATCCTGGACTAGGAGCTTCACGCCTTTCATGTTGATCTCAAGGATACAAGACGAAGGTGGGTTATACTGCACTGTCATCCTCCTATTGGTGGCAATCTGGTGACAATCAAAACAGCATCAGCATCCCGTGAAAAAAGCATTAGCTGAAACGTCAGGTTTAGATATTGAATTTATGTAAAAAAAAAAAAGCAAGAACAATCTTGTGCACCCTTATTCTATTAATTGGAATTTAGAACATGAACAGGGAAAGAAGAGGTCTTAACATTCTAGTGGCATCTCAGCTAGAAATGCACACTATATATACAAAAGTATGTGGACACCCCTTCAAATTAGTGGATTCAGCTATTTGAGCCACACCCATTGCTGACCGGTGTATAAAATCGAGCACACAAAAAGTCAATCTCCATAGACAAACATTGGCAGTAGAATGGCCTTACTGAAGAGCTCAGTGACTAGAGCTGCCCCGGTCAACTGTAAGTGCTGTTATTGTGAAGTGGGAACATCTAGGAGCAAACACGGCTCAGCCGCAAAGTGGTAGGCCACACAAGCTCACAGAACGGGACCGCTGAAGTAGCGTGTAAAAAGTGTCTGTCCTCTGGAAGCAACGCCAGACCAAGAACTGTTAGTCTGTGTCACGTTCTGACCATAGTTCTTGTGTGTTTTGCTTGTTTTAGTGTTGGTCAGGACGTGAGCTGGGTGGGCATTCTATGTTGTGTGTCTAGTTTGTCTGTTTCTATGTTTGGCCTATTTTGGTTCTCAATCAGAGGCAGATGTTTTGTGTTGTCTCTGATTGGGAATCATATATAGGTGGCTTGTTTTGTATTGGGGTTTGTGGGTGGTTGTTTCCTGTCTTTGTGTTTTCTCTGTACCAGATAGGGCTGCCGTCTGGAGCTTCATGAATGGGTTCCACCAATGCCAAGCATCAGCTGGAGTGGTGTGAAGCTCATCGCCATTATACTCTGGAGCAGTGGAAACGTGTTGGAGTGATGAATCACACTTCACCATCTGGCAGTCCGACAGACGAATCTGGGTTGGCGTATGCCAGGAGAACGCTACCTGCCCCAATGCATAGTGCCAACTGTAAAGTTTTGTGGAGGAGGAATAATGATCTGTGGCTGTTTTCATGGTTCAGGCTAGGCCCCACAGTTCCAGTGAAGGGAAATCTTAACGCTACAGCATACAATGACATTCTAGACAATTCTGTGCTTCCAACTTTGTGGCAACAGTTTGGAGAAGGCACTTTCCTGTTTCAGCATGACAATGCCCCTGTGCCCAAAGCAAGGTCCATACAGAAATGGTTTGTCGAGATCGGTGTGGAAGAACTTGACTGGCCTTCACAGAGCCCTGACTTCAACCTCATCGAACACAATTGGGAAGAATTGGAATGCCGACTACAAGCCAGGCCTTATCGCCCAACATCACTGCCTGACCTCACTAATGCCTAGTTAAATAAAGGTTAAATAAATAAAAATGAATATTGCTCGTGGCTGAATGGAAGCAAGTCCCCACAGCAATGTTCCAGCATCTAGTGGAAAGCCTTCCCAAAAGAGTGGAGGCTGTTATAGCAGCCAAGGGGGGACCAACTCCATATTAATGCCCATGATTTTGGAATGAGATGTTCGACGTACAGGTGCACACATACTTTGGGTCCTGTAGTGTAGCTTTTGAGCAATGGCCAATAACTCTTTTCAACCTGCCTCTGCCGCTGTCCTCTTTTCTTTTCCATTATGTTTTAATGATTTCCTGTCTTAACCTTTCTAATTTGTGATCTAAGATTATTCTGCTGTCAATGCTTGTGTGTGTGATACAGGGTTGGGGTCAATTCTGAAATGAGTTGCGAATTCCATTCTTAAATTTGAATTGAATTTGAATTGCCCACACCCCACAGGAAACAGACTATGAAATTGAATTCAAATAGCTTATTTACTCTACACATTACTACACAAATAAATACAAAATTGTAACCAATACTATGTACACTGCTCAAAAAAATAAAGGGAACACTTAAACAACACAATGTAACTCCAAGTCAATCACACTTCTGTGAAATCAAACTGTTCACTTAGGAAGCAACACTGATTGACAATAAATTTCACATGCTGTTGTGCAAATGGAATAGACAACAGGTGGAAATTATAGGCAATTAGCAAGACACCCCCATTAAAGGAGTGGTTCTGCAGGTGGTGACCACAGACCACTTCTCAGTTCCTATGCTTCCTGGCTGATGTTTTGGACACTTTTGAATGCTGGCGGTGCTTTCACACTAGCGGTAGCATGAGACGGAGTCTACAACCCACACAAGTGGCTCAGGTAGTGCAGCTCATCCAGGATGGCACATCAATGCGAGCTGTGGCAAGAAGGTTTGCTGTGTCTTTCAGCGTAGTGTCCAGAGCATGGAGGCGCTACCAGGAGACAGGCCAGTACATCAGTAGACGTGGAGGAGGCCGTAGGAGGGCAACAACCCAGCAGCAGGACCGCTACCTCCGCCTTTGTGCAAGGAGGAGCACTGCCAGAGCCCTGCAAAATGACCTCCAGCAGGCCACAAATGTGCATGTGTTTGCTCAAACGGTCAGAAACAGACTCCATGAGGTTCCGACATCCACAGTTGGGGGTTGTGTTTACAGCCCAACACCGTGCAGGACGTTTGGCATTTGCCAGAGAACACCAAGATTGGCAAATTCGCCACTGGCGCCCTGTGCTCTTCACAGATGAAAGCAGGTTCACACTGAGCACATGTGACAGACGTGACAGAGTCTGGAGATGCCGTGGAGAACGTTCTGCTGCCTGCAACATCCTCCAGCATGACCGGTTTGGCGGTGGGTCAGTCATGGTGTAGGGTGGCATTTCTTTGGGGGTCGCACAGCCCTCCATGTGCTCGCCAGAGGTAGCCTGACTGCCATTAGGTACCGAGATGAGATCCTCAGACCCCTTGCTGGTGCGGTTGGCCCTGGGTTCCTCCTAATGCAAGACAATGCTAGACCTCATGTGGCTGGAGTGTGTCAGCAGTTCCTGCAAGAGGAAGGCATTGATGCTATGGACTGGCCCGCCCGTTCCCCAGACCTGAATCCAATTGAGCACATCTGGGACATCATGTATCGCTCCATCCACCAACGCCACGTTGCACCAAAGACTGTCCAGGAGTTGGCGGATGCTTTATTCCAGGTCTGGGAGGAGATCCCTCAGGAGACCATCCGCCACCTCATCAGGAGCATTCCCAGGCGTTGTAGGGAGGTCATACAGGCACGTGGAGGCCACACACACTACTGAGCCTCATTTTGACTTGTTTTAAGGACATTACATCAAAGTTGGATCAGCCTGTAGTGTGGTTTTCCACTTTAATTTTGAGTGTGACTCCAAATCCAGATCTCCATGGGTTGATAAATTTGATTTCCATTGATCATTTTTGTGTGATTTTGTTGTCACCACATTCAACTATGTAAAGAAAAAAGTATTTAATAAGAATATTTCATTCATTCAGATCTAGGATGTGTTATTTTAGTGTTCCCTTTATTTTTTTGAGCAGTGTATAAGAATCAAACTATGTCGTTGAATCAAAGGAATGACACTCATATCTCATTTGAACGGCTTTGAATTAATTTACTTCCTTTAATTAAAATTAAATGATAATTTTTTTGCCTTAGGGATGTGTCCAATTCAAATTAGAATATTAAATGAATGCGTTGAATTAAATTCTGAATACCAACCCCAACCATGGTGTTATCCATACTATTTTCATAGAGAACATACTATAGTGTTTACCTCTCAACTTTCTACCCCATTATTTCCCATCTTCCTACTCAATCCATCTGTCTCTTCATCCATATCTGTCTCTTCCTCCTCCTCTCTCTCAGTTAATGATTATGGTTTTCATTGGTAATGTGCCAGTTGACATCTCTCTCATACTCTTTCTATCTTCTCACTCTTTCTACCCTCTCACTCTTTCTTTCACAAGCACACACACAGCACATCCCATACCTTCTGCATAGCTGCACACAGAACATCGTTGCCTTTGTGGTAGGGCACTTGGACTGAGCCCAGGAATTTCATGTGGTATCTGTCTACCCATTCACTGCTCTTCACTGTGGGAGAGAGAGATAGAGAAAGATACAAAATATAAACTCTAGATGCTCAGTACATTTAACGGTGCAATATGTAGAAATAGCTCTGCCATTTCCTGGTTTCTAATGACAAAAGCAAAATCTAACATAGAGAATAATTGTACCCTCAATAACTGTCATGGACCGCATAAAGATTTACCCTCACCTGTTTTCGTATATTGCAGCATAGTAACTAGTAACCACTTAACTATCCTCGAGGTAAGCAACATTCCATCCTTCACAATCCTGTAAATAATAATTCGACATCTGTAAGTATTCATATTCAAATCAAATAAAACTTAATTTGTCACATGCGCCAAATACAACAAGTGTAGACTTTATTGTGAAATGCTTACTAACAATCCCTTAACCAACAGTGCAGTTCAAAAAGAATTAAGAAAATATTTACCAAGTAGACTAAAATAAAAGTAACACAATAAGAGGCTATATACAGGGGGCACCGGTACCGAGTCAGTGTGTGCGGGTACAGGTTAGTTGAAGTAATTTCTACATGTAGATGGGTGTGAAGGGACTATGCATAGATAATAAACAGTGAGTAGCAGCAGCGTACAAAAGGGAGGAGGGTCAATGTAAATTGTCTGATGCCGATTTTATTGATTGTTCAGCAGTCTTATGGCTTGGGGGTAGACTTGGCGCTCCGGTACCGCTTGCTGTGCGGTAGCAGAGAAAACAGTCTATAACTTGGGTGTCTGGAGTTTCTGACAATTTTATGGGTTTTCCTCTGACACTGACTATTATATAGGTCCTGGATGGCAGGAAGCTTGGCCCCAATGATGTACTGGGCCGTTCGCACTACCCTCTGTAGCGCCTTATGGTCAGATGCCGAGCAGTTTCCATAGCAGGCAGTGATGCAACCAGTCAGGATGCTCTCGATGGTGCAGCTGTAGAAACTTTTGAGGATCTGGGGACCCATGCCAAATCTTTTCAGTCTCCTGAGGGGGAAAAAGTTTTGTCGTGCCCTCGTCACGACTGTCTTGATATGTTTGGACCACGATAGTTTGTTGGTGATGTGGACACCAAGGAACTTGAAACTCTCGAGCCGCTCCACTACAGTCCCATTGATGTTAATGGGGGCCTGTTCGGCCCTCCTTTTCCTGTAGTCCACGATCATCTCCTTTGTCTTGCTCACATTGAGGGAGAGGTTGTTGTCCTGTCACCACACTGCCAGTTCTCTGACCTCCTCCCTATAGGCCGTCTCCTCGTTGTCAGTGATCAGGCCTACCACTGTTGTGTTGTCAGCAAACTTAATGATAGTGTTGGAGTTGTGTTTGGCCACGCAGTCGTGGGTGAACCGGGAATACAGGAAGGGACTAAGTACATACCCCTGAGGGGCCCCAGTGTTAACCTGTTTGGGCTAGGGGGCAGCATTTTCACATTTGGATGAAAAGCGTGCCAAGAGTAAACTGCCTGCTACTCAGTCCCAGTTGCTAATATATGCATATTATTAGTAGATTTGGATAGAAAACACTGAAGTTTCTAAAACTGTTTGAATTATGTTTGTGAGTATAACAGAACTCACATGGCAGGCGAAAATCTGAGAAAAATCCAACCAGGAAGTGGGAAATCTCAGGTTTGTAGTTTTTCAACTCTTGGCCCATCGAATACACAGTGTCTATGTGGTCATATTGCACTTCCTAAGGCTTCCACTAGATGTCAACAGTCTTTCTGTGCTTCTACTGTGAAGTGGGGGCGAATGAGAGGGGATTGAATAAGGTCTCTCCCAGAGAGCCACGAGCTGACCATGCACGTTCACGTGAGAGCGAGCTCTGTTCCATTGCATTTCTGAAGACAAAGGAATTCTCCGGTTGGAACATTATTGAAGATTTAGGTTAAAAACATCCTAAAGATTGATTCTATACTTCCTTTGACATGTTTCTATGGACTGTAAAGGAAATTTTTGACTTTTCGTTTGCTCCTAGTGATTGCGCGTCATACATTTGGAATACTGGGCTAAACACGCTAACAAAAAGGAGATATTTGGACATAAATGATGAACTTCATCGAACAAATCAAACATGTATTGTGGAACTGGGATTGCTGGGAGTGCATTCTGATGAAGATCATCAAAAGGTAAGTGAATATTTATAATGCTATTTCTGACTTATGTTGACTCCAACATGGCGGATATCTTTGTGGGTTGTGTTGGTCTCTGAGCGCCGTACTCAGATTGTTGCATGGTTTGCTTTTTCCGTAATTTTTTTAAAAATCTGACACAGCGGTTGCATTAAGGAGAAGTATATCTTTAATTCTGTGAATAACACTTGTATCTTTTATCAATGTTTATTATGAGTATTTCTGTAAATAGATGTGGCTCTGTGCAAATTCACACAATGTTTTGGAGGCAAAGCCAAATGTAAACTGAGATTTTTGGATATAAATATGAACTTGATCGAACAAAACATACATGTATTGTGTAACATGTTGTCCCGGGAGTGTCATCTGATGACGAATATCAAAGGTTATTGATTCATTTTATCTCTATTTCTGCTTTTTGTAACTCCTCTCTTTGGTTGGAAAATCACTGTATGCTTTCTGTGACTAGTTGCAGACCTAACATAATGATATGTTCTGCTTTCACCGAAAAGCTATTTTTGAAGTCGGACACTGTGGTTGGATTAACGCGAATTGTGTCTTTAAAATGGTGTCTAATACTTGTATGTTTGAGAAATTTGAATTATGAGATTTCTGTTGATTGAATTTGGCGCCCTGCAATTTCACTGGCTGTTGGCAAGGGGTGGAACCCCATTCCTAGACAGGTTAAAGATCAGCATGGCAGACATGTTGTTGCCTACTCTTACCACCTGGGGGCGGCCTGTCAGGAAGTCCAGGATCCAGTTGCAGAGGGGGGTGTTTAGTCCCAGAGTCCTTAGCTTAGTGATGAGCTTCGTGGGCACTATGGTGTTGAACGCTGAGCTGTAGTCAATGAACGGCATTCTCACATAAGTGATCCTTTTGTCCAGGTGAGAAAGGGCAGTGTGGAGTGCGATTGAGATTGCCTCATCTGTGGATCTGTTGGGGCAGTATGTGAATTGGAGTGGGTCTAGGGTGTCCGGGAGGATGCTGTTGATTTGAGCCATGACCAGCATTTTAATGCACTTCATGGCTACCGGCGGTAATCATTTAGGCAGGTTACCTTTGCTTCCTTGGGCACAGGTAGGTCTGTGGGGTCTGCTTGAAACATGTAGGTATTACATGCGGTCAGGGAGAGGTTGAAAATGTCAGTGAAGACAGTTGACGGTTGGTCCGCACATGCTTTGAGTACACGTCCTGATCATCTGTCTGGCCCAGCGGCTTTGCGAATGTTGACCTGTTTAAAGGTTTTGTAATTCCTTGTTAATGTGTGTTCATGTACTTCTCATTATTACACCATTTATTGCTTTAATGATGTTAAAAAAGATAGCTAGATAAAACGGGATTAGCCGACCCCATTGAAATGTATGGTGTTTAGCTTGGCAGTTAGCTAGCCCCACTGCTATTAATGTTTCTCTCTTTAATTGTCATGCTAACTAATTAGCATGGATGTGTGTGTACGCAAATGTATATCTGTGTATATCTGTGTTAGTATACTCACCTGTGTCCTACCTGTTTAGTCTATTTTGGTTCACCCTGGATGTTCACCTCCATGTAAAATGCCCTATCTACAAAGGACTATTGTAGCCTTTATCTATCTTGTGAGACCTATAAATCCTTATTCTCTCCAAACATGTTATGTGTTACTGTTTAGCTTTGATACATCCAATTCTACATGTATCTATATATACACTACCAGTCCACCTACTCAGTCAAGGGTTTTTCTTTATTTGTACTATTTTCTACATTGTAGAAAAATAGTGAAGACACCAGAACTATGAAATAACACATATGGATTCATGTAGTAAACCAAAAAGTGTTTAACAAATCAAAATATGTTTTATATTCGAGATTCTTCAAATAGACACCCTTTGCCACGATGATAGCTCTGCACACTCTTGACATTCTCTCAACCAGCTTCATGATGTAGTCACTTGAAATGCATTTCAATTAACAGGTGTGCCGCCTTAAAAGTTAATTTGTGGAATTTCTTTCCTTCTTAATGCATTTCAGCCAATCAGTTGTGTTGTGACAAGGTAGGGGAGGTATACAGAAGATAGCCCTATTTGGTAAAAGTTGAAGTCCATGTTATGGCAAGAACAGCTCAAATAAGCAAAGAGAAACGACAGTCCATCATTTCTTTTTGACATGAAGTTCAGTCAATGCAGAAAATTTCAATAACTTTAAAGTGCAATCGCAAAAACCATCAAGCGCTGTGATGAAACTGGCTCTCATGAGGACCACCACAGGAATGGAAGACCCATAGTTACCAGGATAAGTTAATTAGAGTTACCAGCCTCAGAAATTGCAGCCCAAATTGCAGCCTAAATGCTTCACAGAGTTCAAGTGACAGACACATCTCAACATCAACTGTTCAGAGGAGACTGTGAATCAGGCCTTCGTGTTCGAATTGCTGCAAAGAAACCACTACTAAAGTACACCAACATGAAGAAGAGACTTGCTTGGGCCAAGAAACACGAGCAATGGAGATTAGACCAGTGGAAATTTGTCCTTTGTTCTGATGAGTCCAAATTGGATAATTTTGGTTCCAACCGCCATGTCTTTGTTAGACGCGATGTGGGTGAACGGATGATCTCCGCATGTGTATTTCCCACCGTAAAGCATTGAGGAGAAGGTGTGATTGTGTGGGGGTGCTTTGCTGGTGACACTGTCTGTGGTTTACTTAGAATTCAAGGCATACTTAACCAGCATGGCTACCACAGCATTCTGCAGCGATACGCCATCCCATCTGCTTTGGGCTTAGTGGGACTATCATTTGTTTTTCAACAGGACAATGGCCCAACAATCTCCAAGCTGTGTAATGGCTATTTTACCAAGAAGGAGAGTGATGGAGTGCTGCATCAGATGACCTAGACTCCAGAATCACTCTGTCTCAACCTAATTGAGATGGTTTGCGATGAGTCGGACCGCAGAGTGAAGGAAAGGCAGAATATGCGGGAACTCCTTCAATACTGTTGGAAAAGCATTCCAGGTGAAGCTGGTTGAGAGAATGCCAAGTGTGCAAAGCTGTCATCAAGGCAAAGAGTGGCTATTTGAAGAATCTCAAATATATTTAGATTTGTTTAACACTTTTTTGTTTACTACATGATTCCATATGCGTTATGTCATAGTTCTGATGTCTTCACTATTATTCTACAATTTAGAAAATAGAACTCTAAAACTTTTGTCCGGTAGTGTATGTGAGAATATCATACTTACCTTTTGTTCATGTTGTGCCTATAATTTTTGTGCATACAGTTTTAGACTTCTGAAATTCAATCTTCAAATTATATCTCCAGCCTGGTTCTTGGAGGATTAGTGTTAAGAAAAGTTTAGCTGACTATCTAGCTAAAGAAGCGCTCATTGGAGCATGCCTTTAGTGAGAACTGCAAACATAATGTATTATCAGCTGTTTGAAGCTGGTGTGCAGAACTGAATGAGGCTATCATTTTGATATCATGAATGGTCAGTCCTTGCATCCATAGCTCTGATGACTGGTTACATTTCTCCAGTCCCATTCCTCAGCTGTTTACCAAATCAATGGCGGGGTGTTGGCTTTGTTATTGTTTGAACTACAGGTTGCCCCTTTAAAGTGCTGTAAATACTCATGTAGCATTTTAGCACGGTCTAAATAAGCAGGGATCAAAGCACTGCACCTTTGAAGCTCTCTGGCTCCTTGGCGACCTCTATGGCGTAGTAAGCAGGGAAGATGCCGCGGGTGCCTGTACGCATGTTGTAGCCTTCGTACCAGTAATCCTCTGCTTGTACCTCCACCAGTAGAGGGTCATCCACCTCCAACTCCAGCTCGTCATCATGGCGAGGGACAAACCTGTAGTCGTCACAGAAACAGGGACAAACAGCCAGACAGAACAACACGTCAGATTTTAGAACCTGTTCATGCTTAGAGAGACACTTTTTTAACTGTGTAACGTTCAAGTCCACACCTGTGTACTTTGCCTGGTAACAGATACTGTGCACTCAGCTTATAAGATTCACAGATATACAACTGAACTGCTTATGGTGGTCAAACACCATAGCTAAGAAATACTCCTACTGTGTCATGTGTCATGAATCACTTGGTTCAATCATCATGATCAAACTGTTTAATATTTGTCTTCCTTAAAGGGGCAATCTGCAGTTGCTACATCATTTTTTAAACTTTTGAATTAATTCATTGATTCTTGAAGAATATAACTTGCGTCATAAGCTTAGTGCAACTGTCATACCCCATCAGAAACCAAAATATTAGCGTGTTTTAATCTCTTGTTTTGTAAACAGAGGGTGCATGACAGTACATGAATGATTACTTGTCTTATACTGTTCAAATGTATGACGAAGTTACGAGTAATGGTAAAAGGATCACCAAATTGAAACATTTCTGTGGTAGTACTTCCATGAATTTCACTGTAGTGTTGGCCCTCTCTGTTGAACACAGGAATATATTTTATATTTGAGATTCAATACACCAAACGACGCGTATTGAGCAGCCCGTTGGTTTGGCAAAATCTGCGTCCAAATCAGTCAAACACTCACTATTGATTGAAAATGGTATTGTATTTTTTGCTTTCAAGAGGTCTGGAGGGTTGAATTTTTCTGAGAGCCGATCTGTGACCTGCAAAATAACATACACTTATTTAATTGATTTTATGACTCTAGATTTTTCCACCTTGCCGGCTTGGGGATTCAAAGCAGCAACCTTTTGGATACTGGCCCAATGCTTGGTTTAAAGATAATTGACATTAGATCATAGTTAGCTTAGCACAATTGCTGGAAGTCTCAAGGTACTTCCAGCAAGCTCCTTCCCAGAAGTCACATGCCAGCTCCTCTCAAAAGCATGGAAAAAATATCTCCTAGCTACTCCAAAGCTGGGTGGTTAGCACTTTCTATGTATTTTTACAAGTATACATAAAACTATACAATTTCAATTGTAGTTGTTTTAAATGCAGTTATTTTTGGAACTATTTGATGTAAAATACATTTTTTTTTTAAATCTGCCGTAGGCGCAAGAAAAGGCTATGTGCAACCTATCAAGTCAACAGTCAATGCTTCAGTTCTGAGCTAGATAGCTGGTAGTTCCATCACATGTCCAATATAATTTGTGAGTGTGCTGTGGGAATTTATAAAATAAAAATGACTATGTAGGACTATAAATGACCAACCAACCAGCTTTGGAATCGTTAGAAAGTATATTTCCCTGCTTTTGAGAGGCGCTAGCTACTGTTTATATATTTTGTATTTAATCAATCAAGTATTTTATATAGCCCTTCGTACATCAGCTAATATCTCGAAGTGCTGTACAGAAACCCAGCCTAAAACCCCAAACAGAAAGCAATGCAGGTGTAGAAGCACGGAAGCATTTAACCTTTATTTAACTAGGCAAGTCAGTTAAGAACAAATTCTTATTCACAATGACTGTACCTGGAGAATACCAGAAAATGGTGCTATGCTAACAATAAGCTAATGTCAATTACCTTCAAACTGCATGCCGAGACATAACAATGGAATTGATGAGTTCATCTGACTAGGTAAGTAGAATAAAGAGCTAAATCCCCAAATCTCACAGCATCCCTTTAAAAAAGAATCGTTTCACCATATTAAAATGAGAGTTCAGTTCACATAACAGGGGTTGACCTTAATATGAGGGACAGACATAAATTAATCACTAATCGCATGAAATCAATAATCCTTGGAAATTACTTTGTCAATGCAAAAACATAACTATAGCTTTACAATGATGGTGAAAAAGTGGAGAAATGTTGAGGTTAAGTGGGTTAAAATCTTCCCAGAAGTCACATGGCAAGTGACATTACAAAATGCAGATTTTTGGCACTTCATAAAAAATGTATTTATTGGCTTGTCCATGTGGTCAACATTAAATGAAACTTAATTTAATATACTGTAACAGTCTTTTAAAATGCAATATTTGTGCTCAATTTCTACTGAAAATATCAAAGGGACGCAAAATCTACCATATTTGTGGAATGACGCAACTATACATAGGTTTTTCTGCTCTACTGATTCCAAGAGACCCATTTGGCCTGTCAAATCTATTTGTCATGGAGGAAAACTTTACAAGACACCTTACTAAAAGCTACAAAGCAAGGCTGAAGTGCAAAAGGTCAATTACTTTAGTGGTTAGGATTACCAAAGTGCTCTGTGTAAGTATGACGGGTTAGAGGTCTTTGTTTAATCAGTGCTGGGATGTAGTTGTGGGTTCTAATTCCCACTTAAGCTAAACTCAGCAAACGTCCTCTCACTGTCAACTGTTAATTTTCAGCAAACTTAACATGTGTAAATATTTGCATGAACTTAACAAGATTCAACAACTGAGACATAAACTGAACAAGTTCCACAGACATGTGACTAACAGAAATTTAATAATGTTTTCCTGAACAAAGGGGGGGTCAAAATCAAAAGTAACAATCAATATCTGGCCCTAGACCTCACCCTCCAATCCAACAGGTCCCAGACGTGCTCAACGGGATTGAGATCCGGGCTCTTCGCTGGCCATGGCAGAACACTGATATTCATGTCTTGCAGGAAATCTAGCACAGAATGAGGAGTATTGCTGGTGGCATTGTCATGCTGGAGGGTCATGTCAGGATGAGCCTGCAGGAAGGGTACTACATGAGGGAGGAGGATGTCTTCCCTGTAACACACAGCGCTGAGATTGCCTACAATGACAACAAGCTCAGTCCGATGATGCTGTGACACACCGCCCCAGACCCTGACGGACCCTCCATCTCCAAATCGATCCCACTCCAGAGTACAGGCCTAGGTGTAACGCTCATTCCTTCGACAATAAAGGCGAATCCGACCATCACCCCTGGTGAGACAAAACCGCGACTCATCTGTGAAGAGCACTTTTGCCAGTCCTGTCTGGTCCAGCGACGGTGGGTTTGTGCCCATAGGCGACGCTGTTGCCGGTGATGTCTGGTGAGGACCTGCTTTACAACAGGCCTACAAGCCCTCAGTCCAGCCTCTCTCACCCTATTGCGGACAGTCTAAGCACTGATGGAGGGATTGTGCGTTCCTGGTGTAACTCGGGCAGTTGTTGTTGCCATCCTGTACCTGTCCCACAGGTGTGATGCTTGGATGTACCGATCCTGTGCAGGTGTTGTTACACGTGGTCTGCCACTGCGAGGACGATCAGCTGTCCGTCCTGTCTCCCTGTAGCGCTGTCTTAGGCATCTCACAGTACGGACATTACAATTTATTGCCCTGGCCACATCTGCAGTCCTCATGCCTCCTTGCAGCATGCATAAGGCATGTTCACGCAGATGAGCAGGGAACTCTGGGGCATCTTTCTTTTGGTGTTTTTCAGAGTCAGTAGAAAGGCCTCTTTAGTGTCACAAGTTTTCATAACTGTGACCTTAATTGCCTACCATCTGTAAGCTGTTAGTGTCTTAACGACCGTTCCACAGGTGCAAGTTCATTAATTGTTTATGGTTCATTGAATACGCATGTTTAAACCTTTTACAAAGAAGATCTATGAAGTTATTTGGATTTCTATGAATTATCTTTGAAATACAGGGTCCTGAAAAAGGGACGTTTCTTTTTTTGCTCAGTTTATATACTGAACGTATGTTCTTAATAAGTCACTTGTATAAATACCTGACAAATGTCATTAGCAGTAGTGCAGTTGATGACAATGATGATGGTGACCAAGACATTAATGATGTGATGATGATAATAAAGGTATATCTCACCTGTAGACGGCTCTGTGACTCTGTTCCCTCTCCTTCCCATTAATGAAGCAGGAGAACAAGCCAAACGACTTTGCACCTGGAGAAGTCGAAAGCAAAATGGAATGTTTCTTTATTCTGAAGTACTCTTTTCAAAGTATACCTAACAGAATACACACTGTACTTACAACAATCACTTTGTTTATTTATCCCTTATTTAATAAAAGGCATCCCGCAAGATTCTACTCTGGGTCGAGTACTTTTTAACTACAGTGCCTTCAAAAAGTATTCATACTCCTTGACATATTCCACATTTTGTTATTACAGCCTGGATGAAATTGATGTTTTTCTCCCCCATCTACTCATACTAACGAATAATAATGAAGTGGAAAATATTTGTAGAATTGTTTATGCAAATGTATTGAAAATGAAATGCAGAAATATATCGAATACATACACTACGGTTCAAAAGTTTGGGGTCACTTAGAAATGTCCTTGTTTCTGAAAGAAACAAATAACATCAACATTGATCAGAAATACAGTGTAGACTTTGTTAATGATGTAAATGACTATTGTTGCTGGAAACGGCAGATTTTGTATGAAATATGTACAGAGGCCCATTATCAGCAAGCATCACTCCTTGGTTCCAATGGCACATCGTGTTAGCTAATCCAGGTTTATCATTTTAGATTGCTAATTGAACATTAGAAAACACTTTTGCAATTATATTAGCACAGCTGATAAAATGTTGTTCTGATTAAAGAAGTAATAAAACTTTTTAAAAATCTTCAAGCTCTGGGAGGTTGATTGTTGGTCATTGTTAGACAGTCATTTTCAAGTTTTGCCATAGAGTTTTAAGCCGATTTAATTCAAAACTGTAACCGGGCTACTCTAGTACATTCAATAGCGTCTTGGTATGCAACGCCAGTGTAGATTTGGCTTTGTGTTTTAGGTTATTGTTTTAGGTTACTGAAAGGTGAATTCGTCTCCCAGTGTGTGTTGGAAAGCATGAAACAGGTTTTCCTCTGCTTATAGCTGTTTTCCATTTTTTTGATCCTAACAAAGTCCCTAGTCCTTGTTGATGACAAGCATACCCATAATGTGATGCAGCCACCACCGGGCTGGAAAATATGAAGAGTGGTACTCGGTCATGTGTTGTGTTGGATTTGCCCCAAACATAACGCTTTGTATTCAGAACAAAAAGTTCATTTCTTTGCCACATTTTTTCAGTATTACTTAACTGCTTTGTTGCAAACAGAGTGCATCTTTTGGAATATTTTTAGTATGTACAGACTTCCTTCTTTTTACTCTGTCATTTACGTTAGTATTGTGGAGTAACTACAATATTGTTATTCCATCCTCAGTTTTCTACTATCACACTCATTAAACTCTAACTATTTTATAATCACCATTGGCCTCATGGTGAAATCCCCGAGCAGTTTCCATCCTCTCCAACAACTGAGTTAGGAATGATGCCTGTATCTTTGTAGTGACTGGCTGTATTGATACGCCATCCTTTGTGAAATGAATAATTTCACCATTCTCAAAAGGAATATTCAGTGTGTTTTTTACATATCTAACAATCGGATCCCTTCTTTGCGAGGCATTGAAAATCCTCCGTGAACTTTGTGGTTTAATCTGTGCATAAAATTCCTACTCGATCGAGGGACCCTATGGATAATTGTATGTGTTGCGTACAGAGATGAGATAGTCATTCAAAAATCATGTTAATCACTATTATTGAACACGGATGAGTCAATGCAATTTATTTTGCGATTTGGTAAGCACATTTGTGACTGAACGGCTCAAATCGGTCTTATGTAGCAACATTTGATTATTATTAATTTTTTTACATTGGGTAAAAGTAGAGACTCAGAGCTACAAAATGGTATATCATACACTACATTTTTGAGGAAGAATGGTGAAGTAATTCTGCTTTGAAAGTTAATAAACTTGTAAACTCACTTTGAGAAAAAGGCCTTTGTCTACACCCATTCAGCATTGTTCACACCCTCTTAAGCCTTAGCCCCACCCATCTCTTTAAGGATTCACATGTGAGGTCATGTGCTAAATAGTGATTAGTGTAGTAAAGATTAAGACTAAAAGTGGTAGTAGCCTACAATAAGAAAAAATTCACGGTAAACAAAGTTTACATGGAATTTTATTAAATATTTTATAGATATTAGATGTGTAACGGTTCTCGTCCTCTTCGTCTGAGGAGGAGTAGGAACTATCGGACCAATGTACAGCGAGGTAAGTGTCCATAATGAGATGTTTAATAAATCAACTGAACACTGAACAAAATAACAAAAGCACAAACAAACAACTGAACCAGTTCCGTATGGTGAAACAGACACAGAAAACTACCCACAACCCATAGTGGGAAAACAGGCTACCTAAGTATGATTCTCAATCAGAGACAACGATCGACACCTGCCTCCGATTGAGAACCATACTAGGCCAAACACATAGAAATATAACACACAGAACAAAACATAGAATAACAACATAGAATGCTCACCCCAACTCACGCCCTGACCAAACTAAAAGAGACATAACAAAGGAACTAAGGTCAGAACGTGACAAGATGATGCTTACCCAGACACACTTGTCTAAACTGATGGGTCACGTGAAAGAAATGCTATAACCGCCAGCCACATCCAGTGGTGGAAAAAGTACTAAATTGTCATACTTGATTAAAACCAGACGGCACAATTAAAAAAAAAAGTTTTATTTATTGACGAATAATCAGGGGCACACTCCAAAACTCAGACATAATTTACAAACAAAGCATTTTTGTTTTAGTGAGTCTGCCAAATCAGATGCAGTAAGGAAACCAGGGATGTTCTCTTGATATGTGAATTGGACACTTTTGGGTGTCAGGGAAAATGTATTACATTTACGTCATTTAGCAGACGCTCTTATCCAGAGCGACTTACAAATTGGAAATTTCATACATATTCATCCTGGTCCCCCCGTGGGAATTGAACCCTGGTCCCCCCGTGGGAATTGAACCCACAACCCTGGCGTTGCAAGCGCCATGCTCTACCAACTGAGCCACACGGGACCACCATGTATGGAGTAATAGTAGATTATTTTGTTTTGGAATGTAGTGAAGTAAAAGTAAAAGTAGCCAAAAATATTAATAGTAAAGTAATGTAAAGATACCCCCCCCCCCAAAAACTTAAGTAGTACTTTAAAGAATTAATACTGAAGTACTTTACACCACTGCCCAAATGCCTTCAATAGATTAGCATACTTTATACACTGTTACACACGCACTTATTACATACGTACAGTTGAAGTCGGAAGTTTACATACACTTAGGTTGGAGTCATTAAAACTTGTTTATCAACAACTCCACAAATTTCTTGTTAAAACCTGTTGAGGACAGAGGGCGCTGTTTTCACTTTGGGGGAAAATCGTGCCCAATTTAAACGGCCTCGTACTCAATTCTTGCTCGTACAATATGCATATCATTATTACTATTGGATAGAAAACACTCTCTAGTTTCTAAAACCGTTTGAATTATATCTGTGAGTAAAACAGAACTCATTTTGCAGCAAACTTCCTGACAGGAAGTGGAAAATCTGAAATCGATGCTCTGTTCTAGGGCCTGCCTATAAATGTCTTTGATATTTATTAGTATACGTGCACTTCATAAGTCTTCCACTAGATGTCGACAGGCAGTGAGAGAAGAAATGGAGTGTATAACTTGATCTGGGGTCGAATAAAAGCTCTTGGCACGACGTGTCACCAGTTTCCTGTTTTCTGGAGCGTGCGAGAAGGGACCTGGTATTGCCTTCTGAAAAGCTGTCGTTATAGACGACTAATATCTCCGGCTTTGATTTTATTTGATAAATGTGACAATATCATCGTAAAGTATGTTTTTTCAATATAGTTTTATTAGATTATTGAAATTTATTCGGGACGTTAGGCGTGTTGCGTTGTGTGCTTTTGTTCAGGAAGGAGAGCTTTGCGCTACTTTGCTAGCTTTCCGTGCTAATTGACTGGAGAAGAGGACATTCTAAAACCAAACAACGATTGTTCTGGAAAAAGGACCCCTTGTACAACATTCTGATGGAAGATCATCAAAAGTAGGACCCATTTTATGATGCCATTTCATATATCTGTCGAACATGTGAAATAGTAGTTTGCGCCCAGATTTTGGGCACTCTCTCGCTATAACTAAGCTGGATGTCGTAATGAAGTTATTTTTAGAATTCTAACACTGCGATTGCATTAAGAACTAGTGTATCTATCATTTCCTATACAACATGTATTTTCTAGTAACGTATATGAATAGTTATTTGGTCAGAATAGTTGTGTCATAAAAATATCCGCACATTCTGGGAAAAAGATGCTACGTTAGCACAATGTATAACCACTGATTTCAGCTCTAAATATGCACATTTTCGAACAAAACATACGTGTATGTATAACCTGATGTTATAGGACTGTCATCTGATGAAGGTTTATGAAGGTAAATGAAAATTAATATCTTTTGCTGGTTTATTCGCTATCGCTAACGTGCCTTGATGAATGAATGCGGTAGTGTGGTAGGCTATTGTAGAAAGCTAATATAATGCTATATTGTGTTTTCGCTGTGAAACACTTAAAAAATTGGAAATATTGGCTGGATTCACAAGATGTTTGTCTTTCATTTGCTGTACACAATCGATTTTTCAGAAATGTTTTATGATGAGTATTTAGGTATTTGACGTTGGTGTCTTTAATTACTCTGGATGCTTCGGTGCTATTTCTGACGGTAGCTGTGATGGTAGCTGCAATGTAAAACTGATTTATACCTCAAATATGCAAATTTTTCGAACAAAACATAGATTTATTGTATAACATGTTATAAGACTGTCATCTGATGAAGTTGTTTCTTGGTTATTTTGGTTGGTTCTTGGTTAGTTAGGTTGGCTTTGTGCATGCTACCTGTGCTGTGAAAAATGTCTGTACTTTTTTGTATTTGGTGGTGAGCTAACATAAATATATGTGGTGTTTTCGCTGTAAAACATTTTAAAAATCGGACATGTTGACTGGATTCACAAGATGTGTATCTTTCATTTGCTGTATTGGACTTGTTAATGTGTGAAAGTTAAATATTTCTAAAAAATCTCTTTTGAATTTCGCGCTCTGTCTTTTCAGTGGAATGTGGGAGGAGTTCCGCTAGCGGAACGCCAGAGCCAGACAGGTTAAACAATTTAAAGGCAATGCTACAAAATACTAATTGAGTGTATGTAAGCTTCTAACCCACTGGGAATGTGATGAAATAAATAAAAGCTGAAATAAATCATTCTCTCTACTATTATTCTGACATTTCACATTCTTAAAATAAAGTGGCGATCCTAACTGGCCTAAAACAGGGAATTTTTACAAGGATTAAATGTCAGGAATTGTGATAAACTGAGTTTAAATGTATTTGGCTAAGGTATATGTAAACTTCCGACTTCAACTGTATATGCATACAATCAGGGGTAAAGTGGCTGAGTAGCAGGATAAAAAAAAAATAGTAGCAGCAACATATTGCGTGTGTGTTAGGAGAGAGCCTGTTTCTGTCCTGACCTTGACATTGGTGCAGGGCATGTGATGTCCATAGCCTCTTTGTCGCAAAACTCCCTGATCTTCTCAAAAATATTCATTTGTCTAGCAGTGTCCAGTCCAGGTGGTGCTTGTACATGCAGACCATCTATGGGAGGAAGGATGTCAGCATTACGCAGCAGCTGAAACCTGGTCCCGACAGTCTGAACTCTCCTTGGCAACATCGCCAGGCTCCAAAGCATCAAATCTGTAAACCACCTGAAGTGCTGGTACTGCTTGATGTGTGTACTGCCATTCTCCTTGTATGACTGGTGGAGGAGAGTCAGGCGTGTTCTCCTAATGCTGAAAGACAAATTCCAGATAAAAATATTTTAGCATTATTATACAATAGATGTGAAATGCCATTCTGAAATAACATCACTACACACAGCTAACACGTAATGTTAGCTAGCTAGCCAGCCATCTAACGTCAACTGGCTAGAAAACAGCAAGCTTTAACTAGCCATACAAACCGATTGTCAAAGCTAGCTAAAGTTAACCAAATAGGTTCAATGCTAGCTAGCTAACATTAGGCTATAACTAGCAATGCGAAATGGCATTCTGAGAAAATATCACTAACATTACACACACTTCATACATGTAAGCTCATGTTAGCTAGCAAGCCAGCCATCTAACCTCAGCTAACAGCGAGCTTTAACTTGGGGTCTTTTGTTTAGACATGTCACGTTAACGTTAGCTAGCTAAAAAATTAACTATAATCCCGATCCATAGAGTAACAATACTAGCAATACAAACTGATTGTCATTAGCTAGCTAAAGTTAACCAAATAGGTTCAATGTTAGCTAGCAAGCCAGCCATCAAACTCCAGCTGGCTAGCTAACAGCAAGCTTTAACTTGCAATGAAAACAACTTTCTGACTAAATTAGAAATGTATAATATCTGAAACTGTAGCTAGATTCTTACCCGTATACATGGATGAAAGCTTCATGGCAGACTATAACCCCTTTTATTAAAAAAAACGCCCTGTGTCGTTTTCGTTTAGTTTGCACAGCTTGTTTGGTCTGTTGTGTTCCAATGATTTCAAAACTCGGTCAACTTCTTCCGTGACAACACTGTTGACTGCCGTTTCTTCCACATCACTGTCATCGGAAGACTCTACAATGTGTTCTTCAATGAAAATGTTTTTACCTAAATCAGGGATTTCCTCATCGTCTGATTCATTTTCAGAGTCAGAGAGAGCCAACATGGCACGATTGTCCTCCAGAAAGTAGTGCATCACAACTTTTTCACACTGACCTTTGTCGATAGCGCCTGATAAATTCAAGGCAGCAATGTTATTGAGAGCAGTAGCAACATATTTGCAATTCTCCATGGCTAACGTTATATCTTTTGCAAAACTGCATTAAAAAGGACTTTCTACATATAACGAGCAGCTCGTTTTATAGACACAAGAGGCTACACTGCAGATCAATCTGAAACGTATCTCTCGGCATGTCCAGCCCACTCATTATCTCTGCCAATCATGCTATCGGGAAGGTTACTGACTTTTTCTTTGGCTAAACCAACTAGGCTTGTAATTTCACAACTTTATTCGTATTTGCAGATGGCATAACAGTTTGTTATTGAGGCACATGAAAGTTCACATGTTCGAGAAGGTATTTCTGACAAAAAACACAATTTGTTTATTTATGTATTAGAGTACCTAAGCTTTGATTATAAACATTGTTTGACTTGTTTGGAAAAGTTTATTAGTAAAGTTTGGGATTCATTTTGTATGCATTTTGATGGGAAACTGGGTGGATTATTGACTGAAGCGCGCCAGCTAAACTGAGTTTTTGTGGATATAAAGAAGGACATTATCGAACAAAAGGACCATTTGTGATGTAACTGGGCCTTTTGGAGTGCCAACAGAAGAAGATCATCAAAGGTAAGGCATTTTTTATGTCGCTATTTCTGACTTTCATGTCGCACCTGCCTGGTTGAAATATATTTTCATGTGTTTGTATGCGGGGCGCTGTCCTCAGATAATCGCATGGTTTGCTTTCGCCGTAAAGCCTTTTTGAAATCTGACACAGCGGCTGTTATGTTAAGCTTTATTTTGATGTAATACACTTGTGATTTTATGAAAGTATAAAAATTATAAAACTGTAGTTTGAATTTCAGACTCTGCATTTTCACCGGCTGTGACGCTACCGTCCCACCTGCCCATAAGAAGTTATTTTCCATGTACTGAATAAAAAGCATAAGTTTTATGTGTTTACGTGGCATTTTTCAACTCTACCAATGGCTTTGTGACAGAAACTGTTGCGATAAATAGTTAACTTGCCCAATCTGGTCTTAGCGCTTGGTCTAAATAACAGTTTGCTGATAAAGTGGACAGGGTGGGTTATATGACGAGAGCAATATAATTTGTAGTTGATAATTGGCAGCCAAGCATTGATCATCATGTCACCAGCATTGTGCATGAAGGTCATCACTTAACCATCATGATATTCATTATTTTATTTTATTTGCCTTTTTATGCTTTTCCACGTTGTACTGGTAGTACGTAGCATAGTCTATCATTGTGTGACTCCAAGTTTACTTCAATATGATGGCTAATTATGTCAATATTTTTGCATCAAGGAGTTTCCACCGCTATTGTCGCATAATAGGTTACCTGCCAGGTAGCCTAGTGGTTAGAGCATTGGGCCAGAAACCAAAATGTTGCTGGAACAAATCCCTGAGCTGACAAGGTAAAATTCTGTCATCCTGCCCCTGAACAAGTCAGTTAACCCACTGTTCCCCGGTAGGCTGTCATTGTAAATATGAATTTGTTCTTAACTGACTTGCCTAGTTAAATAAAGGTTGAAATACATTTTACAGACACTAAAAGATAACACCATTATGAAATTGTGCCACTTTATTTTTTTGGGGGGGGGGCTTTACTCGCGTAGAAATAGTAGATGTAAATGTGATTACTGAGGCAACCAAGCAAATAAGATATACTCTGCATCTTTGGCGCAGAAGCTAAAATATTTATCCACGTTCAAGAGAGCAGTTATTGAATACATCCATATTATATGATAAGGAATGACAGTGTCCTGAGTCAAAATCATCTCCAGCACCAGGGGTCTACTGAGCTAACATGGAATTGTTTTAAGGTGGTCATACCATGAATCATTTAGCTTTTAGGTATAAAAATATGTAAAAAATTATTTGATAAAGTATTAAATTTGGCCTTTACTACTATAGCCCATAGAAACACCTTGAATAACACATTCATAAATGGAAAAAAAGACAATCAAAAAATGTATCATAAGGAATAAGGATTTGAAGTGTCTGTCCTATATCTAGGAGATATAAGAAAGCTCAGGAAATATTTGTGTTTTTTTGGACACATATTTAACCCCTTATTTTTGTTGGCACAAAACTACTGCCATACTTCCATTAATTTACATGGGTTACATTCAGAGGAGTCCCGTGACACTTGTGGATGTCGTAGAGCAAAAACGGACACTGCAGACCGTTCGGAAGCTACAGAAGTTTTCTTGAGAAGTTCGGCCACCTTCCACCGCAGATGCAAAAGCCCGACGTAGGCAGATACGGTGGATTGAGACCAGTGGAGGCTCCTCTGAAGAGGATGGGGAGGACCATCCTCATCAGTGAATTTCAGACACATTTTTATACATGAAAAAGGTTATCCTTTTCAGATAAAACTATACGAAATATATTCACGTCACCAAATCATTTATTAATACACACTGTTTTGCAATGAAGGTCTACAGTAGCCTCAGTAGCTCTCTGTAGGGTAGCACCACGGTGTAGCTGGAGGACAGCTAGCCTCTGTCCTCCTCTGGATACATTGACTTCAATACATAACCTAGGAGGCTCATGGTTCTCACCCCCTTCCATAGGCTTACACCGTAATTATGACAACTTCCGGAGGACGTCCTCCATCCTATCAGAGCTCTTGCAGCATGCACTGACATGTTTTCCACCCAATCGAATAATCAGAGAATGAATCTAGTACTGAAAGCATAAGCTACAGCTAGCTAGCACTGCATAAAATGTGGTGAGTAGTTGACTCAAAGAGAGAGAAAGACAATAGTTGAACAGTTTTGAACAAATCCATGTATTCTAGAATGAAAGTAGTAGAGCGAGAGAGAGAGCTAGCTATATTTCGTAATATACATTTTTTCACTTTCACTTACTTAGCTAGAGTCTAACGCAGCTAGTTAGTTAAGCCTACTCAAACACCCGTGTCAAACAGAGAAGGATGCTATATTAGATAGCTGGATATGGCTATCCAATACTGGAATTCTTACAAGTCAAGGTAAGCTTTTGGTTTTATACATTTTTTTGCCACCGAGGCCCGCCGGTGTAACTGCTAAACTGCTTGCTGCTGATTGTACACTGTACTATATGATTGTAGTGGGTTTTCTAACATGTTAGTTCTAGTAGCTATGTTGACTATGATGTGACAACATTATAGGCTGTGAAAAAAAGATCTCTCGCTTAAACTGAAGGATTTTAATGGAGATGTGTTTAATTATGTTACATGTTATGTTACACACGAGTGAGTCAATAGAATCTTAAGGATTAAAATGTTTTAACTTTTGATGGCGTCATCGGGTAGAACTTTTGAACTTTATATTTGTTTCTACAAAATGTAGAAATGTGCCGTTTTCACGAATGTTGACACTGGTATTGTGCTGGAGATAATGAAAATGAGGTTGAAAAATTATGGAGTTGCCCTTTAAGCCTAACGTAAGAAACTGCAGTGTCTGAACACAAGATGGTGTCCTTGTGGTTCAGTGGTGGTACCTACTGGAGGATTGGGACCGTCCGTTCATGAAGATGTTGAGGAACCTCTTAGAGAAGTGCAGGTTCGCCTCTGGGGTGGAGTCCTCTGACAGACAGGCGGTGGCATCTCTCCTCACCATTCCCACTCTCTCCTCCTCATCCTCTTTCTCTTCTTCCTCCTCCTCCCCTATGGCCGACTCATACGGAGACGAGACGCTGTTTTTGTAGACGGTCGCATAGTCGCTGTCGTCGCTGTAACATTGGTAACACTGCCGCAGACTCACCAGTTCGAGCTGCGCGTGCTCGTCCACGACGAGTGTGTACTTCACAGAGTCGTAAGACAGACCACTTGCTTCCGAGCTCATCAAAGTCCTCTGGGGGGCACCACAGCCGCCACGTCCCAAATACCGCCTGCCTCCCACATCCTTTACCCTCTCAGCCTCAGCCTCTCCCCCAAATGTCTCATTCTCGGCATCTACATACTCCACCCCTGCCCCTCTCCTCACCACCTCCCCTGCTGCTCCTTCCCTCAGGCTGAGGTTCAGGGCTAAGGCTGGGGGTTCCCTGGGGGGGGCGGTAGAGGGAGGGGTGAGGAGAGCCTCCACACAGGAGGCGTAGGAGGGAGTGGGCACATACACCTCAACCTCCTCACAAATGGATGGGTTGGTCCGGTCGGGCAGAGGCTGGTAAGGGGGCGGGCCCTCGGTGTCAGAGCTGATTGACATGCGTCCGTGCTCTGGCTGCTGGGACAGGAATGGGCGGTCCTGCTCGGAACGGTGCACGGGACTCAGATAGATCTCCTCGGTGGGTTCTAGGCATATGTCTGTGTGATAGCGAATCTTCTCTCTGTGAGTCCCCCCCTCGCCTTTCCCTAGGGGGCCCAGAGGTGCGGGTGTGTAGTTTTGGGGAGGCGGGGGTGCTGGGGGCTTCTCCTGCAGTTTGGAGCGTGTCCCCGCTGTGGAACTGTGGGTGTGTCCAAAGGTGTGTTTGTGTCTGCAGGGAGCGTCAGTGGATGTGCCCCGGTCCTTGGTCTGCGTCCCACATCCCTGCTGCAGCTTGTCCTCGTCGCTCAGACAGCTGTGCTCATGGGGAGAGGTCAGCCCACCTGGGGGAGAGACACAGACCCAAGCATATGCAGACACACAGACATTCATACAAGACACAGGCATACAGACATGCAGGTGCACAGACAGATGCAAGCAAACATACATACACAGACACACATGTACACATTAACACAGAAAATACACAAATACACACAAGGGCACATAGCACATAGATAAAAACCCAGATGGAAACATATGCAGCAGTTCACATACAGTACACATGGACAACACACACACAACATACAGATCAACAGCAACATGGACAGACATACACACACAATATCTGAAATGTCTAGTTGGTTAGGTAACACTGGGATCCATGCTAATTCCCCATTACTCATCATATTCAGTTGGCAGCAAATAGAATGTGATTGACCTAGTATGTCATAATCCACTGTCAAAAACCATTAGAGCCTAGTTATTCACCATGCTGTCACTGCTATCAGAGGACACTAAAACACACTTTGAGAGCAATGTATAAAAAGCTTTTCATAAATTAATTTATAATTACAACCATTACTAATGATTGGGGGTGGGAAGCAATGAACAGAGACAGATATTGTCATTATAAGGAGACAAATGCATCCCAGAGTGTATGTAGTTGGCCAATATAGATGATTTTACCAGGAAGTGCCATTGGAATGGAGAAATATATTTTCAAGAGATATCTGATCAAGAAAACTGCAATATAAAGCACTAAACCAAATTGGGACGAGTGGACGTAAAGCAGACACGGTTATATATTAGAGAGACAGATGTAACTTCAAAATAATGTGTGTACTCGCCCTATGTGTTCCAAGGATAGAAAGTAAACCATTTTTTATTTAATTCTGTTATCCTTTCTTTCCATAGACATTTAGTGACAGCTAGGTTAATAGAAGCTTAAAAGTTGTGCAGCATCGATCATCTTTTTAACATCTGAATCGGCGGTGCTAGTCTGTAACTCAACACACTCGCTGCTAGTTTTACATATAGTTCAGAGAGGCCATTCTATGACCTGTAGTAGCCCTGGGCTGGGAGCCACAGCAGACTGTTCAATATGGCTAGCCTAGACTACACTGGCATTGTCATTGACGCTAATGAGCCACTGAAAGTCATCCAAAATGATTTTGGACAAATTTACAATGGATAATAGGAAATATGTATATCGTTTTAGTGGCAGTAGTTGATTCTGCAGTCAATGCTATGTTGCCTAATTATATCTACTAAATCAATCAGCAAAATCAGCAACCCCCTAAAAGATTAAACAGGTGGAATGAGCCAGCAGTCTCCTGTAAAGCAGCTCACCTGTTTTGAGGGGGGAGGATGAGCGCGAGACCTTCTCCTGCCAGCTGTACTTCTTACCAAATGAGTTGTTGTTTAATGTGTCCTGAGAGGGGAAAAAAGAGATCAAATTCAAGAGAGAATGTTAAAAAAAGACGGAGAGATGAAGCGAGAGAGAATGACACGGGAAACAAGTGAGAGATATTTGGATGCACAAAGTCAATGTGCACAATCTCTTTCTCTCTCACTCACTCTCTTTCATACACACAAAGCTTTTATTCTGTTGAATGACCAGGGATTATTTTGTCTGCGCTCCATGGTGTTCATTTAAAGGGACCCATAGTCCCTTTTCCAAGCTTGTGAAACACACCGACACTCACAGTGGGAGGATTGTTTTTAGAAGCCTGGCTGATACTGTAGGATGGGGGCCAACAGCTCCCCTGTCATACATGCAGAGCCCCCACTCATCTCACTTCTCTGGTTTGGGGTAGAATGTTCTGTCTGTCTATGTCTCTGTCTCTGACTTTGTCTCTTTCTCAATTCAATTCAAAGGGTTTTATTGCCATGGAAAACATGTTTGTCACACCCTGATCAGTTTCACCTGTCCTCGTTATTGTCTCCACCCCCTCCAGGTTTCGCTTGTTTTCTCCAGTGTATTTATCCCTGTCTCTCTGTGCCTGTTCGTCTTGTATGTTTCCAAGTCGACCAGCGTTTTTCCCGTTCTCCTGCATTTTGCTATTCTCCTTTTTCTAGTCGTCCCGGTTTTGACCCTTGCCTATTTCTGGACTTTGTACACGCCTGTCTGCCACTCTGTTCCTCCTGGACTCTGATCTGGTTTTTAATAAACATTGTAAGACTCCAACCATCTGCCTCCTGTATCTGCATTTGGGTCTCAACTTGTGTCTTGATAATGTTTACATTGCCAAAGCCAGTGAAATAGATTAACAAAAGTAATCAAAAATATACATTACTCACAAAAGTTCCAAAGGAATAGACATTTCAAATGTCACATTATGGCTATATATAGAAAGATTTTTGTAATCCGTGTGTAGCCGGACATGGAAGATGCCTGACAATAGTGAAGGTGAACAGGTGTGGTCATGGGTCAGGTGATTGAGAGGAATGGAGGAGACTGAGTGCAACATCGGGAAGCAAGTTAAGGGAGGGAATAATTTAATAAATAATTAAAACAATACATAAACGAACAACGCACAGACATGAAACAGAAACAATGACGCCTGGGTAAGGAACCAAAGGGAGTGAGATATATATATATATTCCACCATAATTTGCAAATAAATTCATTAAAAATCCTACAATGTGATTTTCTGGAAAAAAATGTGTCTGTCATAGTTGAAGTGTACCTATGATGAAAATCTCATATTTTTAAGTGGGAGAACTTGCACAATTGGTGGCTGACTAAATATTTTTTTGCCCCACTGTATATATATAGGGCAGGTAATCAAGGAGGTGTTGGAGTCCAGGTGAGTGTCATAATGCGCGTAACGATGGTGACCGGTGTGCGTCATAACGAGCAGTCTGGTGACCTAGAGGCCAGAGAGGGAGCACACGTGACAGAACCCCCTCCCCGACATGCGGCTCTAGCAGCAGGACGCCGACCAAGATGATGATCAGGAGCAGACCATCACCTCTGCTAAGGTGCGGGAACCTGTCGCTCCAGCTGAGGTGCGGGAGCATGGCAACTTAGAGCGCCGGAGAGAGAGCACACGTGACAGTACCCCCCCGCCCCACCCCCCGTGCGTTTGGCTCCAGCCGCAGGACACAACCACAGGGATGATCCCGGGGATCAGGAGCAGACCGGTTGCCTCTGCTAAGGCACAGAAACCTGACAAACCGGCTGAGGTGTGAGAGCCTGATGAGACCTCCAGGTTGCCTCGGTCGAGGCACGGGAACCTGTTCACCCAGTTGAAGCATGGGAGCCTGTCGAACCCAGCTGAGGCATGGGAGCCTGTCGAACCCAGCTGAGGCATGGAAGCCTATGAAAACCTGTCGAGCCAGCTAATGCAGGGGAACCCATCAAACCCGCCGAGGCATGGGAATCTGACAAACCGACTGAGGCCTCCCAGGTAGCTCCGGTTCTGACACCCGGACCCAACATCACCTCCAAAACAAAAATATAAAACACTCCCTTCCAGTGCATCCTGGGATATCAGCTGGCCCTGGCACCGTGGACCCCGAGCCAGACCAAAGCCCCTGCGGGGGACGAGTGGTTCCGGCACAGAGGAAGTTTTGAATGCTGCCCACATGATGCGCCAGCAGAAATAAACAAAATATTTAAAACTCCTTGCACACATAATACCCAGCTGGTGATTACTGAGTAGGAGCAAGTGGACTGTCACCGCAGTGAGGCTGCCATGTTCCTTACTGGTGATCGCGTCTGGCATTCCACCAAGCAACCTCCTGCTCCGCCTGTCTTGCCGGAAGCTAAGCCCCCAGTTTGTGGGGCCCTTCGAGGTCCTCTGGAGGGTCAACAAAGTAACATATCGTTTACAACTCCCCACCAACTACTGGATCTCACCTTCTTTTCATGTTTCCCTCTTAGGTTCCTATTGGACTCCCAACGTCCTGGGGGTCGGCTTCAGTACCTGGTGGACTGGGAGGGGCACGGTCCAGAGGAGCACTGTTGTGTTCCGGTGGCCGACATCTTGGACCCCAACATCTTCCGGGATTTCCATCTCCTCGCCCTCAGGGCCGTACTCCTGGCCGGCGTCGTCCTGCAGCTGGAGCCGCGAGTCAGGATGGGTGGGTACTGTCACGCGTACCCCCGCTCCCCATCTGAGGCGCTCAACATTGCTGGACTACTAACTACTGGTCCGGGCACCATCATTATGTGCACCTGCTCCCCATCATTATGCACACCTGGTCCTCATCATCATCACCTTGATTACTCTCCCTTTATTTAGCCCTCAGTAGCCTCAGTCATCGGGCAGTATTGGTGTTGTTTATGCTCAGTACGCTTCTCCTGTTTTGTTTATCTAACTTGTTCATGTTTATTAAACTCACCTTCTGCACCTGCTTCCTGACTCCAAGCGTATACGTTAAATCAATAACGAAATCTGAAAATACTCTGGATACATTCAGTAACATAATAAGAATATTAATTTACATTTTGGAGTAGGTGCAAGATAAAAGATGTATAGTTTGAGGTCTAACTGGTGTCTACAAGTGGCCACACACACCTCTCCAAACCGTGTACAGTTCCTAAGTAATTTAAATGCACTTTTATAACAAAGAAATAAAAAAAATGTTGCTCTACTAGCTTTACCATTGAGGATCTGAAGCAAGTACACTTGTATTGTTTTTGTTTGGAACACAGTCCCGTATTCCCACTATCATACATTCCAAAAATGTTCCATTGTAGTCTGGGTCAGGTGGGCATCATTTCACAGGCTATTATATTGCCAACAAGTTAGAAAATACGATTTTATAATGTTAAGCTTTAGTCATTTTGGTGTGCATATAATGGAGTCATAAGTACATTCAAGTGTGTGCATGAAGTGCACATTTGGACTCACAAGTTTGTATTTATTAAAATCCTCATCTTTCAGAACACATCCACTCCTCTTGCTTTACAGCATTCCCCTCACTCATACAACCACAAACGTGGCCCGATTAGCGAACGGGATGGGGACATCTTTTTGTGCACTCTGCTCAATTTTTAAACGTCTGTCGGTCAAAACCCATACGGCGCTGTGAAGTGGAGAACCTGAGCTTTGATAGCATGTTACTGCATTCCAATTCATGCCCTTATCAATAACAAAATCTGCCATTTTCAACCGGGATACTGGATAACGGGCTGTAAGTGGAATGGGCCTACTGTGTTATCACTGATCAAATAGCATAGGCAAATTACCTGGATTGCAGTTGACATTACAATAAAAGTACATTGTACAAGTAGGGTTGCAGGTAGCCTGGTGGTTAGAGCATTGATTAGTTTATTAAAACCTCTACAGAGTACCTAACCCGGATCCGGGAGCACCCCCCCCCCCCCACACACTGATTAGCATCGCTAGCATAGCGTCACAATTAAATAGTAGCATCTAAATATCATTAAATCACAAGTCCAAGACACCCAATGAAAGACACAGATCTTGTGAATAAAACCACCATTTCAGATTTTTTAAATGTTTTACAGGGAAGACAAAATATGTAAATCTATTTGCTAAACACGTTAGCAAAAGACACCATTTTCTTACTCCAACAGTTTCTTACTCCATCAGGTGCTATCACCAATTCGGCTAAACTAAGATATTGATAGCCACAAACCAACAAACAAATTTATAAGATGACAGTCTGATAACATATTTATGGTATAGCATAGTTTTTTTTTTTTAAATGTGCATTTTTCAGGTATAAATCACAGTTCTACATTGCAGCTGCAATCTGATATAGTGCTGATGCAGCTAGAACAATTACAGAGACCAACGTTATATAACTAATTACTTGTCTTAAAACATTTCAGAAAAAATACACAGCGTACAGACATTGAAAGCCCAACATCTGGTGAATCCAAACAATATTTCAGATTTTTTAAATGTTTTATAGCGAAAACAAAATGTATCGCTAAATTAGCATAACGAGGCCAGCCAGAACCGGCTGGACGCGCCCGACCAGTTCACATGCACGACAGATATATGAAATAACATCGTAAATTGGGTCTTACTATTGCTGGTCTTTCATCAGAATGTTGATCAAGGTGTCCTTAGTCCTGATGAGTCGTTCAATCCATTCACAATGGCAACCTCCCCTCTTCATTTAGCCTGGGTACTGGTCGACTGGCACGGTCCATGTCCAAAGTTAAAAAACTCAAAGAACGGAACACGGCAAAACTCCCGAAAAAATTCTAATAATCTGATTAAACTATATTGAAAAAACATACATTACGGTGATATGGTCACATGTTTCAAACAAACTTCGACACGGAGATAGTTTTCATCCATAACGTCAGCATAACAAAATACAATGCCACCTCTGAAAACGCGCATTTCAGAAACCGGAAGTTGTCGGTCACGCTAAAGAAATAGGTCTTATTTCACGTCAGTACAAGATAAACAAAAAATTTCTCCTCTGACGTCTTCCAGACACCCAGAGGAAGAAGAAGGAAGTGTGATTCGGGTCATAGGTCGCGTGACCATATATAGGCAGAGCTTTGAAGCGAGCATACACATCTTGCAATTTTCTTCTGGCTCAGGGAAAGTGCTGTGAAATGACCTGTGTTTGACTCAGAGACTCAATTGGAACGGTTTTAGAAACCATAGCTTGTTTTCTATCCAATGCTATATGGTTATATGCATATAGTAACAGCAATAATTGAAAAAGAGGCAGTTTAATCTGTAGAGGCAATTATGCTAATGCGAAACAGCACCCCCTGTATTCTCAAGAAGTTAATTCGGCCATTTAAAAAAAAACAAGCACACCTAAAACTTAAAAGCCATACATGCACATGAATAAAATCATCGAGGATAACACACAATAAAGTCTGGGACTTATTTCCATTGTGGTCCTCTTGACACAAGATGGCTGGATAAGATCGAACACAGTATGGCAGTGAAATAATAAAACAAAAACATAGAAGAAGAACATCGATCTCATCATTCCAGTTACATCATAGGGGTTATTCATATGGGCACAGAGGACATCAAACATATTTTGACTTTATTTTAAAAGCTGTCCAGAGAGGACGTTGTTTTTATAGGCAGAGGCAACTCATTCCATTCTGAGGCTCCAGTAAAGAAGAAAGTCCCTTTCCCAGCATTACTCCTGAACCTGTATAAGCAGACATCAGCAACACCTGATCTGGGGCTGTGATTGTGTGCATCCCTAACACGAGGAAAGTAATCACTTAGATATCTGGGCGCAGGACCATAAATACTCCTGTAAACCAAACCTAGTCTAATCTGGGACACCCTAGCCTCAACAGGCAGCCAGTTTAGTTCCTGAAAGCAGCTCCTGCCTATGTGAGTACGTGGATTCACCTTCAATACTACCCTGATCAACTTATTGGGCCCAAAGGTTGCTGGATTGAATCCTTGAGCTGATGAGGTAAAAATCTGTCATTCTGCCCCTGAACAAGGTAGTTAACCCACTTTCCCCGGGAGGCCGTCATTGTAAATTAGAATTTGTTCTTAAAACTTCTTAAGGATGAAATCCCGTTAACGGGATCGATATGACAACAGCCAGTGAAAGTGCAGGGCGCCAAATTCAAACAGAAATCTCAGAATTAAAATTCCTCAAACATACAAGTATCATACACTATTTTAAAGATACACTTGTTATTAATCCCAGCGTAGTGTCCGATTTAAAAATGGCTTTACGACGAAAGCATACCATGTGAATATGTTAGGTCACCGCCAAGTCACAGAAAAACACAGCCATTTTTCCAGCCAAAGAGAGGAGTCACAAAAAGTAGAAATAGAGATAAAATGAATCACTACCTTTGATGATTTTCATCAGATGACACTCATGGGACGTCATGTTACATAATACATGTATGTTTTGTTCGAAAAAGTTCATATTTATATCCAAAAATCTGAGTTTACATTGGTGCGTTATGTTCAGTAATGTTTTGGTTCCAAAACGTCCGGTGATTTTGCAGAGAGCCACATCAATTTACAGAAATACTCAACATAAATGTTGATGAAAATGCAAGTGTTATGCATGGAATTAAAGATATCCTTCTCCTTAATGCAACCGCTGTGTCAGATTTCAAAAAAGCTTTACGGCAAAAGCACACCATGCAATAATCTGAGTACAGCGCTCAGGCACCAAAGCAAGCCATACATATACCTGTCATGTTGTGGAGTCAACAGAAGTCAGAAATAGCATTATAAATATTCACTTACCTTTGATGATCTTCATTGGAATGGACTCCCAGGAATCCCAGTTCCACAATAAATGTTTGTTTTCGTTGATAAAGTCCATAATTTATGTCCAAATACCTCATTTTTGTTCACGCGTTTAGTTCACAAATCCAAATTCAGGAGGCGCAGCACTTAGTCCAGACGAAAAGTCAAAAAGTTCCATTACAGTTCGTAGAAACACGTCAAACGATGTATAGGATCAATCTTTAGGATGTTTTTTATGATAAATCTTCAATAATATTCCAACCGGACAATTCCCTTGTCTTTAGAAATGAAAAGGAACACAGCTCACTTGCGCATGACTTGGCATTCTGCCAGACTTCTTAGTCAAACAGCTCTTATTCGCTCCCCCTTCACAGTAGAAGCATGAATAAATGTTCTAAAGACTGTTGACATCTAGTGGAAGCCTTAGGAAGTGTAATCGGACCAAATTTTACACTGTATATTGGATAGGCAAAGACTTGAAAACCTACAAACCTCAGATTTCCCACTTGCTGGTTGGATTTTTTCTCAGGTTTTTGCCTGCCATATGAGTAATGTTATACTCACAGACATCATTCAAACCGTTTTAGAAACTTCAGAGTGTTTTCTATCCAAATCTACTAACAATATGCATATCTTAGCTTCTGGGCCTGAGTAGCAGGCAGTTTACTCTGGGCACCTTATTCATCCAAGCTACTCAATACTGCCCCCCAGCCATAATACGTTTCTTGCCTAGTTAAATAAAATAAAAAGTGATCAATGCTGTTCAAGATTCTGCACAGATTATTATAGCAATTGTGAAGATCTCCACAGGCTTGCAACTTTTGCATGCTATCTTGAACATGTACGCTTTCTGTGATTACATAAGAAGACATCATAGTTACAGTAATCTCATATTGTGGCTATGGGGGCCTCCTGAGTGGCGCACTGGTCTAATGCATTGTAAATGATTCTGGTCGAGTCCAGGCTCTGTCACAGCAGGCTCTCAACCGGGAGACCCATGGAGCGGCGGACAATTGGCCCAGCGTCGTTTGGGTTAGGGGAGGGTTTCGCCGGCAGGGATGTCCCTGTCCCATCGCACACTAGCAACTCCTGTGGCAGGCAGGGTGCTGACACTGTCACCAGGTGTATGTGTTTCCAGCCGCACATTGGTGCGGCTGGCTTCCGGGTTAAGTGGGCATTGTGTCAAGAAGCAGTGAGGCTTGGTTGGGTTGTGTTTCGGAGGATGCACAGTTCTAAACCTTCGCCTCTCTCAAGTCCGTACGGGAGTTGCAGCGATGAGACAAGACTGTAACTATCAATTGAATACTGAGAGAAAGGGGTAATACAAAAATGTGGCAATGGATGTGTTGCTAATTTTCAGGTTGAATAAATACTGTTACATTTGAAAATAGCCTTCACTTTACAAAAGTAATAATTAATTGTGTTTGGTTGAGAATGCCAATATCAACATCTTTATTTAAAGTGCACTTAAAGTTTGATTTGAATTGATTTAGTTCTATTCTTTAAGTTAGATTTTTGTTTGAGATTGAGACGTGAATCCAACATATCAATTATACATTTGTAGACAAACTGGAATTAAAGACAAACTAAGTCCGTGGCAGAAATAACACTATCCAAACAGAAGATACATGGACATCTCTTTCAAATGTTGATATTTGGTTGTACTAACAACAATAATATCCTGTTTGTCTACAAACACATAATTTACGTATATGTTGGATTCATATCTCCATCAAAAATATAAGTATACGTTTCTAGTTATGACCTATAAAGTATGGTTACACTTCATTTGCTCTGTTGAACCTACGCTTTGGAATGACTGACAGCAACAGTATAATCTTTCTAGTTATTAAGCGATCTCTCAATAATCATGCTCACGATAGCATATTGGTAGTGTTCAGTGACAAATACAGTATCAAAGCTAAGCATTGCTGGGCCTGGTTACCTGGTTGAAAGCAAATGGATAGCTGTAGATATATAAACTCTCCAGTATGCCCAACGTATAGTTTGTTTCTGATAACTGATATAATGTTGAATATCTGACGTTGTTTCAAAGGTGGAAATTAAACATATTTTATGTTTAAAGGTATGTTGAAAATTATACAATGTATGTTGAAAATTGGTACCATGATTTCATAATCCTGTTATAAAAATGTGACTCTCAAAACAATGTATTTTCCACATAGATCTCCAAGTCACAATATGTTGACAAATTACATTGAAACAGTGGGCACCCACTTATTACTCCTCTCCTTGCTGACGGATTTTGTTATAATGTTCGAGTCATATGATCACGGCAAATAGTGTGCATTGCAGGATATTTGCATTAAATTAGAAAACTGCAAAAACACTACAGTAATTACTATAGTAGTGTAGTCACGATACCAGAATTCAGACTTAGGTACCAATACCAGGTTTAATATCACAATACTCGATACCACAACGATACTCAATACCAAAATGATACCAAAACGATACCATGGCAAAAGGCATATTATCCAAAGTCACAGACCGATATGAATATCATAAAATGTAAATGTTTTACGTATGTCAACATTTATCAGACACCCTTATCTTATCAAAATGTATTAATATTGCTTGCCTTCACATCAAACGTGGTCTCATGCTGCCAGCCTTTGGAATAATTGAGAATTGCATCACCATTGTTTTCAAACACGTACTATCAAAAGTAAGGGGATTCTATACCTGAGGTGAATGAAAAGTAATCCTTACTGAAGTGGTAATTACTCATAATAGCAAAATAATAGTAATAATATTATTAATTGTTTCATTTATAAGTAGTTAAATAAATCATTGCTCTTAGTACTTTGAGACTGCCATCTTTTTGGGGATATAGGGGTAACACTGAGAAGGCTAACACCCCGTCCAATGGGCGAAAACTCCAAAGGTAAGTACAGTCCAACATGATAAAATACAATCAGCTTGGAAACCCATGGGAGCATTTGCGCAAGAAGAAATGGGGGCTGACGTTTTGAATATCTCCTTTCTAATAGGGTTACATAACATTAAGAAGCCCCCCATTTTTTGCCCTTCGAACAGCCTCAATTCGTTGGGGAATGGACTCCCTGGCCCGTACTTCCTGACGTGCCGCTCCCAGGTGGTGAAGGTAGAAAACAACACCTCCACATCGCTGATCCTCAACACTGGGGCCCCACGAGGGTACGTGCTCAGCCCCCTCCTGTACTCCTTGTTCACTCATGACTGAGTGGCCAAGCATGCATCCAACTCAATCATCAAGTTTGCAGACAACACAACAGTAGTAGGCTTGATTACCAACAATGATGAGACAGCCTACAGGGAGGTAAGGGCTCTGGGAGTGTGGTGCCAGGAAAATAACCGCTCACTCAACGTCAACAAAACAAAGGAGATGATCGGGGACTTCAAGAAACTTCAGGAAACCGCAGATGGAGAACCCCACATCCACAGGACCACAGTGGAGAAGGTGGAAAGCTTCAAGTTCCTCAGCATACACATCATTAACAAACTGAAATGGTCCACCCACACAAGAGGCTCAATTTTGACTTGGCATCTAAAACCCTCACAAACTTTTACAGATGCACAAATGAGAGCATCCCGACGGGCTGTATCATCGCCTGGTATGGCAACTGCACCGCCCGCAACTGCAGCGCTCTCCAGAGGGTGGTGCGGTCTGCCCAACACATCACCGGGGGTAAATTACCTGCCCTCCAGGACACCTACAGCACCTGATGTCATAGGAAGGGTTACATTGTTACAACAACCACCCGAGCCAGTGCCTGTTCAACCCGCTATCATCCAGAAGGTGAGGTCAGTACAGGTAAATCAAAGCTGGGACCGAGAGACTGAAAAACAGCTTCTATCTCAAGGCCATCAGACTGTTAAAAAGCCATCACTTGCACATTAGAGGCTGCTGACTATATACATAGACTTGAAATCACTGGCCACGTTAATAAATGGAACACTAGTCACTTTAATAATGTTTACATATTTTGCATTACTCATCTCATATGTATATACTGTATTCTATTCTACTGTATCTTAGTCTATGCCGCTCTGACATTGCTTGTCCAAATATTTATGTATTCTTAATTCCATTATTTTACTTAGATTTGTGTGTATTGAGTATAAGTTGTGAAAGTGTTACATACAACTTGTTAGATAATACTGCACAGTAAGAGATAGAAACAAAAGCATTTCGGTACACATCTGCTAAACATGCTTGCTCCACTAAAAGTTTTATGATTATGCTGCGGGACTTAGAGGTAATTTGTGGTTTAGTACGGTACCCTGCATCATTACTTCATTGCTCCAGACGAGCGCAAGGGGGAGTTTGTAACGTCCTGACCAGAGTTCTTATGTGTTTTGCTTGTTTAGTGTTGGTCAGGACGTGAGCTGGGTGGGAATTCTATGTTGTGTGTCTAGTTCGTCTGTTTCTATGTTCAGCCTGATATGGTTCTCAATCAGAGACAGCTGTCAATTGTTGTCCCTGATTGAGAATCATATATAGGTGGCTTGTTTTGTGTTGGGGATTGTGGGTGGTTGTTTCCTGTCTCTGTGTTTGTGTTCTGCAACAGCTAGGACTGTGACGGTATGTTATTTTGTATAGTGTTTTTGTTTTGTCCAATAAATTCATTATGTCAAATTACCACGCTGCACATTGGTCCTCTGATCCTTCTCGCCTCTCCTCGTCTGAGGAGGAGGACGAAGTAGACTGCCATTACAGAGTTAGTATTGTGGCCTGCTGGAGATCATTTTGCAGGGCGCTGGCAGTGCACCTCCTTGCACAAAGACGGAGGTAGAGGTCCTGCTTCTGGGTTGTTGCCCTCCTACGGCATCCTCCACGTCTCCTGATGTACTGGCCTGTCTCCTGGTAGCGCCTCCATGCTCTGGACACTACGCTGAAAGACACAGCAAACCTTTTTGCCACAGCTCACATTGATGTGCCATCCTGGATGAACTGTACTACCTGAGCCACTTGTGTGGGTTGTAGACTCCGTCTCATGCTACCACTAGAGTGTGAGCACCGCCAGCATTCAAAAGTGACCAAAACATCAGCCAGTAAGCATAGGAACTGAGAAGTGGTCTGTGGTCACCACCTGCAGAATCACTCCTTTTTTGGGGGTGTCTTGCTAATTGCCTATAATTTCATTTACATTACATTTTACATTTAAGTCATTTAGCAGACGCTCTTATCCAGAGCGACTTACAAATTGGTGCATTCACCTTATGATATCCAGTGGAACAACCACTTTACAATAGTGCATCTAACTCTTTTAAGGGGGGGGGGGGGTTAGAAGGATTACTTTATCCTATCCTAGGTATTCCTTAAAGAGGTGGGGTTTCAGGTGTCTCCGGAAGGTGGTGATTGACTCCGCTGACCTGGCGTCGTGAGGGAGTTTGTTCCACCATTGGGGTGCCAGAGCAGCGAACAGTTTTGACTGGGCTGAGCGGGAACTGTACTTCCTCAGTGGTAGGGAGGCGAGCAGGCCAGAGGTGGATGAACGCAGTGCCCTTGTTTGGGTGTAGGGCCTGATCAGAGCCTGAAGGTACGGAGGTGCCGTTCCCCTCACAGCTCCGTAGGCAAGCACCATGGTCTTGTAGCGGATGCGAGCTTCAACTGGAAGCCAGTGGAGAGAGCGGAGGAGCGGGGTGACGTGAGAGAACTTGGGAAAGTTGAACACCAGACGGGCTGCGGCGTTCTGGATGAGTTGTAGGGGTTTAATGGCACAGGCAGGGAGCCCAGCCAACAGCGAGTTGCAGTAATCCAGACGGGAGATGACAAGTGCCTGGATTAGGACCTGCGCCGCTTCCTGCGTGAGGCAGGGTCGTACTCTGCGAATGTTGTAGAGCATGAACCTACAGGAACGGGTCACCGCCTTGATGTTAGTTGAGAACGACAGGGTATTGTCCAGGATCACGCCAAGGTTCTTAGCACTCTGGGAGGAGGACACAATGGAGTTGTCAACCGTGATGGCGAGATCATGGAACGGGCAGTCCTTCCCCGGGAGGAAGAGCAGCTCCGTCTTGCCGAGGTTCAGCTTGAGGTGGTGATCCGTCATCCACACTGATATGTCTGCCAGACATGCATAGATGCGATTCACCACCTGGTTATCAGAGGGGGGAAAGGAGAAGATTAATTGTGTGTCGTCTGCATAGCAATGATAGGAGAGACCATGTGAGGATATGACAGAGCCAAGTGACTTGGTGTACAGTAATCCCTCGTTTATCGCGGGGGTTACGTTCCCGAAAATGACCCGCGATAAGTGAAATCCGCGAAATAGAAAACTTTTTTTTTTTTACAATTAGCAACTATTACATGTATACAAATACAGTGACTCACGTGTAGGCCGTTTCACTGCTCTTCAGACTGGGCCGCTGCATCCTGACTGCGCTCTGCAGTGTTCTCTTCTTCTGAAGCCCGCGGTGCAGGTGTGTTTGTTCGGGAGAAGAACATAGTGATATGCAGCTGTTGTCGCTCTTTTTTCTTCTTTGCAAAAAGATCCTTGTACACCGACATGCCACCATCGATTACGTTGGAGAACTGTAATGAACGGCTCATCAAAGGGTCCCATTCCTCAGCTACTCGCTTAAGTTCAGTGGCCATTCGCACCATGGTTGCTAAGCGATGTACGTACACATAACTGCACGAGACGACAAAATGATAGCACAATTCGTAGCATGTTTTGATACAAGAAGCGGGAGTGAGTTTTTAGCGAATCAGAATGCAGAGCACAATGCACCAAAAAAAAAAAAAATGCATTATGAAAATCCGCGAAATAGCGAATCCGCGATAAGTGAACCGCGAAGTGGCGAGGGATCACTGTATAGCGAGAATAGGAGAGGGCCTAGAACAGAGCCCTGGGGGACACCAGTGGTGAGAGCACGTGGTGCGGAGACAGATTCTCGCCACGCCACCTGGTAGGAGCGACCTGTCAGGTAGGACGCAATCCAAGCGTGGGCCGCGCCGGAGATGCCCAGCTCGGAGAGGGTGGAGAGGAGGATCTGATGGTTCACAGTATCAAAGGCAGCCGATAGGCCTAGAAGGATGAGAGCAGAGGAGAGAGAGTTAGCTTTAGCAGTGCGGAGCGCCTCCGTGACACAGAGAAGAGCAGTCTCAGTTGAATGACTAGTCTTGAAACCTGACTGATTTGGATCAAGAAGGTCATTCTGAGAGAGATAGCAGGAGAGCTGGCCAAGGACGGCACGTTCAAGAGTTTTGGAGAGAAAAGAAAGAAGGGATACTGGTCTGTAGTTGTTGACATCGGAGGGATCGAGTGTAGGTTTTTTCAGAAGGGGTGCAACTCTCGCTCTCTTGAAGACGGAGGGGACGTAGCCAGCGGTCAAGGATGAGTTGATGAGCGAGATGAGGTAAGGGAGAAGGTCTCCGGAAATGGTCTGGAGAAGAGAGGAGGGGATAGGGTCAAGCGGGCAGGTTGTTGGGCGGCCGGCCGTCACAAGACGCGAGATTTCATCTGGAGAGAGAGGGGAGAAAGAGGTCAAAGCACAGGGTAGGGCAGTGTGAGCAGAACCAGCGGTGTCGTTTGACTTAGCAAACGAGGATCGGATGTCGTCGACCTTCTTTTCAAAATGGTTGACGAAGTCATCAGCAGAGAGGGAGGAGGGGGGAGGAGGGGGGAGGATTCAGGAGGGAGGAGAAGGTGGCAAAGAGCTTCCTAGGGTTAGAGGCAGATGCTTGGAATTTAGAGTGGTAGAAATTGGCTTTAGCAGCAGAGACAGAAGAGGAGAATGTAGAGAGGAGGGAGTGAAAGGATGCCAGGTCCGCAGGGAGGCGAGTTTTCCTCCATTTCCGCTCGGCTGCCCGGAGCCTTGTTCTGTGAGCTCGCAATGAGTCGTCGAGCCACGGAGCAGGAGGGGAGGACCGAGCCGGCCTGGAGGATAGGGGACATAGAGAGTCAAAGGATGCAGAAAGGGAGGAGAGGAGGGTTGAGGAGGCAGAATCAGGAGATAGGTTGGAGAAGGTTTGAGCAGAGGGAAGAGATGATAGGATGGAAGAGGAGAGAGTAGCGGGGGAGAGAGAGCGAAGGTTGGGACGGCGCGATACCATCCGAGTAGGGGCAGTGTGGGAAGTGTTGGATGAGAGCGAGAGGGAAAAGGATACAAGGTAGTGGTCGGAGACTTGGAGGGGAGTTGCAATGAGATTAGTGAAAGAACAGCATCTAGTAAAGATGAGGTCAAGCGTATTGCCTGCCTTGTGAGTAGGGGGGGAAGGTGAGAGGGTGAGGTCAAAAGAGGAGAGGAGTGGAAAGAAGGAGGCAGAGAGGAATGAGTCAAAGGTAGACATGGGGAGGTTAAAGTCACCCAGAACTGTGAGAGGTGAGCCATCCTCAGGAAAGGAACTTATCAGGGCGTCAAGCTCATTGATGAACTCTCCAAGGGAACCTGGAGGGCGATAAATGATAAGGATGTTAAGCTTGAAAGGGCTGGTAACTGTGACAGCATGGAATTCAAAGGAGGCGATAGACAGATGGGTCAGGGGAGAAAGAGAGAATGTCCACTTGGGAGAGATGAGGATCCCAGTGCCACCACCCCGCTGACCAGAAGCTCTCGGGGTGTGCGAGAACACGTGGGCAGACGAGGAGAGAGCAGTAGGAGTAGCAGTGTTATCAGTGGTAATCCATGTTTCCGTCAGTGCCAAGAAGTCGAGGGACTGGAGGGAAGCATAGGCTGAGATGAACTCTGCCTTGTTGGCCGCAGATCGGCAGTTCCAGAGGCTGCCTGAGACCTGGAACTCCACGTGGGTCGTGCGCGCTGGGACCACCAGGTTAGAGTAGCAGCGGCCACGCGGTGTGAAGCGTTTGTATGGTCTGTGCAGAGAGGAGAGGACAGGGATAGACAGACACATAGTTGACAGGCTACAGAAGAGGCTACGCTAATGCAAAGGAGATTGGAATGACAAGTGGACTACACGTCTCGAATGTTCAGAAAGTTAAGCTTACGTTGCAAAAAATCTTATTGACTAAAATGATATAGTACTGCTGGCTGGTGAAATAGGCTAGCTAGCAGTGGCTGCGTTGTTGACTTTGTTTGAAAGTGTAGCTGGCTAGGTAACCTCTAACTGGCTAGGTAACCTCGACAATTACTCTAGACTACACAATTATCTTGGATACAAAGACGGCTATGTAGCCAGCTAAGATCAAACAAATCAAACTGTTGTACTGTAATGAAATTAAATGTTATACTACCTGTGGAGCAAAGCGGAATGCAACTACTCGCTCCAACCCGGAAGTGCGTATCGTAGAGGGAGAGGCAATAGAAGTGTTGTTTCTTGTATTATTGTCTTTTGTGTCTTTAGAGGACTGCTTCGCCTTAATGTCCCTTTTCCCCCCTTTCCCTTTTCTTCTGTCCTTATTTTGTCCCACTTTGTCCCACTTTGTCCCTTCTTTGTCCCTTCTTCTCTTCTGCCAACTAGACACTCCTTGTTAGCTAGCTAGCTTCTTCCAGGAATTTCCACCTTTTGTCTATTCCATTTGCACAACAGCATGTGAAATGTATTGTCAATCAGTGTTGCTTCCTAAGTGGACAGTTTGATTTCACAGAAGTGTGATTGACTTGGTGTTACATTGTGTGGTTTAAGTGTTCCCTTTATTTTTTTGAGCAGTGTATATTGGTCATGGCTCCCGAGTGGCGCACAATGGGATTGCCTTGCCTTGCCTTGCCTTGGGGAAGAAAAGCTGGTTGATAAGGGAGGAGGAGGAACTAATAATGGTGCTGACTAGGGAATTAAAACAATGTAACTTTATGCTTTTGTTAATAAAATAATGATAGAAATACTCTTTCAAAATGCTGATGTTTATTTAGTTATGGATCCATAACGAATTTAAATGGGAATAAATATCCCCGAATTACAGAAATATCCTCCAGTCATCTAGATGTAATTATTGGCAGAGAGTCATGTCACATTTTTCGATATACTCTAGGCCTACCATAGGCGACATGAGTCTCACTCGTGTTGAGGAATGTGGTGTTAGAAGTGGTGTAGGTCTTATTTAAAGAGCATATTGAAGTTAGAAACAATAAGGTTTGAAGCAATAGCCTACAACTATTTTAGCCCCGTTTCGCTTTTCGAAAAGAATGCGACAAGAATGGGGACTGCTCTTGATAAATCATTGAGATTATTATTTTCACTGAATCTCTATTGATATAATATTACAATTAGGGTGTAGTAATGTCATGCTCTTAGTTTAACCTTTATTTAACTAGGCAAGTTAGTTAATGTTAAAAAATACCAAAAGTTGTATTACAAAAGTAGTTTGACATTTTTTGGCAAAGTTTACAGGTAACCTTTGAGATATTTGTCATCACGTTTGAGCAAGTTGGAACCGGTGTTTTTCTGGATCAAACGCGCCAAATAAATTGACATTTTGGATATATATATATATCGATGGAATTATTCGAACAAAGGGACTATTTGTGATGTTTATGGGACATATGAGTGCCAACAACAGAAGCTCGTCAAAGGTAAGGCATGAATTATATTTTTATTTCTGCGTTTTGTGTCGCACCTGCTGGGTTGAAATGCTTTCACCCTTTTGTTTACTATGGTGCTATGCTCAGATAATAGCATCGTATAATTTCGCTGAAAAGCCTATTTGAATTCTGTCATGTTGGCTGGATTCACAACCAGTGTAGCTTTAATTTGGTATCTTTCATGTGTGATTTAATGAAAGTTTGATTTTATAGTAATTTTCATAGTAATTAATTTTAATTTGGTGCTCTGCATTTTCTCAGGCTTTTTGCCAAAGATACAGTAGCGTCTTGCCTACACTCAGATTTTTGGATATAAATATGAACTTGCCTAAACTCAGATTTTTGGATATAAATATGAACTTTACCGAACAAAAAATACATGTATTGTGTAACGTGAAGTCCTATGAGTGTCATCTGATGAAGATTATCAAAGGTTAGTGATTAATTGTATCTCTTTCTTATTTTTGTTACTGCTCTCTATAGCTGGAAAAATGGCTGTCTGTTTCTGTGACTTGGCTCATACCTAACATAATCGTTTGGTGTGCTTTCGTCGTAAAACCTTTTTGAAATCGGACACTTTGGCTGGATTTACAACAAGTGTAGCTTTAAAATGGTGTAAAATACTTGTATGCTTGAGGAATTTGAATTATGCGATTTCTGTTGTTTTGAAATTGGCGCCCTGCAGTGTCACTGGCTGTTGACGAGGTGGGACGCTACCGTCCCACATACCCTAGAGAGGTTAACTTCTACTGCCTCAGAAACCCGGATCCGGGAGCACCCCCCACCCCCCACACACTGTTTAGCATAGCTAGCATAGCTTCACAAGTAGATAGTAGCATCTAAATATCATTAAATCACAAGTCCAAGACACCAGATGAAAGATACAGATCTTGTGAATAAAGCCACCATTTCCGATTTTTAAAATGTTTTACAGGGAAGACACAATATGTAAAGATGTACATCTATTACCTAAAAACACATTAGCATAATCCACCATCTTTTATTTGTCCACCAACACCAGTAGCCATCACCAATTCGGCTAAACTAAGATATTTATAGCCCCTAACCAACAAAAAAACTCATTAGATGACAGTCTGATAACATATTTATGGTATGGGATAGGTTTTGTTAGAAAAATGTGCATATTTCAGGTAGCTGCCATAGGTTACAATTGCACCCACCGTCACAAATGGACTAGAATAATTACAATGAGCAACGTGTTTACCTAACTACTAATCATCAAACATTTCGTAAAAATACACAGCATACACTAATCGAAAGACACAGATCCTGTGAATACAGACAATATTTCAGATTTTCTAAGTGTCTTACAGCGAAAACACAATAAATCGTTATATTAGCATACCACATGTTCAAACATTACCCCAGCATTGATTCTAGCCAAAGAGAGCGATAAAAGTCAACATCGCCAAAAGATATTAATTTTTTCACTAACCTTCTCAGAATTCTTCCGATGACACTCCTGTAACATCATTTTACAATATACATATACAGTTTGTTCGAAAAGGTGCATATTTAGCCATACAAAACCGTGGTTACACAATGAAAATAGTAGCAAAACAAGCCTGAAAATGTCGGTCGCCATCTTTCAGAGTGATCTAGTTTAATTAATAGCTAATCATATACTTGACTAAAAAATACAGGGTTTACAGGAATCGAAAGACAAATTAGTTCTTAATGCAACCGCTGATTTACATTTTTAAAATTATCCTTACTTTTCAATACAGGGTTCGCCAAGTGAAGCTATACCAAACAAAATGGCGAAATGTGCGTTTAAAATATTTCGACAGAAACACGATTTATCATATTAAATATTGCTTACTTTGAGCTGTTCTTCCATCAGATTCTTGGGCAATGTATCCTTTCTATGTTATAAACGTCTTTTGGTCGATAGATGTCCTCTGTCCTTCGAAATGTCCACCACCAACGACCGACACCCCAAAACGTGTCCAAAGTTTCAGAGTGCACAACAAATAAATTCCTCAAAATCGCACTAAAACGATTATAAATTGCTATAAAACGTTTCAAATTAACTACATTATGATGTTTTTAACACCTAAAACGAGTAAAAACATGACCGGAGAATTATTGCTGGTTAGAAAACGATTTGGAACGAGGCAGGTCCGATGCCCTTCACGCTTCAGGCGCACGACGAGAAAGGGCGGTCTCTATACATTTTGGTCTTTTATACTGGCTGTGAATATCCCATCGATTCCATTGAAAGCGTGATGACGTACAGACACCCAGAGGAAGACGTAGGCAGTGTCGGTTTCTTCATAGCATTCACTGTCGCCTTAAAAACAGACCCCAGATCAGAGGTAAAAAAAATTGAAATCTGAACCCTGTCATGAAAAGTGCTGTAGAAATTGTTCTGTACAACTCAGAGACAAAATTTCAACTTCTATAGAAACTAGAAGGTGTTTTCTATCCAATAATAACAATAATATGCATATTGTACGATCAAGAATTTAGCACGAGGCAGTTTAATTTGGAGACACAAATATGCTAATGCGGAACAGCACCCCCTATAGTTCCAAGAGGTTAATGCAACCGCTGTGTCAGATTTCAAAAAAACTTTACGGAAAAAGCAAACCATGCAATAATCTGAGACTGCGCTCAGAACAATAGTCAATTTAGCCGGCATGTTGGAGTCAACAGAAACCAGAAATTACATGATAAATGTTCCCTTACATTGGAGGATCTTCATCAGAATGCACTCCCAGGTCCACAATAAATGTTTGTTTTGTTCGATAATGTCCGTTATTTATGTCCAAATTCCTCCTTTTGTTAGGCGTTTGGTATACATATCCAAACGCTTGTTCTGGTCGAGCGTTACTTCGGACAAAAACTTCAAAAAGTTATATTACAGGTCGAAGAAACATTTCAAACTAAGTACAGAATCAATCATTAGGATGTTTTAATCAACCATCTTCAATAAAGTTCCAGCCGGAGAATTCCTTTGTGTCTTGAGGAGGAACAACAAACCTGTGGTGCCATATTCTTTCCATTTTTTAATAATGGATTTAATGGTGCTTTGTGTGATGTTCAAAGTTTCTGATCTTTTTGTATAACCCAACCCTGATCTGTACTTCTCCACAACTTTGTCCCTGACCTGTTTGGAGAGCTCCTTGGTCTTCATGGTGCCGCTTGCTTAGTGATGCCCCTTGCTTAGTGATGTTGCAGACTCTGGGGCCTTTCAGAACAGGTGTGTATATATACTGAAATCATGTGACAGTTAGATTGCACACAGGGTGACTTAATTTGAACTAATTATGTGACTTCTGAAGGTAATTGGTTGCACCAGATCTTATTTAGGGGTGTCATAGCAAAGGGGGTAAATACATATGCACACACCACTTTCTGTTTTAATTTTTATTTTTATTTTTTATTTATTTTTTTCATTTCACTTCACCAATTTGGAATATTTTGTGTATGTCCATTAAATGAAATCCAAATAAAAATCCATTTAATTACAGGTTGTAATGCAACAAAATATGAAAAACACCAAGGGGATGAATACATTTGCTAGGCACTGTATTAAGTGTGTGCCCTCAGGCCCCTACTCTACTACCACATATCCACAACACAAAATATGTGTGTGTATAGTGCATATGTTTATTGTGTCTTTGCCTATGTTTGTTGCTTCACAGTACCCGCTGTTCCATTCGGTGTATCTTTATCTGTTTTTTCACATTTTACTGCTTGCATGTTAAGTGTACATGAGTGTTATCATAGTAATAAATTATCATTTTTTGCAGTTAAATGACATACTGTAGACAAATACTATTGATTTTAAACCACATTTTTGTCCAATTTACACCTAATCTAGTAATCACACCAGTACCCAGAAAAGGTTGGGAACCACTGGGCTAGATTATAGGGAAAAATGGTGTATAATATAGTAGTCAAACCTATCGATGTTACATTGAGCTGGGGGAATGGAATATGAATGACATTAAATGGCACCGACCACAACTGATGCACAGTCACAAGTCTCAGTCACACACATACACAGTTGTCACACACAAAAGGAGATGGGTACCAAAAAAACACACTTTCTCTCTCCTGACAATCCCAGCTATTGTTTCGACCAGCATAACACACTCACAGAGAAAAACAGACATGGTGTCTAGGGGGGTGATATCATCACAGGATTTCCCCGCTGATGTTATACACACACATATAGACTAGATACAGTAAAGAATTTCCACTTTATCCTCACATTCTCATACATATAAATCTATAATTTCATTCTTCCTCCCCTCCATCCTTCCAGCTATCAGTATTCACTCAGCTGTCACAAACAGAGGTTAAAAACTAAGAAATAAAAGGGGACAGTGAGTGCAGTCAGCCAGCGAAAGGATGGGAAGGGTACTGAAGGGATAACAGAGGGTTCATTTGCACTCACCTGAGTGTGTGGCACCATGGGGAAAAGGTTAAGGGTTGTGGGTCTCTTAGGGCGGTATATATCCATGGTTACTAGAAGCGGGTCCTCGGTTACTGGCAAGGGTGCTGTGGAAGATGGCTTAGATGACCTCTTGTCGTCACGGTATCCATCGGCCCCGTCAATCAGATCCAAATGGAGCATCTCGGCCTGGAGCTGGCCGACAGCACCCAGCTCCGCCTTCCCCACCACACTATTGTGGCCCCGCCTCACACAGCCCTGCAGGGATTGGACGATCCTCACGTCAGTCAGTGCAGAGAGAGAGAAAGGCAACGGAAGATACAAGCAGAGACACACAAAGGGAGGTAAAGATTGAGAGAGAGACAGAGGAAATAGAACAAGACGAGAAGGTAGAGAGAGGGATGGAGGAAGGAGGAAATAGGGGGGATGGAGGATTGAGTTGGCCAATTAGAGGCTGATCTGACATCAGCTTGCACACTGTCACTGCCGACGCTGAGCCACTTATATCAGGGAGAGAAAAATAGAGCGGGAAAGAGCCAAATGGAGAGGCAGACACTATTCATAGCAGCAGTTTGTTTACTGACTGTATCTACATAAATGGATTGATGGACATGAATGCCACTACTTGTAGAGCTCAACATCACTCTTTCTCTGAGGTGCTGGAAATAACTGAAGGTACACACACACAAAGCATACTGTAAAATATTGTGCATTGTGGGAAAATGTTGTGGACAAGGAAATCATTGTATTTTTAGTGATATTGTAATTCCACCCCACAGAATACAATACTTTTGCATGATATTATTGTTTCTGGCTCATTTACATATTTTGAGACGTGCCTTGAAAATGGCTATATTTGTTGCATCTCTTAGTCAGAGTGCAGTACCAATTTAACTGATAGGAGTGCCTCATCAATTTAAAATGTATAGCGGACAGATTGGAGTGGCAGCAAGTCATGGTTGAGCATTTTGCCATGTACTTTTTGTATGTTGCCATTTAGTCACTGCCAGTCTGGAAGCCTTTGCTAAAATCGCAATGCAGTCAAAATTCTGTTTTTGATGTGTTTTGTATCATATTGTACAACAGCTGATGAAACTAACACTGTAAAAAGTGTAAATATGTTATCAGTGTTATTTCCTGATAGTTGCTGATTGATATTAATATTAGTTGCACTCTACACCGGCACCTCTAATCAGCAGGTTTGCATGGGCAGGAGTTTCGGCTTACCATGGTGACACCACCATGTTGTAAATTGGTTTATAGACCAAAAACAGAGTACCAAACCTCTCTGCCAATAACAGCACGTTTTCAGTTTTCACGTCCTACTCAGATCAGTCCCAGAAGGTCCTAGCAAAATTCTTGCTTGAATTTGTTTTTTTGCCACACATTTTCGGCGGATTTCCATTTTATTGGAAATCTATTACAGTAAGGTACTTAATTGTTACCCAGAAATGATTTGATATTGATAGAAAAATGTCTGCATTGAGCGTTTAAGGCCTCTAGAAGTGCAAGGGATATAAAAAAAACTAAATATGAGTTTATATATTGACCAACTCAGTGGTCTTGTGGTTTGAATGTCCGCCCTGAGATTGGAAGATTGGGAGTTTGATCCCCGGCCGTATTATACCAAAGACTGTAAAAATGGGACCCAGTGCAGCTCTGCATGGCACTCAGCTTTAAGGAGCTTTATTGGGGGTAAGGCCCTGCGATATGCTAGCATCCTGTCCAGGGGGTGTACTTGTAAACCAAGCTACATCATTCTACAGAAACAGGAGATAGGCTCCTGCTCCTATGAGCCGTTCCGGCTCACACAAGCCAAGGCTAGTGCAAGGCTAACTACTTATTCATTGATATGCTGTAATTAATATGTAAACACCTTACCTACCAGTCGCCAACCTGCTTGCACCAATCACGTATAAATACAGTAAAATACAAACCCCCTCTCCCCTTAATTGTAACGGGTGACGCTCTCCTCATCCTCGGACGAGGTGAGGAGAGAAGGATCCTCAGACCAAAACGCAGGCTTAGGGAAATAAGCCATCTTTATTATAAAATATGATGGCAACACGAAACGAAACAAAACACTTTAACAAGCTTACAAAATAACAAAACGACGTTGACGCAACCTGAACATAAACTTACATAACTAAACATAAACTTACGTACAGGAAAACAGACGACATCGAAACGAAACAAACAAACGCTACAGTCCTATGTGGTACGAACATACATACAGACACAGGAGACAATCACCCACAAACAAACAGTGAAAATGCCCTACCTAAATATGACTCTTAATTAGAGGCAAACGCAAACCACCTGCCTCTAATCAAGAGCCATACCAGGCAAACCGAAACCAACATAGAAACAGATAACATAGAATGCCCACCCAACCTCACGTCCTGACCAACTAACACACAAAAACTAACATAAATAGGTCAGGAACGTGACAGTACCCCCCCCACAAGGTGCGAACTCCGGACGCACCAGCACAAAGTCTAGGGGAGGGTCTGGGTGGGCATCTAACCACGGTGGTGGCTCAGGCTCCGGGCGCGGTTCCCACCCCACCATAATCCATCCTAGCCCCCTCCCTTCAAGAATGTCCACCCTCTTACTTCCCCCACAAAATCCTCCTAATAACAAATCTAATAATGACAATACCGGGACAGAGAGATAAACCAAGACAGAGGGATAGATAAGACTATAGAGGTAGATAAAGATAGAGAGGGAGATTAGGATAGAGGGGCAACTCCGGACTGAAAGGCAGCTCCGGACAGAGAGACAGCTCTGGACTGATGGGCAGTTCTGGGTATCCAGCCTTTTCAGGCTGAAGGACAGCTCATGGCTGACTGACGAATCTCGATGCTCATGGCTGGCTGACGGCTCTCGACGCTCATGGCAGGCTGACGGCTCTCGACGCTCATGGCAGGCTGACGGCTCTCGACGCTCATGGCAGGCTGACGGCTCTCGACGCTCATGGCAGGCTGACGGCTCTCGACGCTCATGGCAGGCTGACGGCTCTCGACGCTCATGGCAGGCTGACGGCTCTCGACGCTCATGGCGCTCTGACGGCTCTGGCTGCTCATGGCTCTGACGGCTCTGGCTGCTCATGGCTCTCTGACGGCTCTGGCTGCTCATGGCTCTCTGACGGCTCTGGCTGCTCATGGCTCTCTGACGGCTCTGGCAGATCCTGTCTGGTTGGCGGCTCTGGCAGATCCTGTCTGGTTGGCGGCTCTGGCAGATCCTGTCTGGTTGGCGGCTCTGGCAGATCCTGTCTGGTTGGCGGCTCTGGCAGATCCTGTCTGGTTGGCGGCTCTGGCAGATCCTGTCTGGTTGGCGGCTCTGGCAGATCCTGTCTGGTTGGCGGCTCTGGCAGATCCTGTCTGGCTGACGGCTCTGGCGGCTCCTGTCTGGCTGACGGCTCTAGCGGCTCCTGTCTGGCTGACGGCTCTAGCGGCTCCTGTCTGGCTGACGGCTCTGTAGGCTCATGGCAGACGGGCGGCTTTGCAGGCTCATGGCAGACGGGCGGCTTTGCAGGCTCCTGGCAGACGGATGGCTCAGACGGCGCTGGGGAGACGGATGGCTCAGATGGCGCTGGGGAGACGGATGGCTCAGATGGCGCTGGGGAGACGGATGGCTCAGATGGCGCTGGGGAGACGGATGGCTCAGATGGCGCTGGGGAGACGGATGGCTCTGGCCGGATATGGCGCACTGTAGACCTGGTGCGTGGTGCCAGAACTGGAGGCACCGTGCTAATGACAAGCACCTTCCTACTAGTGCGGGGAGCAGGGACAGGGCACACTGTATTCTCAAAGCCTACTCTATCCCTGATGCGTGGTACCGGCACTGGTGACGCCGGGCTGAGGACAAGCACATCAGGATTAGTAGGGGGAGAATATACAGTGTGTACAGGGCTCTGGAGACGCACTGGTAGCTTAGTGCGTGGGGCCGGAACTGGAGGCACCGGGCTAGATACACGCACTACAGGGAGAGTGCGTGGAGGAGGAACAGGGCTCAGGATACGCACTGGTAGCCTAGTGCGTAGTGTATACACTGTAGGTACTAGGCTGGGGCGGGGAGGTGGTGCCGGAAATACCGGACTGTGGAGGCGTACTGGCACTCTTGAGCATTGAGCTTGCCCAACCTTACCTGGTTGAATGCTCCCGGTTGCCCGACCAGTGCGGGGAGGTGGAATAACCCGCACCGGCCTATGTAGGCGAACCGGGGAAACCATGCGTAAGGCAGGTGCCATGTATACCGGCCCGAGGAGACGCACTGGAGACCAGACGAGTTGAGCCGGCCTCATGACACCTGGCTCAATACCCAATCTAGCCCTACCAGTGCGGGGAGGTGGAATAACCCGCACTGGGCTATGCACTCGTACAGGAGACACCGTGCGCTCTACTGCGTAACACGGCGCCTGCCCGTACTCCCGCTCTCCACGGTAAGCCTGGGAAGTGGGCGCAGGTCTCCTACCTGCCCTTGGCCCACTATCTCCTAGCCCCCCCCCCAAGAAATTTTTGGGAATTACTTACGGGCTTTTTCGGCTTCCGTGCCAGACGCGTTCCCTCATAGCTCCGGTTCCTCTCCCAGATAGCCTCTGCTCTCCTCAATGCCTCCACCTGTTCCCATGGGAGGCGATCCCTCCCAGCCAGGATCTCCTCCCAAGTGTAGCAACCCTTTCCATCCAAAACGTCTTCCCATGTCCATTGCTCCTTTCTCTCCTGTCCCTTACTCCGTTTCGTTTTCCCTTGCCGCTTGGTCTTAGCGTGTTGGTGGGTGATTCTGTAACGGGTGACGCTCTCCTCATCCTCGGACGAGGTGAGGAGAGAAGGATCCTCAGACCAAAACGCAGGCTTAGGGAAATAAGCCATCTTTATTATAAAATATGATGGCAACACGAAACGAAACAAAACACTTTAACAAGCTTACAAAATAACAAAACGACGTTGACGCAACCTGAACATAAACTTACATAACTAAACATAAACTTACGTACAGGAAAACAGACGACATCGAAACGAAACAAACAAACGCTACAGTCCTATGTGGTACGAACATACATACAGACACAGGAGACAATCACCCACAAACAAACAGTGAAAATGCCCTACCTAAATATGACTCTTAATTAGAGGCAAACGCAAACCACCTGCCTCTAATCAAGAGCCATACCAGGCAAACCGAAACCAACATAGAAACAGATAACATAGAATGCCCACCCAACCTCACGTCCTGACCAACTAACACACAAAAACTAACATAAATAGGTCAGGAACGTGACATTAATGAATTGAATTAATCTATTCATGAATTCCAATTACAGATGCATGAACTCTTTTACAGAATAATACAGTTAATTTGACAGTTCTGTATTGTGTGTAGTTGCTCTGATATTACAGTAACTTACAGGCAGTTAATGGCAAGTAAATTACTGTGAATATTACAGTAACCCCTTTACAGTGTACGTCAACCTTATTCCTCAGTATACATATTTGCGTGCAAATAATAATCTAGCATACTGTTGATAAATGTAACAGATTGGGACGGTTGCGGTAGTGTGCCCTTAAGCAGAGCATGCAGTTATCAGGAGTAAGTAAACAATAAAGAGATTGTAATAGTACTGTATAACGTTTGGGTTTGCAATTACCTGGAAGTGCAGTTGACAGGCGTTGACTGTAAACCTAAAGGGCAGTCTGTATATATTGGTATATACAGTATGGTGGTCCCCAGCACTTGTTTTGGTATACAGTTGAGGGATAGGGAAATGTATTCCCTCTTAAATTCATAGAAAGGGCTCCAGATGCAAGGACTGAGAATCAGCTATATCCAAGAGATGTAACCGTATTATGAAGCTATACAATGTTCATTTAATTATTGTTGTTTGTTAACAATGAATTTATAAAACCTTATATTCTGGGCTATGGTAAAAACAGGTGTTAGTGTAACGTCTGCTTCCAACTCACACTCTCAAACACGTAGATCCCCTGAACGCAGCTCACATTCCAACTCACACTCTCAAACACCTAGATCCCCTGAACGCAGCTCACTCTCCAGATCCCAATCACCTGAATTCTGATCACCTGTTCACACACCTGTATGTCATTATCACACACTATTTAGTTCAGTTCTTTGCACCCCATCACTGTGTGGTATTTTTCATTTTGTGACGCCACGTCTTTCAGAGCGCTGTTTGTCCTGTGATTTACTCCTCCTCTGTGTGATAGTTTTTGCCTGCCTCAGTAACGCCGCCTTTTGCCTATTCCCTGCCTGTACTTTAGCCTATTGGATTTCCTGTTATCTACCTATTGCCTGATCTCTCAGACTACATTACTAGCCATTTCCCTGCCTGTACTGTTGCCTGTTTGGACCCCCTGTGTATGACCTTCTGCCTGCCCCTGGACCCAGCTACCTGCCTCCTCCTGTGGTCCTTTGCAATAAACACCTGCTGCGCCCTGCGCTTGAAACCAACTCTGTCTCCCCTCGTGTACAGGTAGGGTAACCGAGGCATTTTATAGTTTATATTCTTCAATAATTAATGGGACAATATTAAGAATTTAAATGACCACTGAACAGCTGTACAAATCCCAGACTGTAGCTGAAAGAGACACCCAGTGCAGGTGTAATATGTTACGATGTGGACGCTATTCTGCATCTACAATATACTCCTATCTCAGAGCTATATAATCAGTCAGTTGGACAGCTGGTGCATCTGAATAGCCACCTCCATCTTCCAAAAAATTGGTGATTCAAATATTCAATGGCCATAGTCCAATATCGAACATTTCTGCTTTAAAATGTATAGGGTTGTGTTTTTTTTAAATTAACTGTATTTTTTATTTTTTACAGTCCCATCGCTGCAACTCCCGTATGGACTCAGGAGAGGTGAAGGTCGAGAGCCATGTGTCCTCCGAAACACGACCCCGCCAAGCCGCACTGCTTCTTGACAGACTGTGTGCTTAACCCGGAAGTCAGCCACACCAATGTATTGGAGGAAACACCGTACAGTGCGCCCAGCCAATCGCTAGAGCCCGATGGGACAAGGACATCCCACCCGGATGATGCTGTGACAATTGTGCAGCGCCTCATGTGTCTCCCAGTCGCGGCCGGCTGCGACACAGCCTGGCCATCGAACCGGGGTCAGTAGTGACGCCTTTAGAGCTGCTGTGCTGTAGACCGCTGCACCACTTGGGAGGCTTGTATAGGGTCCTATTGAATTACAGTAAATGCCTGTCTACTCTCACAACCACCCCTCACTCCTAATAACCGTTGGTTGATGCAAAAACAGATTGCTATAACATATGTGGTTAACTGACATTCTGCCATTGTGAGATCTGGCATGTGTCTGCAATGTAGTTTGGCAGGAACACCACCACAGCCTGAGGATCTTGATGCCTGGCGTTGCATTGGCCAATCACCAGTTTTTTTTTGACAAAGACATAATAGGGGACTTGCTTCCATTCAGCCAGAAGAGCTTTAGGGAGGTTGGGCACTGATGTTGGGCGATTAGGCCTGGCTCGCAGTCTGCATTCCAATTCATCCCAAAGGTTTTGGATGGAGTTGAGGTCAGGGCTCTGTGTAGGCCAGTCAAGTTTTTCCACACTGATCTCGACAAACCATTTCCTTATGGATCTCGCTTTGTGCACAGGGGCAATGTCATTCTGAAACAGGAAAGGGCCTTCCCCAAACTGTTGCCACAAAGTTGGAAGCACAGAATCGTCTAGAATGTAATTGTATGCTGTAGTGTTAAGATTTCCCTTCACTGGAACTAAGGGACCTAGCCCAAATCATGAAGAACAGCCCCAGACCATTATTCTTCCTCCACAAAACTTTAGTTGTCACTATGCATTGGGGAAGGTAGCGTTCTCCTGGCATCCGCCAAACCCAGATTCATCTGTCGGACTGCCAGATGGTGAAGCGTGATTCATCACTCCAGAGAATGTGTTTCCACTCCTCCAGAGTCCAATGGTGGTGAGCTTTACACCACTCCAGACAATTCTTGGCATTGCACATGGTGAGCTTAGGCTTATGTGCGGCTGAACGGCCATGGAAACCAATTTAATGAAGCTCCTGACGAAAAGTTATTGTACTGACGATGCTTCCAGAGGCAGCTTCAGCACTCGGCGGTCCCGTTCTGTGAGCTTGTGTGGCCTACCACTTCGTGGCTAAGCCATTGTTTCTCCTAGGCCTTTCCAATTAACAGCTTTTACATTTGACCGGGGCAGTGCAAGTAGGGCAGAAATTTGATTGGAAGGTGGTATCCTATGACGGTTCCATGTTGAAAGTCACTGATCTCTTCAGCAAGGTAATTCTACTGACAATGTTTGTCTATGGAGATTGCATGGCTGTATGCCCGATTTTTAAACATCTGTCAGCAACGGTGTGGCTGAAATAGCTGAATCCACCAATTTGAAGGGCTGTCCACATACTTTTTTGCCATGTAGTGCATCCTGTATGTGTATTACCAAACACAAGCTACATAAGGAAGGTTTATCTTCATAATGCTAGGAGGTTTTTGAAATAGAAGATACCAGTTCTATTATGAACTGGGTGGTTCGAGTCCTAAATGCTGATTGGCTGACAGCCGTGGTATCAGACCGTGAACCACAGGTATGACAACACATTTCTTTGTACTGCTCTAATTACATTGGTAACCAGTTTATAATAGCAATAAGGCATATCGGGGGTTAGTGGTATATGGCCAATACACCACTAATATACCAATGTACCACGGCTGAAGGCTGTATCCAAACACTCTGCATTGCGTCGTACATATGAAGCGTGTTCCAACGCTGCGTATATTTTCAGCAGTGAAGCTTGCAGTAGATGAGAGAACTGTTGCCTCCTCCATCACCCACCCTCCCATGTCCCTCCTCTTCATCTTCTCTGCTCCCTCCATCCTCCCTCCCTCATCTCTGCTCTCTCTCTCCCCCCTATTCGCTCTGTCATCTCCCTTCATGTTGATGTTTTCTCTAAAACAAAGAGGTCTCTCTGAGGAATAACAAGTCAGCTGTTTGTCCTCTCAGCAGTGTGTGTGTTCAGGAATGATGTAGAGAAAGTACATGTAATTACTCTGTCTCAGCCTGATTCAGCCCCGACATTTTATATTGCGTAAAGGCTTACTCACACACCCACATGTGCATGCACAACAATAATTAAACAGAATTTAAAAATACATTGACCTTATTAGAAAGTTAATTAAGTGTTTTAAACTTAATTCGCATAAGACATTAAAAGAACGCAACAGTGATTCTAATTTCCTGCAACTTTCTGCAGAAGCAGGCACGCACACACACACACACACACACTCGCTGACAGACTCGTTCATTATTGATGAGGTCAGATGCTTCCCACAACCCCCTGGGGCTATGAGCTCATCAATAAAGTCATTGCTCACTCTTCACAGGCATAGCTTCGAGAATGAGTATGTGTGTGTGTGCGCATATTTCTTTGTTTGTTGGATGTGTTTCAATTAAAAATATATACAGTTGAAGTCGGAAGTTTACATACACTTAGGTTGGAGTCATTAAAATTCGTTTTTCAACCACTAACTATAGCTTTGGCAAGTCGGTTAGGACATCTACTTTGTGCATGACACAAGTCATTTTTCCAACAATTGTTTACAGATAGATTATTTCACTTATAATTCACTGTATCACAATTCCAGTGGGTCAGAAGTTTACAAACACTAAGTTGACTGTGCCTTTAAAATGCTTGGAAAATTCCAGAAAATGATGTCATGGCTTTAGAAGCTTCTGATAGGCTAATTGACATCATTTGAGTCAATTGGAGGTGTACCTGTGTACCTACAAGGCCTACCTTCAAACTCAGTGCCTCTTTGCTTGACATACTGGGAAAATCAAAAGAAATCAGCCAAGACCTCCACAAATCTGATTCATCCTTGGGAGCAATTTCCAAACACCTGAAGGTACCACGTTCATCTGTACAAACAATAGTACGCAAGTACAAACACCATCGGACCACGCAACCCTCATACCACTCAGGAAGGAGATGCGTTCTGTCTCCTAGAGAGGAATGTACTTTGGTGCAAAAAGTGCAAATCAATCCCAGAACAACAGCAAAGGACCTTGTGAAGATGCTGGAGGAAACAGGTACAAAGTATCTATATCCACAGTAAAACGAGTCCTATATCGACATAACCTGAAAGGCCACTCAGCAAGGAAGAAGCTACTGCTCCAAAACCCCCCATTAAAAAGCCAGACTCCGGTTTGCAACTGCACATGGGGACAAATATCATTCTTTTTGGAGAAATGTCCTCTAGTCTGATGAAACAAAAATAGAACTGTTTGGCCATAATGACCATCATTATGTTTGGAGGAAAAAGGGAACGCTTGCAAGCCGAAGAACACCATCCCAACCGTGAAGCACGGGGGTGGCAGCATCATGTTGTGGGGGTGCTTTGATGCAGGAGGGACTGGTGACCTTCACAAAATAGATGTCATCAGGAGGCAGGAAAATTATGTGGATATATTGAAGCAACATCTCAAGACATCAGTCAGGAAGTTAACTCAATTATTTCGATTAATGTTGAGCTCACCCGTGATGTGATTAATTATAAATAGTTATTACTATCAGCTGATTCATATTGTAGTTTCTGTCAGCCGAGAGTCATCTAAATATGACCGCTTGTGTAATGTCAATCTTTCTTCAGTTAGCGCTACGACTAATGTAGCCTACATTTTCCGGTTTGAATGATTGTGTTATGCTGTAGCTACTTCTGTGAATGTCTGAATATTTCTTTCACTTTGTAAGGACTTTGATTGGACAACATTTGATTGGACAAAAACTGTGTGGCTCAAACGCTGACTATTACGTCAATCGAAACTGGATGTTTTACATGAGCATTCTAATCACGCCGGTTTGAGCGTACGCTGCAGGGACCACTGTAGGAGGATCACACCTGTTTGTTGGTACATGTGAAAAGGTTAACTCATAGTATATGATATTATTTCAAGTCTGTTAATTCATATGGGGTTGACTTACTATGGGTCATTGAAGAGTCATTTGAATTTCTCTTTGACTGTTTTTACACTACAGTGATAATATACTGTACACTCATTGGCCAGTTTATTAGGTATTTCACCCTGTTCGCGAAAATGGTTCACTCCTACAGACAGTGAGTCACGTGGGTTACTATATAAAGCAAGCAGACAGGCACCGAGGCATTCAGGTACTGTTTGACTGAACATTAGAATGGTCAAAAGGACCTAAACGACTTGGAGAAACAGGATTTTTTACGCAACACAGTGTCTAGGGTCAGCGGCAGTCCTGTGGGCGAAAACAGCTCGTTGATGAGAGAGGTCGAAGGAGAATGGCAAGAATCGTGCAAGCTAACAGGCAGGCCACAAACAGACAAATAACGGTGCAGTACAACAGTGGTGTGCAGAATGGCAACTCGGAATGCACAACTCGTTGGTCCTTGTCACAGATGGGTTATTTCAGCAGACGACAACACCGGGTTCCACTCCTATTACCTAAAAAGAAGAAGAAGCAGCTCCAGTGGGCACGCCATCAACAACACTGGACAACTGAATAGTGGAACAACATTTGCCTGGTGCAACAAATCCCGTCACCAGACCTAAATGAATGGAAGTGGATAAAACACATGGCAGTGTCCTCAGAGTAATCCCATCGAAACCTTTTAGCAGCATTACTCATAACATTATTCATAATGCAGCAAAGATCTCTCTCTCTCCTCATAGCGACCCCAACAAAGACCTGTTGTGAACATTAGTAACTAAATGTTAGTAATTCGACTAAACTATATTTACCGTTGGTCTGACATCAGCAATCATCTGTGAGTCATCTAATTCTCTTGTATTGTATAAGTGGGAGGGAGGAGGGAGGAGGGGGGAGAGGGAGGGAGGGAGGGGAGGGGGGAGAGGGAGGGAGGGAGGGGAGGGGGGAGGGGGGAGAGTGAGGGAGGAGGGGAGCGGGGGGAAACACCATAATTGAGAAATGTACACATTCAGCGACATAGTTATGTGTGTTTCCTGTTCTTCGTGAGATCACCAAATGAAACACATTCAACATAACTGTCCCTTAAGTGGCCACGAACCCTTCACACATTCTCACAAGTGGACATATAGTTTCATTTTCCCATTTTGGGGATTTAGGAGTTCGGCCACATGAAATCCATTGTACACTCTGCTGTCTCTCTGCATGAAAAGGGGGAGAGAGGAGTTTTGGGGAGTTCGGCCAGGTGAAATCCTTTGTTCACTCTGTGGTCTCTCTCTCTGCATGAAAAGGAGGAGAGAGTCTCCGCCAGGAATTCACGACCTGAGATAACATAACCTGGGTGTAGGAGAGAGTGAGCGAAGGGGAATCCCCAATCTACAGCCAGAAAGGGCCACCACATGACAGTGGTCTATATATTGCCGACCTAAAACATCCGTTAATACATTTGAAGTCCGTCAAAATATATACTACATATCCTAATGTTAAAAAGTAGAATATAAACTAGATAGAGGCTACTGTTGGTGTGGTAGGCAGAGCATGCCCAGAGCTTGTGGCTGAGCATTTGCAGAGCGCAATTGGAGCGGGAGAGAAGGCTGACACCATTTTTTTCAATCTGCTCAATTACATTGTGCCCTCACTTCACACTCACCCACTTACATGCTCTGACATTCAAAAGCAACCCTGCTTTAAGCTATCAAGAGCTGTCAATTAATAATCATATCAATTGGATGGAATCAGTGGATGAATGGCTGTAGCAACCATTACATGGTCTGACAAGCTGCATAACAAATGAGGCCTAGTTAGACAAAATAACAATTAAGTTGTTCAAGTGAGATAGTCTATGTTTTTTTTGTTGCCTTGGGCTTCAGGGCTTGTGTAGCTTTCTTTACATTTCCTAATTTATTCAAATGTTCTAAATATGTCAACATTTAAGACTGTAATGCAACAAAGTGTGACATTTTTTTTCAGTGGTTCACATACTTTTTCTTGGCATTGTACATGTATCACTGTTCTGATGATCTTAGAAATAGGTGGCAAAACATGCTAATAATTGCCTGCTATTTTAGTGGTGTTCTAACTTAATCTCCAGACCAGTGTGTGTGTGTGTGTGTGTGTGTGTGTGTGTGTGTGTGTGTGTGTGTGTGTGTGTGTGTGTGTGTGTGTGTGTGACTGTCATAAAGCAACTGCAGGTTTAAAGTGCTACCTTACCTTAATCTCCAGGCCATTGCAGTTGAGACTCATCCCACACTCATCTGTGATCTCAGACAGGTCCTCATCCTCAAACTCATTCAGGCTGATGTCATGGGTCAACCTGGGGGTTGGAGGGGGGGGGGGGGGGTGGAGAGTGGAGGGAGATTGGTAAGGGGGTGGGATTAAGTGAGAAGACATAAGGGAAAGGAAATGTTAAACTGTCTGAACCCTCTAAAGCGCAAAATATTTTCCCCTCTAAGTCTGTACAATCTGTCTGATCAATCTAACTGGCCCTTTTAAAATGTATTACTGTTGGCAAAGAAACCAGATTGTTCTGACTTTGGGACTTTTTCTAAATATGGGACATTGTACCCAGTTCATTTTGGGCACTATAATGCAACATTGTGAATGGGGCATGTATACAGTCAACAAGATGTTGATTACATTTACCATACATAATGTTGATTACATTTATATATTTTACATATATATTACATTTTTAATAGAGTAAAAAAGAATATGAATATGACATCATACAATACGAAAAAATGTTTTTGCTTGGATGTGGATATCCAGTAAACTCGTGTTTTTGACCATTCTTATAACCAAACACACTCCAACTCAGGACACTTGTGAAACATTTAGGCAACCAGTCGTGGAAAATATGCACAGTGAGTTTGGGAGAATTTGGGTTGACTGTCTTGATATGGTGCGAAATGGCTATTGCAAAAAACAAAAAACTTTTGCCTACTCATGCACCATGCATAGGGTCTTGCATTTTGCTTGAGTTCTTTTCTACCCGTTTCAGGAAGCTAGGCATATGTCGCACGCCAGGACTTCACAGGAGAGGCATTTAAACTTAAAAAATAAATAAAAAATAAAAGATTTGGGCCAGAAATGCCTTCAGGAACATCACATTTCATGTGCGTTAATAACAAACTTGTATTCGATCTGTAAATACGAATAAAACTGTTAAATTAAGAGCCTAGTTGGTTAAGACATGGAAAAAGCCATGGAACCTTCACGCTAGCCACGATTGGCTGAGAAAATGGGTGGGCTCAACATGCCGGGAGATGAGTTTGGATTGGTCTGCCATTTAGCACGCTTCTGTCTATAGCGTGAGCTGCTTAGTAAGTGTTTCTACTAAATCCTTTCAACCGTGAATTTTTTAAAGATATAATGTTAGCCATCGAGAACTACACAAGTTTTGCTACTTTTCTCAACAACATTGATCCCTTGAATTTAGCAGGTGTGTCTGGGTAAGCGCCATCTAATCATTATAAAATATTTTTATCTGGACCCTTTCTGTTTTTGATATTGCTACTATGCAAATATGCAAGTAACCATTTCTATGTAGCATTTACACCTTCTGTATCCTGTATATGTGACAAATAAACTTAGATTTTATTTGCTATAGTGTGTGTTTACCAGAGACTGTAATGTGAAAAACAACATGACCTGCACCAAAGTCAGATTAGGATATAGGCCAAGGACTAGATAAAGTGTATTTTTACCTGGAGTTTTTCCTTATCGTAAGCTACTACTTTTAGTCTTGAACTCTTTGGTTGTTTACTACACTACTCACTCTGTTTAGCACATGGGCGATGCTGAATGGATGTAGACAAAGAAGAGCTCTCCAGTAGATGTAACAAAATATTCAAGGGCAATTTTTCTCAAAAGTGGGGTAACACGTTTCTATGATATACCATTTTGTAGCTCTGAGTCTGTAGAATAGTGTAACGGTTTCTCTCCTCCTCTTCGTCTGAAGAGGAGGAGTAGGGATCAGACCAAAATGCAGCGGGTTGTGAATACATAATGAATTTATTTGAAGACGAACACGAAAAACACTTGGAAAATTACAAAACAACAAAACGACGTAGACTGACCTAAAGCATGAGAACTTACAAATACACGAAGAACGCACAAACAGGTACAGACTACAAACCAACGCTACAGTCCCGTGTGGTACGAACATACATACAGACACGGAAGACAACCACCCACAAACAAACAGTGTGAACAACCTACCTTAATATGGTTCTCAATCAGAGGAAACGTAAAACACCTGTCCCTGATTGAGAACCATATCAGGCTAAATGACAATGAACCTAAACATAGAAACACACAACATAGAATGCCCACCCCAACTCACGCCCTGACCAACTAAACACATACAAAAACAAGAGAAAACAGGTCAGGAACGTGACAAATAGAATAGTATAGCTCTGAGTCTGTAGAATAGTTAAAATTTTGCTACAATGGACCGAATCCAGGTGGTGGGTCACATATTTTCATGAATATTTCTTCATACAATTAATGCTTTACAATAGTTTATGAACTATTTATCAAGGGTTCTATGCAAATGTTGTTTATCAGTACAATAAAATAAGTCCCAAATGGAAGGGAAAACGATTGTTTTGTCATCTGTATCACCATGAAATCAGCCAAAACAAGCTCAATAACTAAATGCATGGACACTCGTATTGATTTCATGGGAATAAGCTGGGTAAATCTTGATTCGCCCAGTTTATCAATAGAGATTTACCATTCAAATAAATGATTACCATTATGTTGCTATGTAGTTGGATTGGTAAAAACAAAACAAATCAAATTGATTATAGAATTGTATAATTGATTCATTAATGCGTTCATGGCAGTCACTGAAATATGTTGAAGTAAAGAATGTCAAATGCAATGATAATAAATTTAAGAAAAAATGCCAAACGATTGATCAAAGCAGTAACTGAGTTCATCTGTCTGGATCAAGTGCCACTCTGACTTTGGTTAATATCCTTTGTCTGTAGAAATCAAATTGTATTTGTCACATACACATAGTTAGCAGATGTTAATGCGAGTGTAGCGAAATGCGTGTGCTTCTAGTTCCGACAATGCAGTAATAACCAACGAGTAATCTAACCTAACAATTCCACAACTACTACCTTATACACACCAGTGTAAAGGGATAAAGAATATGTACATAAAGATATATGAATGAGTGATGGTACAGAACGGCATAGCAAGATGCAGTAGATGGTATAGAGTACAGTATACACATATTATATGAATACTGTAGGGTATATAAACATAAAGTGGCATAGTTTAAAGTGGCTAGTGATACATGTATTACATAAAGATGGGAAGATGCAGTAGATGATATAGAGTACAGTATATACATATACATATGAGATGAGTAATGTAGGGTATGTAAACATTATATTAAGTGGCATTGTTTAAATTTCCATCAATTCCCATTATTAAAGTGGCTGGAGTTGAGTCAGTATGTTGGCAGCGGCCACTAAATGTTAGTGGTGGCTGTTTAACAGTCTGATGGCCTTGAGATAGAAGCTGTTTTTCAGTCTCTCGGTCCCTGCTTTGATGCACCTGTACTGACCTCGACTTCTGGATGATAGCGGGGTGAACAGGCAGTGGCTCGGGTGGTTGTTGTCCTTGATGATCTTTATGGTCTTCTTGTGACATCGGGTGGTGTAGGTGTCCTGGAGGGCAGGTAGTTTGCCCCCGGTGATGCGTTGTGCAGACCTCACTACCCTCTGGAGAGCCTTACGGTTGTGGGCGGAGCAGTTACCGTACCAGGCGGTGATACAGCCCGACAGGATGCTCTCGATTGTGCATCTGTAGAAGTTTGTGAGTGCTTTTGGTGACAAGCCAAATTTCTTAAGCCTCCTGAGGTTGAAGAGGCGCTGCTGCGCCTTCTTCACAACGCTGTCTGTGTGGGTGGACCATTTCAGTTTGTCCGTGATGTGTACACCGAGGAACTTAAAACTTTCCACCCTCTCCACTGCTGTCCCTTCGATGTGCATAGGGGTGTGCTCCCTCTGCTGTTTCCTGAAGTCCACAATCATCTCCTTTGTTTTGTTGACGTTGAGTGTGAGGTTATTTTCCTGACACCACACTCCGAGGGCCCTCACCTCATCCCTGTAGGCCGTCTCGTCGTTGTTGGTAATCAAGCCTACCACTATAGTGTCATCCGCAAATTTGATGATTGAGTTGGAGGCGTGCATGGCCACGCAGTCGTGGGTGAACAGGGAGTGCAGGAGAGGGCTCAGAACGCACCCTTGTGGGGCCCCAGTGTTGAGGATCAGCGGGGTGGAGATGTTGTTACCTACCCTCACCACGTGGGGGCGGCACGTCAGGAAGTCCAGTACCCATTTGCACAGGGCGTCGTCTGTGGACCTATTGGGTTGGTAAGCAAATTGGAGTGGGTCTAGGGTGTCAGGTAGGGTGGAGGTGATATGGTCCTTGACTAGTCTCTCAAAGCACTTCATGATGACAGAAGTGAGTGCTACGGGGCGGTAGTCGTTTAGCTCAGTTACCTTAGCTTTCTTGCGAACAGGAACAATGGTGGCCCTCTTGAAGCATGTGGGAACAGCAGACTGGGATGAGGATTGATTGAATATGTCCGTAAACACACCAGCCAGCTGGTCTGCGCATGCTATGAGGACGCGGCTGGGAATGCCGTCTGGGCCTGCAGCCTTGCGAGGGTTAACACGTTAAAATATTTTATTCACCTCGGTTGCAGTGAAGGAGAGCCCGCAGGTTTTGGTAGCGGGCCGTGTCAGTGGCACTGTATTGTCCTCAAAGCGAGCAAAAAAGTTATTTAGTCTGTCTGGGAGCAAGACATCCTGGTCTGCGACGGGGCTGGTTTCCTTTTTGTAATCCGTGGTTGACTGTAGACCCTGCCACATACCTCTTGTGTTTGAGCTGTTGAATTGCGACTCTACTTTGTCTCTATACTGGCACTTAGCTTTTTTGATTGCCTTGCGGAGGGAATAGCTACACTGTTTGTATCCGGTCATGTTTCCGGTCACCTTGCCCTGGTTAAAAGCAGTGATTCGCGCTTTCAGTTTCACGCGAATAATGCCATCAATCCACGGTTTCTGGTTTGGGAATGTTTTAACAGAGCCGGGCACAATATGACAACAGCCACTTCAAGTGCAGGGTGCGAAATTCAAAATATATATTTTTGAAATATTTAACTTTCACACATTAACAAGTCCAATACAGCATATGAAAGATAAACATCTTGTGAATCCAGCCAACATGTCCGATTTTTAAAATGTTTTACAGCGAAAACACCACGTATATTTATGTTAGCTCACCACCAAATACAAAAAAGGACAGACATTTTTCACAGCACAGGTAGCATGCACAAAGCCAACCTAACTAACCAAAAACCAACCAAACTAACCAAGAAACAACTTCATCAGATGACTGTCGTATAACATGTTATTCAATAAATCTATGTTTTGTTCGAAAAATGTGCATATTTGAGCTATAAATCAGTTTTACATTGCAGCTACCATCACAGCTACCGTCAGAAATGGCACCGAAGCAGCCAGAGTAATTACAGACACCAACGTCAAATACCTAAATACTCATCATAAAACATTTCTGAAAAATACATGGTGTACAGCAAATGAAAGACAGGCATATTGTGATTCCAGCCGATATTTCCGATTTCTTAAGTTTTTTACAGCGAAAACACAATATAGCATTATATTAGCTTACCACAATAGCCAGAAAGACATGCCATTTACCAGCAGCAAATGTTAGCGATCGTAACAAACCAGCAAAAGATATATAATTTTTGACTAACCTTGATAAGCTTCATCAGATGACAGTCCTATAACATCAGGTTATACATACACTTATGTTTTGTTCGAAAATGTGCATATTTAGAGCTGAAATCAGTGGTTATACATTGTGCTAACGTAGCATCTTTTTCCCACAACGCCCGCATATTTTTCTGACACTTTTTCTGTCACACATATTCTGACCAAATAACTATTCATAAACATAACTAAAAAAATACATGTTGTACAGGAAATGATAGATACACTAGTTCTAAATGCAATCGCCGTGTTAGAATTCTAAAAATAACTTCATTACGATATGCAGTTTACGTTATGGCGAGAGCGTGCCCAAAACCTGGCCGCAAACTACTAGTTCACATGTACGACAGATATATGAAATAGCATCATAAAATGGGTCCTACTTTTGATGATCTTCCATCAGAATGTTGTACAAGGGGTCCTTTGTCCAGAACAATCGTTGTTTGGTTTTAGAACGGCCTTTTTCCCTCTCGATTTAGCAAGCACACTTGCCAAGTGAATCTCTCCATCGTCAACAAACTCAGAGAACAGAACACGGCAAAACTCCCGAAGAAATTTCAATAATCTGATTAAACTATATTGAAAAAACAATCTTTACGATGATATTGTCACATGTATCAAATAAAATCAAAGCCGGAGATATTAGTCGTCCATAACGACAGCTTATCAGAAGGCAAATCCAGGTCCCTTCTCGCGCTCTCCAGAAAACAGGAAACTGGTGACACGTCATGCTGAAAGCTATTATGCGACCCCAGATCAAGTTACACACTCCATTTCTTCTCTCACTGCCTGTCGACATCTAGTGGAAGACGTATGAAGTGCATCTAAACTAATAAATATCAAGGACTTTAATAGGCAGGCCCTGGAACAGTGCATCGATTTCAGATTTTCCACTTCCTGTCAGGAAGTTTGCTGCAAAAGGAGTTCTGTTTTACTCACAGATATAATTCAAACGGTTTTAGAAACTAGAGAGTGTTTTCTATCCAATAGTAATAATAATATGCATATTGTACGAGCAAGAATTGAGTATGAGGCCATTTGAAATGGGCACCTTTTATCCGGCTACTCAATACTGCCCCTGCAGCCCAAACAGGTTAATCGTTGCTGTGGGTATTACGTCGCCGATGCACTTTCTAATGAACTCGCTCACCAAATCAGCGTATTCGTCAATGTTGTTGTTGGACGCAATGCGGAACATATCCCAATCCACATGATCGAAGCAGTCTTGAAGCGTGGAATCAGATTGGTCGGACCAGGGTTGAACAGACCTGAGCGCGGGAGCTTCTTGTTTTAGTTTCTGTTTGTAGGCTGGAAGCAACAAAATGGAGTCGTGGTCAGCTTTTCCGAAAGGAGGGCGGGGGAGGTCCTTATATGCGTCGCGGAAGTTAGAATAACAATGATCCAGGGTTTTACCAGCCCTGGTCGCACAATCGATATGCTGATAGAATTTAGGGAGTTTTGTTTTCAGATTAGCCTTGTTAAAATCCCCAGCTACGATGAATGCAGCCTCAGGGTGTGTGGTTTTCAGTTTACATAGAGTCAGATAAAGTTCGTTCAGGGCCATCGATGTGTCTGCTTGGGGGGGAATATATACGGCTGTGATTATAATCGAAGAGAATTCCCTTGGTAGATAACGCGGTCGACATTTGATTGTGAGGAATTCTAAGTCAGGTGAACAGAATGACTTGAGTTCCTGTATGTTGTTATGATCACACCACGTCTCGTTAATCATAAGGCATACCCCCCCGCCCCTCTTCTTACCAGAAAGATGTTTGTTTCTGTCGGCGCGGTGCGTGAAGAAACCAGCTGGCTGCACCGACTCCGTTAGCGTCTCTCTCGAGTGAGCCATGTTTCCGTGAAGCAAAGAACGTTACAGTCTCTGATGTCTCTCTGGAATGCTAACCTTGCTCGGATTTCATCAACCTTGTTGTCAAGAGACTGGACATTGGCGAGTAGCATGCTAGGGAGTGGAGTGCGATGTGCCCGTCTCCGAAGCCTGACCAGAAGACTGCTTCGTTTGCCCCTTTTACGGCGTCGTTGTTTAGGGTCGCCGGCTGGGATCAGATCCATTGTACTGGGTGGAAGGCAAAACACAGGATCCGCTTCGGGAGAGTCATATTCCTGGTCGTAATGATAGTGAGTTGACGTTGCTCTTATATTCAGTAGTTCCTCCCGACTGTATGTAATGAAACCTAAGATTACCTGGGGTACCAATGTAAGAAATAACACGTAAAAAAACAAAATACTGCATAGTTTCCTAGGAACGCGAAGCGAGGCGGCCATCTCTGTCGGCGCCGGAAGTAGAAAAGCAATGGAACGCAAGCTAACTCTCACATGAATGCGCTTAGTCAGCGCGCCTCTCACTCATTCAGCTCCCATTCCCCCATCCTTCACAGTAGAAGCATCAAACAAGGTTCTAAAGACTGTTGACATCTATTGGAAGCGTTAGGAAGTGCAGTATGACCCCATAGACACTGTATATTTGACTGTACACTTGAAACACTACAAACCTCAGATTTTCCCACTTCCTGGTTGGATTTTTTCTCAGGGTTTTGCCTGCCATGAGTTCTGTTATACTCACAGACATCATTCAAACAGTTTTAGAAACTTCAGAGTGTTTTCTATCCAAATCGAATTAATTACCAATTATATGCATATTCTAGCTTTTATGGCTGAGTAGCAGGCAGTTTAATTTGGACAGGCTTTTCATTCACTCTACCCTAGTGAAGTTAAGGGCTTGTGACTAAGCATTTCAAAGTTGTATTCGTTGCATGTGACAAATACAATTTATTTTGATTGATTTGATTTGAACACATCCTGATCAGTGAGGATAATTCTAATCAGGGCCAGCCACACCCAAACAGAACCAACCTCAAAATTGTATCGCTACTGTCTCACTTGGCCAAAAGCCAGTAAAAATGAAGAGCGCCAAATTCAAAAAAATTACTATAAAAATCTAACTTTCATGACATCACACATGAAAGACACCAAATTAAAGCTACACTTGTTGTGAATCCAGCCAGCATGTCTGATTTCAAAAAGGATTTACGGCGAAAGCACACCAAACGATTATGTTAGGTCAGTAAATAGCCACAGAAAAACACAGCCATTTTCCAGCCAAAGAGAGGAGTAACAAAAAGCAGAAATAGAGATAAAATGAAATCACTAACCTCTGATGATCTTCATCAGATGACACTCATAGGACTCCATGTTACACAATACATATATGTTTTGTTAGGTAAAGTTTATATTTATATCACAAAATCTGAGTTTAGGCAGGACGCTACTGTCTCACTTGGCCAAAAGCCAGAGAAAATGCAGAGCGCCATATTCAAATAAATTACGATAAAATCTAACTTTCATTAAATCACACATGAAAGATACCAAATTAAAGCTACACCGGTTGTGAATCCAGCCAACGTGTCAGAATTCAAATAGGCTTTTCGGCGAAAGCAAACGATGCTATTATCTGAGTTAGCACCATAGTAAACAAAGAGAGAGAAGCATATTTCAACCATGCAGGCGGAACACAAAACGCAGAAGTAAAAATATAATTAATGCCTTACCTTTGACGAGCTTCTGTTGTTGGCTCTCCAATATGTCCCATAAACATCACAAATGGTCCTTTTGTTCGATTAATTCCGTCGATATATATCCAAAATGTCCATTTATTTGGCGCGTTTGATCCAGAAAAACACTGGTTCCAACTTGTGAAACTTGACTGCAAAATATCTCAAAAGTTACCTGTAAACTTTGACAAAACATTTCAAACTACTTTTGTAATACAACTTTAGGCATTTTTTAACGTAAATAATTGCTAAAATTGAAGACGGGCTGATCTGTGTTCAATACAGGATTAAAACAAACTGTAGCTAGCCTTCTGGTCATGCGCCTCTAAAAACAGGACACAACAAGTGACCCTGATTCAAAATGGCCGTACTTCTTCATTACACAAAGGAAAAACCCTCAAACTATTTCTGAAGACTGTTGACATCCAGTGGAAGCAGTAGGAACTGCAAGAAGGTCAATTAGAAATCTGTATTCCCAATGAAAATCCATTGAACAGAGAGTGACCTCCAAAAAAATAAAATCTGAATGGTTTGTCCTCGGGATTTCGCCTGCTAAATAAGTTCTGTTATACTCACAGACATGATTCAAACAGTTTTAGAAACTTCAGAGTGTTTTCTATCCAAATCTACTAACAATATGCATATCTTATCTCCTGGGGATGAGTAGCTGGCAGTTGAATTTGGGTATGCTTTTCATACAAACGTGAAAATGCTGCCCCCTATCCTAGAGAAGATGAACCATAACACAGTGAGAGAATCTGTTTACGGTGATTTATTGAATTACCCACTTACTAACATATATGGCTGTGAATCTTCCTTCACTTGCTGATTTAAATTATCACATTTCTGGCTTCTCCATGTTAAGCATTAGACCCACGATTGAGTCATTAATACAGCCACATCTGCCTGACTCTCTCTCCTGCTAATTTACCTCTTAATCCCAAATCAGGCATATTAATAGGCTGCATTCAACATTACCGTTCACTCATCAATCGCGGCTGCTCACATTTGTTTTGCATCGTAAGGATAGTGTCATCTAATGGGCCACCTTTTACATCCAACACCGTATGACAACAAGCACAGAGTCAGAAAGGCTGTGCTTTCAACATACCAGCATCCTGGTGATATCATCATATTCTGTATTCTTCTCCCAAGAGTTACAGTATATAACGTGTCCAAATGATACAAGCTGCTATATCTTCCTCCAGTCCTCTACCTCCACTATCTCGCTGTCTTCTCTCTCTGCCTCTCTCCTATGCATCCTCTCTACTTCAAGGGCATCCCTGTCCTATGCTATAACACTGAGTGAAGCATGGGGAGCGACATATTTTCAGCAGTTACATACACACACACACACAAGGTCACCCAGCCCTCCACTAGATTTCTGCCAGTGTGGTAAACACCTAGGATAGGAAAGATAGATGCAGTGTTGCCCTACCATTTCTCCCACTGGTCTTCCATCCACCCTTTCTCTCTTTCCCCTCCGGAGTCCATGCTGCAAGTGAGGGCATCCACAGAGGAGAGGAGAAGGAGAAAAGGGGCAGGAGGAGGGGTGCTCAGCTGGGTCGATAGGATAGGCATACAATTCAAAGCCCTATTCTGGTTATCCCTCGTTCCTCCTGTCACCCTAAATGTTCCTGAGCCCAGAATGGGAATATAGGAGTATTGTCGTTAGCAGCGGCAGGAGCAGCCAGCACAAAGTGCTATTAGATAACCGACTCCTCTCTTCTCCTTTCCCACGAGAGCCATTTTTCAAATCATTAATGTTTACATTGTCCTGCATGTGCATCAGATGTACTATACGAGAGTAGATAGAGAGAAATCATTGTAGGATGGCTTGACTGGGCTGAGAAGAGACCTCTCCAAAACACATCCCTCTTCAATTATTCATGGAGCAGACATGCTCGGGTTATTCTCATCCTCTCTTTCTCAACATCCCTCTCCCTTTCCTCTTTTCCTTCTCTCTCCCCTTTTCTCTAAACAAGATGGATGAAAGGAGACAGGAGGATATGTTTCATCTCCAGAAGAGGGTGTTTACACGCCATTAACCCTGACCTTCATGCCACCTTCATGCCTTCTACAAAACTGTGTGTGTGTTTGTCATATTTTTTTGGAACACAGAAGGCGTACCAAGCACCATGTATATTGTTGAAATATTACATGTTGTGTATAATATACCTGATCATTGATTAATTATTTGGGATATTATTGTGCCTTAGTGTACCTTAGTATATGGCTCCCACTTTTGAAAAATTCATTGCACTGTGGCAAGTACAGAATACATGGAGGAAGTTAGGCCTTGTGTAGTAGGAGTCCTAGCTAGACGCAGGAGCAGCAAATTCTTTTGAAAATATCATTTCACATAATCTATGATCTATATTAATCAGAGAATACTTTTGTTTGATTATTTAAAGGAAGAAAAATCCTATTTCTGTTGCAACATATCCCTGGATCTCTGTGCTCTTTGCCTTTTGGGAACTTTGTAGACTGTATGCGTCAGAAACAACTTCCGCTTCAGCTTGGGCAGTGACTAAGTCAGCAAGGTAAAGAAGTCACTACAACCAACTCAAAATAATCCGTAAAGGATATTTATCAGGAAGGAAGATCGGCTACGGACACACGCTGGATACAGTTGTAACTTTCTATTTCATTCGGGAACGCAAGGACAGCTCAATGGAAAGACTTCAACTCCTAGAATTCGCTTGCCAGAAAAGACCAACCCTCCTGTTATGATTGTTCACACTGAGCTGTACTGGGGTTGAAACTCAATCGTGGTTACGTTAAGACAGCGCGGAGCACGAGATATGGGTCAGAAACATACATTAATGCCAGGGTTTTTTCTGCCAGTTAAAATCTTGGGCGGCCACCTAAGCATTTTTTCGCCCAACTCAACAAAATGCTGAAAATCCGCCCACAAAAACCATATTAACTCCGTCAGAAATGATGCATAAAATGTCTATGCAATGCAGTCATCTCCCTAGCAGAAGGCGGTGCTGGTGCGCACGTCATCTATGGAAAATAAAGTTCAAGACGATACACAACATTTCTGTGTCACCAGAGGATTTTAGTTCCACAGATCAATTATTTGACTGTATTAGTGATTTAAATATTTGGATGTCTCAACTTCCTCCAGCTAAATCAAGACGAGCAAGATAAAGCACAAGGTAAAAAACCTAGGTTGTCATTTTAGATTCTGAACTCAATTTCAAATCACACGTTACGAATGTGACCAAAATAGCTTTTTACCACATCAGGAACATTGCCAAGGTGTGGCCGTTTGTAACGGTAGTCCTCCTCCTCTTCAACCGAAAAGGAGGAGTATTGAGGGAACCAAGGCGCAGCGAAGTTTGAACACATAATGATTTATTAAATAAACAAAATAGACAAAGACGAAAACGAACTATACTGGATATAACTAACAAAATAACAAAACGATGTAGACAATCCTGAACGACGAACTTACATACAACGTGACGAACGAAATGAACAGGAACAGACTACATGAAATGAACAAACCGTATACAGTCCCGTATGGTGCAAACATTGACACGGACACAGGAGACAACCACCCACAAACAAACACTGTGAACCGCCTACCTAAATATGACTCTCAATTAGAGGAACGCCAAACACCTGCCTCCAATTGAGAGCCATACCAGGCAACCCTAAACCAACATAGAAACAGACAACATAGAATGCCCACCCAACCTCACGTCCTGACCAACTAACACACAAAACTAACATAAATAGGTCAGGAACGTGACAGTACCCCCCCCACAAGGTGCGAACTCCGGACGCACCAGCACAAAGTCTAAGGGAGGGTCTGGGTGGGCATCTAACCACGGTGGTGGCTCAGGCTCCGGGCGCGGTTCCCATCCCACCATAATCCATCCTAACCCCCTCCCTTCAAGAATGTCCACCCTCTTACTTCCCCCACAAAATCCTCCTAATAACAAATCTAATAGTGACAATACCGGGACAGAGAGATAAACCAAGACAGAGGGATAGATAAGACTATAGATGTAGATAAAGATAGAGAGGGAGATCAGGATAGAGGGGCAACTCCGGACTGAAAGGCAGCTCCGGACAGAGAGACAGCTCTGGACTGATGGGCAGTTCTGGGTATCTAGCCTTTTCAGGCTGAAGGGCAGCTCATGGCTGACTGACGACTCACGACGCTCATGGCAGGCTGACGGCTCTCGACGCTCATGGCAGGCTGACGGCTCTCGACGCTCATGGCAGGCTGACGGCTCTCGACGCTCATGGCAGGCTGACGGCTCTCGACGCTCATGGCTCTCTGACGGCTCTGGCTGCTCATGGCTCTCTGACGGCTCTGGCTGCTCATGGCTCTCTGACGGCTCTGGCTGCTCATGGCTCTCTGACGGCTCTGGCTGCTCATGGCTCTCTGACGGCTCTGGCTGCTCATGGCTCGCTGGCGGCTCTGGCAGATCCTGTCTGGTTGGCGGCTCTGGCAGATCCTGTCTGGTTGGCGGCTCTGGCAGATCCTGTCTGGTTGGCGGCTCTGGCAGATCCTGTCTGGTTGGCGGCTCTGGCAGATCCTGTCTGGTTGGCGGCTCTGGCAGATCCTGTCTGGTTGGCGGCTCTGGCAGATCCTGTCTGGCTGACGGCTCTAGCGGCTCCTGTCTGGCTGATGGCTCTAGCGGCTCCTGTCTGGCTGACGGCTCTGTAGGCTCATGGCAGACGGGCGGCTTTGCAGGCTCATGGCAGACGGGCGGCTTTGCAGGCTCCTGGCAGACGGATGGCTCAGATGGCGCTGGGGAGACGGATGGCTCAGATGGCGCTGGGGAGACGGATGGCTCAGATGGCGCTGGGGAGACGGATGGCTCAGATGGCGCTGGGGAGACGGATGGCTCAGATGGCGCTGGTGAGACGGATGGCTCTGGCCGGATATGGCGCACTGTAGACCTGGTGCGTGGTGCCGGAACTGGAGGCACCGTGCTAATGATAAGCACCTTCCTACTAGTGCGGGGAGCAGGGACAGGGCACACTGTATCCTCAAAGCCTACTCTACCCCTGATGCGTGGTACCGGCACTGGTGACGCCGGGCTGAAGACAAGCACATCAGGATTAGTAGGGGGAGAATATATAGTGTGTACAGGGCTCTGGAGACGCACTGGTAGCTTAGTGCGTGGGGCCGGAACTGGAGGCACCGGGCTAGATGCACGCACTACAGGGAGAGTGCGTGGAGGAGGAACAGGGCTCTGGAAATGCACTGGTAGCCTAGTGCGTAATGTAGGCACTGTAGGTACTAGGCTGGGGCGGGGAGGTGGCGCTGGAAATACCGGACCATGCAGGCGTACTGGCTCTCTTGAGCATTGAGCCTGCCCAACCTTACCTGGTTGAATGCTCCCGGTCGCCCTGCCAGTGCGGCGAGGTGGAATAGCCCGCACTGGGCTATGCAGGCGAACCGGGGAAACCATGCGTAAGGCAGGTGCCATGTATGCCGGCCCGAGGAGACGCACTGGAGACCAGACGCGTTGAGCCGGCCTCATGACACCTGGCTCAATGCCCAATCTAGCCCTACCAGTGCGGGGAGGTGGAATAACCCGCACTGGGCTATGCACACGTACAGGAGACACCGTGCGCTCTACTGCGTAACACGGTGTCTGCCCGTACTCCCGCTCTCCACGGTTAGCCTGGGAAGTGGGCGCAGGTCTCCTACCTGCCCTTGGCCCACAACCCCTTAGCCCCCCCCCAAGAAATTTTAGGGAATTACTCACGGGCTTTTCGGGCTTCCGTGCAAGACGCGTCCCCTCATAACTCCGGTTCTTTACTCCAGTAGCCTCTGCTCTCCTCAGTGCCTCCACCTGTTCCCATGGGAGGCGATCCCTTCCAGCCAGGATCTCCTCCCATGTGTAGCAACCTTTACCGTCCAATACATCGTCCCAAGTCCATTCCTCCTTCTTGCGCTGTCCCTTACTCCGTTTACCCCGCTGCTTGGCTCTGGATAGGTGGGTGGTTCTGTAACGGTAGTCCTCCTCCTCTTCAACCGAAAAGGAGGAGTATTGAGGGAACCAAGGCGCAGCGAAGTTTGAACACATAATGATTTATTAAATAAACAAAATAGACAAAGACGAAAACGAACTATACTGGATATAACTAACAAAATAACAAAACGATGTAGACAATCCTGAACGACGAACTTACATACAACGTGACGAACGAAATGAACAGGAACAGACTACATGAAATGAACAAACCGTATACAGTCCCGTATGGTGCAAACATTGACACGGACACAGGAGACAACCACCCACAAACAAACACTGTGAACCGCCTACCTAAATATGACTCTCAATTAGAGGAACGCCAAACACCTGCCTCCAATTGAGAGCCATACCAGGCAACCCTAAACCAACATAGAAACAGACAACATAGAATGCCCACCCAACCTCACGTCCTGACCAACTAACACACAAAACTAACATAAATAGGTCAGGAACGTGACACCGTTTCTATCTCAGGCTGATACAGATAGACTCATACATGCTTTTATTACAAGCAGGCTTGACTACTGTAATGCTTTCCTGTCTAGTCTATCCAAGAAAGCCATTGGTCAACTGCAAAAAGTCCAGAATGCTGCAGCACGGGTAATGACCAACACCAGACGGAGAACACATATTACACTGGTTTTAATTGTGCACCCCAATACATATTAGATATGCTTTTTAGTTATGTACACAGTAGGTCCCTCAGGTCCTCTTGCACTGGCCTTTTAACTATTCCAAAGCTTAGAACCAAAAGGCATGGAGAGGCAGCCTTTAGTTACAATGTCCCCAGTCTCTGGAAAAGCCTGCCAGAGAACCTGAGGGAGGCTGAAACGGTGGACATATTTAAAAGAGATTTTACAACACACCTTTATACTAGCTGGTAAATTCGCTCTGGCTATCTACTCCGATTTCAGACCACGGGTAAGATAGTCTAGCTAGCTACGTTTTCATTTATTACACATTTCTAATGTTGACAAAGTATTTTCATTTCAAGTTAGATTACTGTTAGCTAGCTAGTTGTTGGAAAGGTCTGAGACCACTCACTTTGAGGTACATCACTTCAGCAGACAATGCTCTCAGTAGGCCTACGTGCAGTAGACTTAGCTAGCTCTTGTTCATTTTTTGACAGAGATACCAAGGACAAAGGCAAAATCTTTACCTCTCAAAGCAAGAGGCCAAGATTGGAAGCTACGGTAAGGTGACCATGAATACATTTGTGAATATAATGTTTATCTAAACTTCTACTTCATTCTAATAATTGCTATTTACAATGTAAGAATTTATTATGTTTGGAAAATGAACTGTTATTACTAGCGAGCCAGTCACTGAGAATCAGGATGAAGTTATTGAGGAGGAGGAGCAGGCTGAGGGAACATAGATTGGGCCAGAGAGACAGTGGTGAGCAACGAGTCTTCATTTAGGGACTTGATCAGCATAGATAATAAATCCAAAATATTATTTGTGACTATGTAAGTAGCTTATAAAGCCTTTAATAGGTATTATTAGCAATTTATTCACTGTTTTCCTATTTTCACACTTCAAGTAATGTATTACTAGTTTTTTTGTTAGTAACCTTAAGTGGTGTAAAGTACTGTATATGTATATGTACTTTACTTTACTATTCATATTTTTGACTACTTTTGCATTTACTTCACTACATTCCAAAAAATAATAATGTACTTTTTACTCCATACAAAGTACTCGTTATATTTTTATGCTTAGTAGGACAGGAAAATGGTCAAATTCACATACTTATCAAGAGAACATAGATGCCAGCTTCCACACCAAGCCGTAAGACTGCTGAACAGTTAATCAAATGGCTTCCCGGACTATTTGCATTGACCCTGTCATGATGTGACTATCATTAATGTGATGACTGCTTTTTATTGAATAATTACCTACTACGTTTAATTATTACTTGATTAAATTAATTATGTAACAATTAACTGTTTAGGTATCTGGGGCACCATGGGAAAAGTTTGTTTAATGAGTTACCATTTCCAAAATTAACTCAAGAATATATAAATATCCTACCAGTCATCAATGAATAATTTCCTCATATCAGTCTCATTTTGAACAGCGTAGACTCCGCAAATCTGCACTAACCCGGGTCTCACTGATCATTCTGTACCACACAAGTTTATTTTATTATTTATTTACTAACAAGCTAAATGATAGCATAAGATACACACCCAGTATAGGTTATTGATTAGAAACGTAATACGATGACAACGGGTCCCTAGCGGACCAACACATTAATGACATGTGTTACACAAGATGGAGACTTAAAGAGAGAGAGAGCCAAAGTGTGAGAGAGAAAGAGAAACAACACTTGGATATATTTGTAAACTACACTTAGTTTAGCCCTAATACCTTGCCCCGAACTGCCGCTCTTATGGGTAAAAAGTAATGCATGTATTTACATGTTGAAGGTCTTCGTCAGGTATCTCTGTTGGGCCCAGGCCTTCATGGGCCTGACTCCACTTGGTGATGAGGGTTCGACAAAGGCCTTGTTCTTTGGATGGCCCTCTCTTTTGTCTGGATTAAGTCTCTGATTGTCATTCTTAGTTGTCTGTTTACTTGCACTCGTTCTGGAAGAGTGGTCTCCTTGAGGACAGCTAATCAGCCATGTCGATGATCCCAGAGTGGTAATGAAAGCCGTGTAGACAAACAATGATTTGGAGAGAATAACCGGATGGTCCTGCTTAAAGGGGGTGAATAGTTTTTGAAAACATTTTCAAATGTTCAAAATTTGACCCTTGGATCTTGACTTGATGTGCATTTGCAATATGAAAATTTACTGTGGAGCGCGCTCGCCTTCTATTGGATTTTTGCTGTGTGACACTTGGCATATGCCATATGACATTTGCCAGAAGTTTTGAATGAAATGCCATCCATTTAAGTGGTATTGTACATCGTGTATATGTTTCGTACGGTGCCAATATGTTCCCATTTATTTTTGTCCATTTGAGGGGGGTCTTCCTTTACATAAACAAGGTCTAAAACATGTTTGATGCAATTGGTAAGTAAAATATATTGCAGTACTGGGTAGTCGGGATGATAGGAACACTATGGACAATTTTCAGCAAGTTGCAACCATGAAATACAGTTATAAACAGTTTTCCATAAAAGAGTTCTAAAACATGTTTGATGCAATTGGTAAGTACAATCTACTGCAGTACTGGGTAGTCGGATGATAGGAACACTATGGACAATTTTCAGCAAGTTGTAACCATGAAATACAATTATAAACAGTTTTCCATAAATAAGGTCTAAACATATTTGATGCACTTTAAGTAAAAATGTGTGCAGTACTGGCTAGTCAAGATGATAGGAACACTGTGGACAATTTTAGCAAGTTGCAACCATGAAATACAGTTATAAACCGTTTTCCATAAACAAGGTCTAAAACATGTTTGATGCAATTGGTAAGTACAATCTACTGCAGTACTGGGTAGTCGGATGATAGGAACACTATGGACAATTTTCAGCAATTTGCAACCATGAAATAAAGTTATAAACAGTTTTCTATAAACAAGGTCTAAAACATGTTTGATGCACTTTATAAGTAAAAAAGTGTGCAGTACTGGGTAGTCAGGATGATAGAATTATAATGGACAATTTTCAGCAAGTTGCAACCATGAAATAAAGTTATAAATAGTTTTCCATAAACAAGGTCTAAAACATGTTTGATGCACTTTATAAGTAAAAAAGTGTGCAGTATTGGCTAGTCAAGATGATAGGAACACTGTGGACAATTTAAGCAAGTTGCAACCATGAAATACAGTTATAAATAGTTTTACATAAACAAGTTCTAAATCATGTTTGATGCACTCTGTAAGTAAATGTTTTGCAGTACTGTTTAAACTAGATGATAGGAACACTGTGGACAATTTTCAGCAAGTTGCAACCATGAAATACAGAAATAAACAGTTTTCCATAAACAAGGTCTTAATCATGTTTGATGCACACATTTTCCTCCAGGTAACCATTATGTAGATTTTGATCTGTCCCTTAGTAACCACAGAGAGCTTCGTTCACCCCAGTCAATAAGGGACATAGGCTACCACAGTAGAAGGAGTGCTAAGGGCACCCCCTAAAAAATCTGAATTTGTATTTATTTATAATAAAAAATAAGGCACTTGGCTAAATTTTTGACTGTGATTGGTCCCATTTTCCCTGCCTTGGCTCTGCAGCTTCCAAAGGGACGAGCACCGTAAACCGCGCCGCCCGGATAGAATCCCTTCGCACTAGTGTTCCATGTGTTCTATTATGAAAATGCATTTACTTTCTGGCAAATGGCCACCAAGTTCTGTGTCTGTGATCATTGTTCATTGTTTAGAAAATCTACATTGTTAAAAAAAAATGACTTGTACGCAATTGAGAAGAACTGTAAATCACGGCTTATATTATACCTAGCATAATGTGTCCCATTTTGAAAACAAAAACATAGGCCATGCTTCAGATCTCACTATGAGCTGATTGTGCACCGGACCTCTCCATTGTGGACCAAGCATCCGGAGAGAGACAGAAAAGAGCCATTTGGAACGTTGGGAAAGTGGGGAAGTACTCCATGCCTTCCATGGGAGCTAAGAAGGGAGAGAGAAAAAAGAATACAAAACTAATTTTTGCTAACGTAAGGCAGGTTCAGGTATGGCATAAACCATCCCATGGTTTATGGTGATGACCAACTGAGGGAGAGATTTCCTTTGATTTTGGGCCAAGTAAATGACAAGTAGGACCACAATGGTGGTTAGTGGCAAGTGGAAAGTGGCAATTAAAATGTAGTGTCCTGGACAGAGGTTAACAGTATTACTAGGAGTGTGTGTCATGTTGGCTCAGAGCTTTACACACTATATGTGTGTAAAGCTTCACTATATGTGTGTAAAGCTTTACACACTATATGAAGAATAAAGTACAGTGTAAAGGCTATTGAATGTAGAATGTAAAGGGCAAACAATTATTGACACATTGCGTTGGCTATGAGATGGATTGTCAAAACTTGAATAATACTGGCTGTCCTCGATGCTTTGAGAGAAATCAGAATCAGTTCCAACATTGAAATGAAAAAGATATCTTGGTGCAATATCAACACAATTTATTATGAGTTGTAAAACCTGACATATTACAAAATCAAGACACTGGCATTTCACAAGCATGGGAACTGCCATCAACATTACATTCAAGATTATTAATATAACTGATAGTGATGAACATCTCATTCTTTTTCACACCATTTCAATTTTCCACCACACTTGACCCCTGAACATGGCAACATTCAATAATTGAATGACCTAATTGTCTTTCCCAGAGTTCATGATCTGGGTTCATTTTGTTATTAAAGGGATACAGATGTGTAGTATAAAACGTTGATTTGAAATGTTAGAAAATAGACCACCCTATAATGCCATCATCTGATCATATGTGTGTATTACAACTCAAATACTATGGACTGTTCAATAGCCTACCGGGAAAGGGAAAGAGGGATACCTAGTCAGTTGTCCAACTGAATGTATTCAACTGAGATGTGTCTTTCGCATTTAACCCAACCCCTCTGAATCAGAGGGGCTGCCTAAATCGACATCCACATCTTCGGCGCCTTTGCTCGGGGGCAGAACGACCTTCCGGTAACTCGCCCAACGCTCTAACCACTAGGCTAACTACTGGCGTCAACACACAAGAAACAAGGTGAAAAGGAAAGAATACCACACATAAACTGTTACATTTACTAATCCAATACATATGACAAGTTGCCTTAGTTAGGTTAAGCATAGGACAATACATACATGTGTTAATCTGTCGTCAAACCATTCAGATTTAAGATCATTTTCAGCATTTGATAGCATTAAATCTGTCCCATTATCCCTTGCATCAGTGGCCTTATTATTTCCTTACACCATGTACATTCCTGAACCAGTCAGCTCAAATACAACTTACAATGAATTATTGATGCCATACACAATTCCAATAGATCTGGCACTGTCATATTGATGCTCCAGCAGATCCATATATTGTTGTTAAACACCAGACAATGAACACATGGAAGCAGAGAACCTTTAAAATATTTGATGCACAATGCTTCAAAACGTTGGTGGGTCATCAGAGTACCATCCTGTCTCTGTATGGCCGCACATGTTATAAGCTTACAGCGGTTACTACTAATAATAGTACAGAACCTAACTGTCAAGATGACACCATTATCTATTCTACTAATTGTATTTTACAGTAACACTACCATTGCAGTCTATGCTAGCTACAAAATGTATTGTGGCAAATATTGTAGTAATTAACTACTTTGGTAGTGAACAGATACAATCATATGCCCTTGAATAGCAAATAAGGTAGTATTTGCTAGTAAAAATCACATTTGGGAGTCGGTTCAGTCAAAACATTTAACATAAAGATTAGGAGCATTAACATGATTAGTGGAATCAGCATAAATGCACTGTTTCACAATCAGTCTTATCTTTTGCTCTTCACAAAAATATACGTGTTAATAACATTTTGTACAGGGTAAATGAGAATTTAAAGGCATTTCATGTACCAAAGTATCACATTCTTCTGCAACAAACACATGTTTTGTGCAGAGGTACCGAAACTGAAAGATGGAACAGTATCAATATTTGGCTACACATGTACTTCACTGTCAAAATTCAAGTTGTCACTTTAATTAAAAACAGCCAAGACACAATTTAACTTAAGTAGAAGTAGGATTATGTGTTGACTGCTGTCCCAACTTGTCTTTCAGAGATTATAAAGTAATCAATCTGAAATGTTCTAAATCTGTTCATAACATAGCACAAAAATAAATACAATTGTCATACATGCATTATTATTACCACTATTGTTGATAACATAATTATATAAATAATATTATAATATATTGTTCATATTACTATATCACTTGATTATATATGATTCATAAGTCACTATACGCATAACATAATGGTAAACTGGACATGTTTATTTTTCCCACACCTTATTTCAACCAGTTTGCCAGTTGTGTAAACCCTACCAAAAGGACACTACTCTGTGACACTCATGAGCTATGCAGCTGTTCCTTTTGGTCTATCAATAAATTGATACGGGATACAAACATTGATTTTGATCATTCATATATGTATTCTCCTCTCATGTTCCAGTTAGTTTAAGGTCCTTGATGGTGTAATCCAGTGCAAGAAATGATGTCTAACTTATGTTGATACAAATGGACAACACCTACTTTAAATTAGTTCAAAATGGATTATCACACAAAATGAAATATTTCAAAGACACTTGATTGCAACAAGTGCATTCCAACTGAAGTGTTACCCATTAAAAATTATTCTTCAACCTCATTCTGAAAGGTCAGACAATGGAATGCTTAGAATCAGCACCCTTATCAAAATGAGGAGCATTTTGTAGAAGTATAGATGGTTGATAAGACTTCAGAACACCATGACTGAGTCTGCCACTTGTCACCTGTGGGAAAGCCAGAGGGTGTTTTATCTAGTTGATCGGAATCTGGGAGCTGGGAGCTCTCATGGACATATAGGTTATGGTTATTCCTTTCCAGACATATAGTACATACAATACAAAAACAACTTCACAGACTTCGAGGCACCAGCATCATTCTTTTTAATGTGAGTATGAGGTCCCTACGAATTTGATGAAAAGCTTTATGCTTCCTCAAAGTTAACAAACGCAGACTGATGAAGAAGAATATAAGAAAATGGAAGAAAGCAATGTAGCCTGAAAATCAATGAGGAAACATATTCAGCTACAATGGAAGTACTATCTCATTGTGAGTTACCATTGTGAAAGTATACAGAAGGGCAAGAAATGCAACATTAAAAACAAAAATGTCTCACAAAGTAAGGTAAAAATCCACTGAGGTTGTTGTATGTCATTTCAGCAGGCCATGATACCCACCATCTCAGAATGGTATGAAATCATTTCATTTCTGTAGTTAGAAACAGATAAGATTATTATTCCTGCAATATTATTTTGTTGAAATATAATTTGATCTCTGAGTAATTATGCTAATTGATTGCACACAAATTGGCCATTTAAATTTATCGATTCCTCATGTCTCACTCCTTTTTAGAAAAAAGTTTGTTCCAAATCGGACGTTAGGTAGTATAATTATTGAATATTATATGAATCATATAATATTCAATAAATATAGTACCTAACATCCGATTTGGACCAAACTTTTTTCTAACAAGGAGTAAGACATGAGGAATCGAAAGAAACTATCAAAAGCCACCCACGGACACCACACACCCCATGCCAATCCCCCCATAATAAAGAGTATACATTATTAGTTCTCTATGTCTGACGAATAGTATGGAGCTGTGACTCAGAGTATTGTTTCTTCATCCTATGTTATGTATTCTCAGTGAATTTGGTTATGTTTTTTTTCTTCCTGTTCAGAGAAATTAATAATTTAAGTTAGGTTAATGTCCCATCCTACATCTTGATATTACAATGTTCTGACCACTAGATGGTGCTGTTCCTACTTTTTTCTGAATCCTCCCTCATTGTTAAAGGGATTGTTCACCCAAATTACATATTGGTTTGCTTACCCTGTAAGCAATTTAGGGACAAGGTATGACAGCAACCCATGTTTTGGTTTTGTTTATCTGGCCGGTGTTTGAAATGCTAACTTTTTAGCATTTGTGGCACAAATCCAATGCAAGTCAATGGTACCTATGTTAGCATTTCCAAGCTTCATATCTAAATCATCTGTCTGTAACATTACAGCTTGAGATACTTCAGAATGATTTGGACATGAAGCATGAAAATGCTAATACAGGTACCATTGACTTGCATTGGAGTTGTGTCACAAATGCAAAAAAGGTTGCATTTGAATCAGTGGACAACAAAACCAACACATGGACTGTTTAATACATTTTTTCAAAGACTGCTTACAGGTAAGGAAACCAAATCAAATTTTGTAATTTAGGTGAACTGTTCCTTTAATATGACGTGGGGGAGTAATTCTTTAAAAAAAAGCTATCCTGGAGGTTAGGGTCTATATTTATTGAATAAAATGGCCAATTTGGGTGGAATAAATTAGCTTAATTTCTAAGAGATCAAATTATATTTCAACAAAATATTGTTGCAGGAACGCTAATCTTATCTGTTCCCTAACAGAAACACTTTCAGTACAATCTGAGATGGTGGGTGTCGAAATCCTCTTTCTTGTGCTTTTTGCGATGGAACGACCCACTGATGTCTTAGTATGAGAGCAATGATATAGAGCCCATGGTCATGTAAATAAAGCGTAATTCAGAGTACACAGCAACAGAGCAGCAGTCTGTAGTCCAGCCCAACAGAGCTCTTCCCCCAAATTCTAGACCAACACTGCTCGGCTCCCATATGCAGCTCCCATTCAACTGACTGCGATGACAGACAGATAAATTGCTTGAGGATTGAGGATTTGAAAAGTATGAAAGCCAACGGTACAATCTGTATTCCAATTTGTTTAAATATGCCATTCAATTGAGAAAACTGACAACTATCAAAGCGGAATCAAGCAAATTAGCATGGCCCTAAAAAAGGATAACCTGCAGCAACTGATGTAAACACAGTATGCATTGTTTCATTCAAAATACTGATGTCCTGATATAGATCAACTCATGCCATACCAGCTATCAAAAACAAAATATAACACGAACACATTTGGAAAGGAATGATGTTGGCTATCCATGAGAGCTCAACGAATTCACTCAAAGTGCTTTGCTGTCCTAGGTTTCTGTTGAAGACCAGCTCAGGATGCTAGGCTGCAACATAGCAGTAGTGGATTCCATGACTTGGTTTTATTAATCGTTTATTATTAACTCCACACTAAAGGTGTCGCCCATCTCGTCTATTGCTTTCTAGACTCTGTGCTCTTCACTGGGCAGGGCTCTCACATCTGGAGAGGTGAGAAAGGGTAGAAGGGATACTGGGCCTCATCTTCATCCACAAAAAAGCACTGGAAGTAAGGCATCTCATCTGAAAATGATCCAGAGTATAATAAAAAAAGAGACAATCCATTGCCCATCATTAGCTTATAAATAATTTGTGAAGCATTTATGTTGGCCTCATACTACACAGGGCTTATGAAGGCCTTATAAGTTATACTTGGTTAAAAGTGTAACTTGCATGCGATCCATAGACTGCTCTTAAAATATCATATTTGGAGTGCTACTGTGTGAAAATAATATTTACCTTCTGTGGCGAAGGGGTCTGTTAAAACAGGCTCTGCTGTTGAAGAAAGAGGTCATGATTTTAATGTCACGATGATCAATGTTTCAATGAGTCTAGACGTTCTTGAGAAAACACAGACTTGAGCTAATTGTTTTGAGGATGGAAACTTCTGTAAGTTTTGTTTTGGAAAGAAGAGGTGTGGAAAGAATGAAAAGGTGGTCGGGGTGGCATAACTTGCAGGACTGGTATGCTGCAAGTCTCTTTGTTTTGGCATGTTTATTTTCTCTAACTTTGCCCTAACCCTAACCTTAACCACCCTCTAGCATGCTTAAACCAAACCCTAGTCTCACGTGGCTATCTTTTACAAATCTCGTCTTGTTGACACAACTATTAGAAGTTTGGACAACCCTTGGGTTTGATTGCGAGCTAGTCAGAATTATTTTCAGAAACACCACTTCCGTTTGCATCTCCACCCAGGATACATATCTAATTGGTTTGATAAGTGGCCTCGGGTCACTATCCCTTTTGACTATCTTTCTGCCAACAAATGGGTGTCAGAGGCTACTCCAAACCATAACCACTCGCTAGCATACTCAACTTAACCTCTCGTGCATGCATGTACATTACGAATCACACAATGTTTAAGTTTCTTGTGAGATGAAATTGCTTCAGAATCACGGAGTGCCTTTAGATTTCAGTTGCTGACTAGGATAGAATAGAAATAGAATAAAATAGAGAAGTCTAGAATGGAATGGAATATAAAAGAATACAGGTATTACCCTTTGCTTTCTCTTCCTTGGCAGGCTTCTTCGCAACAGATTTTTCTATATTAGAAAGGGATACCAATAAAACAATTGTTATGTGTTTCTGAAAGTCTTCTAACCATTTTTTGTGCCATTAACCAGGTTTCCATCCAGCCTTTTTATGTTAGTAAAGTATAAAGTACAAAGTACAAAATGTCATGACAGGGCTGCTGTAAACAGCCAATTTGTTAGTAAAATTGGTTGGTAAACTACGTCGACAAAACGAAATACGTTAGACAAGGTGGGATCTTTTTGAGTCTGTAAAATGAACTATGTGAGAAATAGCAGTGGAAACGTCTTTATGCACAAATATTGATATAATAACAATCATATTAAAGTTGGAATCACGTGATGATATCTTGTGATACAAATACAACTCAAGAAAGCATGCAGTTTGTTACACTATGAAATAAGTAATGATGAACTTCACAGCGTGGTGAAAGTCCACAGTAATGAACATGATGCTTCTTTACAACAAATAACAAGGGTCTTACTCTGGTGACATGGTGATAGATGCTTGGCTGCTGTTTGACAAATAACAATCATTTTTCTTTAGCTGTTGGCTAGAGCGCACGTGCCAAGACCAGACCAGTATATAACGCAAACTTTTTTTTGTGACAAGTAGAGTGATCAGTAGAGTTGAAAATGCGATGGAAACCCATTTAAGTTGTATTTTCTTTAATGGGACTTTAACAGCTAAAGTCATATTTTTGAGCAAAGCCTTTTATCTCCAACAAATACATTTCATGGAAACATCTATGGTTGGAAAATGTGGTTGGAAAATGTTGTTTTTATGAAGATTTTAGAATATTCACATCAAAATATGTCGGCAATTGGATGAAAACCTAGCTAATCAAATCATATTGGTCACATGCAGATGTTATTGCGAGTGTAGCGAAATGCTGGTGCCTCTAGATCTGACATTGCAGCAATATCTAACAAGTAATATCCAACAATTCCACAACAAAAACCTACTACACACAAATCTAAGTAAGGGGTGGCATAGGCTAAGATGCAATAGATAGTATAGAATACAGTATATACACATGAGATGAGAAATGCAAGATATGTAAACATTTTTAAAGTGGCATTATTAAAGTGACTAGTGTTCCATTTATTAAAGTGGCCAATGATTTCAAGTCTGAATCTAGGCAACAGCCTCTCTGCTAGTGATGGCTGTTTAACAGTCTGATGGCCTTGAGTCTATAGGTCCCAGCTTTGATGCACCTGTACTGACCTCGCCTTCTGGATGTTAGGGTTAGGGTTAGGGTTAGGGTTAGGGTTAGGGTTAGGGTTAGGGTTAGCCCTAACCCTAACCATAACCCTAACCCGACTTGTCCATGTCTGACTGACACACTCCCCTAGCGGCTACCGCAGTGCTCTCTCCACTCAGTGACCAACGATGCATCATTCAATTCACATTTTATTTCCCTAAATCTAGACATATACTTATTTTAATTTAATTTTCGTCTGCATACCTCAATTAAGCTTTTAGCTTGAGAATGTGAGCAAGAACAAATAAACCTTACTATGTATTAATAAAAGCAATAATTGATTACAGTATAAACCCGTTATTTTACAGTGAAAGAAATGTGAATGACAATGCAGTAGCTACTATACCTTTCCTGGCAGGGGTAGCCTTAGTTTCCTTAGATTCAGGTTCTGCTTAAGATAAGACAGGTAAATGATTGGCAATACATAAGCATGTTTGTCAGTCATTGCAAAGAGACAACTGAGGCTAAAAAAAGAGCGCATAATAAAATGAATTGTTTTACTTCAAAAACTGCAAAATTAACCAAACAGTGATTCATGGCTTTATAGTGAGCAAAATGTATTAAAGCACAAACTTCAACTCAAATTGCACTATCCTGAAATTATTCCAAAAAGGCAGTCTAGAATTGATCAAACAAGTTGGCTATGCAACGACATTCTGGCATTTCTACAGCTGCCAAACAATACATGAATACCTTTCATTACAGGGACTGATTTGGAAGCCTTTTCTTTGGGAGTATCTGCATTGACAGGAGAGAACACAATCTAAAGAAATAGGACTACTCCTCGATCTTCAGACATTTCAGACTGTTCATAAACAACATTCAGTAAAGGTAGGGATGTTATTTAGACACTGTCAATGTGGGATTATTATAATAATTAACATTGTTGATGTGTTAATACTGGAATTACCTACCTTTTTTCACAGGTCTGGTCTTCTCCTTTGGAGCATCAGGCTCTTATTGAAAAAAAAGAGAGGCATACAGTGCCTTCAGAAAGTATTCATACTCCTTAACTTATTCCACATTTTGTTGTGTGTGCTACAGCCTGAATATAAAATGAATGAAATGTTTTTTTCTCAACTATCTACACATAATACCCCCATAATGACAAAGTGAAAACATGTTTTGAGAATTTTCTGCATATTTATAAAAAAAAGTCACACAGAAATATATTATATCATTTACATAAGTATTCACAACCCTGAGTCAATACTTTAACTTCTTATGGCTGAAGGGGCAGTATTGAGTAGCTTGGATGAAAGGTGCCCATTTCAAACGGCCTGCTCCTCAGTCATTGTTCCTAATATTTGCATATTATTATTAGTATTGGATAGAAAACACTCTAAAGTTTCTAAAACTGTTTGAATTGTGTCTTTTGAGATTAACAGAACTCATATTGGCAGGCAAAATCCTGAGTTGAAATCAAAACAGGAAGTCAGAAATCTGAGCTTGTCTGTATTCACCAGAGTCCCTTAAGAAATCCAATTGAGTTATGAATGATGTTGCACTGCCTAGGGGTTCCACTAGATGTCAACCATCAATAGAAATTCCAATGAGACTTCTATGATGTTGTGGGAGAGAATGAGAGCAGAATCAGTCAGGTGTCCATCAAGCAGCCATGTCCTGATCATGCCTTTTCTTCATGCAAGACACTGACATTCCATTGCTCACGCAGACAAGAACGAATACTCCGGTTGGAACTTTATTGAAGCTATATGTTAAAAACATCCTAATTCAGTACTTAGTTTGAAATGTTTCTTCGACCGGTAATATCACCTTTTGAAGTTTTTGTCCGATATAACGCTGACCAGAATTAGCATTTGGATATGTAAACCATACGCGCTAACAAAAGAAGGTATTTGAAACATAAATAACGGATTTTTTCGAACAAAACTTTCTGATCTAGATCATCAAAGGTAATGGAATATTTATCATCTTTTCTATTGTTTATAGTGACGCCATCTTTGCAGCTGTGGTATGCTACTTTTGAGCGCCGTCTCAGATTATAGCGTGCAATTATTTTTCCGTAAAGTTCTTTTGAAATCTGACATAGCGGTTGCATTAAGGAGAGGTATATCTATAATTCAATGTGTATAACTTGTATTATCATCTATATTTATGATGAGTATTCATGTTAAAACGATGGGCTATGCAAAGTCACTTGATGTTTTTGCATTTAGTGAATCTTGTAGCCTCAATGTAAACTCAGATTTTTTTATATAAATATGAATTTAATCAAACAAAACATGCATGTATTGTGTAACATGAAGTCCTATGAGTGTCATCTGATGAAAATAATCGAAGGTTAGTGATTCATTTTATCTCTATTCTGGTTTTTGTGAAGCTATCTTTAGCTGGGAAAAATGGCTGTGATTATTTTTGGTTTTGTGGTGACCTAACATAATCGTTTGTAGTGCTTTCGCTGAAAAGACTATTTGACATTGGACACTTTGGTGGGATTAACAACAAGATTACCTTTAAAATGATATAAGACACATGAATGTCTGAAGAATTTTAATTATTAGATTTCTGGTTTTTGAATTTGGCGCCCTGCACTTGGACTGGCTGTTGTCATATTGGTCCTATTACCGGGACTGCAGCCATAAGAAGCTTTTTAAGTTCAAAGATTCAAAATACTGATTGAACTGTTGAAAAACCTGTAAAAATCACTTCATTCAAATGGAAACGGAACACTTTACATTAAGTTACGGTATCCTTTAAGTGGGTTGTATAGGGTTTATTATTAGTTTTAAACAGTTAAAACTCAAACCTAAAACTCATTCAAATTGTGGAATCGTAATTTTGGTGCTTGTCCAATAGCAAGTTTATATGTCTATGTATGACTCCCTTTTGAAATAAATGTGAAATAAAATGTACTATTATTAAAGAAAGAAAAGAGAGATCCATGCGATGTCTCGTAAAAGCGGAAAATATTCCGAAAACTAAAGTGTGGTGAGCTTTCAGCGCCAGTCAGCTGCAGTAGCATCACCCAAGTGGGTGCTGCAAAAAGTTATTGGAGATTGCTATACGGAAAGGTGGGCGGAACGTCTGAGATGGTGAAATAAACAATCCTTCCAGAGGCTCCCGACTTGTCCATGTCTGACTGACACACTCCCCTAGCGGCTACCGCAGTGCTCTCTCCACTCAGTGACCAACGATGCATCATTCAATTCACCTTTTATTTCCCTAAATCTAGACATACTTATTTTAATTTAATTTTTGTCTGTATACTGCAATTAAGCTATTAGCTTGAGAATGTGAACAAGATCAAATTAACCTTACTATGTATTAATAAAAGCAATAATTGATTACAGTATAAACCCGTTATTTTACAGTGAAAGAAATGTGAATGACAATGCAGTAGCTACTATACCTTTCCTGGCTGGGGTAGCCTTAGTTTCCTTAGATTCAGGTTCTGCTTAAGATAAGACAGGTAAATGATTGGCAATATAAAAGCATGTTTGTCAGTCATTGCAAAGAGACAACTGAGGTTAAAAAAGAGCACATAATAAAATGAATTGGTTCACATCAGAAAGTGCAAAATAAACCAAACAGTGATTCATGGCATTATAGCGAGCAAAATGTATTAAAGCACAAACTTCAACTCAAATTGCACTATCCTGAAATTATTCCAAAAAGGCAGTCTAGAATTGATCAAACAAGTTGGCTATGCAACGACATTCTGGCATTTCTACAGCTGCCAAACAATACATGAATACCTTTCATTACAGGGACTGATTTGGAAGCCTTTTCTTTGGGAGTATCTGCATTGACAGGAGAGAACACAATCTAAAGAAATAGGACTACTCCTCGATCTTCAGACATTTCAGACTGTTCATAAACAGCATTCAGTAAAGGTAAGGATGTTAGATACTGTCAATGTGGGATTATTATAATAATTAACATTGTTGATGTGTTAATACTGGAATTACCTACCTTTTTTCACAGGTCTGGTCTTCTCCTTTGGAGCATCAGGCTCTTATTGGATAAAAAGAGAGGCATACAGTGCCTTCAGAAAGTATTCATACCCCTTAACTTATTCCACATTTTGTTGTGCGTGCTACAGCCTGAATATAAAATGAATTAAATATTTTTTTCTCACCGATCTACACATAATACCCCATAATGACAAAGTGAAAACATGTTTTGAGAATTTTTTGCATATTTATAAAAAATGTCATACAGAAATATAGTATATAATTTACAATAGTTTTCACAACCCTGAGTCAATACTTTAAAGTAGCACTTTTGGCAAAAATTACAGCTGTGAGTCTTTTTGGGCATGTCTACAAGATTTACCTGTCTAACAGAACACAGAGGGTGTTCTTTAATGGAAGTCTATCAAATATAATCCAGTTTGAATCAGGAATTCCACAGGGTAGCTGTTTCGGCCCCTTTCTTTTTACAATTTTTACTAAGAACATGCCACCGACTTTGAGTAAAGCCAGAGATTCTATGTATGCGGATAACTCAAAACTATACACGTCAGCTACTACAGTGACTGTAATGACTGCAACACTCAACAAAGAGCTGCAGTTAGTTTCAGAGTGTGTGGCAAGGAATAAGTTAGCCCTAGATATTTCTAAAACTAAAAGCATTGTATTTAGAACAAAACACTCACTAAACCCTAAACCTCAAATATATCTTGTTATAAATAATGTGGAAATTGAGCAAGTTGAGATGATTAAACTGCTTGGAGTAACAATAGATTGTAAACTGACATGGTCAAAATATATTCTTGCAGTATTAGCTAAGATGGGGAGAAGTCTGTCTATAATAAAGTGATGCTCTGCCTTCTTAACAACACTATTAACAAGGCAGGTCCTACAGGTCAAAGTTTTGTCGCACCTTGACTACTGTTCAGTTGTGTGTTCAGGTGCCACAAAAAAGGACTTAAAAAATTGCAATTTGCTCAGAACAGGGCAGCATGGCTAGCCCTTGGATGGACACAGAGAGCAAATATTAATAAAGTAGTTTAAACAGTTAAAACTCAAACCTAAAACTCATTCAAATTGTGGAATCGTAATTTTGGTGCTTGTCCAATAGCAAGTTTATATGTCTATGTATGACTCCCTTTTGAAATAAATGTGAAATAAAATGTACTATTATTAAAGAGAGAAAAGAGAGATCCATGCGATGTCTCGTAAAAGCGGAAAATATTCCGAAAACTAAAGTGTGGTGAGCTTTCAGCGCCAGTCAGCTGCAGTAGCATCACCCAAGTGGGTGCTGCACAAAGTTATTGGAGTTTGCTATACGGAAAGGTGGGCAGAATGTCAGAGATGGTGAAATAAACAGTACTTCCAGAGGCTCCCGACTTGTCCATATCTGACTGACACACTCCCCTAGCGGCTACAGCAGTGCTCTCTCCACTCAGTGACCAACGATGCATCATTCAATTCAGCTTTTATTTCCCTAAATCTAGACATATACTTATTTTAATTTAATTTTTGTCTGTATACTGCAATTAAGCTTTTAGCTTGAGAATGTGAGCAAAAACAAATAAACCTTACTATGTATTAATAAAAGCAATAATTGATTACAGTATAAACCCGTTATTTTACAGTGAAAGAAATGTGAATGACAATGCAGTAGCTACTATACCTTTCCTGGCAGGGGTTTCCTTTGTTTCCTTAGATTCAGGTTCTGCTTAAGATAAGACAGGGAAATGATTGGCAATACATAAGCATGTTTGTCAGTCATTGCAAAGAGACAACTGAGGCTAAAAAAAGAGCGCATAATAAAATGAATTGTTTTACTTCAAAATCTGCAAAATTAACCAAACAGTGATTCATGGCTTTATAGCGAGCAACATGTATTAAAGCACAAACTTCAACTCAAATTGCACTACCCTGAAATTATTCCAAAAGGGCAGTCTAGAATTGATCAAACAAGTTGGCTATGCAACGACATTCTAGCATTTCTACAGCTGCCAAACAATACATGAATACCTTTCATTACAGGGACTGATTTGGAAGCCTTTTCTTTGGGAGTATCTGCATTGACAGGAGAGAACACAATCTAAAGAAATAGGACTACTCCTCGATCTTCAGACATTTCAGACTGTTCATAAACAACATTCAGTAAAGGTAAGGATGTTATTTAGACACTGTCAATATGTGATTATTATAATAATTAACATTGTTGATGTGTTAATACTGGAATTACCTACCTTTTTTCACAGGTCTGGTCTTCTCCTTTGGAGCATCAGGCTCTTATTGAAAAAAAAGAGAGGCATACAGTGCCTTCAGAAAGTATTCATACCCCTTAACTTATTCCACATTTTGTTGTGTGTGCTACAGCTTGAATATAAAATGAATGAAATATTTTTTTCTCGACCATCTACACATAATACCCCATAATGACAAAGTGAAAACATGTTTTGAGAATTTTCTGCATATTTATAAAAAAAGTCACACAGAAATATAGTATATCATTTACATAAGTATTCACAACCCTGAGTCAATACTTTAACTTCTTATGGCTGAAGGGGCAGTATTGAGTAGCTTGGATGAAAGGTGCCCATTTCAAACGGCCTGCTCCTCAGTCATAGTTCCTAATATTTGCATATTATTATTAGTATTGGATAGAAAACACTCTAAAGTTTCTAAAACTGTTTGAATTGTGTCTTTTGAGATTAACAGAACTCATATTGGCAGGCAAAATCCTGAGTTGAAATCAAAACAGGAAGTCAGAAATCTGAGCTTGTCTGTATTCACCAGAGTCCCTTAAGAAATCCAATTGAGTTATGAATGATGTTGCACTGCCTAGGGGTTCCACTAGATGTCAACCATCAGTAGAAATTCCAATGAGACTTCTATGATGTTGTGGGAGAGAATGAGAGCAGAATCAGTCAGGTGTCCATCAAGCAGCCATGTCCTGATCATGCCTTTTCTTCATGCAAGACACTGATATTCCATTGCTCACGCAGACAAGAACGAATACTCCGGTTGGAACTTTATTGAAGCTATATGTTAAAAACATCCTAATTCAGTACTTAGTTTGAAATGTTTCTTCGACCGGTAATATCACATTTTGAAGTTTTTGTCCGATATAACGCTGACCAGAATTAGCGTTTGGATATGTAAACCAGACGCGCTAACAAAAGAAGGTATTTGAAACATAAATAACGGATTTTTTCGAACAAAACTTTCTGATCTAGATCATCAAAGGTAATGGAATATTTATCATGTTTTCTATTGTTTATAGTGACGCCATCTTTGCAGCTGTGGTATGCTACTTTTGAGCGCCGTCTCAGATTATAGCGCGCAATTATTTTTCCGTAAAGTTCTTTTGAAATCTGACATAGCGGTTGCATTAAGGAGAGGTATATCTATAATTCAATGTGCATAACTTGTATTATCATCTATATTTATGATGAGTATTCATGTTAAAACGATGGGCTATGCAAAGTCACTTGATGTTTTTGCATTTAGTGAATCTTGTAGCCTCAATGTAAACTCAGATTTTTTTATATAAATATGAATTTAATCAAACAAAACATGCATGTATTGTGTAACATGAAGTCCTATGAGTGTCATCTGATGAAAATAATCGAAGGTTAGTGATTCATTTTATCTCTATTCTGGTTTTTGTGAAGCTATCTTTAGCTGGGAAAAATGGCTGTGATTATTTTTGGTTTTGTGGTGACCTAACATAATCGTTTGTAGTGCTTTCGCTGAAAAGCCTATTTGAAATTGGACACTTTTGTGGGATTAACAACAAGATTACCTTTAAAATGAAATAAGACACATGAATGTCTAAAGAATTTTAATTATGAGATTTCTGGTTTTTGAATTTGGCGCCCTGCACTTGGACTGGCTGTTGTCATATTGGTCCTATTACCGGGACTGCAGCCATAAGAAGCTTTTTAAGTTCAAAGATTCAAAATACTGATTGAACTGTTGAAAAACCTGTAAAAATCACTTCATTCAAATGGAAACGGAACACTTTACATTAAGTTACGGTACCCTTTAAGTGGGTTGTATAGGGTTTATTATTAGTTTTAAACAGTTAAAACTCAAACCTAAAACTCATTCAAATTGTGGAATCGTAATTTTGGTGCTTGTCCAATAGCAAGTTTATATGTCTATGTATGACTCCCTTTTGAAATAAATGTGAAAATAAAATGTACTATTATTAAAGAGAGAAAAGAGAGATCCATGCGATGTCTCGTAAAAGCGTAACATATTCTGAAAACTAAAGTGTGGTGAGCTTTCAGCGCCAGTCGGCTGCAGTAGCATCAACCAAGTGGGTGCTGCAAAAAGTTATTGGAGTTTGCTATACGGAAAGGTGGGCAGAATGGGCAGATGGTGGGCAGATGGTGAAATAAACAGTGATTCCAGAGGCTCCCGACTTGTCCATATCTGACTGACACACTCCCCTAGCGGCTACCGCAGTGCTCTCTCCGCTCAGTGACCAACGATGCATCCTTCAATTCAGCTTTTATTTCCCTAAATATAGACATATACTTATTTTAATTTAATTTTAGTCTGTATACTGCAATTAAGCTTTTAGCTTGAGAATGTGAGCAAGAACAAATAAACCCAACTATGTATTAATAAAAGCAATAATTGATTACGGTAGAAACCCGTTATTTTACAGTGAAAGAAATGTGAATGACAATGCAGTAGCTACTATACCTTTCCTGGCAGGGGTTTCCTTAGTTTCCTTAGATTCAGGTTCTGCTTAAGATAAGACAGGTAAATGATTGGCAATACATAAGCATGTTTGTCAGTCAATGCAAAGAGACAACTGAGGCTAAAAAAAGAGCACATAATAAAATGAATTGTTTTACTTCAAAAACTGCAAAATTAACCAAACAGTGATTCATGGCTTTATAGCGAGCAACATGTATTAAAGCACAAACTTCCACTCAAATAGCACTACCCTGAAATTATTCCAAAAGGGCAGTCTAGAATTGATCAAACAAGTTGGCTATGCAACGACATTCTAGCATTTCTACAGCTGCCAAACAATACATGAATACCTTTCATTACAGGGACTGATTTGGAAGCCTTTTCTTTGGGAGTATCTGCATTGACAGGAGAGAACACAATCTAAAGAAATAGGACTACTCCTCGATCTTCAGACATTTCAGACTGTTCATAAACAACATTCAGTAAAGGTAAGGATGTTATTTAGACACTGTCAATGTTGTAATGGTCCTGACCTGTTTTCTCTTGTTTTGGTATGTGTTTATGGTCAGGGCGTGTGTTTTGGGTGGGCAGTCTATGTTTTGTATTTCTAGGTTGGGTTTTGTGTTCGGCCTGGTGTGATTCTCAATTAGAGACAGGTGTGTATCGTTTGTCTCTAATTGAGAGTCATACTAAGGCAGCCAGGGTTTCACTGGGGTTTTGTGGGTGTTTGTTCCTGTGTCCTCACAGGACGGTTGAAGGTTAGTCACATTTGTTGTTTTGTAGTTTTGTAGTGTCTTGTTTGCTGTTGTCATTAAAAGATGGCTTATTTCCCTCAATCCGCATCTTGGTCCTATCCATGCTCCTCCTCGTCTAAGGGGGAGAACAACATTGACTACCTTTACAGAAACACCCACCATAACAGGACCAAGCGGATTGAGGAGAGAGAAAAGGAACTAAGGCACTGGACACAGGAGGAATGGTCTTGGGAGATCATGGACGGAAAGGGACCCTGGGGAAGGGTTGGAGAGAATCGCCGCTCTCGGGAGGAGAGGAAGGCAGCCACAGCCCAGGAGCGCTGGTATGAGGAGGCAGCACGTATGAGAGGCTGGAAGCCCGAGAGGCTCACCCAAAAATTTCTTGGGGGGGGGGGCTAAAGGGGAGTGTGGCGAAGCCGGGTTGGATACCTGAGCCAACTCCCCGGGCTTGCCGTGGAGTAAGAGGGCGTCGTACTGGTCAGACACCGTGTTATGCGGTAAAGCGCACGGTGTCCCCAGTACGCGTGCTTAGCCCAGTGCGGGCTATTCCACCTTGCCGCACTGGGAGGGCTAGGTTGGGCATCGAGCCGAGTGCCATGAAGCCGGCCCAACGTATCTGGTCTCCAGTACGTCTCCTCGGGCCAGCGTACATGGCACCAGCCTTACAGGTGGTGTCCCCGGTTCGCCTGCATAGGCCAGTGCGGGCTATTCCACCTCGCCGCACTGGCAGGGCTGCGGGGACCATTCAACCTGGTAGGGTTGGGGAGGCTCGGTGCTCAAGAGCACGTGTCCTCCTTCACGGTCCGGTATATCCGGCGCCACCTTCCCACCCCAGCTCAGTACCACCAGTGCCTACACCACGCACCAGGCTTCCAGTGCATCTCCAGAGCCCTGTTCCTCTTCCACGCACTCTCCCTATGGTGCGTGTCTCCAGCCCGGTACCTCCAGTTCCGGTACCACGCACCAGGCCTAGAGTGCGCCACGAGAGTCCAGTGTGCCCAGTTCCTGTTCCCCGCACTCGCCCTGAGGTGCGTGCCCTCAGCCCGGTACCTCCAGTTCCGGTACCACGCACCAGGCCTATAGTGCGTCTCAGTCAGCCAGAGCCGTCCTGCCATGACCAGCCAGAGCCGTCCTGCCATGACCAGCCAGAGCCGTCCTGCCATGACCAGCCAGAGCCGTCCTGCCATGACCAGCCGGAGCCGTTCTGCCATGACCAGCCGGAGCCGTCCTGCCATGACCTGCCGGAGCCGTCCTGCCATGACCTGCCGGAGCCGTCCAGCCAGGACCTGCCGGAGCCGTCCAGCCAGGACCTGCCGGAGCCGTCCAGCCAGGACCTGCCGGAGCCGTCCAGCCAGGACCTGCCGGAGCCGTCCAGCCAGGACCTGCCGGAGTCCCTCAGCCAGGACCTGCCGGAGTCCCTCAGCCAGGACCTGCCGGAGTCCCTCAGCCAGGACCTGCCGGAGTCCCTCAGCCAGGACCTGCCGGAGTCCCTCAGCCAGGACCTGCCGGAGTCCCTCAGCCCGGACCTGCCGGAGTCCCTCAGCCCGGACCTGCCGGAGTCCCTCAGCCCGGACCTGCCGGAGTCCCTCAGCCCGGACCTGCCGGAGTCCCTCAGCCCGGACCTGCCGGAGTCCCTCAGCCCGGACCTGCCGGAGTCCCTCAGCCCGGACCTGCCGGAGTCCCTCAGCCCGGACCTGCCGGAGTCCCTCAGCCCGGACCTGCCGGAGTCCCTCAGCCCGGACCTGCCGGAGTCCCTCAGCCCGGACCTGCCGGAGTCCCTCAGCCCGGACCTGCCGGAGTCCCTACGCCCGGACCTGCCGGAGTCCCTACGCCCGGACCTGCCGGAGTCCCTACGCCCGGACCTGCCGGAGTCCCTACGCCCGGACCTGCCGGAGTCCCTCCGCCCGGACCTGCCGGAGTCCCTCCGCCCGGACCTGCCGGAGTCCCTCCGCCCGGACCTGCCGGAGTCCCTCCGCCCGGACCTGCCGGAGTCCCTCCGCCCGGACCTGCCGGAGTCCCTCCGCCCGGACCTGCCGGAGTCCCTCAGCCAGGACCTGCCGGAGTCCCTCAGCCAGGACCTGCCGGAGTCCCTCAGCCAGGACCTGCCGGAGTCCCTCAGCCAGGACCTGCCGGAGTCCCTCAGCCAGGACCTGCCGGAGTCCCTCAGCCAGGACCTGCCGGAGTCCCTCAGCCAGGACCTGCCGGAGTCCCTCAGCCAGGACCTGCCCCTTATCCCGGTGCTGCCCCTTATCCCGGTGCTGCCCCTTATCCCGGTGCTGCCCCTTATCCCGGTGCTGCCCCTTCATTTAGGTGGTGTTAGTGGGAGGGTGGTCATTGGGAGGGGGATAAAGAAGCGGGGATTGATTATGGTGGGGTGGGGACCTCGCCCTCAGCCTGAGCCACCACCGTGGACAGACGCCCACCCAGACCCTCCCCTAGATTTTGTGCTGGTGCGCCCGGAGTTCGCACCTTAAGGGGGGGGTTCTGTCACGTTCCTGACCTGTTTTCTCTTGTTTTGTATGTCTTTATTGGTCAGGGCGTGAGTGTTGGGTGGGTAGTCTATGTTTTGTATTTCTAGGTTGGTTTTTGTGTTCGGCCTGGTATGATTCTCAATTAGAGACAGGTGTGTATCGTTTGTCTCTAATTGAGAGTCATACTAAGGCAGCCAGGGTTTCACTGGGGTTTTGTGGGTGTTTGTTCCTGTGTCCACACATGGACGGTTGAAGGTTAGTCACGTTTGTTGTTTTGTAGTTTTGTAGTGTCTTGTTTGCTGTTTTCATTAAAAGATGGCTTATTTCCCTCAATCCGCATCTTGGTCCTATCCATGCTCCTCCTCGTTTGAGGAGGAGAACAACATTGACTGCCTTTACAAATGTGGGATTATTATAATAATTAACATTGTTGATGTGTTAATACTGGAATTACCTACCTTTTTTCACAGGTCTGGTCTTCTCCTTTGGAGCATCAGGCTCTTATTGGATAAAAAGAGAGGCATACAGTGCCTTCAGAAAATATTCATACCCCTTAACTTATTCCACATTTTGTTGTGTGTGCTACAGCCTGAATATAACATGAATGAAATATTTTTTTCTCAACCATCTACACATAATACCCCATAATGACAAAGTGAAAACATGTTTTGAGAATTTTTTGCATATTTATAAAAAATGTCATACAGAAATATAGTATATCATTTACATAAGTTTTCAAAACCCTGAGTCAATACTTTAAAGAAGCACTTTTGGCAAAAATTACAGCTGTGAGTCTTTTTTGGCATGTCTACAAGATTTACCTGTCTAACAGAACACAGAGGGTGTTCTTTAATGGAAGTCTATCAAATATAATCCAGTTTGAATCAGGAATTCCACAGGGTAGCTGTTTCGGCCCCTTTTTTAAATTTTTACTAAGAATTTGCCACTGACTTTGAGTAAAGCCAGAGATTCTATGTATGCAGATAACTCAAAACTATACACGTCAGCTACTACAGTGACTGTAATGACTGCAACACTCAACAAAGAGCTGCAGTTAGTTTCAGAGTGGGTGGCAAGGAATAAGTTAGCCCTAAATATTTCTAAAACTAAAAGCATTGTATTTAGAACAAAACACTCACTAAACCCTAAACCTCAAATATATCTTGTTATAAATAATGTGGAAATTGAGCAAGTTGAGATGATTAAACTGCTTGGAGTAACAATAGATTGTAAACTGACATGTTCAAAACATATTGATGCAGTATTAGCTAAGATAGGGAGAAGTCTGTCTATAATAAAGTGATGCTCTGTCTTCTTAACAACACTATCAACAAGGCAGGTCCTACGGGTCATAGTTTTGTCGCACCTTGACTACTGTTCAGTCGTGTGGTCAGGTGCCACAAAAAACGACTTCGAAAATTGCAATTTGCTCAGAACAGGGCAGCATGGCTAGCCCTTGGATGGACACAGAGAGCAAATATTAATAATATGCATGTCAGTCTCTCCTGGCTGAAAGTGGGGAAGAGATTGACTTCGTCACTGCTTGTGTTTATGAGAGGTATTGACATGTTAAATGCACCACGCTGTCTGTTTGAACTACTGGCTCACAGCTCGAACACCCATGCATACCCCACAAGACATGCCACAAGAGGTCTCTTCACAGTCCCCAAGTCCAGAACAAACTATGGAAGGCGCACAGTACTAAATAGAGCTATGACTACATGGAACTCTACTCCACATCAAGTAACTCATGGAAGAAGTCAAATTTGATTTAAAAAACAGATTAATAAAACACCTTATGGAACATTATGGCAGCAGCTAATGGGGATCCATAATAAATACAAATACAAAATACCACGAAAGACTCACAGCTGTAATTGCTGCCAAAGGTGATTCTTCAAGATATGTTTTAGAGACCAAACTGAGCGATAATTTATAGCGAATGCTATCTGGCTAAGGGATACTCCTTTCTCAAGTAAAAGTCCCTTTGTGAAGAGTTCCTAAGATCTGTGGTTCGTCATGTAAGTTGAGAGGGGTGTATCTTGGCTATAAAAGATCTCTGTATTTTTCTGTAGTCACTCTCAATGGTTCATTATAGATAGTGAATTGTTGAAAGTCAAAGGCTAAAGCTTAAAGCTTATTAAAGATGTAGTTTAAGTATAACACTGACTGGTGTGTAGTTTGTAACTCTCCTCATAGGGTAAAGCAGAACAATGCCACCACAGTAATAACACTTAAGATTTTCTGGGCTAACAACGTAAGAAATAATACATAAAAAATAAAATACTGCAAAGTTTCCAAAGGACTAGAAGCGAGGCAGCCCTCTCTGTCGGCGCCATTTTTATGTGCTATTGAAAAGCAACAGGGTAGCTATCATTTGGTAGATTCAGACTGGGTTTCAGACAAACAGAAATAAACGGCAAACTGCACTTGAATTAACACTACAATCCGGATTAAGAGGTGTAACGGAGGAGAAAAATGTAATTCGATCAGGCCACACAAAACTATATCAATCTTCTGTTCTTTAAATATCACTTTGATCCCAACTATATATGTTGTGTTAAGTTCAAAGATTCAAAATGCTGATTGAACTGTTGAAAAACCTGTATAAATCACTTCTTTCAAATAGAAACGGAACACTTTACATTAAGTTACGGTACCCTTTAACTGGGTTGTATAGGGTTTATTATTAGTTTAAAACAGTTAAAACTCAAACCTAAAACTCATTCAAATTGTGGAATCGTAATTTTGGTGCTTGTCCAATAGCAAGTTTATATGTCTATGTATGACTCCCTTTTGAAATAAATGTGAAATAAAATGTACTATTATTAAAGAGAGAAAAGAGAGATCCATGCGATGTCTCGTAAAAGCGGAAAATATTTTGAAAACTAAAGTGTGGTGAGCTTTCAGCGCCAGTCAGCTGCAGTAGCATCACCCAAGTGGGTGCTGCACAAAGTTATTGGAGATTGCTATACGGAAAGGTGGGCAGAACGTCAGAGATGGTGAAATAAACAGTACGTTTAGAGGCTCCCAACTTGTCCATGTCTGACTGACACACTCCCCTAGCGGCTACCACAGTGCTCTCTCCACTCAGTGACCAACGATGCATCATTCAATTCACCTTTTATTTCCCTAAATCTAGACATACTTATTTTAATTTAATTTTAGTCTGTATACTGCAATTAAGCTATTAGCTTGAGAATGTGAGCAAGAACAAATTAACCTTACTATGTATTAATAAAAGCAATAATTGATTACAGTATAAACCCGTTATTTTACAGTGAAAGAAATGTGAATGACAATGCAGTAGCTACTATACCTTTCCTGGCAGGGGTTTCCTTAGTTTCCTTAGATTCAGGTTCTGCTTAAGATAAGACAGGGAAATGATTGGCAATACAAAAGCATGTTTGTCAGTCATTGCAAAGAGACAACTGAGGTTAAAAAAAGAGCACATAATAAAATGAATTGGTTCACATCAGAAAGTGCAAAATAAACCAAACAGTGATTCATGGCATTATAGCGAGCAACATGTATTAAAGCACAAACTTCAACTCAAATTGCACTACCCTGAAATTATTTCTAAAAAGGCAGTCTAGAATTGATCGAACAAGTTGGCTATGCAACGACATTCTAGCATTTCTACAGCTGCCAAACAATACATGAATACCTTTCATTACAGGGACTGATTTGGAAGCCTTTTCTTTGGGAGTATCTGCATTGACAGGAGAGAACACAATCTAAAGAAATAGGACTACTCCTCGATCTTCAGACATTTCAGACTGTTCATAAACAACATTCAGTAAAGGTAAGGATGTTATTTAGACACTGTCAATGTGGGATTATTATAATAATTAACATTGTTGATGTGTTAATACTGGAATTACCTACCTTTTTTCACAGGTCTGGTCTTCTCCTTTGGAGCATCAGGCTCTTATTGGATAAAAAGAGAGGCATACAGTGCCTTCAGAAAGTATTCATACCCCTTAACTTATTCCACATTTTGTTGTGCGTGCTACAGCCTGAATATAAAATGAATTAAATATTTTTTTCTCACCGATCTACACATAATGCCCCATAATGACAAAGTGAAAACATGTTTTGAGAATTTTTTGCATATTTATAAAAAATGTCATACAGAAATATAGTATATAATTTACATAAGTTTTCACAACCCTGAGTCAATACTTTAAAGTAGCACTTTTGGCAAAAATTACAGCTGTGAGTCTTTTTGGGCATGTCTACAAGATTTACCTGTCTAACAGAACACAGAGGGTGTTTTTTAATGGAAGTCTATCAAATATAATCCAGTTTGAATCAGGAATTCCACAGGGTAGCTGTTTCGGCCCCTTTCTTTTTACAATTTTTACTAAGAACATGCCACCGACTTTGAGTAAAGCCAGAGATTCTATGTATGCGGATAACTCAAAACTATACACGTCAGCTACTACAGTGACTGTAATGACTGCAACACTCAACAAAGAGCTGCAGTTAGTTTCAGAGTGGGTGGCAAGGAATAAGTTAGCCCTAAATATTTCTAAAACTAAAAGCATTGTATTTAGGACAAAACACTCACTAAACCCTAAACCTCAAATATATCTTGTAATAAATAGTGTGGAAATTGAGCAAGGTGAGATGACTAAACTGCTTGGAGTTACACTAGATTGTAAACTGACATGGTCAAAATATATTCTTGCAGTATTAGCTAAGATGGGGAGAAGTCTGTCTATAATAAAGTGATGCTCTGCCTTCTTAACAACACTATTAACAAGGCAGGTCCTACAGGTCAAAGTTTTGTCGCACCTTGACTACTGTTCAGTCGTGTGTTCAGGTGCCACAAAAAAGGACTTAAAAAAATGCAATTTGCTCAGAACAGGGCAGCATGGCTAGCCCTTGGATGGACACAGAGAGCAAATATTAATAAAGTAGTTTAAACAGTTAAAACTCAAACCTAAAACTCATTCAAATTGTGGAATCGTAATTTTGGTGCTTGTCCAATAGCAAGTTTATATGTATATGTATGACTCCCTTTTGAAATAAATGTGAAATAAAATGTACTATTATTAAAGAGAGAAAAGAGAGATCTATGCGATGTCTCGTAAAAGCGGAAAATATTCCGAAAACTAAAGTGTGGTGAGCTTTCAGCGCCAGTCAGCTGCAGTAGCATCACCCAAGTGGGTGCTGCACAAAGTTATTGGAGATTGCTATACGGAAAGGTGGGCAGAACGTCAGAGATGGTGAAATAAACAGTACGTTTAGACGCTCCCAACTTGTCCATGTCTGACTGACACACTCCCCTAGCGGCTACCACAGTGCTCTCTCCACTCAGTGACCAACGATGCATCATTCAATTCACCTTTTATTTCCCTAAATCTAGACATACTTATTTTAATTTAATTTTAGTCTGTATACTGCAATTAACTTCTTGCGACTACAGGGGGTGCTGTTTTCTCATTAGCATAATTGCATTAGAGACTAAACGGCTTCCTACAAAATTCTTGATCGTACAATAAGCATATTATTATTATTATTGGATAGAAAATAGTCTCTAGTTTCTATAGGCGTTGGAATTTTGTCTCTGAGTGGAACAGAACTCATTCTACAGCAATTTCCCTGACATGGAGTCAGATTTCACACATTTTGGCCCCTGATCTGGAGTCAGTTTTAAGGTCACTGTTTTTGCTATGAGGATACGGACACTGCTTACGTCTTCCCCTGGATGCCTTTACGTGATGACGATTTGAATGGTATCGATTACCCAATCACAGCCACTCTAAAACAAAAACACGTGTAGGTAGGAACTCTTTCCCAGATGCGTCATGCGTGCGGAGGACACCGAACGGCTCTTTTTCCAAGCATTAGTGTAGCCAGTTATATTTTTCCGGTCATGTTTCTACTCGTTATAGGAGTTAAAAACATCATAAGGTAGTTAATTTAAACCGTTTCATAGCAATTTATATCCGTTTAGTGCGATTTTGAGGCATTGCTTTGTTGTGCACTTTGACGCGCTGGGCACATTTCGGGCTCCCGGTCGTACGTTAGTGGGCATTTCGACGGACAAGTGGACATCTTTCGACCAAAAGAAGATTAGACCCAAGAAAGAATTCTTTGCCCAAGATTCTGATGGAAGAACAGCTCACAGTAAGAACAATTTATGATGATAAATCGTGTTTCTGTCGATAAATGTTAAACGTTTATGTCGCCATCTTGTTTGCTATAGCTTCGCTTGGCGCAACCTGTATTGAAAAGTAAGGATAATTTAAAAAATGTAAATCAGCGATTGCATTAAGAATTAATTTGTCTTTCGATTCCTGTCAACCCTGTATTTTTTAGTCAAGTATATGATTAGCTATTGATTAAACTAGATCACTCAAAGATGGCGACTGACTTTACCAGGCTTGTTTTGCTACTATTTTCATTGTATAACCACGTTTTTTTATGGCTAAATATGCACATTTTCGAACAAACTGTATATGTATGTTGTAATATGATGTTACAGGAGTGTCATCTGAAGGATTCTGAGAAGGTTAGTGAAAAAATTAATATATTTTGGCGATGATATGATATCGCTCTCTTTGGCTAGAATCAGTGCTCGGGTAACGTTTGCGTATGTGGTATGCTAATATAACGATTTATTGTGTTTTCGCCGTAAAACACTTAGAACATCTGAAATGTTGTCTGAATTCACAAGATCTGTGTCTGTCCATTGCTATGTGCTGTGTATTTTTAAGAAATGTTTTATGATGAGTAAATTGGTAATACACGTTGCTGTCTATAGTAATTCTAGGAGCTTTGGTGAGATTTGTGATGCTGGCTGCAATGGCAAACTATGATTTATACCTGAAATATGCACATTTTTCTAACAAAACCTATCCTATACCATAAATATGTTATCAGACTGTCATCTGATGAGTTTTTTTCTTGGTTAGTGGCTATCAATATCTTAGTTTAGCCGAATTGGTGATAGCTACTGGTGTTGAGAGAAAATGGTGGACAAGAAAAATGTTGATTTTTGCTAACGTGTTTAGCTAATAGATTTACATATTGTGTCTTCCCTGTAAAACATTATAAAAATCTGAAATGGTGGCTTTATTCACAGGATCTGTATCTTTCATTAGGTGTCTTGGACTTGTGATTTAATGATATTTAGATGCTACTATTTAATTGTGACGCTATGCTAGCGATGCTAATCAGTGTGGGGGGGGGGGGGGGGGGGGGGTGCTCCCGGACCCGGGGTAGGTGGGTCCGGGAACGAGGTTAAGCTATTAGCTTGAGAATGTGAACAAGATCAAATTAACCTTACTATGTATTAATAAAAGCAATAATTGATTACAGTATAAACCCGTTATTTTACAGTGAAAGAAATGTGAATGACAATGCAGTAGCTACTATACCTTTCCTGGCAGGGGTTTCCTTAGTTTCCTTAGATTCAGGTTCTGCTTAAGATAAGACAGGGAAATGATTGGCAATACAAAAGCATGTTTGTCAGTCATTGCAAAGAGACAACTGAGGTTATAAAAAGAGCACATAATAAAATTAATTGGTTTACTTCAAAAACTGCAAAATAAACCACAGTGATTCATGGCTTTATAGCGAGCAAAATGTATTAAAGCACAAACTTCAACTCAAATTGCACTACCCTGAAATTATTCCAAAAAGGCAATCTAGAATTGATCAAACAAGTTGGCTATGCAACGACATTCTGTCATTTCTACAGCTGCCAAACAATACATGAATACCTTTTATTACAGGGACTGATTTGGAAGCCTTCTGAACAAGTATTAAGAAATGAGTTACAAACAAACAGAAACCTATCAGAATGATTGGTCAGTGTACAGGAAATGATGGATGTCCCCTCACACTGTACAATTAGCAAACCAATCTGTCCATTATTATCACAGTCAAATCAGAGGTGAAATCAGGGGTGCCCCCCATTTTGCACTGAGGCCGTCTTCACTGACGTTCGGGGAGCCACACTTCATATCATGCCTTGCCATCAAATACTCCTGAATTCCTAATTTTGGGATGTTTGACACACTTGGATTAGATGCTTCAAGTATTAGTTGATAAATATAAACCTTTTATGAGTTATATGAGTTATAATTAAAATAATAGAGTATTGAAAATAATCTAGAGAGATTAAACCGTGTCAGTGCCTTTCTTTAGAAGGGCTGGTTTGGTATTTTCTTTAAGAGCAGGTTTTGAATCAAATTACACAAATATACATATTTCACCACAACTGAATCAAAATAAATGAAAAGACACGTAATTCTGTCTTCTGCTAAATGAACGTTTTCCCTGATAAACAAAACCTTGAATTGAATCAGTACCTTTCTTATGAGATACTGGTTTGGCCTTCTGGTTGGGAGCCTCACGTTCTAATCAAAGACACAAGTTTAAGTACAATGATAATAGTTATAATGGAGGTTAGGGCATACATAAAGTACAACTAACAATTTCTATTAAAAAAGTTTCCCAAAGTCAGACATCCGGGAATTGGTCATCTAATGTACTGTATATACTGTAGACATGAATTACATGCTACCATTACATAATAAACAATGAAATACCAAGGATGCTAGGATTGTTATCAAATAAACTCATTAAGTAAGAAAAATGGGAGTAACTTCTATTACCTTTCTTTGCAGGGGCTGGCATGGCCTTTTTACCGCATCCCATTTAGTTATATTATGTGTGAGGAACTGAATGGGACAGATATTGCAATAAGAGCGATCCAAATTTTGCTATAGCTGCTACTTTGGCTTTCCCTTTATAAGCTTCAGACTCTAGATCAAACAAGAATAAAAAACTATGAGAAGCCATGATATGTGGAGCACTACTATGCTAACTAACACAGCTAACAAACAAAAGATGAGCATAAGTATCTAGGTATTCTACAAAAAGCCCAAAACTTTTGTAGATATGGAACATCAATACCTTTCTGTATACGGACTGGTTTGATCTTATCTTTGGAAGTATATGATTTAGCAGGAGAGGTCTGAATAATATCTGTTTGTGTAATTCAATTTTAACATTTTCATTGTGCATTACATTTCTTAAGCACCTCTCGCCCTATAAATTATATTTAAGATAATTATCTCAATTTGTGCATGCCTTAGCCAGCTATACACTACCAGTCAAAAGTTTTAGAACACCAACATATTCAAGGGTTTTTCTTAATTTTTTACTATTTTATACATTGTAGAATAATAGTGAAAACATCAAAAATGATTAAATAACACATATGGAATCATGAAGTAAGCAAAAACGTGTTAAACAAATCACAATATATTTTATTTTTGAGATTCTTCAGAGTAGCCACCCTTTGCCTTGATGACAGCTTTGCACACTCTTTACACGAGAATGATAAAAAAATGTGATAGAAATATGATTATACTAATATACTGAGTTAATGATGAAACGAGCGACTTCGAGGCTAGCATGCTACAATCAGGCTGACAGGACGCAATCCGGACAGGAAGCTATGTATCGGGTAGGAAGTTGAGCGGAAGTGGGCCTTGCTACGTTGTGCAAAAGGTCTATTGGCATGCTTACTGCAGGAATGTCAACCAGAACTGTTGCCAGAGAATTTAATGTTAATTTCTCTACCATGAGCTGCCTACAACGTCATTTTTGAGAATTTGGCAGAACATCCAACCCATCTCACAACCGCTGATAAACGTGTAACCCTGCCAGCCCAGGGTTACACCCAGGGGGGGGGGCTGAGGAATATTTCTGTCTGCAATGAAACCATTTTGTGGGGAAACTAATTCTGATTGGCTGGGCCTGACTGCCAAGTGGGTGGGGCTATGCCCTCCAAGGCCCACCCATGTCTGCACCCTTGCCGAGTTATGTGAAATCCATAGATTAGGGCCCAATTAATTGATTTGCTTTTAACTCAGTAAAATCTTTGAAATGGTTGCATTTATATTTTTGTTTAGTATATTTGCCATATATTTTCAACTGTGCTGTTGTGTTTCACAAATGTTCTGAACCTATATACAGTTCCAGCCAAAAGTTTGGACGCACCTACTCATTCAAGTTTTTTTTTTACATTGTAGAATAATATAGAAGACATCAAAACTATGATATAACACATATGGAATCATGTAGTAACCAAAATAGTGTTAAACATATCAAAATATATTTGAGATTTGAGATTCTTCAAAGTTGCCACCCTTTGCCTTGATGGCAGCTTTGCACACTCTTGGCATTCTCTCAACCAGCTTCATAAGGTAGTCACCTGGAATGCATTTCAATTAACAGGTGTGACTTGTTAAAAGTTAATTTGTGGAATTTATTTCCTTCTTAATGTGTTTGAGCCAATCAGTTGTGTTGTGACAAGGTAGGGGTGATGTACAGAAGATAGCCCTATTTGGTAAAAGACCAAGTCCATATTATGGCAAGAACAGCTCAAACAAGCAAAGATAAATGACAGTCCATAATTTCTTTAACCTGTGAGGATGGGGGCGCTGTTGTCACTATTTATGCTAATCGTGTAATTTTTGAAACGGCTTCCCACAAAATTCTTGATCGTACAATATGCATATTATTATTATTATTGGATAGAAAACAGTCTATAGTTTCTATAGGAGTTGAAATTTTGTCTCTAAGTGGAACAGAACCCATTCTACAGCAATTTCCCTGACATGGAGTCAGATTTCAGAAATGTTGGCCCCTGATCTGGAGTCAGTTAAAAGGGCACTGGTATTGCTATGAGTATACGGACACTGCTTACGTCTTCCCCTGGATGCCTTTACGTGATGACGATTTGAATGGGGTCGATTGCGCGTTCACAGGCACTATAAATTAAAAAACCCTGTAGCTAGCAAGTCTTTTCTTGCTGCGTAATGCGCCTGGAGGACATCGACCCGCACTTGTTCCAAGCATTAGTGGAGGGAGTAATATTACTCTGGTCATGTTTCTACTCGTTATGGGAGTTAAAAACATCATAAGGTAGTTAATTTAAAGCGTTTTATAGCAATTTATATCCGTTTAGTGCGATTTTGGGACATTTATTTCTGAAACGCTGTGAATTGCTGGGCACGCTTCCAGTTCATCCCGAACGCAGTTGGCATTTCCACATGGCAAGAGGACAGCTTTCCACCAAAACACGATTAGACCCAAGAAAGGATCCTTTGCCCAAGATACTGATGGAAGAACAGCTCAAAGTAGGACATTTTTATTATGATAAATCGTGTTTCTGTCGAAAAATGTTAGTGGCTTAGGACGCCATGTTTTTTGACGTAGCTTCGCTTGGCGCAAACTGTATTGAAAAGTAAGGATAGTTTAAAAAATGTAATTCCGCGATTGTATTAAGAATTAAATTGTCTATCAATCCCTGTCCACCCTATATTTTTTAGTCACGTTTATGAGTATTTATGTATAAGAGTAGATCACTGTCTAATATGGCGCACGGACATTTTCTCACCAGCTGGGCTACATTTCACATTGTCTAACCATGATTTTGGTGGCTAAATATAAACATTTTCGATCAAACTCTATATGGATTGTGTAATATGATGTTACAGGAGTGTCATCTGAAGAATTCTGAGAAGGTTAGTGAAAAAATTAATATATTTTGGCGATGTTGACGTTATCGCTCACTTTGGCTAGAATCAATGCTGGGCTGCTATGTGCTATGTGCTATGCTAATATAACGATTTATTGTGTTTTCGCTGTAAGACACTTAGAAAATCTGAAATATTGTCTGTATTCACAGGATCTGTGTCTTTCGATTAGTGTATGCTGTGTATTTTTACGAAATGTTTGATGATTAGTAAGTAGGTAAACACGTTGCTCTATGTAGTTATTCTATTCCATTTGTGACGGTGGGTGCAATTGTAACCTATGCCATCTACCTGAAATATGCACTTTTTTCTAACAAAACCTATCCCATACCATAAATATGTTATCAGACTGTCATCTGATGAGTTTTTTTCTTGGTTAGGGGCTATAAATATCTTAGTTTAGCCGAATTGGTGATAGCTACTGGTGTTGGTGGACAAATAAAAGATGGTGGATTATGCTAATGTGTTTTTAGGTAATAGATGTACATCTTTACATATTGTGTCTTCCCTGTAAAACATTTTAAAAATCGGACATGTTGGCTGGATTCACAAGATCTGTGTCTTTCATTAGCTGTATTGGACTTTAATGTGTGAAAGTTAAATATTTAAAAAAAAATAAAAAAATTAATTTCGCGGCACTGGTTTTTCAGTGGGGGTGGGGGGGGAGTGCCGCTAGCGGCACCCTCATCCTAGACAGGTTAAGACATGAAGGTCAGTCAATTAGGAAAATGTTAAGAACTTTTTTTTAAAGAAGTTTCTTCATGTGCAGTCACAAAAACCATCAATCGCTATGATGAAACTGGCTCTCATGAGAACCGCGGAAGGAAAGGAATACCCAGAGTTACCTCTGCTGCAGATGACAAGTTCATTAGAATTACCAGTCTCAGAAATGCAGCCAAATAAATGCTACACAGAGCTCAAGTAACAGACACATCTCAACATCAACTGTCCAGAGGAGACTGCGTGAACCAGGCCTTCATAGTCAAATTGCTGCAAATAATCCACTACTAAAGGACACCAATAATAAGAAGAGACTTGCTTGGGCCAAGACACGAGCAATGGACATTAGACCGGTGAAAATCTGTCCTTTGGTCTGATGAGTCCAATTGTGCGATTTTTTTTGTTCCAACCGGTGTGTCTTTGTGAGACGCAGAGTAGGTGAATGGATTATCTCCGCATCTGGAGGAGGAAGTGTGATGGTGTGGGGGTGCTTTGCTGTTGACACTGTCTGTGATTTATTTAGAATTCAAGGCACACTTAACCAGCATTGCTAACACAGCATTCTGCAGCGATATGCCATCCCATCTGGTTTGCGCGTAGTGGGACTATCATTTGTTTTTCAATAGAACAATGAACCAACACACCTCCAGGCTATGTAAGGTTTATTTGACCAAGACGGAGAGTGATGGAGTGCTGCATCAGATGACCTGGCCTCCACAATCACCCGAACTTAACCCAATTGAGATGGTTTGGGATGAGTTGGACCCCAGAGTGAATAATTGTTTCCTCATTAATCTACACACAATACCCCATAATTAGAAAGTGAAAACAGGTTTCCAGAATTTTTTCAGATGTATTTAAAATAAAACATAGATACCTTATTTATATAAGTATTCAGACTCTTTGCTATGAGACTTCAAATTGAGCTCAGGTGCATCCTGTTTCCATTGATCCTCCTTGAGATGTTTCTACAACTTGATCGGAACCCACCTGTGGTTTAATTCACTTGATTGGAGATGATTTGGAAAGGCACACACCTGTCTACATAGGGTCTCAAAGTTGATAGTGTATGTCAGAGTAAGAACCAAGCCATCGAAGGTCGAAGGAATTGTCCGTAGAGCTCTGAGAAAGGATTATGCCGAGGCACAGATTTGGGGAAAGGTACTAAAAAAATGTCTGCATTATTGAAGGTCCCCAAGAACACAGTGGCCTCCATCATTCTTAAATGGAAAAAGTTTGTAACCACCAAGAGTCTTCCTAGATCTGGCCGCCCGGCCAAACTGAGCAATCGGGGGAGAAGGGCCGTGGTCTGGGAGGTGACCAAGAACACGATGATCACTCTGACAGAGCTCCTGAGATCCTCTGTGGAGATGGGAGAACCTTCCAGAAGGACAACCATCTCTGCAGCACTCCACCAATCAGTCCTTTATGGTAGAGTGGTCAGGCAGTGACCATTCCTCATTAAAAGGCACATAACAGCCCACTTGGAGTTTGCCAAAAGGAACCTAAAGGACTCTGACCATGTGGAACAAGATTCTCTGGTCTGATGAAACCAAGATTGAACTCTTTGGTCTGAATGCAAAGAGCCACTTCAGGAAGAAAGCAGGCACCACTCATCATCTGATCAATACCATCCCTACAGTGAAAATTGGTGGTGACAGCATCATGCTGTGGGAATTTTTGTTCAGTGGCAGGGACTGGGAGACTAGTCAGGATCAAGGGAAAGATGAACAGAGCAAAGTACAGAGAGATCCTTGATAAAAACCTGCTCCAGAGCGTTCAGGACCTCTAACTGGGGTGAATGTTCACCTTCCAACAGGACAACAACACTAAGCACACAGCCAAGACAAGGCAGGAGTGGCTTCAGGACAAGTCTCTGAATGTCCTTGAGTGGCCCAGCCAGAGCCGGACCCGATCGAACATCTCTGGAGAGACCTGAAAATAGCTGTGCAGCGATGCTCCCCATCCAACACGAAAGAGCTTGAGAGGATCTGCAGAGAAGAATGGAGTTTGTGTGTAGATTGCTGAGGGGGGAAAAAACTATTTTAGAATAAGGCTGCAACATAACAAAATGTGGAAAAGGTGAAGGGGTCTGAATACTTTCAGAATACACTGTATAGACAATACCAAAGCAAATGATCTAATGATTCTGTCTCTTCACAGAATCTCTTGTATCCCCCATATATAAAGCATTCTAGTGGAAGCAAACATATTGTATAATAATTTAAATTGGAAAACTCAAAGTTTTGAATCCGCCGTTGTTTTGTGTATCAGTTCATAAACCATGTGCTATTGAATCGGTACATCGAAAATCTCTTCTCAACTATTTTGGAATCTGTATGGCACAGCTGTACATTTTTTGGTCCTTAATGTGGTCTTGGTAAGCCACTCCAGTGTATATTTGTCCTTGTGTTTTAGGTTATTGTCCTGCTAAAAGGTGAATTTGTCTCCAGTGTCTGTTGGAAAGCAGACAGATCCAGGTTTTCCTCTACGATTTTGCCTGTGGTTAGCTCTATTCCGTTTCTTTTTATCCTCAAAAAACTTCATAGTCCTTGCCAATGACAAGCATACCCATAACATGATGCAGCCACCACCATGCTTGAACATATGAGAGTGGTACTCATAGATGTGTTGTGTTGAATTTGCCACAAACATAACGCTTTGAATTCAGGACATAAAGTTAATTTCTTTGCCACATTTTTTGCAGTTTTACTTTACTACCTTCAATGTTGTTGATCCTTTCTCAGATTTTTCCTATCACCGCCAGTTACAGATATTAATCTCTGTAACGTTTGAAAATCACCATTGCCCTCATGGTGAAATCCCTGAGTGGTTTCCTTCCTCTCCGGCTACTGAGTTAGGAAGGACGCCTACATCTTTGTAGTTACTGGCTGTATTGACACAACATCCAAAGTGTAATTATTAACTTCACCATGCTCAAACGGATATTCAATGTCTGCTTTTTATTTTATTTTTATCCATCTACCAATAGGTGCCCTTCTTTGTGAGGCATTGGCAAACATCCCTAGTCTTTGTGGTTGAATCTGTGTTTGAAATTCATTGCTCGAATGAGGGACTTTACAGATAATTATATGTGTGGGGTACAGAGATGAGGTAGTCATTAAAAAATCATGTTAAACACGTATTGCACACAGTGATTCCATGCAACTTATTATTTGACTTGTTAAGCCAATTTATACTCCTGAACTTATTTTTGATTGCCTTAACAAAGTGGTTTAATACTTATTGACTCAAGACATTTCAGCTTTTCATTTTTAATTAATTTGTAAAAATGTCTAAAAATATAATTCCTCTTTGACATTATGGGGTATTGTTTGTAGGCCAGTGACACAAAATCTCAATTTAACCAATTTTTAAAATTCAGTGTAACACAACAAAATCTGTAAGAGGTCAAGAGGTGTGAATACTTTATGAAGACACTGTAATCTACTTACTAATGTAAGAATTTTGTATGGTTAGTAAAGAATTTTGGATATGAAAATTGTAAGAATCTCTCTGGCTCTGATTTTTAAAAGAAAATCAGAAAATCAAAAAATCTTTATATTCGGTGTATACATATTGTTGGTTTTGCCTTATCATTGTTCATTGCAAGGTCTAAACAAAACAGAAACATTAAGATGTGTTTTAGGTCATTTCAGTCGGAAGGATAAAAGTTTAAAATAATGAATACAGTGGGCATAAACATGGATACTATGTTTAAGGTTATTATTTAAGGATACTATGTTTAAGGTCCCAGTACAGAGACAAAATAGAGTCGCAATTTAACAGCTCAGACACAAGAGGTATGTGGCAGGGTCTACAGTCAATCACGGATTACAAAAAGAAAACCAGCCCCGTCGCGGACCAGGATGTTTTGCTCCCAGACAGGCTAAATAACTTTTTTGCTCGCTTTGAGGACAATACAGTGCCACAGACACGGCCCGCTACCAAAACCTGCGGGCTCTCCTTCACTGCAGCCGAGGTGAGTAAAACATTTAAACGTGTTAACCCTCGCAAGGCTGCAGGCCCAGACGGCATTCCCAGCCGCGTCCTCAGAGCATGCGCAGACCAGCTAGCTGGTGTGTTTACGGACATATTCAATCAATCCTTATCCCAGTCTGCTGTTCCCACATGCTTCAAGAGGGACACCATTGTTCCTGTTCCCAAGAAAGCTAAGGTAACTGAGCTAAACGACTACCGCCCCGTAGCACTCACTTCCGTCATCATGAAGTGCTTTGAGAGACTAGTCAAGGACCATATCACCTCCACCCTACCTGACACCCTAGACCCACTCCAATTTGCTTACCGACCCAATAGGTCCACAGACGACGCAATCGCAACCACACTGCACACTGCCCTAACCCATCTGGACAAGAGGAATACCTATGTGAGAATGCTGTTCATCGACTACAGCTCAGCATTTAACACCATAGTACCCTCCAAACTCGTCATCAAGCTCGAGACCCTGGGTCTCAACCCCGCCCTGTGCAACTGGGTCCTGGACTTCCTGACGGGCCGCCCCAAGGTGGTGAGGGTAGGTAACAACATCTCCACCCCGCTGATCCTCAACACTGGGGCCCCACAAGGGTGCGTTCTGAGCCCTCTCCTGTACTCCCTGTTCACCCACGACTGCGTGGCCATGCACGCCTCCAACTCAATCATCAAGTTTGCGGATGACACTACAGTGGTAGGCTTGATTACCAACAACGACGAGAGGGCCTACAGGGAGGAGGTGAGGGCCCTCGGAGTGTGGTGTCAGGAAAATAACCTCACACTCAACGTCAACAAAACAAAGGAGATGATTGTGGACTTCAGGAAACAGCAGAGGGAGCACCCCCCTATCCACATCGACGGGACAGTAGTGGAGAAGGTGGAAAGTTTTAAGTTCCTCGGTGTACACATCACGGACAAACTGAATTGGTCCACCCACACAGACAGCGTTGTGAAGAAGGCGCAGAAGCGCCTCTTCAACCTCAGGAGGCTGAAGAAATTCGGCTTGTCACCAAAAGCACTCACAAACTTCTACAGATGCACAATCGAGAGCATCCTGTCGGACTGTATCTCCGCCTGGTACGGCAACTGCTCCGCCCACAACCGTAAGGCTCTCCAGAGGGTAGTGAGGTCTGCACAACGCATCACCGGGGGCAAACTACCTGCGCTCCAGGACACCTACACCACCCGATGTCACAGGAAGGCCATAAAGATCATCAAGGACAACAACCACCCAAGCCACTGCCTGTTCACCCCGCTATCATCCAGAAGGCGAGGTCAGTACAGGTGCATCAAAGCAGGGACCGAGAGACTGAAAAACAGCTTCTATCTCAAGGCTATCAGACTGTTAAACAGCCACCACTAACATTTAGCGGCCGCTGCCAACATACTGACTCAACTCCAGCCACTTTAATAATGGGAATTGATGGAAATTATGTAAAAATGTACCACTAGCCACTTTAAACAATGCCACTTAATATAATGTTTACATACCCTACATTACTCATCTCATATGTATATACTGTACTCTATATCATCTACTGCATCTTGCCATCTTTATGTAATACATGTATCACTAGCCACTTTAAACTATGCCACTTTATGTTTACATACCCTACATTACTCATCTCATATGTATATACTGTACTCTATACCATCTACTGCATCTTGCCTATGCCGTTCTGTACCCTCACTCATTCATATATCTTTATGTACATATTCTTTATCCCTTTACACTTGTGTGTATAAGGTAGTAGTTGTGGAATTGTTAGGTTAGATTACTTGTTGGTTATTACTGCATTGTCGGAACTAGAAGCACACGCATTTCGCTACACTCGCATTAACATCTGCTAACCATGTGAATGTGACAAATAAAATTTGATTTGATTTGATTTAAGTGTTGCCACTTACCTTTCTTCACAAGTACAACTTTAACTCTCTCCTTTGTAAGAGAAGCATTTATGTGACTGTGATTTCTGCGACTGACTTCATGTTCTGTCAAAAAAAGACCATTTAAAATCCACATCAGAATCTTTCAAGTGTTAGGATGAAAATCAAGGTAGTGAAAAGGTGTCCATTTGTATTAACCCTGTTATCTCAAAGTTGATTTATGTATTAGTTCAAATACAATCTAACAATGTCTTCACTTCCCAAAGTATGAAAATATTCAATGTAAAAAGAACAATGAAAAAAACGGGGGACGTTACTACCTTTGATTCCAATGTTTGGTCGTGCTTTCCCCAGTGGTGTAACAAGTTCTAAACAAATAAAACAATTTAGTATACCTTATTTATTACAGTAAATGAACAACTCCAATATCGTTGCATTGCTTTACCTTTCTTTACTGGTGTTGACTTGAAATTCTCTTCTTTAGGAACTTCAGGTATTAAAAAAACAAAAAAGAATCAAAGAAGGAATCACATTTTTATGACAAAAAAATATAAATATAAGGCAGAATTGGGTTCAAATCCAATCATTTAAGTTAAATTAAATTTGAATTTCAAAAATCTTCAAGTTATGGAACCAAATAAAAATTGGAATGGTAATTGAAAAAATACAGTTTGGACTGTTTGAATTGGAATGTATTATATTTAGAATTTTATTAGGATCCCAGTTATATATATCATGTACCAGTCAAAAGTTTGGACACACCTACTCATTCAAGGGTTTTTCTTAATTTTACTATTTTCTACATTGCAGAATAGTAGTGAAGACATCAAATCTATGAAATAACACACATGGAATCATGCAGTAACCAAAAAAGTTTTGCCACAAACATAACGCTTTGAACTCAGAACATAAAGTTAATTTCTTTGCCACATTTTTTGCAGTTTTACTTTAGTGCCTTCAATGTTGTTGATCCTTTCTCTTCGATTTTTCCTATCACAGCCAGTTACAGATATTAATCTCTGTAACGTTTGAAAATCCCCATTGCCCTCATGGTGAAATCCCTGAGTTGTTTCCTTCCTCTCCGGCTACTGAGTTAGGAAGGACGCCTATATATTTGTAGTTACTGGCTGTATTGACACAACATCCAAAGTGTAATTAATAACTTCACCATGCTCAAATGGATATTCAATGTCTGCTTTTTATTTTATTTTTACCCATCTACCAATAGGTGCCCTTTTTTGTGAGGCATTGGCAAACATCCCTAGTCTTTGTGGTTGAATCTGTGTTTGAAATTCATTGCTCGAATGAGGGACTTTACAGATAATTATATGTGTGGGGTACAGAGATGAGGTAGTCATTAAAAAATCATGTTAAACACGTATTGCAACAAAAAAAAATATGATATAAAAATTGCAAGAATCTCTCTGGCTCTGATTTTTTTAAAGAAAATCCGAAAATCAAATAATCTTTATATTCGGTGTATAAATATTGTTGGTTTTGCCTTATCATTGTTCACTGCAAGGTCTAAAAAAAACAGAAACATTAAGATGTGTTTTAGGTCATTTCAGTCGGAAGGATAAACGTTTAACATAATGAATACAGTGGGCATAAACATGGATACTATGTTTAAGTGATGCCACTTACCTTTCTTCACAAGTACAACTTTAACGCTCTCCTTTGTAAGAGAAGCATTTGTGTGACTGTGATTTCTGCGACTGACTTCAGGTTCTGTCAAAAAAAGACCATTTAAAATCAACATCAGAATCTTTCAAGTGTTAGGATGAAAATCAAGGTAGTGAAAAGGTGTCCATTTGTATTAACCCTGTTATCTCAAAGTTGATTTATGTATTAATTCAAATACAATCTAACAATGGCTTCACTTCCCAAAGTATGAAAACATTCAGTGTAAAAAGAACAATAAAAAAATGGGGGACGTTACTACCTTTGATTCCAATGTTTGGTCGTGTTTTCCCCAGTGGTGTAACAAGTTCTAAACAAATAAAACAATTTAGTATACCTTATTTATTACAGTAAATGAACAACTCCAATATCTTTGCATTGCTTTACCTTTCTTTACTGGTGTTGACTTGAAATTCTCTTCTTTAGGAACTTCAGGTATTAAAAAACAAAAAAGAATCAAGAAGGAATCACATTTTTATGACAAAAAAAGAATTGGGTTAAAATCCAATCATTTAAGTTAAATTAAATTCGAATTTCAAAAATCTTCAAGTTATGGAACTAAATAAAAATTGGAATGGTAATTGAAAAAATACAGTTTGGACTGTTTGAATTGGAATGTATTATATTTAGAATTGTATTAGGATCCCAGTTATATATATCATGTACCAGTCAAAAGTTTGGACACACCTACTCAATCAAGGGTTTTTCTTAATTTGTACTATTTTCTACATTGCAGAATAGTAGTGAATAGATCAAATCTATGAAATAACACGGATGGAATCATGCAGTAACCAAAAAAGTGTTAAACAAATCAAAATGTATTTTAGATTTGAGATTCTTCAAAGTAGCCACCTTTTGCCTTGATGACAGCTTTGCACACTCTTGGCATTCTCTCAACCAGCTTCATGAGGTAGACACCTGGAATGCATTTTAATTAACAGGTGTGCCTTGTTAAAAGTTAATTTGTGGAATTTATTTCCTTCTTAATGCGTTTGAGCCAATCAGTTGTGCTGTGACAAGGCAGGGCTATCTTCTGTATACCACCCTTATCTGGTAAAATACCAAGTCCATATTAAGAACAAAACCCCAAAAATATTTAACCTTTATTTAACTACGCAAGTGAGTGAAGAACTAATTCTTATTTAACAATAACAGCCTACCGCGGTCAAACCCTAACCCGGACGAAGCTGGGCCAATTGTGCGCCACCCTATGGGACGGTTGTGATACAGCTTGGAATCAAACCATGTTCTGTAGTGACACCTCTAGCACTGAGATGCAGCGCCTTAGATCACTGCGCCACTCGGGAGCCCAAATAAACAAAGAGAAACGACAGTCCATCATTACTTTAAGACATGAAGGTCAGTCAATCTGGAAAATTTCAATTCTGGCCTTTCTAGGGAGTTTTTCCTAGCCACCGTGCTTCTACACCTGCATTGCTTGCTGTTTGGGGTTTTAGGCTGGGTTTATGTGCAGCACTTTGTGACATCAGCTGATGTAAGAAGGGCTTTATAAATACATTTGATTGATTGTTGTTTTTGTCACACTGCTTTGCTTTATCTTAGCCAGGTTGCAGTTGTAAATGAGAACTTGTTCTCAACTAGCATACCTAGTTAAATAAAGGTGAAATAAAATTAAAGGAGGTGTGATGGAGTGGGGGTGCTTTGCTGGTGACACTCAGGGATTTATTTAGAATTCAAGGCACACTTAACCAGCATGGCTACCACAGGATTCTGCAGCGTTACTCCATCCCGTCTGGTGGGACCACATAGTGGGACTATGATTTTTTTTCAACAGGACAATGACCCAACACACCTCCAGGCTGTGTAAGGGTTATTTGACCAAGAAGGGGAGTGATGGAGTGCTGCATCAGATGACCTGGCCTCCACAATCACCCGACCTCAACCTAATGGAGATGGTTTGGGATGAGTTGGACCGCAGAGTGAAGGAAAAGTAGCCAACAAGTGCTCATTATATTTGGGAAGTCCTTCAAGACTGTTGGAAAAGCATTCCCCATGAAGCTGGTTGAGAGACTAGTCAAGGATCATATCACCTCCACCCTACCTGTTACCCTAGACCCACTCCAATTTTTATTTATTTTTTTCTCCCATTTTCTCCCCAATTTTCGTGGTATCCAATTGCTAGTAATTACTATCTTGTCTCATCGCTACAACTCCCGTACGGGCTCGGGAGAGACGAAGGTCGAAAGCCATGCGTCCTCCGAAGCACAACCCAACCAAGCCGCACTGCTTCTTTAACACAGCGCACCTCCAACCCGGAAGCCAGCCGCACCAATGTGTCGGAGGAAACACCGTGTACCTGGCCCCCTTGGTTAGCGCGCACTGCGCCCGGCCCGCCACAGGAGTCGCTGGAGCGCGATGAGACAAGGATATCCCTACCGGCCAAACCCTCCCTAACACGGACGACGCTATGCCAATTGTGCGTCGCCCCACGGACCTCCCGGTCGCGGCCGGCTGCGACAGAGCATGGGCGCGAACCCAGAGACTCTGGTGGCGCAGCTAGCACTGCGATGCAGTGCTCTAGACCACTGTGCCACCCGGGAGGCCAGACCCACTCCAATTTGCTTACAGCCCCAATAGGTCCACAGACGATGCAATTGCCATCACACTGCACACTGCCCTATCTCATCTGGACAAGAGGAATACCTATGTAAGAATGCTGTTCATTGACTACAGCTCAGCATTCAACACCATAGTACCCTCCAAACTCCTCATTAAGCTTGAGACCCTGGGACTCGACCACACCCTGTGCAACTGGGTCCTGGACTTCCTGACGGGCAACCCCAGGTGGTGAACATAGGAAACACCATCTCCACTCCGCTGATCCTCAACACTGGGGCCCCACAAGGGTGCGTTCTCAGCCCTCCTGTACTCCCTGTTCACCCACGACTGTGTGGCCATGCACGCCTCCAACTCAATCATCAAGTTCGCAGACGACACTACAGTGCTAGGCTTGATTATCAACAACGACGAGACATACTACAGGGAGGAGGTGAGGATAGGATAGGATAGGAGTGTAGGAGTGTGGTGGGAGTGTGGTGTCAGGAAACTAACCTCTCACTCAATGTCAGCAAAACAAAAGAGATGATTGTGGACTTCAGGAAACAGCAGAGGGAGCACCCCCCTATCCACATCGACGGGACAGCAGTGGAGAAAGTGTAAAGTTTTAAGTTCCTCGGTGTACATATCACCGACAAACTGAAACACACACATACAGCGTTGTGAAGAAGGCTCAACAGCTCCTCTTCAACCTCAGGAGGCTGAAAAAATGTGGCTTGTCACCAAAAACCCTCACTAACTTTTACAGGTACACAATTGAGAGCATCCTCTCAGGCTGTATCACCGCCTGGTACAGCAACTGCACCACCCACAACCACAGAGCTCTCTAGTCTGCACAACGCATCACCGGGGGCAAACTACCTGCCCTCCAGGACACCTACAACACACGATGTCACAGGAAGGCAGAAAAGATAATCAAGGACAATAATCACCCGAGCCACTATCTGTTCACCCTGCTTCCATCCAGAAGGCGAGGCCAGTACAGTTGCATCAGAGCTGGGACAGAAAGATTGAAAAACAGCTTCTATCGCAATGCCATCAGATTGTTAAACAGCCGCCACTAGCACAGAAAGGTGGCTGCGTGCCTACAGACTTGATATCATTGGCCACTTTAATAAATGGAACACTAGTCACTTAGTAATGCCACTTTAAGAATGTTTACATATCTCTCATTACTCATCTCACGTATATACTGTATCCTTCACTATCTATTCTTTACTATCTATTGCATCTTAGCCGCTCAGTCACTGCTCATCCATATATGTTATACTTATATAATCTCATCCCAATCCTTTAGTAGATATTGTGTTATAGGTTTTGTTGTGGATTTTTTTTAGATATTAGGTTTTGTTGTGGAATTGTTAGATATTACCTGTTAGATACTGCTGCACTGTCAGATCGAGAAGCATTTCGCTACACTCGCAATAACATCTGCTAACCATGTTTATGTGACCAATAACATTTGATTTGATTTGAGAATGCCAAGAGTGTGCAAAGCTGTCATCAAGGCAAAGGGTGCCTACTTTAAAGAATCCTAAATATTTTTGGGATTTGTTTAACACTTTTCTGGTTACTCCATGATTCCATATGTGTTATTTCATAGTTTTGATGTCTTCCTTATTATTCTACAATGTAGAAAATAAAGAAAAACCCTGGAATGTGTAGGTGTGTCCAAAAGTTTGACCGTAACTGTATTTATGGATGTTTATTAAGCAATAACACTTCATAATATTTCATAATACTAAGTCCCATGTGGCTTAGTTGATACAGCGTAGTAGTGGTCGTGGGTTTGACTCCCACGGTACAATTGGAATTCCCAGTTAACGGAATTAATGCACTTAGTATATAATTGACTAAACCAAAGTAAGGCTATAAATGGTTTTAGGACATATTCTTGTAAAAACACCACTTAGTCTGTTCAAAGCAATAAAAAATGGTCAAAGTATTTTTCATAGCAAATATTAAACTACCTCCGACTAATTCCACAAATATATTACACTTGTTGGAAATTAGATGGATTTTACAGCCATACCTCCCTGTCACGCCCTGACCATAGTAAGCTGTTTTTTCTCTGTGTTGGTTGGGGCGTGATAGTGACTTGGCTGGGTCATCTAGGTGTTTTTGTATGTCTATGGTGGCCTGATATGGTTCCCAATCAGAGGCAGCTGTTTATCGTTGTCTCTGATTGGGGATCATATTTAGGTAGCCATTTCCTCATTTGTGTTGGTGGGATCTTGACTATGTGTAGTTGCCTGTCAGCACTATTTTGTATAGCTTCACGTTTCGTTTGTTATTTTTGTTGGTTTGTTCGGTGTTCATTCATTAAAAGAGAATGTACGCATACAACGCTGCGCCTTGTTCTCATTCTAACGACGGACGTGACACTTCCTTTATGATGACGGATCTGGTCTATTTTTTTTCAGATTCTATAAAACATATACTCAGTTACCAAAGAGGTTAGATTAAGGTTTACTGTCTGAAACCCCCAGATGGAGTAAAAGGACAACATAATACAATGTACAGTGACTTTCGAAAGTATTCACCAACTTGGCATTTTTCCTATTTTGTTGCCTTTCAACCTGGAATTAAAATGTATTTTGGGGGTTTTGGTGGTTTGTATGATTTGATTTACACAACATGCCAACCACTTTGAAGATACAAAATATTTTTATTGTGAAACAAACAATAAAACATAACTGAACTTGAGCGTGCATAACTATTCAACCCCCAAAGTCAATACTTTGTAGAGCCACCTTTTTCAGCAATTACAGCTGCAAGACTCTTTGGTTATGTCTCCATAAGCTTGGCACATCTAGCCACTGAGATTTTTGCCCATTCTTCAAGGCAAAACAACTCTAGCTCCTTCAAGTTGGATGGGTTCCGCTGGTGTACAGCAATCGTTAAGTCATACCACAGATTCTCAATTGGATTGAGGTCTGGGCTTTGACTAGGCCATTCTAAGACATTTAAATGGTTCCCCTTAAACCACTCGAGTGTTGCTTTAGTAGTTTGCTTAGGGTCATTGTCCTGCTGGAAGGTGAACCTCCGTCCCAGTCTCAAATCTCTGGGAGACTGAAACAGGTTTCCCTCAAGAATTTCCCTGTATTTAGCGCAATTCTGACCAGTTTCCCAGTCCCTGACGATGAAAAACATCCCCAAAGCATGATGCTGCCACCACCATGCTTCACTGTGGGGATGATGTTCTTAGGGTGATGAGAGGTGTTGGGTTTGCGCCAGACATAACGTTTTCCTTGATGGCCAAAAAGCAACATTTTAGTCTCATCTGACCAGAGTACCTTCTTCCATATGTTTGGGGAGTCACCCACATGCCTTTTGGTGAACACCAAAAGTTTTTGCTTATTTCTTTCTTTAAGCGATGGCTGTTTTCTGGCCACCCTTCCGTAAAGCCCAGCTCTGTGGAGTGTACGCTTAAAGTGGTCCTATGGACAGACAGTCCAATCTCTGCTTTGGAGCTTTGCAGCTCCTTCAGGGTTATCTATGGTCTCTTTGTTGCCTCTGATTAATGCCTCTCTTTGCAGGATTGTTGTGGTGCCATATTCTTTCCAGTTTTTAATAATGGATTTAATGGTACTCCGTGGGATGTTTAAAGTTTTGTATATTTTTTCATAACCCAACCCTGATCTGTACTTCTACACAACTTTGTCCCTGACCTGTTTGGAGAGCTCCTTGGTCTTCATGGTGCCACTTGCTTGGTAGTGCCCCTTGCTTAGTGGTGTTGCAGACTCTGGGGCCTTTCAGAACAGGTGTAGGTATACTGAGATCATGTGACAGATCATGTGACACTTAGATTGCACACAGGTGGACTTTATTTAACGAATTATGTGACTTCTGAAGGTAATTGTCTGGACTAGATCTTATTTAGGGGCTTCATAGCAAAGGGGGTGGATACATATGCATGCTATCACGTTCCTGACCTGTTTTATGTTATTTTTGTATGTGTTTAGTTGGTCAGGGCGTGAGTTGGGGTGGGCATTCTATGTTTTGTGTTTCTATGTTTAGGTCACTTGTAATTAGCCTTATATGGTTCTCAATCAGGGACAGGTGTTTGACGTTTTCCTCTGATTGAGAACCATATATAGGTTGGCTGTTCACACTGTTTGTTTGTGGGTGATTATCTTCCGTGTCTGTGTCTGCGCACCACACGGGACTGTTTCGTTTGTTCGTTCGTTTGATGTAGTCTGTTCCTGTTCGTGTGTTCTTCGTGTTTTTATGTAAGTTCCATGTTCAGGTCTGTCTACCTCGGTTTTGGTTATTTTGTAAATACTCAAGTTTGTTTAGTTTTCGTCTTGTTTCAATAAACATTCATGTCGTATCACAACGCTGCGTTTTGGTTGAATCCCTACTCCTCCTCTTCGGACGAAGAGGAGGAGGAAAACCGTTACACATGCACCACTTTTCCGGGTTTTTTTTACATTTCACTTCACCAAATTTGGACTATTTTGTATATGTCCATTACATGAAATACAAATAAAAATCAATTTAAATTACAGGTTGTAATGCAACAAAATAGGAAAAACGCCAAGGGGAATTAATACTTTTGCAAGGCACTGTACATCTCTCTTGACATGAGCTGCTTTTGTTTTCTCTTTTGAACGTTCAGGTTCTGATACTTGAGAATGGAGGACAAGAATAATGTTAGACAATATGTGCCAGTTTGATGTTTCTAGTACACTTGGGGTTGTTTCGTTAATTTTACCTTAGTAGCTGAATCCAGCTCTTTTCTACAGAAATAACATGTTTAGATGATTTTTAAATATTAGGAAGAATACAATACTTAAATTTAAAACAACATTGGTTGCACAGGATGATTTCACAGGAGGCCGGCCATATCTTTGACCCCCCTATTCTACTCAGTCTAAAAACTACTGTAGTGAAGTACTGTAATACACCAGTACCTTTCTTTGCAGGTGCTGGTTTGGACTTTTCTTTGGCAACTTCAGCCTCTGAATAAAATAAAAAACATTTAAGATGAAAGACTGGCAGGTCAAATTAAAGCATAATAGCACAAATGTACTAATTCATAGTAAATATGTACTGTATTTTAGATGTAAAACCAATTTAAAAAAACATTGCTTCAATACCTTTCTTGGCTAGTGCTGGTTTTGCCTTGTCTTTTACAGTTTTCACCTTCTTTGCAGGCACTGGTCTAGTCTTTTCTTTAACAACATCAGCATCTATTTCAAATGTTGATAAGGACATACATGCAGTATAAGATTATTTAATTGGGAGTATTGTATAATCTGATATTTAAAATACAATAAATGATTGTATAGTATATGTGTGTTCTTAAATGTAATATACTGCTTATCAAGCCTGCACTAACAAGAAACAAACATTATTGCAATTATTGCAACATTATTGCAATTATTGTAACATTCGTGTGCAAAGAGAAAATACATATTTATATTGAAATTAGATCATTTGTAAGGGTGGTTTTCACCTCAATCGTTATATTACATTTACAACTTATGTAATTTAACAGACACTCTTATCCAGAACTGTTTACAGTAGTGGGTGCATTTTCAATTCATAACTCTGATTTTAGATTTGTCAAATTTAGAACAGATTATAAACAATGAAAGGAACAAAAAATATGCAGTGAATAAAATAAACGCAAACAAATGTTATAACAAATTACTAATTACATACTAACCACATTCTTACCTTTCTTTGCAGGGGCTGATTTGACCTTTTCTTTAATAACTGCAGCATCTGAATCAAATGTAACATAATTGTGTTTCTCTATGAATATAGCAAGAGAAAAATGTTTCTCTGCGATCATGTACTGTCGGTAATATTATATTGGTGGTGTTAAAAATCAATACATTCTGTTATCTTCATTTGAAGGAGTTACTTTGGCTCTGTCTTTGGAAACTTCAGCTTGTAAATTCACATACTGTACAACAGTCTTTACAATAAGATCTTGATAGAATGTTTCATAAATTGCATAAAACCGAAACATAGGCCTGCCAACTTATTATTTGAATAAATGCAAAATTAACAATTCAAAAATAATTTCATACCTTTCTTTTCTGGAGCTAGTTTGCCCTTTTCTTTTGCTTCGGCATCTAAATCAGAAACAAATGATTTAATAAACTGTACCTTCTATCATACAACACAGTCTTACCTGATTCAGACTATCAGGCCAAGCCAAACTGAACTGTGCTCATTTAGATATTTTCTATTCACATTATCCTTTCCAGCACAATTCGAGCAGCTTCGGTTGATGCGTAACTATGCCAGCCCAGTATACTGTAGGTTGGCTTGGCTCAGTAATGTGAAAAAGGGTTCTGTGGTACACAAAGAATACTTTGCACCTTTCTTTGATGTAGCTGCTTTGGTCTGTTCTTTGGGAACTTCACTGTCTAAAACAATCATTGGACAAGACACAACATGAATCTCAAGAATAACGCCATTATACATTTTGAAGCCAGAAAAAAACATCCTATCTGTACCTTTTTTTGCAGGTTCTGGTTTGGCTGGTTCCTTAGTTTCCTTGGACTCTAATCAAACAAGAATGATAACATATACAGTAAATGTTCAGACTGCAAATGATTCAAACCCATAATGAGTAATTGGTTGAGAGAGAAATAAAGTACACTCTGTGGCAGACATCTATTTACAGTAAGACTAGCGTTTTTTGTTTCAAGTCTAAAGAAAAAAGTTATCCATACCTTTCTTTGATGAAGCTGCTTTGGCTTTTTCTTTGTGAACTTCAGCTTCTAAAACAATCATTGGAGAAGACACAAAATGAATCTAAAGAATTGGGCCATTTCTTTATTTCTTTGCAAGAGCTGGTTTGGTCTTCTCACTGGTAAATTCAACTTCTACGTAAAATAGTGACTTTCAGCCTCTATCAAGCTCTATCAAATTACATATTAACCACAGATTTGAAATCATTTTTACCTTTCTTTGCAGGGGCTGATTTCACCTTTTCTTTAATAACTGCGACATCTGAATCAAATACATCATAAATGTGTTTCTCTATGAATATAGCAAGACAAACATTTTCTCTATGATTATGTACTGTCTTTATTATCAATTTTGTGGTGGAAAGTCAATACATTCTGTTACCTTCATTTGCAGGAGTTGGTTTGGCTTTTTCTTTGGAAACTTCAGCTTCTAAGTTCACATAAAACAGTCCTTACAATAAGATCTTGATAGAATGTTTTATAAATAGCATAAAATGGACACTTTTTTACCTTTATTTAACTAGGCAAGTCAGTTTAGAACAAATTCTTATTTTCAATGACGGCCTAGGAACAGTGGGTTAACTGCCTTGTTCAGGGGCAGAACGACAGATATTTACCTTGTCAGCTCAGGGATTCAAACTTGCAACCTTTCAGTTACTAGTCCAATGCTCTAACCACTAGGCTCCGCTGCCGCCCCATAGGCTGCCTACTTATTATTTGAATAAGTGGAGAATAAACAATTCAAAAATCATTTTGTACCTTTCTTTTCTGGGGCTAATTTGGCCTTTTCTTTTGCTTCAGCATCTAAATCAGATTTGTTTTATTTTATATACTGTACCTTCTATCATACAACACAGTCTTACCTGATTCAGACTATCAGGCCAAGCCAAACTGAATTGTGCTTGTTTAGATATTTTCTATTCACATTATCCTTTCCAGCACAATTCGAGCAGCCATGTTTGATGCTTAACTATGCCAGCCCAGTATACTGTAGGTTGACTTGGCTCAGTAATGTGAAAACGGGTTCTGTGGTACACAAAGAATACTTTGCACCTTTCTTTGATGTAGCTGCTTTGGTCTGTTCTTTGGGAACTTCACGGTCTAAAACAATCATTGGACAAGACACAACATGAATCTCAAGAATAACGCCATTATACATTTTGAAGCCAGAAAAAAACATCCTATCTGTACCTTTTTTTGCAGGTTCTGGTTTGGCTGGTTCCTTAGTTTCCTTGGACTCTAATCAAACAAGAATGATAACATATACAGTAAATGTTCAGACTGCAATTGATTCAAACCCATAATGAGTAATTGGTTGAGAGAGAAATAAAGTACACTCTGTGGCAGACATCTATTTACAGTAAGACTAGCGTTTTTTGTTTCAAGTCTAAAGAAAAAAGTTATCCATACCTTTCTTTGATGAAGCTGCTTTGGCTTTTTCTTTGTGAACTTCAGCTTCTAAAACAATCATTGGAGAAGACACAAAATGAATCTAAAGAATTGGGCCATTTCTTTATTTCTTTGCAAGAGCTGGTTTGGTCTTCTCACTGGTAAATTCAACTTCTACGTAAAATAGTGACTTTCAGCCTCTATCAAGCACTATCAAATTACATATTAACCACAGATTTGAAATCATTTTTACCTTTCTTTGCAGGGGCTGATTTCACCTTTTCTTTAATAACTGCGACATCTGAATCAAATACATCATAAATGTGTTTCTCTATGAATATAGCAAGACAAACATTTTTCTCTATGATTATGTACTGTCTTTAATATCAATTTTGTGGTGGAAAGTCAATACATTCTGTTACCTTCATTTGCAGGAGTTGGTTTGGCTTTTTCTTTGGAAACTTCAGCTTCTAAGTTCACATAAAACAGTCCTTACAATAAGATCTCGATAGAATGTTTTATAAATAGCATAAAATGGACACTTTTTTACCTTTATTTAACTAGGCAAGTCAGTTTAGAACAAATTCTTATTTTCAATGACGGCCTAGGAACAGTGGGTTAACTGCCTTGTTCAGGGGCAGAACGACAGATATTTACCTTGTCAGCTCAGGGATTCAAACTTGCAACCTTTCAGTTACTAGTCCAATGCTCTAACCACTAGGCTCCGCTGCCGCCCCATAGGTTGCCTACTTATTATTTGAATAAGTGGAGAATAAACAATTCAAAAATCGTTTTGTACCTTTCTTTTCTGGGGCTAATTTGGCCTTTTCTTTTGCTTCAGCATCTAAATCAGATTTGTTTTATTTTATAAACTGTACCTTCTATCATACAACACAGTCTTACCTGATTCAGACTATCAGGCCAAGCCAAACTGAACTGTGCTCTTTTAGATATTTTCTATTCACATTATCCTTTCCAGCACAATTCGAGCAGCTTCGGTTGATGCGTAACTATGCCAGCCCAGTATACTGTAGGTTGGCTTGGCTCAGTAATGTGAAAACGGGTTCTGTGGTACACAAAGAATACTTTGCACCTTTCTTTGATGTAGCTGCTTTGGTCTGTTCTTTGGGAACGTCACTGTCTAAAACAATCATTGGACAAGACACAACATGAATCTCAAGAATAACGCCATTATACATTTTGAAGCCAGAAAAAAACATCCTATCTGTACCTTTTTTTGCAGGTTCTGGTTTGGCTGGTTCCTTAGTTTCCTTGGACTCTAATCAAACAAGAATGATAACATATACAGTAAATGTTCAGACTGCAATTGATTCAAACCCATACTGAGTAATTGGTTGAGAGAGAAATTAAGTACACTCTGTGGCAGACATCTATTTACAGTAAGACTAGCGTTTTTTGTTTCAAGTCTAAAGAAAAAAGTTATCCATACCTTTCTTTGATGAAGCTGCTTTGGCTTTTTCTTTGTGAACTTCAGCTTCTAAAACAATCATTGGAGAAGACACAAAATGAATCTAAAGAATTGGGCCATTTCTTTATTTCTTTGCAAGAGCTGGTTTGGTCTTCTCACTGGTAAATTCAGCTTCTAAGTAAAATAGTGACTTTCAGCCTCTATCAAGCTCTATCAAATTACATATTAACCACAGATTTGAAATCATTTTTACCTTTCTTTGCAGGGGCTGATTTCACCTTTTCTTTAATAACTGCGACATCTGAATCAAATACATCATAAATGTGTTTCTCTATGAATATAGCAAGATAAACATTTTTCTCTATGATTATGTACTGTCTTTAATATCAATTTTGTGGTGGAAAGTCAATACATTCTGTTACCTTCATTTGTAGGAGTTGCTTTGGCTTTTTCTTTGGAAACTTCAGCTTCTAAGTTCACATAAAACAGTCCTTACAATAAGATCTTGATAGAATGTTTTATAAATAGCATAAAATGGACACTTTTTTACCTTTATTTAACTAGGCAAGTCAGTTTAGAACAAATTCTTATTTTCAATGATGGCCTAGGAACAGTGGGTTAAAACTTCTTGTCAATACGGGGGCGCTGTTTTCACTTTGGAAAAAATCGTGCCCAAATGAAACAGCCTCTTACTCTTTTCTAGATCATACAATATGCATATTATTATTACTATTGGATAGAAAACACTCTCAAGTTTCTAAAACTGTTTGAATTATATCTGTGAGTAAAACAGAACTAATTTTGCAACAAACTTCTATCGAGGAAGTGAAAAATCTGAAAACGAGGTTCTGTTTCAGGGCCTGCCTATTCAACTGGCTTTTATTTATCGATATGCATGCACTTCATACGCCTTCCACTAGATGTCAACAGGCAGTGGAAGGTGGAAGGGGGTCTAGCTTGATCTGAGGTCGAATGAGAGCTTTTGGAGTGACAGGTCTGGAATTTTCTTTGTTTTCTCAGGCGCGCGGCGGAGCTCGACATTGTGTTCTGAAAAGCGTTCGGTTTACACTGCAAATATCTCCGGCTCTGATTTTATTTGATACATGTGATAATAACATCATAAAGTAGGTTTTTTCAACCGAGTTTTATCAGTTTATCCATCGTTTATTGGGAGTTTTTGAGTTTTCCGTTATTTGCGTCAAGAGAGGATGGGAATGTTAGCAACCTTGGCTAGCATTGTGGCACGAATTCGACAGAAGAAATGGACATTCTAAAACCAAACAATGATTTATTCTGGACCAAGGACTCCTTGTACAACATTCTGATGGGAGCTCAGCAAAGTAAGTAAAAATGTATGATGTTATTTCGTATTTCTGTGTAAAATGTTGAGTCCTATTCTCCGCCGTTTTGGTGAGCGCTGTCTCGCAATAACGCAAGCTGTATGTTATGGTAAAGTTATTTTTAAAAATCTAACACAGCGGTTGCATTAAGAACCAGTGTATCTTTCATTTGCCATACAACAAGTATTTTTATGTAAAGTTTTTGATGAGTTCTTTGGTCAGATTAGGTGAGTGTCCAAAATATCTCCGGAGATTCTGGTGAATCGATGCTACGTATTCACAATGTATAACCAGGATTTGTAGCTATAAATATGCAAATTTTCGAACAAAACATAATTGTATTGTATAACATGATGTTATAAGACAGTCATCTGATGAAGTTGTCCAAAGGTTAGTGATTAATTTTATATCTTTTGCTGGTTTTTGCGAAAGCTACCTTTGCGGTGAATAAATGCGTTTGTGTGTTTGGCTATTGTGGTAAGCTAATATACTTCTATATTGTGTTTTCGCTGTAAAACACTTAAAACATTGGAAATATTGGCTGGATTCACAAGATGGTTATCTTTCATTTGCTGTACACCATGTATTTTTCATAAATGTTTTATGATGAGTATTTATGTATTTCACGTTGCTCTCTGTAATTATTCTGGCTGATTTGGTGCTATTGTTGATGGTAGCTGCAATGTAAAACTATGATATATACCTCAAGTATGCACATTTTCGAACAAAACATAAATGTATTGTATAACATGTTATAAGACTGTCATCTGATGAAGTTGTTTCTTGGTTAGTGACTAATTTTATCTCTATTTAGTCGGTTTTGTGAAAGCTACCTATGCGGTGGAAACATGGTGAAAATATGCGGTTGTGTGTTTGGCTATTGTGGTTAGCTAATAGAAATACATATTGTGTTTTCGCTGTAAAACATTTAAAAATCGGAAATGATGGCTGGATTCACAAGATGTTTATCTTTCATTTGCTGTATTGGACTTGTGATTTCATGAAAATTATATTATATGATATCCCTGTCCCGTTAGGCTAGGCTATGCTAGTCAGCTTTTTTGATGAGGAGGATCCCGGATCCGGGAGAGAGAAGCGGTAGAGGTTACTGCCTTGGTCAGGGGCAGAACGACAGATTTGTACCTTGTCAGGTCAGGGATTCAAAATTGCAACCTTTCAGTTACTAGTCCAACGCTCTAACCACTAGGCTACGCTGCCGCCCCATAGGCTGCCTACTTATTATTTGAAAAGTCGAGAATTAACTATTAAAAAATAATTTCGTACCTTTCTTTCTGGGGCTAATTTGGCCTTTTTTTTTGCTTCAGCATCTAAATCAGATTTGTTTCATTTTATAAACCATACCTTCTATCATACAACACAGTTTTACCTGATTCAGACTATTGGGCCAAGCCAAACTGAACTGTGCTTGTTTAGATATTTTCTATTCACATTGTCCTTTACAGCACAATTCGAGCAGCTTCGGTTGATGCGTAACTATGCTAGCCCGATATACTGTAGGTTGGCTTGGCTCAGTAATGTGAAAACGGGTTCTGTGGTACACAAAGAAAACTTTGCACCTTTCTTTGATGTAGCTGCTTTGGTCTGTTCTTTGGGAACTTCGCGGTCTAAAACAATCATTGGACAAGACACAACATGAATCTCAAGAATAACGCCATTATACATTTTGAAGCCAGAAAAAAACATCCTATCTGTACCTTTTTTTGCAGGTTCTGGTTTGGCTTGTTCCTTAGTTTCCTTTGACTCTAATCAAACAAGAATGACAATATATACAGCAAAGTTTCAGAATGCAATTGATTCAAACCCATACTGAGTAATTGGTTGAGAGAGAAATAAAGTACACTCTGTGGCAGACATCTATTTACAGTAAGACTAGTGTTTTTTGTTTCAAGTCGAAAGAAAAAAGTTATCCATACCTTTCTTTGATGAAGCTGCTTTGGCTTTTTCTTTGTGAACTTCAGCTTCTAAAACAATCATTGGAGAAGACAGACAATTAGTCTCAAGAATTGGGCAATTTATTTATTTATTTGCAAGAGCTGGTTTGGTCTTCTTATTGGTAAATTCAGCTTCTAAGCAAAAATAGTGTTTTTCTGTTCAAACGTGATTTTTTCTTTTTAATCCTGACTGAATTTATACTTGTCAAAGTGAAAAGCTATACATTTTAAAAGAATAATTAACTTCATTTACAAGGGCTGGTTTAACCTTGTATTTTGTATTTTTATTTATATGTATTGCCTCTATTGAATTTAAAACACATTATAAACACTGAAACAAACACAAAATATACAGTGAATAAATAAAAAAGATATACTAAAAGCTGGTCTTTGGAAACAGCATCTAAATGCAACACGAATGGGACCATCATTTTATGAAACTCACTTTATAATACAAGCACGTGATAATTCAAGGGAACAATAATTATAAAATAACTTGAATGATGCTTTGCTGGATTTACTTATTTGGCACGTTCAGCCTCTATCAACCTCTATCTGTCACATCCTGATCTGTTTCACTTGTCCTTGTGCTTGTCTCCACCATCTCCAAGTGTCACCCATCTTCCCCATTATCCCCTGTGTATTTATACCTGTGTTTTCTGTCTGTCTGTGCCAGTTCGTCTTGTTCTGTCAAGTCAACCAGCGTGTTACGCCGTGCTGTTGCTTTTTACTCTGTTTTTTGCTAGTCCTCCCCGGTTTTGACCCTTGCCTGGCTTGACTCTGAACCCGCCTGCCTGACAATACTGTCTACCCTAACCTCAAGCCTGCCTGCCACTCTGTACCTCCTGGACTCTGACCTTGTTATGATCTTTTGCCTGTCCACGACCATTCTCTTGCCTGCCCCTTGGATTATAATAAATATCAGAGAGTCGAACAATCTGCCTCCCATGTCTGCATCTGGGTCTTGCTTGAGCCCTTATACTATCAAATTAAATATTAACCACAGATTTGAAAACATTCTTACCTTTCTTTGCAGGGGCTGATTTCACCTTTTCTTTAATAACTGCGTCATCTGAATGAAATACATCAGAAATGTGTTTCTCTATGAATATAGCAAGACAAACATTTTTCTCTGTGATTATGTACTGTCTTTACTAACATTTTAGTTGTGGAAAGTCAATAAATTCTGTTACCTTCATTTGCAGGAGTTGGTTTGTCTTTCCCTTTGGAAAAAGTCCACATACAACAGTCTTTACAATAAGATCTTGAGAGAATATTTGATAAATTGCATAAAACCGACACATAGGCCTGCCTACTTATTATTTGAATAAATAGAAAATGAACTATTAAAAAATAATTTGTTACCTTTCTTTTCTGGCGCTAGTTTGCCCTTTTCTTTTGCTTCAGCATCTAAATCAGAAAAACATATTTCATGAGTATACCTTCTATCAAACAAAACAGTCTTATCTGATTCAGACTATAGGGCCAAACCAAACTGTACTGAGCTCGTTCTGATATTTTATTTCACATCGTCCTTTCCAACACTGTTCCAGCAACTATGATTGACTAGGCCAGCCCAGTATACTGTAGGTTGGCTTAGCTCAGTAGTTTTAAAAAGGGTTCTGTGTACACAAAGAATACTTTGCACCTTTCTTTGATGTAGCTGCTTTGGTTTTTTCTTTGGGAACTTCATCTTCTAAAACAATCATTGGGACAAGACACAACATCATTCTCAAGAATTACGCCATTATACATTTGATACAAGAAAAAAACATTGTTTCTGTACCTTTCTTTGCAGGTTCTGGTTTGGCTGGTTCCTTAGTTTCTTTGGGCTCTAGTTAAACAATAATAGTAACATATATGAATGATGGTGCCGGAGGAGATGGCTGCCGTTTTACGGGCTCCTTACCAATTGTTCTATTCTGTTTGTTTTTTCAAGTTATTTGTAGCTTATTTTGTACATAAGGTTTCTGCCACTGTTTCTTATGACTGAAAATAGAATCTGGATATCAGGTCAGCCATTAAGATTATTTTAAAGGTATTTTCTTTAATGATTCGGACACAAAGGATGTACTTCAGACACTCGACAAGGCCCAAATCCCTGTCATTCGCATGAAGAAGAGACGGAGATATCGGGGACATAGGTCAGGGTGCAATGTAAGGATCTGACGGTGAGTGAGTAATCCCACTCTACCATCAGTCCAATTAGCCAACATGCAATTAAAGGATGAGCTCCAATCAAGACTATCCTACCAACGGACATTAAAAACTGTAATATCTTATGTTTCACTGAGTCGTGGCTGAAAGACGACATGGATAACAAACAGCTGGCTGGGTTTTCGGTCCATCGGCAAGATAGAACAGCTGCCTCTGGTAAGACAAGGGGTGGCGATCTGTGACTATTTGTAAATAACAGCTGGAGCATGACATCTAATATTAAGGAAGTCTCAAGGTTTTGCTCGCCTGAGGTAGAGTATCTCATGATAAGCTGTAGACCACACTGTTTACAATAGAGTTTTTACCAAGAGAGTTTTAAAACACATTATAAACACTGAAACAAACACAAAACATACAGTGAATAAATAAAAACATATATACAAAAAAGACGGGTCCTTGGAAACAGCATCTAAATGCAACACGAATGGGCCAATTTATTTATGAAACTGACTTTATAATAGAAGCACGTGATAATTCAAGGGAACAATAATTATAAAATAACTTAAATGATGCTTTGCTGGATTTACTTATTTGGCAGGTTCAGCCTCTATCCACCTCTATCTGTCATATCCTGATCTGTTTCACTTGTCCTTGTGCTTGTCTCCACCATCTCCAAGTGTCACCCATCTTCCCCATTATCCCCTGTGTATTTATACCTGTGTTTTCTGTCTGTCTGTGCCAGTTCGTCTTGTTCTGTCAAGTCAACCAGCGTGTTACGCCGTGCTCTTGCTTTTTACACTGTTTTTTGCTAGTCCTCCGGGTTTTGACCCTTGCCTGCCTTGACTGTTAACCCGCCTGCCTGACAATACTGCCTACCCTGACCTCGAGCCTGCCTGCCACTCTGTACCTCCTGGACTCTGACCTTGTTATGATATTTTGCCAGTCCACGACCATTCTCTTGCCTGCCCCTTGGATTATAATAAATATCAGAGAGTCGAACAATCTGCCTCCCGTGTCTGCATCTGGGTCTTGCTTGAGCTCTTCTACTATAAAATTACAAAGTAACCACAGATTTGAAAACATTCTTACCTTTCTTTGCAGGGGCTGATTTCACCTTTTCTTTAACAACTGCGACATCTGAATCAAATAGATCATAAAAGTGTTTCTCTATGAATATAGCAAGACAAACATCTTTCTCGATGATTATGTACTGTCTTTATTATCAATTTAGTTGTGGAAAGGCAATAAATTCTGTTACCTTCATTTGCAGGAGTTGGTTTGTCTTTCCCTTTGGAAAAAGTCCACATACAACAGTCTTTACAATAAGGTCTTGATAGAATGTTTGATAAATTGCATAAAACCGACACATAGGCCTGCCTACTTATTATTTGAATAAATGGAAAATTAAAAATTAAAAAATAATTTGTTACCTTTCTTTTCTGCCGCTAGTTTGCCCTTTTCTTTTGCTTCAGCATCTAAATCAGAAAAACATATTTCATGAAGTATACCTTCTATCAAACAAAACAGTCTTACCTGATTCAGACTATAGGGCCAAACCAAACTGTACTGTGCTCATTATGATATTTTATTTCACATTGTCCTTTCCAGCACTGTTCCAGCAACTATGATTGACTAGGCCAGCCCAGTATACTGTAGGTTGGTTTGGCTCAGTAGTTTTAAAAAGGGTTCTGTGTACACAAAGAATACTTTGCACCTTTCTTTGATGTAGCTGCTTTGGTTTTTTCTTTGGGAACTTCATCTTCTAAAACAATCATTGGGACAAGACACAACATCATTCTCAAGAATTTCGCCATTATACGTTTGATACAAGAAAAAAACATCCTATCTGTATCTTTTTTTGCAGGTTCTGGTTTGGCTGGTTCCTTAGTTTCCTTGGGCTCTAATTAAACAATAATAGTAACATATATGAATGATGGTGCCGGAGGAGATGGCTGCCGTTTTACGGGCTCCTTACCAATTGTTCTATTCTGTTTGTTTTTTCAAGTTATTTGTAGCTTATTTTGTACATAAGGTTTCTGCCACTGTTTCTTATGACTGAAAATAGAATCTGGATATCAGGTCAGCCATTAAGATTATTTTAAAGGTATTTTCTTTAATGATTCGGACACAAAGGATGTACTTCAGACACTCGACAAGGCCCAAATCCCTGTCATTCGCATGAAGAAGAGACGGAGATATCGGGGACATAGGTCAGGGTGCAATGTAAGGATCTGACGGTGAGTGAGTAATCCCACTCTACCATCAGTCCAATTAGCCAACATGCAATTAAAGGATGAGCTCCAATCAAGACTATCCTACCAACGGACATTAAAAACTGTAATATCTTATGTTTCACTGAGTCGTGGCTGAAAGACGACATGGATAACAAACAGCTGGCTGGGTTTTCGGTCCATCGGCAAGATAGAACAGCTGCCTCTGGTAAGACAAGGGGTGGCGATCTGTGACTATTTGTAAATAACAGCTGGAGCATGACATCTAATATTAAGGAAGTCTCAAGGTTTTGCTCGCCTGAGGTAGAGTATCTCATGATAAGCTGTAGACCACACTGTTTACAATAGAGTTTTTACCAAGAGAGTTTTAAAACACATTATAAACACTGAAACAAACACAAAACATACAGTGAATAAATAAAAACATATATACAAAAAAGACGGGTCCTTGGAAACAGCATCTAAATGCAACACGAATGGGCCAATTTATTTATGAAACTGACTTTATAATAGAAGCACGTGATAATTCAAGGGAACAATAATTATAAAATAACTTAAATGATGCTTTGCTGGATTTACTTATTTGGCAGGTTCAGCCTCTATCCACCTCTATCTGTCATATCCTGATCTGTTTCACTTGTCCTTGTGCTTGTCTCCACCATCTCCAAGTGTCACCCATCTTCCCCATTATCCCCTGTGTATTTATACCTGTGTTTTCTGTCTGTCTGTGCCAGTTCGTCTTGTTCTGTCAAGTCAACCAGCGTGTTACGCCGTGCTCTTGCTTTTTACACTGTTTTTTGCTAGTCCTCCGGGTTTTGACCCTTGCCTGCCTTGACTGTTAACCCGCCTGCCTGACAATACTGCCTACCCTGACCTCGAGCCTGCCTGCCACTCTGTACCTCCTGGACTCTGACCTTGTTATGATATTTTGCCAGTCCACGACCATTCTCTTGCCTGCCCCTTGGATTATAATAAATATCAGAGAGTCGAACAATCTGCCTCCCGTGTCTGCATCTGGGTCTTGCTTGAGCTCTTCTACTATAAAATTACAAAGTAACCACAGATTTGAAAACATTCTTACCTTTCTTTGCAGGGGCTGATTTCACCTTTTCTTTAACAACTGCGACATCTGAATCAAATAGATCATAAAAGTGTTTCTCTATGAATATAGCAAGACAAACATCTTTCTCGATGATTATGTACTGTCTTTATTATCAATTTAGTTGTGGAAAGGCAATAAATTCTGTTACCTTCATTTGCAGGAGTTGGTTTGTCTTTCCCTTTGGAAAAAGTCCACATACAACAGTCTTTACAATAAGGTCTTGATAGAATGTTTGATAAATTGCATAAAACCGACACATAGGCCTGCCTACTTATTATTTGAATAAATGGAAAATTAAAAATTAAAAAATAATTTGTTACCTTTCTTTTCTGCCGCTAGTTTGCCCTTTTCTTTTGCTTCAGCATCTAAATCAGAAAAACATATTTCATGAAGTATACCTTCTATCAAACAAAACAGTCTTACCTGATTCAGACTATAGGGCCAAACCAAACTGTACTGTGCTCATTATGATATTTTATTTCACATTGTCCTTTCCAGCACTGTTCCAGCAACTATGATTGACTAGGCCAGCCCAGTATACTGTAGGTTGGTTTGGCTCAGTAGTTTTAAAAAGGGTTCTGTGTACACAAAGAATACTTTGCACCTTTCTTTGATGTAGCTGCTTTGGTTTTTTCTTTGGGAACTTCATCTTCTAAAACAATCATTGGGACAAGACACAACATCATTCTCAAGAATTTCGCCATTATACATTTGATACAAGAAAAAAACATCCTATCTGTATCTTTTTTTGCAGGTTCTGGTTTGGCTGGTTCCTTAGTTTCCTTGGGCTCTAATTAAACAATAATAGTAACATATATGAATGATGATGCCGGAGGAGATTGCTGCCGTTTTACGGGCTCCTAACCAGTTGTTCTATTATGTTTGTTTTTTCAAGTTATTTGTAGCTTATTTTGTACTTACGGTTTCTGCCACTGTCTCTTATGACTGAAAATAAAATCTGGATATCAGTTCAGCCATTAGGATTATTTTAAAGATATTTTCTTTAATGATTCGGACACAAAGGATGTACTTCAGACACTCGACAAGGCCCAAATCCCTGTCATTCGCATGAAGAAGAGACGGAGATATCGGGGACATAGGTCAGGATGCATTCTAAGGATCTGACGGTGAGTGAGTAATCCCCCTCTACCATCAGTCCTATTAGCCAACATGCAATCAATGGACGAGCTCCAATCAAGACTATTCTACCAACGGGACATTAAAAACTGTAATATCTTATGTTTCACTGAGTCGTGGCTGAAAGACTACATGGATAACATACAGCTGGCTGGGTTTTCGGTCCATCGGCAAGATAGAACAGCCGCCTCTGGTAAGACAAGGGGTGGCGGTCTGTGTCTATTTGTAAATAACAGCTAGTGCATGACATCTAATATTAAGGAAGTCTCAAGGTTTTGCTCGCCTGAGGTAGAGTATCTCATGATAAGCTGTAGACCACACTGTTTACAATAGAGTTTTTACCAGGGGAGTTTTAAAGCATATTATAAACACTGAAACAAACACAAAATATACAGTGAATAAATAAAAAAGATATACAAAAAAGCCTTGTCTTTGGAAACAGCATCTAAATGCAACACGAATGGGCCAATTTTTTTTAATGAAACTCACTTTATAATACAAGCTCGTGATAATTCAAGGGAACAATAATTATAAAAACACTTGAATGATGCTTTGCAGGATCTACTTGTTTGGCACGTTCAGCCTCTATCAAGCTCTATCTGTCACACCCTGATCTGTTTCACCTGTCCTTGTGCGTGTCTCCACCATCTCCAAGTGTCACCCATCTTCCCCATTATACCCTGTGTATTGATACCTGTGTTTTCTGTATGTCTGTGCTAGTTCGTCTTGTATGGACAAGTCAACCAGCATGTTACGCCGTGCTCTTGCTTTTTACACTGTTTTTTGCTAGTCCTCCGGGTTTTGACCCTTGCCTGCCTTGTCTCTGAACCCACCTGCCTGATCATACTGCCTGCCCTGACCTTGAGCCTGCCTGCCACTCTGTACCTCCTGGACTCTGACCTTGTTAGGATCTTTTGCCAGTCCACGACCATTCTCTTGCCTGCCCCTTGGATTATAATAAATATCAGAGAGTCGAACAATCTGCCTCCCGTGTCTGCATCTGGGTCTTACTTGAGCCCTTATATTATCAAATTACATAGTAACCACAGATTTGAAAACATTCTTACCTTTCTTTGCAGTGGCTGATTTCACCTTTTCTTTAATAACTGCGACATCTGAATCAAATACAACATAAATGTGTTTCTCTATGAATATAGCAAGACAAACTTTTTTCTCTATGATTATGTACTGTCTTTAATATCATTTTAGTTGTGGAAAGTCAATAAATTATTTTACCTTCATTTGCAGGAGATGGTTTGTCTTTCCCTTTGGAAAAAGTCCACATACAACAGTCTTTACAATAAGATCTTGATATAATGTTTTATAAATTGCATAAAATCGACACATAGGCCTGCCTACTTATTATTTGAAAAAATGGAAAATGAACAATTAAAAAATTATTTGTTACCTTTCTTTTCTTGCGCTAGTTTGCCCTTTTCTTTTGCTTCAGCATCTAAATCAGAAAAACATATTTCATGAGTATACCTTCTATCAAACAAAACAGTCTTACCTGATTCAGACTATAGGGCCAAGCCAAACTGTACTGTGCTCGTTCTGATATTTTATTTCACATTGTCCTTTCCAGCACTGTTCCAGCAACTATGATTGACCAGGCCAGCCCAGTATACTGTAGGTTGGCTTAGCTCAGTAGTTTTAAAAAGGGTTCAGTGGTACACAAAGAATACTTTGCACCTTTCTTTGATGTAACTGCTTTGGTTTTTTCTTTGGGAACTTCAGCTTCTAAAACAATCATTGGACAAGACACAACATTACGCCACTATACATTTGATACAAGAAAAAAATCAGGAAGAGATGGAGATATCAGGGCCGTAGGTCTGGGTGCATTGTAAGGATCTGACGGTGAGTGAGTAATCCCCCTCTACCATCAGTCCTATTAGCCAACATGCAATCAATGGATGAGCTCCAATCAAGACTATTCTACCAACGGGACATTAAAAACTGTAATATCTTATGTTTTACTGAGTCGTGGCTTAAAGACGCCATGGATAACACACAGCTGGCTGGGTTTTCGGTCTATCGGCAAGATAAAACAGCCGCAAATGGTAAGACAAGGGGTGGCGGTCTGTGTCTATTTGTAAATAACAGCTGGTGCATGACATCTAATATTAAGGAAGTCTCATGGTTTTGCTCGCCTGAGGTAGAGTATCTCATGCTAAGCTGTAGACCACACTGTTTAAAATAGAGTTTTTACCAAGAGATGTTTTGCAACATCCGGTTTGGAGCGAGCGGTCGCATTCGCTCCGCAGGTAGTATAACTTTTCAACTTTTCATTACATTTCATTATAGTACAACGGTTTGATTTGTCTAACCTTAGCAATTTCTTCTTAGCTAGCTACATAGCCGTCTTTGTATCAAAGATAATTGCGTAATTATCGTATTTCGTCGTCCTATCGTAGTCCACACTGCTATCTGCCCAGCAGCTAGCCAGCTAGCCAGCTAGCAAACGTCCACCGTCTACCGAATAGTAGTATAACTTTTCAATACATTTCATTACATTTCATTATAGTACAACGGTTTGATTTGTCTAATCTTAGCAACTTCTTCTTAACTAGCTACATAGCCGTCTTTGTATCAAAGATAATTGCGTAATTATCGTATTTCGTCGTCCTAACGCAGTCTACACTGCTATCTGCCCAGCAGCTAGCCAGCTAGCAAACGTCCACCGTCTACCGAATAGCAGCACTGTAGAAACTATTACACTCAACGGAACGACTTGATTAGTGTAGTGTTAGCTAGCTACATAGTTGTCTTTGCTGTCTTCGTATCCAAGATAATTGGGTAGTTCAGAGTGTGTAGTTTTAGAGTGATTATCTTAATTTACCGAGGTTAGCTAGCCAGCTATTTGTCGTCCTTAACGTAGGAAACACTGCTAGCTAGCCAACAGCTAGTCAACGTCTACCGAATAGAACTTCCGCACTCAACAACCCGGTCGCATTCCGCTTCGCTCCACAGGTAGTATCACATTTTCATTTCATTACAGTACAACGGTTTGATTTGTTTGATCGTAGCTAGCTACATAGCTAGCTACATAGCCGTCTTTGTATCAAAGATAATTGTGTAGTCTAGAGCGATTTTCTAGGTTAGCTAGCCAGCTATTGTCGTTCTTTTAACGCAACGTAACGTAATCAACACTGCTAGCTAGCCAGCTAGCCACCGAATAGCAGCACTGTAGCAGCACTGTAGAAACTATTACACTCAACGGAACGACTTGATTAGTGTAGTGTCAACAACGCAGCCACTGCCAACTAGCCTACTTCAGCAGTACTGTATCATTGTAATCATTTTAGTCAATAAGATTCTTGCTACGTAAGCTTAACTTTCTGAACATTCGAGACGTGTAGTCCACTTGTCATTCCAATCTCCTTTGCATTAGCGTAGCCTCTCCTGTAGCCTGTCAACTATGTGTCTGTCTATCCCTGTTCTCTCCTCTCTGCACAGACCATACAAACGCTTCACACCGCGTGGCCGCGGCCACCCTAATCTGGTGGTCCCAGCGCGCACGACCCACGTGGAGTTCCAGGTCTCCGGTAGCCTCTGGAACTGCCGATCTGCGGCCAACAAGGCAGAGTTCATCTCAGCCTATGCCTTCCTCCAGTCCCTCGACTTCTTGGCACTGACGGAAACATGGATCACCACAGATAACACTGCTACTCCTACTGCTCTCTCTTCGTCCGCCCACGTGTTCTCGCACACCCCGAGAGCAGCTGGTCAGCGGGGTGGTGGCACCGGGATCCTCATCTCTCCCAAGTGGTCATTCTCTCTTTCTCCCCTTACCCATCTGTCTATCGCCTCCTTTGAATTCCATGCTGTCACAGTTACCAGCCCTTTCAAGCTTAACATCCTTATCATTTATCGCCCTCCAGGTTCCCTCGGAGAGTTCATCAATGAGCTTGATGCCTTGATAAGCTCCTTTCCTGAGGACGGCTCACCTCTCACAGTTCTGGGCGACTTTAACCTCCCCACGTCTACCTTTGACTCATTCCTCTCTGCCTCCTTCTTTCCACTCCTCTCCTCTTTTGACCTCACCCTCTCACCTTCCCCCCCTACTCACAAGGCAGGCAATACGCTTGACCTCATCTTTACTAGATGCTGTTCTTCCACTAACCACATTGCAACTCCCCTCCAAGTCTCCGACCACTACCTTGTATCCTTTTCCCTCTCGCTCTCATCCAACACTTCCCACACTGCCCCTACTCGGATGGTATCGCGCCGTCCCAACCTTCGCTCTCTCTCCCCCGCTACTCTCTCCTCTTCCATCCTATCATCTCTCCCCTCTGCTCAAACCTTCTCCAACCTATCTCCTGATTCTGCCTCCTCAACCCTCCTCTCCTCCCTTTCTGCATCCTTTGACTCTCTATGTCCCCTATCCTCCAGGCCGGCTCGGTCCTCCCCTCCCACTCCGTGGCTCGACGACTCATTGCGAGCTCACAGAACAGGGCTCCGGGCAGCCGAGCGGAAATGGAGGAAAACTCGCCTCCCTGCGGACCTGGCATCCTTTCACTCCCTCCTCTCTACATTCTCCTCTTCTGTCTCTGCTGCTAAAGCCAATTTCTACCACTCTAAATTCCAAGCATCTGCCTCTAACCCTAGGAAGCTCTTTGCCACCTTCTCCTCCCTCCTGAATCCTCCTCCCCCTCCCCCCCTCCTCCCTCTCTGCAGATGACTTCGTCAACCATTTTGAAAAGAAGGTCGACGACATCGGATCCTCGTTTGCTAAGTCAAACGACATCGCTGGTTCTGCTCACACTGCCCTACCCTGTGCTCTGACCTCTTTCTCCCCTCTCTCTCCAGATGAAATCTCGCGTCTTGTGACGGCCGGCCGCCCAACAACCTGCCCGCTTGACCCTATCCCCTCCTCTCTTCTCCAGACCATTTCCGGAGACCTTCTCCCTTACCTCACCTCGCTCATCAACTCATCCCTGACCGCTGGCTACGTCCCTTCCGTCTTCAAGAGAGCGAGAGTTGCACCCCTTCTGAAAAAACCTACACTCGATCCCTCCGATGTCAACAACTACAGACCAGTATCCCTTCTTTCTTTTCTCTCCAAAACTCTTGAACGTGCCGTCCTTGGCCAGCTCTCCCACTATCTCTCTCAGAATGACCTTCTTGATCCAAATCAGTCAGGTTTCAAGACTAGTCATTCAACTGAGACTGCTCTTCTCTGTATCACGGAGGCGCTCCGCACTGCTAAAGCTAACTCTCTCTCCTCTGCTCTCATCCTTCTAGACCTATCGGCTGCCTTCGACACTGTGAACCATCAGATCCTCCTCTCCACCCTCTCCGAGTTGGGCATCTCCGGCGCGGCCCACGCTTGGATTGCGTCCTACCTGACAGGTCGCTCCTACCAGGTGGCGTGGCGAGAATCTGTCTCCTCACCACGCGCTCTCACCACTGGTGTCCCCCAGGGCTCTGTTCTAGGCCCTCTCCTATTCTCGCTATACACCAAGTCACTTGGCTCTGTCATAACCTCACATGGTCTCTCCTATCATTGCTATGCAGACGACACACAATTAATCTTCTCCTTTCCCCCTTCTGATGACCAGGTGGCGAATCGCATCTCTGCATGTCTGGCAGACATATCAGTGTGGATGACGGATCACCACCTCAAGCTGAACCTCGGCAAGACGGAGCTGCTCTTCCTCCCGGGGAAGGACTGCCCGTTCCATGATCTCGCCATCACGGTTGACAACTCCATTGTGTCCTCCTCCCAGAGCGCTAAGAACCTTGGCGTGATCCTGGACAACACCCTGTTGTTCTCAACTAACATCAAGGCGGTGGCCCGTTCCTGTAGGTTCATGCTCTACAACATCCGCAGAGTACGACCCTGCCTCACACAGGAAGCGGCGCAGGTCCTAATCCAGGCACTTGTCATCTCCCGTCTGGATTACTGCAACTCGCTGTTGGCTGGGCTCCCTGCCTGTGCCATTAAACCCCTACAACTCATCCAGAACGCCGCAGCCCGTCTGGTGTTCAACCTTCCCAAGTTCTCTCACGTCACCCCGCTCCTCCGCTCTCTCCACTGGCTTCCAGTTGAAGCTCGCATCCGCTACAAGACCATGGTGCTTGCCTACGGAGCTGTGAGGGGAACGGCACCTCAGTACCTCCAGGCTCTGATCAGGCCCTACACCCAAACAAGGGCACTGCGTTCATCCACCTCTGGCCTGCTCGCCTCCCTATCACTGAGGAAGTACAGTTCCCGCTCAGCCCAGTCAAAACTGTTCGCTGCTCTGGCCCCCCAATGGTGGAACAAACTCCCTCACGACGCCAGGACAGCGGAGTCAATCACCACCTTCCGGAGACACCTGAAACCCCACCTCTTTAAGGAATACCTAGGATAGGATAAAGTAATCATTCTGACCCCCCCCCCCCCCCCCCTTAAAAGATTTAGATGCACTGTTGTAAAGTGGCTGTTCCACTGGATGTCATAAGGTGAATGCACCAATTTGTAAGTCGCTCTGGATAAGAGCGTCTGCTAAATGACTTAAATGTAATGTAAATGTAAAGCATATTATAAACACTGAAACAAACACAAAATATAGTGAATAAATAAAAAAGAAATACGAAAAGGCTTGTCTTTGGAAACAGCATCTAAATGCAACACGAATGGACCAATTTTTTTATGAAAATCACTTTATTATACAAGCTCGTGATAATTCAAGGGAACAATAATTATAAAAACACTTGAATGATGCCTTGCAGGATCTACTTTTTTGGCACGTTCAGCATCTATCAACCTCTATCTGTCACATCCTGATCTGTTTCACTTGTTCTTATGCTTGTCTCCACCATCTCCAAGTGTCACCCATCTTCCCCATTATCCCCTGTGTATTGATACCTGTGTTTTCTGTCTGTCTGTGCAAGTTCGTCTTGTTCTGTCAAGTCAACCAGCGTGTTACGCCGTGCTCTTGCTTTTTACTCTGTTTTTTTGCAAGTCCTCCCGGTTTTGACCCTTGCCTGCCTTGACGCTGAACCCACCTGCCTGACCATACTGCCTGCCCTGACCTCGAGCCTGCCTGCCACTCTGTACCTCCTGGACTCTGACATTGTTATGATATTTTGCCTGTCCACGACCATTCTCTTGCCTGCCCCTTGGATTATAATAAATAACAGAGAGTCGAACAAGCTGCCGTCCATGTCTGCATCTGGGTCTTGCTTGAGCCCTTATACTATCAAATTACATAGTAACCACAGATTTGAAAACATTCTTACCTTTCTTTGCAGTGGCTGATTTCACCTTTTCTTTAATAACTGCGACATCTGAATCAAATAGATCATAAAAGTGTTTCTCTATGAATATAGCAAGACAAACATCTTTCTCGATGTTTATGTACTGTCTTTAATATCAATTTAGTTGTGGAAAGTCAATAAATTCTGTTACCTTCATTTGCAGGAATTGGTTTGTCTTTCCCTTTGGAAAAAGTCCACATACAACAGTCTTTACAATAAGATCTTGATAGAATGTTTGATAAATTGCATAAAACCGACACATAGGCCTGCCTACTTATTATTTGAATAAATGGAAAATTAAAAATTAAAAAATTATTTGTTACCTTTCTTTTCTGCAGCTAGTTTGCCCTTTTCTTTTGCTTCAGCATCTAAATCAGAAAAACATATTTCATGAGTATACCTTCTATCAAACAAAACAGTCTTATCTGATTCAGACTATAGGGCCAAGCCAAACTGTACTGTGCTCGTTCTGATATTTTATTTCACATTGTCCTTTCCAGCACTGTTCCAGCAACTATGATTGACTAGGCCAGCCCAGTATACTGTAGGTTGGTTTGGCTCAGTAGTTTTAAAAAGGGTTCAGTGTACACAAAGAATACTTTGCACCTTTCTTTGATGTAGCTGCTTTGGTTTTTTCTTTGGGAACTTCATCTTCTAAAACAATCATTGGACAAGACACAACATCACGCCATTATACATTTGATACAAGAAAAAAACATTGTTTCTGTACTTTTTTTTGCAGGTTCTTGTTTGGCTGGTTCCTTAGTTTCCTTGAGCTCTAATTAAACAATAATAGTAACATATATGAATGATGGTGCCGGAGGAGATGGCTGCCGTTTTACGGGCTCCTAACCTATTGTTCTATTATGTTTGTTTTTTCAAGTTATTTGTAGCTTTTTTTGTACATAAGGTTTCTGCCACTGTCTCTTATGACTGAAAATAGCTTCTGGATATCAGGTCAGCCATTAAGATTATTTTAAAGATATTTTCTTTCATGATTCGGACACAAAGGATGTACTTCAGACACTCGACAAGGCCCAAATCCCTGTCATTCGCATGAAGAAGAGATGAAGATATCGGGGACATAGGTCAGGGTGCATTACAAGGATCTGACGGTGAGTGAGTAATCCCCCTCTACCATCAGTCCTATTATTCAACATGCAATCAATCGATGAGCTCCAATCAAGACTATCCTACCAACGGTACATTAAAAACGGTAATATCTTATGTTTCACTGAGTCGTGGCTGAAAGACGACATGGATAACATACAGCTGGCTGGGTTTTTTGTCCATCGACAAGATAGAACAGCTGCCTCTGGTAAGACAAGGGGTGGCGGTCTGTGTCTATTTGTAAATAACAGCTGGTGCATGACATCTAATATTAACTTCTCTGGGATAGGGGGCAGCATTTCACGTTTGCATGAAAAGCGTGCCCAGAGTAAACTGACTCCTACTCAGTCCCAGATGCTAATATATGTATTTTATTATTAGTTTTGGATAGAAAACACTCTGAAGTTTCTAAAACTGTTTGAATCATGTCTGGGACTATAACATAACTTATTTGGCTGGCAAAACCCCTAGGACAAACCATTCAGAAATGTCTTTTTATAGGTCACTCTCTTTTCAATGCGATTTCATTGGGAATCCAGATTTCTAAGGGACCTTCCTGCAGTTCCTATCGCTTCCACTGGATGTCAAGAGTCTTTAGAAATTGGATGAGGTTTTCCCTTTGAGAAATGAAGATGTAGCCATGTTCAGAATGAGGCTCCAGTGAAGTGTACTGTTTATTAGAGGTGTGTGACCAGAAAGCATGCTACACATTGTTTTCCTCTGGTATTGAACACAGATCATCCCGTCTTCAATTTTATCGATTATTTACGTAAAAAAATACCTAAAGTTGTATTACAAAAGAGGTTTGAAATGTTTGGACAAAGCTTACTAGTAAATTTTGAGATTTTTGTAGTCACTTTGGCCAAGTTGGAACCGGTGTTTTTCTGGATCAAACGCGCCAAATAAATTGAAATTTTGGATATATATCGACGGAATTAATCAAACAAAAGGACCATTTGTGATGTTTATGGGACATATTGGAGTGCCAACAGAAGAAGCCCTTCAAAGATAAGGCACGAATTATATCTTTATTTCTGCGTTATGTGTCGCCCCGGGAGGGTTGAAATATGATGGTCTGTGATTGTTAGCTGGGGTGCTATCCTCAGATAATAGCATTGTTTGCTTTCTCTGTAAAGCATTTTTGAAATCTGACACGTTGGCTGGATTCACAACAAGTGCAGCTTTAATTTGGTATATTGAATGTGTGATTTCATGAAAGTTACATTTTTATAGTAATTTATTTGAATTTGGCGCTCTGCATTTTCACTGGATGTTGGCCAGGTGGGATGCTACCGTCCCACATATCCCAGAGATTTTTTAAGGAAGTCTCAAGGTTTTGCTCGCCTGAGGTAGAGTATCTCATGATAAGGTGTAGACTACAGTGTTTACAATAGAGTTTTTACCAAGAGAGTTTTAAAACACATTATAAACACTGAAACAAACACAAAACATACAGTGAATAAATAAAAAATAAATACAAAAAAGGCTGGTCTTTGGAAACAGCATCTAAATGCAACACGAAAGGGCCAATTTTTTTATGAAACTCACTATATATTACAAGCTCGTGATCATTCAAGGGAACAATAATTATAAAAACACTTGAATGATGCTTTGCAGGATCTACTTGTTTGGCACATTTAGCCTCTATCAAGCTCTGTCTGTCACATCCTGATCTGTTTCACTTGTCCTTGTGCTTGTCTCCACCATCTCCAAGTGTCACCCATCTTCCCCATTATCCCCTGTGTATTGATACCTGTGTTTTCTGTATGTCTGTGCTAGTCCGTCTTGTATGGACAAGTCAACCAGCATGTTACGCCGTGCTCTTGCTTTTTACACAGTTTTTTGCTAGTCCTCCGGTTTTGACCCTTGCCTGCCTTGACTCTGAACCCACCTGCCTGACCATACTGCCTGCCCTGACCTCAAGCCTGCCTGCCACTCTGTACCTCCTGGACTCTGACCTTGTTATGATATTTTGCCTGTCCACGACCATTCTCTTGCCTGCCCCTTGGATTATAATAAATAACAGAGTCGAACAAGCTGCCTGCCGTGTCTGCATCTGGGTCTTGCTTGAGCCCTTATACTATCAAATTATATAGTAACCACAGATTTGAAAACATTCTTACCTTTCTTTGCAGGGGCTGATTTCACCTTTTCTTTAATAACTGCGACATCTGAATCAAATAGATCATAAAAGTGTTTCTCTATGAATATAGCAAGACAAACATTTTTCTCTATGATTATGTACTGTCTTTAATATCATTTTAGTTGTGGAAAGTCAATCAATTCTGTTACCTTCATTTGCAGGAGTTGGTTTGTCTTTCCCTTTGGAAAAAGTCCACATACAACAGTCTTTACAATAAGATCTTGATATAATGTTTTATAAATTGCATAAAATCGACACATAGGCCTGCCTACTTATTATTTGAAAAAATGGAAAATGAACAATTAAAAAATTATTTGTTACCTTTCTTTTCTTGCGCTAGTTTGCCCTTTTCTTTTGCTTCAGCATCTAAATCAGAAAAACATATTTCATGAAGTATACCTTCTATCAAACAAAACAGTCTTATCTGATTCAGACTATAGGGCCAAGCCAAACTGTACTGTGCTCGTTCTGATATTTTATTTCACATTGTCCTTTCCAGCACTGTTCCAGCAACTATGATTGACTAGGCCAGCCCAGTATACTGTAGGTTGGCTTAGCTCAGTAGTTTTAAAAAGGGTTCTGTGGTACACAAAGAATACTTTGCACCTTTCTTTGATGTAGCTGCTTTGGTTTTTTCTTTGGGAACTTCAGCTTCTAAAACAATTATTGGACAAGACACAACATCACGCCATTATACATTTGATACAAGAAAAAAACATCCTATCTGTACCTTTTTTTGCAGGTTCTGGTTTGGCTGGTTCCTTAGTTTCCTTGGGCTCTAATTAAACAAGAATAGTAACATATATGAATGATGGTGCCGGAGGAGATGGCTGCCGTTTTACGGGCTCCTAACCAATTGTTCTAGTCTGTTTTTTCAAGTTATTTGTAGCTTATGTTGTACATAAGGTTTCTGCCACTGTCTCTTGTGACTGAAAATAAATTCTGGATATCAGGTCAGTCATTAAGATTATTTTACAGAATTTTTCTTTAATGATTCGGACACAAAGGATGTACTTCAGACACTCGACAAGGCCCAAATCCCTGTCATTCGCATGAAGAAGAGACGGAGATATCGGGGACATAGGTCAGGGTGCAATGTAAGGATCTGACGGTGAGTGAGTAATCCCACTCTACCATCAGTCCAATTAGCCAACATGCAATTAAAGGATGAGCTCCAATCAAGACTATCCTACCAACGGACATTAAAAACGGTAATATCTTATGTTTCACTGAGTCGTGGCTGAAAGACGACATGGATAACATACAGCTGGCTGGGTTTTCGGTCCATCGGCAAGATAGAACAGCTGCCTCTGGTAAGACAAGGGGTGGCGGTCTGTGTCTATTTGTAAATAACAGCTGGAGCATGACATCTAATATTAAGGAAGTCTCAAGGTTTTGCTCGCCTGAGGTAGAGTATCTCATGATAAGCTGTAGACCACACTGTTTACAATAGAGTTTTTACCAAGAGAGTTTTAAAACACATTATAAACACTGAAACAAACACAAAACATACAGTGAATAAATAAAAACATATATACAAAAAAGGCTGGTCCTTGGAAACAGCATCTAAATGCAACACGAATGGGCCAATTTATTTTTGAAAGTGACTTTATAATAGAAGCACGTGATAATTCAAGGGAACAATAATTATAAAATAACTTGAATGATGCTTTGCTGGATTTACTTATTTGGCAGGTTCAGCCTCTATCAACCTCTATCTGTCACATCCTGATCTGTTTCACTTGTCCTTGTGCTTGTCTCCACCATCTCCAAGTGTCACCCATCTTCCCCATTATCCCCTGTGTATTGATACCTGTGTTTTCTGTCTGTCTGTACCAGTTCGTCTTGTTCTGTCAAGTCAACCAGCGTGTTACGCCGTGCTCTTGCTTTTTACACTGTTTTTTGCTAGCCCTCCGGGTTTTGACCCTTGCCTGCCTTGACTGTGAACCCGCCTGCCTGACAATACTGCCTACCCTGACCTCGAGCCTGCCTGCCACTCTGTACCTCCTGGACTCTGACCTTGTTATGATCTTTTGCCTGTCCACGACCATTCTCTTGCCTGCCCCTTGGATTATAATACATATCAGAGAGTCGAACAATCTGCCTCCTGTGTCTGCATCTGGGTCTTGCTTGAGCCCTTATACTATCAAATTACAAAGTAACCACAGATTTGAAAACATTCTTACCTTTCTTTGCAGGGGCTGATTTCACCTTTTCTTTAATAACTGCGACATCTGAATCAAATACATCAGAAATGTGTTTCTCTATGAATATAGCAAGACAAACATTTTTCTCTATGATTATGTACTGTCTTTAATATCCATTTAGTTGTGGAAAGTGAATAAATTCTGTTACCTTCATTTGCAGGAGTTGGTTTGTCTTTCCCTTTGGAAAAAGTCCACATAGAACAGTCTTTACAATAAGATCTTGATAGAATGTTTGATAAATTGCATAAAACCGACACATAGGCCTGCCTACTTATTATTTGAATAAATGGAAAATTCAAAATTAAAAAATTATTTGTTACCTTTCTTTTCTGCAGCTAGTTTGCCCTTTTCTTTTGCTTCAGCATCTAAATCAGAAAAACATATTTCATGGGTATACCTTCTATCAAACAAAACAGTCTTATCTGATTCAGACTATAGGGCCAAGCCAAACTGTACTGTGCTCGTTCTGATATTTTATTTCACATTGTCCTTTCCAGCACTGTTCCAGCAACTATGATTGACTAGGCCAGCCCAGTATACTGTAGGTTGGTTTGGCTCAGTAGTTTTAAAAAGGGTTCAGTGTACACAAAGAATACTTTGCACCTTTCTTTGATGTAGCTGCTTTGGTTTTTTCTTTGGGAACTTCATCTTCTAAAACAATCATTGGACAAGACACAACATCACGCCATTATACATTTGATACAAGAAAAAAACATTGTTTCTGTACCTTTTTTTGCAGGTTCTTGTTTGGCTGGTTCCTTAGTTTCCTTGAGCTCTAATTAAACAATAATAGTAACATATATGAATGATGGTGCCGGAGGAGATGGCTGCCGTTTTACGGGCTCCTAACCTATTGTTCTATTATGTTTGTTTTTTCAAGTTATTTGTAGCTTTTTTTGTACATAAGGTTTCTGCCACTGTCTCTTATGACTGAAAATAGCTTCTGGATATCAGGTCAGCCATTAAGATTATTTTAAAGATATTTTCTTTCATGATTCGGACACAAAGGATGTACTTCAGACACTCGACAAGGCCCAAATCCCTGTCATTCGCATGAAGAAGAGATGAAGATATCGGGGACATAGGTCAGGGTGCATTACAAGGATCTGACGGTGAGTGAGTAATCCCCCTCTACCATCAGTCCTATTATTCAACATGCAATCAATCGATGAGCTCCAATCAAGACTATCCTACCAACGGTACATTAAAAACGGTAATATCTTATGTTTCACTGAGTCGTGGCTGAAAGACGACATGGATAACATACAGCTGGCTGGGTTTTTTGTCCATCGACAAGATAGAACAGCTGCCTCTGGTAAGACAAGGGGTGGCGGTCTGTGTCTATTTGTAAATAACAGCTGGTGCATGACATCTAATATTAACTTCTCTGGGATAGGGGGCAGCATTTCACGTTTGCATGAAAAGCGTGCCCAGAGTAAACTGACTCCTACTCAGTCCCAGATGCTAATATATGTATTTTATTATTAGTTTTGGATAGAAAACACTCTGAAGTTTCTAAAACTGTTTGAATCATGTCTGGGACTATAACATAACTTATTTGGCTGGCAAAACCCCTAGGACAAACCATTCAGAAATGTCTTTTTATAGGTCACTCTCTTTTCAATGCGATTTCATTGGGAATCCAGATTTCTAAGGGACCTTCCTGCAGTTCCTATCGCTTCCACTGGATGTCAAGAGTCTTTAGAAATTGGATGAGGTTTTCCCTTTGAGAAATGAAGATGTAGCCATGTTCAGAATGAGGCTCCAGTGAAGTGTACTGTTTATTAGAGGTGTGTGACCAGAAAGCATGCTACACATTGTTTTCCTCTGGTATTGAACACAGATCATCCCGTCTTCAATTTTATCGATTATTTACGTAAAAAAATACCTAAAGTTGTATTACAAAAGAGGTTTGAAATGTTTGGACAAAGCTTACTAGTAAATTTTGAGATATTTTGTAGTCACTTTGGCCAAGTTGGAACCGGTGTTTTTCTGGATCAAACGCGCCAAATAAATTGAAATTTTGGATATATATCGACGGAATTAATCAAACAAAAGGACCATTTGTGATGTTTATGGGACATATTGGAGTGCCAACAGAAGAAGCCCTTCAAAGATAAGGCACGAATTATATCTTTATTTCTGCGTTATGTGTCGCCCCGGGAGGGTTGAAATATGATGGTCTGTGATTGTTAGCTGGGGTGCTATCCTCAGATAATAGCATTGTTTGCTTTCTCTGTAAAGCATTTTTGAAATCTGACACGTTGGCTGGATTCACAACAAGTGCAGCTTTAATTTGGTATATTGAATGTGTGATTTCATGAAAGTTACATTTTTATAGTAATTTATTTGAATTTGGCGCTCTGCATTTTCACTGGATGTTGGCCAGGTGGGACGCTACCGTCCCACATATCCCAGAGAGGGTTTAAGGAAGTCTCAAGGTTTTGCTCGCCTGAGGTAGAGTATCTCATGATAAGGTGTAGACTACAGTGTTTACAATAGAGTTTTTACCAAGAGAGTTTTAAAACACATTATAAACACTGAAACAAACACAAAACATACAGTGAATAAATAAAAAATAAATACAAAAAAGGCTGGTCTTTGGAAACAGCATCTAAATGCAACACGAAAGGGCCAATTTTTTTATGAAACTCACTTTATATTACAAGCTCGTGATCATTCAAGGGAACAATAATTATAAAAACACTTGAATGATGCTTTGCAGGATCTACTTGTTTGGCACATTCAGCCTCTATCAAGCTCTGTCTGTCACATCCTGATCTGTTTCACTTGTCCTTGTGCTTGTCTCCACCATCTCCAAGTGTCACCCATCTTCCCCATTATCCCCTGTGTATTGATACCTGTGTTTTCTGTATGTCTGTGCTAGTCCGTCTTGTATGGACAAGTCATCCAGCATGTTACGCCGTGCTCTTGCTTTTTACACAGTTTTTTGCTAGTCCTCCGGTTTTGACCCTTGCCTGCCTTGACTCTGAACCCACCTGCCTGACCATACTGCCTGCCCTGACCTCAAGCCTGCCTGCCACTCTGTACCTCCTGGACTCTGACCTTGTTATGATATTTTGCCTGTCCACGACCATTCTCTTGCCTGCCCCTTGGATTATAATAAATAACAGAGTCGAACAAGCTGCCTGCCGTGTCTGCATCTGGGTCTTGCTTGAGCCCTTATACTATCAAATTATATAGTAACCACAGATTTGAAAACATTCTTACCTTTCTTTGCAGGGGCTGATTTCACCTTTTCTTTAATAACTGCGACATCTGAATCAAATACATCAGAAATGTGTTTCTCTATGAATATAGCAAGAAAAACATTTTTCTCTATGATTATGTACTGTCTTTAATATCCATTTAGTTGTGGAAAGTGAATAAATTCTGTTACCTTCATTTGCAGGAGTTGGTTTGTCTTTCCCTTTGGAAAAAGTCCACATAGAACAGTCTTTACAATAAGGTCTTGATAGAATGTTTTGTAAATTGCATAAAACCGACACATAGGCCTGCCTACTTATTATTTGAATAAATGGAAAATGAACTATTAAAAAATAATTTGTTACCTTTCTTTTCTGGCGCTAGTTTGCCCTTTTCTTTTGCTTCAGCATCTAAATCAGAAAAACATATTTCATGAAGTATACCTTCTATCAAACAAAACAGTCTTACCTGATTCAGACTATAGGGCCAAACCAAACTGTACTGTGCTCGTTCTGATATTTTATTTCACATTGTCCTTTCCAGCACTGTTCCAGCAACTATGATTGACTAGGCCAGCCCAGTATACTGTAGGTTGGCTTAGCTCAGTAGTTTTAAAAAGGGTTCTGTGTACACAAAGAATACTTTGCACCTTTCTTTGATGTAGCTGCTTTGGTTTTTTCTTTGGGAACTTCAGCTTCTAAAACAATCATTGGACAAGACACAACATTACGCCTCTATACATTTGATACAAGAAAAAAATCAGGAAGTGATGGAGAAATCAGGGCCGTAAGTCTGGGTGCATTGTAAGGATCTGATGGTGAGTGAGTAATCCCCCTCTACCATCAGTCCTATTAGCCAACATGCAATTAATGGATGAGCTCCAATCAAGACTATCCTACCAACGGACATTAAAAACTGTAATATCTTATGTTTCACTGAGTCGTGGCTGAAAGACGACATGCATAACATACAGCTTGCTGGGTTTTCGGTCCATCGGAAAGATAGAACAGCTGCCTCTGGTAAGACAAGGGGTGGCGGTCTGTGTCTATTTGTAAATAACAGCAGGTGCATAACATCTAATATTAAGGAAGTCTCAAGGTTTTGCTCGCCTGAGGTAGAGTACCTCATGATAAGCTGTAGACCACACTGTTTACAATAGAGTTTTTACCAAGAGAGTTTTAAAACACATTATAAACACTGAAACAAACACAAAACATACAGTGAATAAATAAAAAATAAATACAAATAAATACCATAAAAGACTGTTCTTTAGAAACAGCATCTAAATGCATCACGAATGGGCCAATTTTTTTATGAAACTCACTTTATAATACAACCACGTGACAATTCAAGGGAACAATAATTATAAAAACACTTGAATGATGCTTTGCAGGATCTACTTGTTTGGCACGTTCAGCCTCTATCAAGCTCTATCTGTCACACCCTGATCTGTTTCGCCTGTCCTTGTGCGTGTCTCCACCATCTCCAAGTGTCACCCATCTTCCCCATTATACCGTGTGTATTGATACCTGTGTTTTCTGTATGTCTGTGCTAGTTCGTCTTGTATGGACAAGTCAACCAGCGTGTTACGCCGTGCTCTTGCTTTTTACACAGTTTTTTTGCTAGTCCTCCGGGTTTTGACCCTTGCCTGCCTTGACTCTGAACCCACCTGCCTGACCATTCTGCCTGCCCTGACATCGAGCCTGCCTGCCACTCTGTACCTCCTGGACTCTGACATTGTTATGATATTTTGCCTGTCCACGACCATTCTCTTGCCTGCCCCTTGGATTATAATAAATATCAGAGAGTCGAACAATCTGCCTCCCGTGTCTGCATCTGGGTCTTGCTTGAGCCATTAAATTATCAAATTACATAGTAACCACAGATTCGAAAACATTCTTACCTTTCTTTGCAGTGGCTGATTTCACCTTTTCTTTAATAAATGCGACATCTGAATCAAATAGATCATAAAAGTGTTTCTCTATGAATATAGCAAGACAAACATTTTTCTCTATGATTATATACTGTCTTTAATTTCAATTTATTTGTGAAAGTCAATAAATTCTGTTACCTTCATTTGCAGGAGTTGCTTTGTCTTTCCCTTTGGAAAAAGTCCAAATACAACAGTCTTTACAATAAGATCTTGAGAGAATGTTTTATAAATTGCATAAAACCAACACATAGGCCTGCCTAAATATTATTTGAATAAATGGAAAATTAACAATTAAAAACTAATTTGTTACCTTTCTTTTCTGGCGCTAGTTTACCTTTTTCTTTTGCTTCAGCATCTAAATTAGAAAAACATATTTCATGAGTATACCTTCTATCAAACAAAACAGTCTTACCTGATTCAGACTATAGGGCCAAGCCAAACTGTACTGTGCTCGTTCTGATATTTTATTTCACATCGTCCTTTCCAGCACTGTTCCAGCAACTATGATTGACTAGGCCAGCCCAGTATACTGTAGGTTGGTTTGGCTCAGTAGTTTTAAAAAGGGTTCAGTGTACACAAAGAATACTTTGCACCTTTCTTTGATGTAGCTGCTTTGGTTTTTTCTTTGGGAACTTCAGCTTCTAAAACAATCATTGGACGAGACACAACATTAATCTCATGAACTGCCCTATTATACATTTGATGCAACATAAACAATCATATCTGTACCTTTTTTGGTAGCTTCTGGTTTGGCTGGTTCCTTAGCTTCCTTCGGCTCTAAATCAAATAAGAACAAGACAATTTACTGCAAAAGTTCAGACTGCAACTCAATCTGAGTAAAATAAAACATTGTTTGAGAAATAAATACAGTACACTCTGTGGTACAAAAATAGGCCTACTTACTGTAGACAAAAGTGTTAAAGTGTAGTTAATAAACCTCGCCCTAACCTTAACCCTTATTGCCATAATCCCTAACCTGTCTCTATCAGGTTGTTCCATCAACAGAGATGCAGTTTATAGTTTGTTGATAGTTTGACCCTCTGTAAGGGGAGTCACCTTTCTCTCCACTCTTGTGCAATGTGATTGCTGTGTGACAAACAAATAGTTATGAGACTGACATCTTGCTTTGTGGTAGCGGTTAAGAGCATAGGGCCAGTAATCAAAAGGTTGCTGGTTTGAATCCCTGAGCCAACTAGGTGCAAAATCTGACGATGTGCCCTTAAGCAAGGCACTTAACCCTAATTGCTCCTGAATGCTGTCTGCTAAAATGTAAATACTCGTCTTGTGTCAGAAGTCTCCCTGCTACTTATTGTAACACATTGCTGGATATTTTATTTAACCTTTAATGCAACTAGACCATATGTGGTAATATCATAATTGTTTTGATTGTAGATGTCAAAGAACTAATAATTGACCTTGCTTTACAGGAGCTGGTTTGACCTTCTCTGTAGCAACCGGGATGCCAGGCTTCCCCAAAAAATGTATCAATACATTTTGTTTTGATTTAGTCTGTGTTTCTTAAATGTCCTTCAATTCGCAAGAGGCTGAATGTATCTCACCGGAGAAAGTATCAGAGCGAACGAAACCGCGCCCACTCTGTCTCAGTATGTGTAGCCCATCTATCTGATGCAGTCTGGTCAAAAAGAGTATGACACTATTGTTGCCCGTAGCATTGAATGCACAGGAAGCCAACGAGCATTTGGCCTCCCGTGATAAAAAAAAGTGTAAAATAATAGCTGTGAATGGTCCTGGCACACAAAAAAAGTGTCAAGGGAAGCCAGTTTGGATTTGGCTTCACACCAATCACGTCACATTGTCATTTTTTACTCCTGTGGCTAGCTAGCTAGCTAAAATCCCTTTCCTATATTAGCCATAGATGGAGATAGGGATTTGGACTTGTGGTTTTACATTAACTTACTTGACCATGCTGTTACATACAACATGTTTTGTGGACTTCACTGGACAGATGTTGCCGTCTGGTTTTGTGATGAAACAAAAGGTGTGGTTGAATTTATTCAGCCTTAGGCCTATATATCCCGTTGTTTAATTTTTATAAATGTTTATGTATCACGCTGTCAAGGCATATGAACTAACAGGTTACAGTGCAAACAATGCAATTTGATAGGATAGTAGGATGTGAGATGGGAATAGACAATGGAGGAGGAGGAATAGGTAAGAAGGGCACAGACAGTTGGCCAAGCAGAGGCATTTTCATCGGGGAATGTGTGGTCCAGAGTTGTGAGCGTTACTGCTGCGCCAGACTCCGGCACACCAAATATTGTTTAGCGACATAAAACATGTACCTGTGGAAAATACCATATTTTGTGTTGCTGACTTTTTAAAACTTCGGTCAAGAATACAGTAGCATACATATGCAGAACATATACACTGAGTATTCCAAAGGCACTTTTGTCTTGGCCATTTACACTCTGTATCACACCCTGATCTGTTTCACCTGTCTTTGTGATTGTCTCCACCCCCCTCCAGGTGTCGCACAGCTTCCCCATTATCCCCTGTGTATATATACCTGTGTTCTCTGTTTGTCTGGTGCCAGTTCATTTTGATCATCAAACCTACCAATGGTTTCCCCCTTGCTCCTGTCTTGTCTATAGTGCCTGTTTTCTAGTTTTCCCGGTTTTGACCTTTCTGCCTGCTGTGACCATGCCGTCCTGTAACTTTGCCCACTACTCTGGATTACCGACCTCTGCCTGACCTAACCCTGAGCCTGTCTGCCACCTTGTACCTTTGCCTGCCCGTGTTCGATTTCATAAACATTTGATACTCCGACACTGTCTGCACCTGGGCCTTACCTTCAAACGTGATACTCTGAATTGCACACATCCACAATCGATGTCTTAATTATCTCAAGGTTTAAAGATCCTTACTTAAGCTGACTCCTCCCCTTCATCTACACTGACTGAAGTGGGCTTAACAAGTGCCATCAATAAGGGATCCTAGAATTCACCTGGTTAGTCTATGTCATGGAAAGAGCAGTGTGTAAGAGCAATGTATATGGAGGAGTGAATATAAGTTAAAGATGAACAAATTGGTTACCTTTCTTAACAGTCACCAGCTTAGCCTCCTCCTTTAGAACCTCAAGTTCTATTTGACATACACAAGAACAGTAGAGTAGTGTTACACAATATTCATGTATCAGACTTCATCCAATGCAGATTTCTATGTTGAAAATTTCCAAGTCAAGAATGAGTCAGAATAATATTTTACCTGTTTTTTTTACCTTTACTTTTTTGTCTGGTAGTTTAGCTGTCTTTTCTTCCTTCACCTCTTTGACAGGTTTCTTTTTGCCTGCAAAATGTGACAAAAACGACATAACAGTAACATTAATTTAAAGGCTATTTAACATATTTATAGCTGTCAAAATGCGATATACCATGTGTTGGTGTTACAGGGCAAATATATTCCACCTAGTATCAGTCCTAAAAAATAACACACGAATACAGCAAGATGCCCAATTCATTAGTAGTAATTTCGATGCTCTATGCTTGCGCTAACCAGCTGCTTACGGTGTCACATAAGCTTTGAACGTTTGAGCAATCTATAATCTACAATATACATTTCTGTTCATTATATCTACCAATTAATTCATGCAGAAAATGTTTAACTTAATTGGCTGTAAACAATATTTTTTTAAACTATCAATATATGGCTTCAAAATATTTTAATACATTTCTCCAGCCAAATTCCTCAACTTTTTAGCAAGTGGCAGGGCTGTCGTTTGACTGAAAACTGAATTAAAGATTGTGGCTTAACGCTAATAAATCTAAATAAAATGTATACATTTACATTTTAGTCATTTAGCAGACACTCTTATCTAGAAAGACATACAGTTAAAGGTGCATTGATGAATGATATAATTTTTGAAGAAAATAATCTGTTAAACTTTGAGCTGATTTTTTGGGCCCTGTACTTTGTATTTGTATTTGTACTTACTCAGCAAAAAAAAGAAACATCCTCTCACTGCGTTTATTTTCAGCAAACTTAACATCTGTAAATATTTGTATGAAGATAACAAGATTCAACAACTGAGACATCAACTGAACAAGTTCCACAGACATGTGACTAGCAGTAATTGAATAATGTGTCCTTGAACAAAGGGGGGGGGGGGGGGTCAAAATCAAAAGTAACAGTCAGTATCTGGTGTGGCCACCAGCTGCATTAAGTACTGCAGTGCTTCTCCTCCTTATGGATTGCACCAGATTTGCCAGTTCTTGCTGTGAGATGTTAGGGCTAACTTATTCCTTGCAACCCACTCTGGAAATAACTGCAGCTCTTTCTTGAGTGTTGCAGTCATTTCAGTCACTGTAGTAGCTGACATGTATAGCATTGAGTCATCCGCATACATAGAAACTCTGGCTTTACTCGAAGTCAGTGATATGTCGTTAGTAAAAAAAATGTAAAAGCAAGGGGCCTAAACAGATACCCTGGGGAATTGCTGATTCTAACTGGATTATATTTGATAGGCTTTTGTTAGGATAAACAGATGAAATTTGTTGCAATTTGGGGAACATCATTTAAATTACTTACATTGTGTTTGCCAATGCCCCTAAGATCATGTACATTTGATGCAGCATTATGACGACTCATTGTCACAATGGTAGGGATTAACTGGGCTGGTCTTGGATCATTTAGAACAGTGTAGAACAGACAGAAGCAGCCTTGTTATGTCCTGTACTCGTGCTCCTGTGTAGCACAGGGTTTTTGCCTTGGGGACCCAGATGTTTCTCATCATAGAACTGCCTATGATGACAGCTGTTGATGTTGAATGGACCGGTCTCTCAGGCAGCCTCACGGTCAGGAACCCGAGGTAGAAGCCACCAGAGAGGGAGACAGAGCCGAGGACGAAGATGCACATACCTCCGGATCCGATCTTGATTGGGAAGCCACCACGGATGAAGGCGCCGGAACCTCTGGATCCAGGGCGGCAAAGCTGTTTCTGGTCTGTGTCAGTTCCGGGCTCAACATCTCCATGAAGACCCCCGTTGCCAGAGGACACCTTCTTCAACTTCTTCGGCGAGTGACGTACCTCCATGGCTGGTTGGTTGGGCCGAGAACAGCTACGTTCTCCAGGGAAGGAGGAGATCCCTTCGGGGATGAAACCCTGCCTAGCACCGGCCAGTCGGCTGTGGAGAGCCGACATGGCAACGAAACTTCCACCAGACCACAGCGGCATCCAGCTACTGGGGTGGAAGAAAAAGAAAAAGTAGGCGGGCGTGGGTTCCCCATTAGCTTATGTAGGTGTTCTACTTGCTTGCTAAGAGTAGCTACTTTGCTCCTGTAGTACTCCGCAAGCAATCAGTTGCTACATTGAAAGTCAACGTGTTTCACATTTTCCCAGAACAAACGTTGGAAACGTTCAATAGCGGCCTCCATTTGAGCCCTCAGAGCCAGCTAGGCTAGCTGGTCTTTCGCGTCTCTTCCCCTATACGGAATCTGTCAGGATCCCTGGACAGATAGCAGCACTCACAGCAATTTAGCCCAACAGAGCCGCAGGATTCAAAATAAAATAAAAGTATATAAAAACATTGTCAGCTTTTAAACCGAGGTCTTTAGTTCAGGTTTCAGTTTCGACGTTTGACAACATCCACATGCGCCGTCATTCACTTACAATAGGAAAAGTGAATGGGAAAATGAGTTTGAAGTTTCCTCACCTGTCTGTGTCTTATTTACCAAAAAATGTACTTTTAGGTGAAAATTGTCAAAAGTCACACTGAAGTCTAACAAAAAAGCCCCCACAACCTTTTTATCATCAATTTCTCTTAGCCAATCATCAGTCATTTGTGTAAGTGCTGTGCTTGTTGAATGTCCTTCCCCATAAGCGTGCTGAGTCTGTTGTCAATTTTTTCACTGTGAAATAGCAGTGCATGTCAGCAGTGTATGTCAGAGCAAAAAAAAGGCAATAGGTCGAAGGAATTGTTCGTAGAGCTCTGAGACAGGATTTTGTCAAGGCACAGATCATGGGAAGGGTACCAAAATATTTCTGCAGCATTGAAGGTCCACAAGAACACTATGGCCTCCATCATTCTTAAATTGAATAAGTTTGGATCCCTCAAGACTCTTCCAAGAGCTGGCCACACGGCCAAACTGAGCAATCGAGGGAGAAGGGCCTTGGTCAGGGAGGTGACCAAGAAGACGATGGTCACTCTGACAGAGCTCTAGAGCTCCTCTGTAGAGATGGGAGAACCTTCCATAAGGACAGATATCTCTGTAGCACTCCACCAAACAGGCCTTTATGGTAGAGTGGCCAGATGGAAGCCACTCCTCAGATAAAGGCACATGACAGCCCGCTTGGACTTTTGCAAAAGGCACATAAAGCACTCTGAGACCATGATAAACAAGATTCTCTGTTCTGATGAAACCAAGATTGGACTCTTTGGACTGAATGCCAAGCGTCACGTCTGGAGGAAACCTGCACCATCCCTATGGTGAAGCATGGTGGTGGCAGCATCATGCTGTGGGGATGTTTTTCAGCGGAAATCAACTGGGAGACTAGTCAGGATCGAGGCAAAGATGAACATAACAAAGTACAGAGATCCATGACCTCAGACTGGGACGAAGGTTCACCTTCGGGACAAGTCTCTGAATGTCCTTGATTGGCCCAACCAAATCCAGGACTTGAACCTGATCGAACATCTCTGGAGAGACCTGAAAAAAGCTCTGCAGCTACGCTCCCCATCCAACCTGACAGGGCTTGAGAGATTCTGCAGAGAAGAATTGGAGAAACAGATGTGCCAAACTTGTAGCGTCATATCCAAGAAGTCTTATGTAAATGTGATATTTCAGGTTGTTTTATAAATGAAGTTTTAATAAATTAGCAAGCATTTCTAAAAACCTGTTTTTCCTTTGTCATTATGGGGTATTCTGTGTAGATTGATTAGGGAATAAACGATTTGATCCATTTTAGAACAAGACTGTAGCGTAACAAAATGTGAAAAAGTCAAGGGGTCTGAATACTGTATATCGGTATTCAGGCACTGTATATCCTTCCTGTAAGACAAAAAAAATGAAGGCATGGGACGTTGCACAAGCCCTGCGCTTTTAATATGGCTGTGTTCCTATGGGATTTTGTGCATGTTTAGAGCGCCACCATTGGAACGTTATTTGGCTACATTTTATTTCAAACCTACACTTTCAAATGTCTTATTCCCCAACATGGAGAAAATTGGGGGGACCACTCCCAAAATGTAAAAAAACAGAATATTGTGTTTGTAGGAGGGTAGTTTACAATATTATACGTTGTTGATCAAATGCTACCAAAGGGTGTCAGAGTTTAAGAGGATAACTCGTAAATTCCTTATGAGCTTAGTTCAACTGTCGTACCTCATCAGAACCCAAATATAAGCTTGTTTTACTCCAATGTTTGTAAACAAAGTAAATGTAAACAAACACTATATAGCCTCAAAACATGGTTAAAACGATCATTTTGATATCATGGATGGTCAGTCTTTGCATCCTTTGCTCTGTCTATGAATTTGAGAATGGTTACATTGTTTTGTCCTGCTCCCATCAGACGTTTCGGCTCACACAAGCCTTGGCTTGTACAAGGCTACTTGTGTTATGTCTTATAGATCAAATTAAGTTTTACCGGTATAAAGAATACTTTTTATTTGCTGAACCACTAGCATCTTAAAACAACAGTCCTTTCCATTTCTGATATTTACCCACATCACATCAAATCGAATTGTATTGGTCACATACACATGGTTAGCAGATGTTATTGCGAATGCAGCAAAATGCTTGTGCTTCTAGTTCTGACAGTGCAGCAATATCAACAAGTAATCTAACAATTCCACAACAACTACCTAATGCACACAAATCTAAGTAAATCGATGGAATAAGAATATGTACATACTGTATTTATTGTTTACCACCAACAAGAATTTAAACAATCTACAATCTTCAAAAAGGTTAAAACGGTGTATAACATGGACTGTCAGTCCTATGAATATGAATGTCTATGAATTTGAGGGGTAACATCTCCTAATGTTAGGTACCTTATTTTTTTGTTTTTTTCCGAATAACAGACTAGTTTTACCTGTCCCGTAATAGCCATTACCTTCTTTATTAACATCAATATGTTCTTTTTTCATGGTGGACTCTTTTGTCTTCACCACCTTGACATGGTTCTTGGATTCATCGTCTGAAAACAAAGGCAATGCAATATTAGATAATGGATTAATTCAGTTTCACATGTCAGTAATTACTTGCTTTTATGCTAAGCCATTGCATGGGTTGTTAGAATACATCCAACTTGGTGCAACATGATACTGTACTCGATAGCAAAGCACTCAGGACATTTAAGAACTGGAACTGAAATTTTGTGTTTAATGTTCTTAAGGGCCATTTCATTCAAAAAAACATTTTGCATTTCTTGGCAGACCACTGTTACGTTGTGTATTATTGTGTATCAGATAACGGGTTCAGTTTATCATGTAAATTACGACGTACATGCATGCAAAGCCATAGGGGGGTTTTGGAGACAAAACATTTAACATTTAACTAAAGTACTGTAATTTATGGTTGGGCCGAGAACAGCTACGTTCTCCAGGGAAGGAGGAGATCCCTTCGGGGATGAAACCCTGCCTAGCACCGGCCAGTCGGCTGTGGAGAGCCGACATGGCAACGAAACTTCCACCAGACCACAGCGGCATCCAGCTACTGGGGTGGAAGAAAAAGAAAAAGTAGGCGGGCGTGGGTTCCCCATTAGCTTATGTAGGTGTTCTACTTGCTTGCTAAGAGTAGCTACTTTGCTCCTGTAGTACTCCGCAAGCAATCAGTTGCTACATTGAAAGTCAACGTGTTTCACATTTTCCCAGAACAAACGTTGGAAACGTTCAATAGCGGCCTCCATTTGAGCCCTCAGAGCCAGCTAGGCTAGCTGGTCTTTCGCGTCTCTTCCCCTATACGGAATCTGTCAGGATCCCTGGACAGATAGCAGCACTCACAGCAATTTAGCCCAACAGAGCCGCAGGATTCAAAATAAAATAAAAGTATATAAAAACATTGTCAGCTTTTAAACCGAGGTCTTTAGTTCAGGTTTCAGTTTCGACGTTTGACAACATCCACATGCGCCGTCATTCACTTACAATAGGAAAAGTGAATGGGAAAATGAGTTTGAAGTTTCCTCACCTGTCTGTGTCTTATTTACCAAAAAATGTACTTTTAGGTGAAAATTGTCAAAAGTCACACTGAAGTCTAACAAAAAAGCCCCCACAACCTTTTTATCATCAATTTCTCTTAGCCAATCATCAGTCATTTGTGTAAGTGCTGTGCTTGTTGAATGTCCTTCCCCATAAGCGTGCTGAGTCTGTTGTCAATTTTTTCACTGTGAAATAGCAGTGCATGTCAGCAGTGTATGTCAGAGCAAAAAAAAGGCAATAGGTCGAAGGAATTGTTCGTAGAGCTCTGAGACAGGATTTTGTCAAGGCACAGATCATGGGAAGGGTACCAAAATATTTCTGCAGCATTGAAGGTCCACAAGAACACTATGGCCTCCATCATTCTTAAATTGAATAAGTTTGGATCCCTCAAGACTCTTCCAAGAGCTGGCCACACGGCCAAACTGAGCAATCGAGGGAGAAGGGCCTTGGTCAGGGAGGTGACCAAGAAGACGATGGTCACTCTGACAGAGCTCTAGAGCTCCTCTGTAGAGATGGGAGAACCTTCCATAAGGACAGATATCTCTGTAGCACTCCACCAAACAGGCCTTTATGGTAGAGTGGCCAGATGGAAGCCACTCCTCAGATAAAGGCACATGACAGCCCGCTTGGACTTTTGCAAAAGGCACATAAAGCACTCTGAGACCATGATAAACAAGATTCTCTGTTCTGATGAAACCAAGATTGGACTCTTTGGACTGAATGCCAAGCGTCACGTCTGGAGGAAGCCTGCACCATCCCTATGGTGAAGCATGGTGGTGGCAGCATCATGCTGTGGGGATGTTTTTCAGCGGAAATCAACTGGGAGACTAGTCAGGATCGAGGCAAAGATGAACATAACAAAGTACAGAGATCCATGACCTCAGACTGGGACGAAGGTTCACCTTCGGGACAAGTCTCTGAATGTCCTTGATTGGCCCAACCAAATCCAGGACTTGAACCTGATCGAACATCTCTGGAGAGACCTGAAAAAAGCTCTGCAGCTACGCTCCCCATCCAACCTGACAGGGCTTGAGAGATTCTGCAGAGAAGAATTGGAGAAACAGATGTGCCAAACTTGTAGCGTCATATCCAAGAAGTCTTATGTAAATGTGATATTTCAGGTTGTTTTATAAATGAAGTTTTAATAAATTAGCAAGCATTTCTAAAAACCTGTTTTTCCTTTGTCATTATGGGGTATTCTGTGTAGATTGATTAGGGAATAAACGATTTGATCCATTTTAGAACAAGACTGTAGCGTAACAAAATGTGAAAAAGTCAAGGGGTCTGAATACTGTATATCGGTATTCAGGCACTGTATATCCTTCCTGTAAGACAAAAAAAATGAAGGCATGGGACGTTGCACAAGCCCTGCGCTTTTAATATGGCTGTGTTCCTATGGGATTTTGTGCATGTTTAGAGCGCCACCATTGGAACGTTATTTGGCTACATTTTATTTCAAACCTACACTTTCAAATGTCTTATTCCCCAACATGGAGAAAATTGGGGGGACCACTCCCAAAATGTAAAAAAACAGAATATTGTGTTTGTAGGAGGGTAGTTTACAATATTATACGTTGTTGATCAAATGCTACCAAAGGGTGTCAGAGTTTAAGAGGATAACTCGTAAATTCCTTATGAGCTTAGTTCAACTGTCGTACCTCATCAGAACCCAAATATAAGCTTGTTTTACTCCAATGTTTGTAAACAAAGTAAATGTAAACAAACACTATATAGCCTCAAAACATGGTTAAAACGATCATTTTGATATCATGGATGGTCAGTCTTTGCATCCTTTGCTCTGTCTATGAATTTGAGAATGGTTACATTGTTTTGTCCTGCTCCCATCAGACGTTTCGGCTCACACAAGCCTTGGCTTGTACAAGGCTACTTGTGTTATGTCTTATAGATCAAATTAAGTTTTACCGGTATAAAGAATACTTTTTATTTGCTGAACCACTAGCATCTTAAAACAACAGTCCTTTCCATTTCTGATATTTACCCACATCACATCAAATCGAATTGTATTGGTCACATACACATGGTTAGCAGATGTTATTGCGAATGCAGCAAAATGCTTGTGCTTCTAGTTCTGACAGTGCAGCAATATCAACAAGTAATCTAACAATTCCACAACAACTACCTAATGCACACAAATCTAAGTAAATCGATGGAATAAGAATATGTACATACTGTATTTATTGTTTACCACCAACAAGAATTTAAACAATCTACAATCTTCAAAAAGGTTAAAACGGTGTATAACATGGACTGTCAGTCCTATGAATATGAATGTCTATGAATTTGAGGGGTAACATCTCCTAATGTTAGGTACCTTATTTTTTTGTTTTTTTCCGAATAACAGACTAGTTTTACCTGTCCCGTAATAGCCATTACCTTCTTTATTAACATCAATATGTTCTTTTTTCATGGTGGACTCTTTTGTCTTCACCACCTTGACATGGTTCTTGGATTCATCGTCTGAAAACAAAGGCAATGCAATATTAGATAATGGATTAATTCAGTTTCACATGTCAGTAATTACTTGCTTTTATGCTAAGCCATTGCATGGGTTGTTAGAATACATCCAACTTGGTGCAACATGATACTGTACTCGATAGCAAAGCACTCAGGACATTTAAGAACTGGAACTGAAATTTTGTGTTTAATGTTCTTAAGGGCCATTTCATTCAAAAAAACATTTTGCATTTCTTGGCAGACCACTGTTACGTTGTGTATTATTGTGTATCAGATAACGGGTTCAGTTTATCATGTAAATTACGACGTACATGCATGCAAAGCCATAGGGGGGTTTTGGAGACAAAACATTTAACATTTAACTAAAGTACTGTAATTTATGGTTGGGCCGAGAACAGCTACGTTCTCCAGGGAAGGAGGAGATCCCTTCGGGGATGAAACCCTGCCTAGCACCGGCCAGTCGGCTGTGGAGAGCCGACATGGCAACGAAACTTCCACCAGACCACAGCGGCATCCAGCTACTGGGGTGGAAGAAAAAGAAAAAGTAGGCGGGCGTGGGTTCCCCATTAGCTTATGTAGGTGTTCTACTTGCTTGCTAAGAGTAGCTACTTTGCTCCTGTAGTACTCCGCAAGCAATCAGTTGCTACATTGAAAGTCAACGTGTTTCACATTTTCCCAGAACAAACGTTGGAAACGTTCAATAGCGGCCTCCATTTGAGCCCTCAGAGCCAGCTAGGCTAGCTGGTCTTTCGCGTCTCTTCCCCTATACGGAATCTGTCAGGATCCCTGGACAGATAGCAGCACTCACAGCAATTTAGCCCAACAGAGCCGCAGGATTCAAAATAAAATAAAAGTATATAAAAACATTGTCAGCTTTTAAACCGAGGTCTTTAGTTCAGGTTTCAGTTTCGACGTTTGACAACATCCACATGCGCCGTCATTCACTTACAATAGGAAAAGTGAATGGGAAAATGAGTTTGAAGTTTCCTCACCTGTCTGTGTCTTATTTACCAAAAAATGTACTTTTAGGTGAAAATTGTCAAAAGTCACACTGAAGTCTAACAAAAAAGCCCCCACAACCTTTTTATCATCAATTTCTCTTAGCCAATCATCAGTCATTTGTGTAAGTGCTGTGCTTGTTGAATGTCCTTCCCCATAAGCGTGCTGAGTCTGTTGTCAATTTTTTCACTGTGAAATAGCAGTGCATGTCAGCAGTGTATGTCAGAGCAAAAAAAAGGCAATAGGTCGAAGGAATTGTTCGTAGAGCTCTGAGACAGGATTTTGTCAAGGCACAGATCATGGGAAGGGTACCAAAATATTTCTGCAGCATTGAAGGTCCACAAGAACACTATGGCCTCCATCATTCTTAAATTGAATAAGTTTGGATCCCTCAAGACTCTTCCAAGAGCTGGCCACACGGCCAAACTGAGCAATCGAGGGAGAAGGGCCTTGGTCAGGGAGGTGACCAAGAAGACGATGGTCACTCTGACAGAGCTCTAGAGCTCCTCTGTAGAGATGGGAGAACCTTCCATAAGGACAGATATCTCTGTAGCACTCCACCAAACAGGCCTTTATGGTAGAGTGGCCAGATGGAAGCCACTCCTCAGATAAAGGCACATGACAGCCCGCTTGGACTTTTGCAAAAGGCACATAAAGCACTCTGAGACCATGATAAACAAGATTCTCTGTTCTGATGAAACCAAGATTGGACTCTTTGGACTGAATGCCAAGCGTCACGTCTGGAGGAAGCCTGCACCATCCCTATGGTGAAGCATGGTGGTGGCAGCATCATGCTGTGGGGATGTTTTTCAGCGGAAATCAACTGGGAGACTAGTCAGGATCGAGGCAAAGATGAACATAACAAAGTACAGAGATCCATGACCTCAGACTGGGACGAAGGTTCACCTTCGGGACAAGTCTCTGAATGTCCTTGATTGGCCCAACCAAATCCAGGACTTGAACCTGATCGAACATCTCTGGAGAGACCTGAAAAAAGCTCTGCAGCTACGCTCCCCATCCAACCTGACAGGGCTTGAGAGATTCTGCAGAGAAGAATTGGAGAAACAGATGTGCCAAACTTGTAGCGTCATATCCAAGAAGTCTTATGTAAATGTGATATTTCAGGTTGTTTTATAAATGAAGTTTTAATAAATTAGCAAGCATTTCTAAAAACCTGTTTTTCCTTTGTCATTATGGGGTATTCTGTGTAGATTGATTAGGGAATAAACGATTTGATCCATTTTAGAACAAGACTGTAGCGTAACAAAATGTGAAAAAGTCAAGGGGTCTGAATACTGTATATCGGTATTCAGGCACTGTATATCCTTCCTGTAAGACAAAAAAAATGAAGGCATGGGACGTTGCACAAGCCCTGCGCTTTTAATATGGCTGTGTTCCTATGGGATTTTGTGCATGTTTAGAGCGCCACCATTGGAACGTTATTTGGCTACATTTTATTTCAAACCTACACTTTCAAATGTCTTATTCCCCAACATGGAGAAAATTGGGGGGACCACTCCCAAAATGTAAAAAAACAGAATATTGTGTTTGTAGGAGGGTAGTTTACAATATTATACGTTGTTGATCAAATGCTACCAAAGGGTGTCAGAGTTTAAGAGGATAACTCGTAAATTCCTTATGAGCTTAGTTCAACTGTCGTACCTCATCAGAACCCAAATATAAGCTTGTTTTACTCCAATGTTTGTAAACAAAGTAAATGTAAACAAACACTATATACATTTACATTTACATTTAAGTCATTTAGCAGACGCTCTTATCCAGAGCGACTTACAAATTGGTGCATTCACCTTATGACATCCAGTGGAACAGCCACTTTACAAGGTAGTGCCTCCCGGGTGGGGCAGTGGTCTAATGCACTGCATCGCAGCGTTAGCTGTGCCACCAGAAACTCTGGGTTCGAGCCCAGGCTCTGTCGCAGCCGGCCGCGACCGGGAGGTCCATGGGGCGGCGCACAATTGGCCCAGCGTCGTCCGGGTTAGGGAGGGTTTGGCCGGTAGGGATATCCTTCTCTCATCGCGCACTTGCGACTCCTGTGGCGGGCCAGGCGCAGTGCACGGTGGCACGGTGTTTCCTCCGACACATTGGTGCGGCTGGCTTCCGGGTTGGATGCACGCTGTGTTAAGAAGCAGTGTGGCTTGGTTGGGTTGTGTTTCGGAGGACGCATGGCTCTCGACCTTCGTCTAAGTAACTACTAACAATTGGATACTATGAAATTGGGGAGAGAAAGGGGGTAATTTATTTATTTTTTAAACAAGGTATGGGCGCGGATCAGAAAACCAGTCATATCTAGAGTGACCACCTCATGCAGCGCGACACATCTCCTTTGCATAGAGTTGATGAGGCTGTTGAGGACAAGACACTTGCGGTTTCCATGGAGAACAGACTGTTATAGCGTAACATCAACTGGTCAAAACATGGTTAAAACGATCATTTTGATATCATGGATGGTCAGTCTTTGCATCCTTTGCTCTGTCTATGAATTTGAGAATGGTTACATTGTTTTGTCCTGCTCCCATCAGACGTTTCGGCTCACACAAGCCTTGGCTTGTACAAGGCTACTTGTGTTATGTCTTATAGATCAAATTAAGTTTTACCGGTATAAAGAATACTTTTTATTTGCTGAACCACTAGCATCTTAAAACAACAGTCCTTTCCATTTCTGATATTTACCCACATCACATCAAATCGAATTGTATTGGTCACATACACATGGTTAGCAGATGTTATTGCGAATGCAGCAAAATGCTTGTGCTTCTAGTTCTGACAGTGCAGCAATATCAACAAGTAATCTAACAATTCCACAACAACTACCTAATGCACACAAATCTAAGTAAATCGATGGAATAAGAATATGTACATACTGTATTTATTGTTTACCACCAACAAGAATTTAAACAATCTACAATCTTCAAAAAGGTTAAAACGGTGTATAACATGGACTGTCAGTCCTATGAATATGAATGTCTATGAATTTGAGGGGTAACATCTCCTAATGTTAGGTACCTTATTTTTTTGTTTTTTTCCGAATAACAGACTAGTTTTACCTGTCCCGTAATAGCCATTACCTTCTTTATTAACATCAATATGTTCTTTTTTCATGGTGGACTCTTTTGTCTTCACCACCTTGACATGGTTCTTGGATTCATCGTCTGAAAACAAAGGCAATGCAATATTAGATAATGGATTAATTCAGTTTCACATGTCAGTAATTACTTGCTTTTATGCTAAGCCATTGCATGGGTTGTTAGAATACATCCAACTTGGTGCAACATGATACTGTACTCGATAGCAAAGCACTCAGGACATTTAAGAACTGGAACTGAAATTTTGTGTTTAATGTTCTTAAGGGCCATTTCATTCAAAAAAACATTTTGCATTTCTTGGCAGACCACTGTTACGTTGTGTATTATTGTGTATCAGATAACGGGTTCAGTTTATCATGTAAATTACGACGTACATGCATGCAAAGCCATAGGGGGGTTTTGGAGACAAAACATTTAACATTTAACTAAAGTACTGTAATTTAAAGCAAGAATCCATAGGTCATGGGCTACCCTATGTCGCCCCACTTCTGGTGTAGTGTTTTCACTTTGAACGAAAAAAAGAGGGTTGAGCCATGAGACACCTTGGGCTGGCATTCTGGGCAAGGTGTGTCTTTGCGTTAAATCCAGTATACTCAAATGTCCCTGCTGCCATGGTCCCGGAGCGGAATTGAAAGTCACTTGCAAGCTAGTTAAAGTTATAGCTGCCAGAAACAAACATAGAGCAGACAAAGCAGACAAACTAGTGAACTTGTTTACAAATAAACTGTAGCAGGGACAAAAATAAACAAGCATCGTTCTCGGTTCTTGGATCTCAATCAACTCTACCCCAAAAGAGAAAAATAAGCCGGAAAAGACTGCCACGGCAGCAGGGTCATTCGAGTAGGCAGGATTTAACGCAAATGTTTTTTTTTGCTCCCGAGTGGCGCAGCGTTCTAAGGCACCGCATCTCAGTGCAAGAGATGACACTACAGTCCCTGGTTTGAATCCAGGCTGTATCACATCCGACCATGATTGGGAGTTCAATAGGGCAGTGCACAATTGGCCCAGAGTCATCCGGGTTTGGCCGTCATTGTAAATAAGAATTTGTTCCTAACTGACTTGCCTAGTTAAATAAAGGTTAAATTAAAAAAAAAAAAAAAAAAAACCTTGCACAGAAGGCCAGTCCAAGGCAGCTCAGGGCTCAATGCCCTTGTTTCCGTTTGATGTAAAAACACGACACAAGAAGTCGAGGCAGTCACGACCTGCGCATTCCTGCTTTAAAGGACATGCTCAATGGGGTTACAAAGATATGTAACAAAAAATAACAGTGGCATACCAGATTTCCAAAGAGTTGACTCAACATCCTTCTTTGTCTCCTTCACCTTTTTGTCCAGCTTCTTCTTGGGTTCCACCACAACTTTAATTAAAGCGTGATTGAGTCATGTTAATAAACTTTCCAGTTTCTATCTAGAAATTACAATATTTGTGTCATGTATTGGAGACTAACATAGAATATGTGATATTTTAAATCCAAAGTTACCCAAATATACATAACTCACGTTTGACATTTTACTTTTGACTGTATAAGTTATCACTTAGCCGACAAACCCCACAGATTTGACATTTCACACAAATAAACAAAGTAGGCTATACCGTTCTTGTTGAAAAAGTCATGGATAACTTTCTTCTTCAAATGTTTAGTCTCCTTTTTCACCACTTTCTCCTCTCTGGCAGTCTTCTTTTTGGGCTCTTCTTCTAAATGTAGTGATAACATACATTTTTTAGTAACAATGTCATTGGATCCCTGAAACTTCTCAAGTTAACCTTTTGACACTAGATCATAAAGATTCTATGTAAATGTCATGGGCTCCTGAGTGGCGCAGCGGTCCAAGTGCATCTCAGTGCTAGAGGTGTCACTACAGACACCCTGGTTTGAACCCAGGCTGTATCACAAACGGCTGTGATTGGGAGTCCCATAGGGCGGTGCACAATTGGCCCAGCGTTGTCTGAATTTGGCTGGTGTAGGCTGTCATTGTAAATACGAATTTGTTGTTTAACTGACTTGCCTAGTTAAATAAAGGTTCAATTAAAAAACAGTTATAACATATTGGAGAAAGGGGGGACAACGTTTTTTGTATGCTTTTGCATAGTCACTAGAAAGTTCTTCATAATTTCACTACAATGAAATAGGAACAGAAAGTTGTAATGATATGCAGTTATCTTGCAATTTGTTATTCTACCACTAAGTGTGAGCGGTATAATTGGTATTGAACAACAAAAGTGCTTTACAACAGTTGAAAGGTCATGAAAACACTCAACTTTAATAAAAGACAAATAAAAAATGAATAGCACAAGCTAGCTGTTCATTAGGGGTATGCTTTCTTATTGAAACGTGATTAACATTACAGTGCCTTCAAAGTATTCACACCCCTCGACTTTTTCCACATTTTGTTGTGTTTACAGCCATAAATGTAAAATTGATTACATTTAGATTTCTCTTCACTAGCCTACACACAATATCCCATCATTTCAAAGTGGAATTTTTTACAAATTCATACAAATTTTTTACAAATTCATAAAAAATGAAAAGCTGAAATATCTGGAGTCACTAACTATTAAATCCCGTTGTTATGGCAAGCCTAAATAAATTCAGTAGTAAAAATGTACAAGTCACATTATAAGTTGCATGGACTCGCTCTGTGTGCAATAATAGTGTTGAACATTACTTGTTTATCCCACACATACAATTATCTGTAAGGTCCCTCAGTTTTTCCAGTGCCTCGCAAAAAGGGCACCTATTGGTGGATTGGTTAAAAAACAAGAAAAAAATGACATTGACTATCCCTTTGAGCATAGTGAAGTTATTAATTACACTTTGGATGGTGTATCAATACACTCAATCTCTATAAAGAAACAGGTGTCCTTCCTAACTCAGTTGCCAGAGGGGATGGAAACCGCTCAAGGATTTCATCACGAGGCCAATGATGCCTTTAAAAAAAGTTACAGAGTTTAATGGCTGTGATAGGAGAAAACTAAGGATGGATCAACAACATTGTAATTACACCACAATACTAATTGTGGAGTAATTTACAGAGGGAAAAGAAAAAGAAAATATTCTAAAACATGCATCCTGTTTGCAACAAAGCACTAAAGTAATATTGCAAAAAAAATGTTGTAAAGAAATGAACTTTTTGTCCTGAATACAAAGTTTTTTGTTTGGGGTAAATCCAATTCAAAACATTACTGATTACCATTCCATATTTTCAAGCATAGTGGTGGCTGCATCATGTTATGTGTATTCTTGTAATTGTTAAGGACTGGGGAGTTTTATAGGACAAAAATGAAATGGAGTGGAGCTAAGCACAGGCAAATTCCTAGAGGAAAACCGGGTTCAGTTTGCTTTCCACCAAACACTAGGTGATTAATTCCCCTTTCAGCAAGACAATAACCTAAAACACAAGTTGCTTACCAAGAAGACATTGAATGTTCCTGAGTGACCGAGTTACAGTTTGACATAAATTTGCCTTCTGAAAAGAACAATGGGAAAATGTACAATCCAGGTATGCTAAACTCTTAGAGAATTGCCCAGAAAAGCAGCTGTAATCGGTGCCAACAGACTCAGGGTTATGAATATTTACAGTATGTCAATGAGATATTTCTGTTTTTCATTTTCAATACATTTGTAACATTTTCTGAAAACATGTTTTCACTTTTGTCATTATGGGTTATTGTATGTAGATGGGTGACATTTTTTTTCTTTCTTTCATCCATTTTTAATTCAGGCTGTAACACAACAAAATGTGGAATAATTCAAGGGGTATGAATACTTTCTGAAGGCACTTTTTTGGTACCGGTCCCTGTTTAACTTTGTAAAACTCGACATTGATACTACTCATCGATACGACATTGCTACAACTCACGGAAAATGTCGACTGCAATTGGATAACTTTCTAACAGCATTTCCAGCAGTACATGGCAGCCATCAGGACGAGAGAAAAAAAAAACGGATGCAAGGAAAACAATGTTTCTACTGACAATAGCAGGGCCACAAGTCGTCAAAGTCTTCAACACGTCTGCATTTGCTAATGCAGACGGCTCAACTGGAGGAGAGTGATGTTTTGTTCACTGACACAGCAACAATCAAAGACTTTTGATGTCTTTCCACAGATCTGAAGCTGAAAAGCGCAAACCTGATCTTAAATATCTAGTGATTTGTGACCAGAGTGTAATTTGGTATCGTTGACAATAAAGTCAGCGAAAGGCTACTAAGGTAAACTGAAATGAATCAAGAGGATGCTGTAAAAATATGCCATGCAAGTGATCTAGCTCAGTAGCGCGCAAAGACTTTTGAATGCAGCAGCAGTCAATGAGAAAAGTGGCCGTCAGAGCTGTATCAAAAGGAAAGAAAGGTGGACAACAATGACGGAACAGCAGGAGGAAGGCACATTTAGCTGCAAACCCTTTGGTCTTTAGAATCAGCCAAGGCAACGCTCGATCTTCGGTAAACAATGCACAAAATGTTAAGGAAAAAATCCCTTTGCCAAGCAATGCTTTGCAAAGGGCAAACAGAAAGGAGAAAATGTGACAATGACAGAATGCGCAGCCCTCAGGTAAAGGTCTAATGCAACCGTTTCTATTTCAACAATTAATAATTTCTTGGTAACAATTACTGTGATTGTTTTCAATTAAAATTGCCCAAAAAATAAAATTGCTTCTTAACAAAGAGCAATTTAAGCAAGAATTTTGCTAGGACTGTCTGCGAGTGGTCTGAGTAGTGAGGGGAAAACGGAAAACTAGCTGGTTTGGAACTCTCTTTCTTATGGCCTATTAACCAATTTACTGCCAAAACAGGCTGACATTTCAGGCAGTCTTTAAAAACAGCTCTTACACTAAAAGGGCATGATCATAATTTTCACAATTTCACAGTATTATTCCAACTTCATAATGTGGAAATGTATATAAAACACAGGAAAATCACGTTTTTGACTGCACTGGGCCTGTAGCCCTTTACACTCGTACATGGGTTGAAAATGGCACATTTGGGCACTGATAAATGCCTAAATCGGAACGCAGTGGCTGTATAGTAACATGCTATACTGTATATGACGTCAGAGCTCTGGCTCTGCGTTTCAGAGCGCTGTATAGGTTTTTAACTGACAGCTGTTCTAAACTTGAGGACCTCGCGTGACAAGAAGATGCCCCTATCCCTCCCGCTAATTGGACAACTTTTTGTTGTCTGAGTGAGGGAAATGCTGTAAATTAAGAGGACTCTATGTATTTTGAAATATGAGACGTTGAGGATTATAATATATACTGCTTTGATTTCATAAAAGCAAGCCAAACACCAAATGTGCACTTTACATTTCCATATCATAAAACTCATGTCATGTACACTGTCAATGTTTATGATCACTATGTTTTATGTACAGTTACAAGATGACATGGCGTCATACCCTGAGTTGTTCTGAACAGAATGAGTCTATGACAAACATAGACAACTGAATGCACACATGACTATGCACACAAATTATAATCAACTTCCCTCAATTGCAATGTGAAAACCTAACACTGTAATATCGTGTTTTGTAACTGTTGGCAATAGAACAAGCTTTCAAATGATGCTACCTGTCCCAGATTGCAATTTACAATGGACCGTTTCTGGATTGCGTAAACAACAACAGTAATTGTGTGATGGTATGGATTCAGGGTTGTGTTCCAAACCAAAAAACTACAAGTGTGCTTGCTCTAGTTCCTCAATAGCACAGCTAGGAGAGCTAAATAAAAGCAGCTTATAGTTGAAGCCTCTTCTTTGAGTCATAAAAGTGCATTGAAATTACTTAGGAACTGTGCACACTTTGGAGAGTTTTGTGGCCACTTGGAGACACCAGCTAGTCCTCTCACTGAAACCCTTGTCATTTATTTGTCTCATTTTTATTTTTATTTTATTTCACCTTTATTTAACCAGGTAGGCAAGTTGAGAACAAGTTCTCATTTACAACTGCGACCTGGCCAAGATAAAGCAAAGCAGTTCGACACATACAACAACACAGTTACACATGGAGTAAAACAAACATACAGTCAATAATACAGTATAAAATAAGTCTATATACAATGTGAGCAAATTATGTGAGATAAGGGAGGTAAAAGCAAAAAAAGGCCATGGTGGCGAAGTAAATACAATATAGCAAGTAAAACACTGGAATGGTAGATTTGCAGTGGAAGAATGTGCAAAGTAGAAATAGAAATTATGTGGTGCAAAGGAGCAAAATAAATAAATAAATACAGTAGGGGAAGAGGTAGTTGTTTGGGCTAAATTATAGATGGGCTATGTACAGGTGCAGTAATCTGTGAGCTACTCTGACAGCTGGTGCTTAAAGCTAGTGAGGGAGATAAGTGTTTCCAGTTTCAGATTTTGTTGTTCGTTCCAGTCATTGGCAGCAGAGAACTGGAAGGTTTGTTTGTCTTATGTGTCACCTACCCCACAGGTATATTCTTATCATGTTACTGAATGTATCCACAAATGCGTCAAAAAGTATAGTAACTGTCAAATGCACATGAAATCAACAGTGTAATGTTTGGATTCAGTCTTGAGTCAGGTGAACTGTTGTGTCCTCACCTCTGGTCTAATAATTTTCCCATACTCTCCAAACTGTTCCCTTTCAATTGCTACCATGGTTGTGCATATGCTTTTCATATTCTTTCTGTAAGAAACATTTAAATTTAGCACTATAAACACAGGCCAATTCCCACGAGTGTAAATGGTTAAAGAAAATACTCAACAGACAAAGGTAAATGCAGTATTGGAGGACAAATGGATAGTACCACTACAGGTTAGTGGGACATGAATTTAAACTAGATACTGGGGCTAAAGCAAACTTAATCAAAGCAATGACAGAAATGCTACAGATACACAAAAAGACAGTGCCAATGAAGGCAAATAATGGATAGACCATGACACAAAAGGAATATGCTGACTCCAGGTGGTTGTTAAAGGGAGAGTACACCGTGTCATCTTTGTTGTTCCTGATGGACACGATTCTCTGCTAAGAGACTAACATTACATCACTGGGGCCGAACTCCCTGCCATCCAGGACCTCTAAATTAGGCAGTGTCAGAGGAAGGCCTGAAGAACTCCAGCCACCCAAGCCATAGACTCTTCACTCTGCTATTGTCCAGCAAATTGAACTGGAGCATCAGCTCTCGGACCAACAGGCTCCCAAGCCGTAAGACTGCTAAATAGCCTGATAATTGTTAATTAATGGTTACCCGGACTATCTATGACACAAAAACACACATTCACACACACAAACATACTGACACAACACACACACTTTTACACTAATCATATGCTGGTGTTACTCAGTTCTTTCTTTTATTGTTATTCTTTTATATCCTGAGGCCTAGTCACTTTAACCTTCCTTCATGTACATATCTACCTCACAATACCCCATACACCTGCACATTGATCTGGGACTGGTACTGGTATTATTTTTTTTACTCTGCATCATTGGCAAGGGCTCATAAGCAAGCATTTAACGGTTAGGGTCCACACCCGTTGTATTCAGCGCTTGTGACAAATAACATTTTATTTTATTTGACAAAGCATGTGAGGATCCGGGGCTGGTAAAGAGAGTCTACCTCATCAACTGTTCCAGTGCAGCAGCAGCAGACGCCAACTCTGATGAAATAGTGCCGAGATTCCCAGTGTCTTATCGTTCACCTACAGTAACTCCTCCTTTGAAAGTTGTGTCATACTGCGGCACACCCGTAGGTGCTGCTGCAGCATTCTGTGGCAAGTCATTTAATTATCAGCCATTTCTTCTATTACTGGCAGTTATTGCTAGTATGACCACCAGAGGGCATCTTTGAGAAGCATTTGATAGTATTCCGTAATGGCATTACATAGAATTTAAAACCTTTTTTGTAATAACATAGTATATGGGATTGATTTTAAGAAATTTGGCTAAATTAATTTGATTAATATTATGGTGTTTCCATTCAGAGAAGAATTGTCAGTGTGTAAATTCAGACCGTTTTGCTCTCGGAGCGCACACTGGACGTTCGGGCCGAGGATTCGGGTTGATTTGAACGTTCTGGCCTTACAACGGCAGTCAAGCACCCAAGCTAACGTTGGCTAGCTAATTCCAGATACAAATGAGACCACTCTGACCATATTACTCGCCCTAGCAGAGCTGGTAAGGCCGTTTTTTTTATGTAATCGCAAAAAAACAGGCCTTTTTTAGTGCATTTTTCACCCTGCCAGCTCCTATTAGTTCTATTGAGCACCGTGTCACCAACTCGCCTTCCGATCGTTATATTCCCAGTTTATTGTTCAACGTCACAATGCCTGCTTCACAATTGTTGGCAATGAGACCTGCTCATGTTGTTTTATAGTTGAAATGTATACAACAAAAATAATATTGGAACTCTGCGGTTTCCTATGGGGGAAATATAGGCATGTCTGTCTATTTTACCAAATGTCTCGCAATGTGTATATTTAGATTTTTTTCAAGTCGGGTGTAACCGGTGCAAAATGGCTAGCTAGTTAGCGGGGTGCGCGCTACTAGCGTTTAAAACGACGTCACTCGCTCAGACCTGGAGGTAGTTGCTCCCCTTGCTCTGAAAGGGCTGTGGCTTTTGTGGAGAGATGGGTAACGATGCTTCAAGGGTGGCTGTTGTCTATGTGTGCAGAGGGTCCCCTGTTCGATCCCAGGTAGGGGCGAGGAGAGGGACAGAAGCTAAAACTGTTACGCAGGAACCATTTTAATCAGGAGAATTTGCTCTTTGTAATTATGTAAGTCTGGGCAGCGAGCTCATTTGTCATCGATCGCTAGACCAGAAATATACGTTTTTATTTTTTCCCTACTTTTTCATTACGCAGACATAAGCACAGTTGACACCATCGAGGTGCGGATGTTTACATCCTACACAAGTTGTTTTTTCCAGTTTCGTCCAACGAACAGATTGTAGTGGTAAAATAAAAAGGGATACATATTTTTTTATGGAATTCTAAGCATCACTCTAGTCAGAACAGGCTCTGCGAATGTTTGATTCCATTAATTTGCCATGGGCTGGCGCTTGTGTTCCAGTTTAGCCAACGTTTTTTATGGTGTGCTATGGTGGTACACCGAAGTACGTTCATCTCTAGGAGACAGAACGCATCTCCTTCCTCAGCGGTATGACAGCTGCGTGGTCCCATGGTGTACTATTGTTTGTGCAGATGAATGTGGTACCTTCAGGCATTTGGAAATTACTCCAAAGGATGAACCAGACTTGTGGTGGTCTACAATTTTTTTCCTGAGGTCTTGGCTGATTTCTTTTGATTTTTCCATGATGTCATGCAAAGAGGCACTGGTTTTGAAGGCAGGCCTTGAAATGCATCCACAGGTACACCTCCAATTGACTCAAATGATGTCAATTAGCCTATCAGAAGCTTCAAAAGACATGACATCATTTTTTGTAATTTTCAAAGCTGTTTAAATGCACAGTCAACTTAATGTTGTAAACTTCTGACCCACTGGAATTGTGATTTAGTGAAATAATCTGTCTGTAAACAATTGTTGGAAAAATGACTTGTGTCGTGCACAAAGTAGATGTCCTAACTGACTTGCCAAAACTATAGTTTGTTAACAAGAAATGTGTGGTGTGGTTGAAAAATAAGTTTTAATGACTCCAACCTAAGTGTATGTAAACTTCCGACTTCAACTGTAAGAGCCGAGGTTATATGACTGCGCCATCAACTTGATTATTTAGCAAACATCACTTGCTGCTTATATTCAGTCAACATATATATCTTAATAATATCATGGAATATATATATATTTTTACAGCTTCCAAATGCATAATAAATGATCTAACTTCCCCTTGCGGTGGTCTGGAGCAATGAAGCAGTGGCGCAGGGTAACGTACTAAACCACAAATTACCGCTAAATCCGACACCATAATCTCAAAACTTATAGTTGAGGAAACACTGTACACCCCAATTCTTCTTCTTCCCGGAGAGATATTTATTCCTGTTTGCCCGATGAACTGAGAACCCAACTGGCTGTAAGGACTCAGACTGTATATCCAGTGAGAGCCATGTTTCCGTGAAAAAGAATATGTTACATTCCCTGATGTCTCTTTGGAAGGAACTACTCACCCTGAACTCATCAACTTTATTTTCCAGAGACTGAACATTAGCGAGTAATATACTCGGCAGCGGTGGGTGGTGTGTGCGCCTACTTAATCAGACTAGAAGTCCACTCCGAATACCTCTTCTCTGCCGGCGTTGTTTTGGGTCAGCCTCTAGAATCAGTTCAACTGCCCTGGGGGGTACGAACAAAGGATCAGATTCGGGAAAGTCGTATTCCTGGTCGTAATGCTGGTAATGCTGGTGAGTTACCGCTGCTCTGATATCCAAAAGTGCAAATTTGCCTAGGGGCTAGAAGCACGGCTTCCCAATCTATCGGCGCCATTATTCTATCATAGAATAGTAAAGGCGTCAGGGTCTACGTAGATGTCATCATGTGGGAGTTCACACTACAAGAGCACAACAAAAGGCTGACAAAAGTGTTACGGAGCATACAGCGAAATTGATTGAAACGGAACAGTGTTAGTTTGGCATCAAGGAAATCATAGTCCCTGAATACAGGTTGAATGTTGAAGAGGTAGAGCCAGATGAGACCAAAGTTCATGCCATACTGGACATACCCCAACCCAATGACATGAAAGGGCATCATGGGGATGATCACCTTAGTCTGCAAATTCTTACCAAGCTTGTCATTCAAAACAGCCGGCCTAAGAGAGTTGTTACACAAAACAAATGAGTTTGCATGGACTACAAAACATGAGCAGGAATAGAAAAAGCTCAAAACAACACTTAACTCAGAGCCAGTACTCAACTTTTTCGACCCGATTAAAAATAACAAAGATATCAAAAGACACATGGAAAAATGGCCTTGTCTTGGTTCCACTACAGGTGGAAGGAGAAAATTGAAAGCCAGTAGTCTATGCTTTGAGAACAATGACTGAAACCGAATGTCATTACACCCGGGTAGAAAAGGAATGTCTAGGCATGGTGTTTGGATGTGACAAGTTCCAGAGCTTTGTGTACGGCTTACCTACCGTCACAGCTAAGACCGAGCACAAGCCATCATTGATAGTCACCATCAAAATAACTGAAACGAGATGTCGCCTAATATACACGAGCTCATGATGAAAATACAACTGCAGATGCACTATCCCTAGCACCTGCACTGAGCACAGTGAGTAATGTGATCACTACAGATGATGATATTAATGTTCATGTGAATATGATGGCTGCTTCTCTTCCTGTATCAGACTCTAAATCAAAACAGAGTACAGACGAGAGCAAAAGACACAATGGTGCAGACAGTCAACGCCAACATACATCATAGCTGGCCCATAGGTTTGTGATCACAATACTACCAGATCAGGTCAGAACTCAGTGTTGTAAACAGACTGCTGCTCAGACAAGAGAAAATGCAGACGTTGTGACAGGAACTGCTCGAAAGGATACACTAGGGCCACCTCAGAATCAAAAAATGCGAAAGGAGAGCAAGGGATACAGTCTACTGACCTGAAAGAAACATGGACATTGAGAGAATGATGTGAAACCTGTCAGAAACATTACCACATTTCTCTGGGGAAGTGAAAGATGATACTCGCCAACCTGCCAAAAGCTCCATAGCAAAAGGTTGGTACAGATCTTTTTCAGCTGAATGGCAAAGACTACCTGCCGGTGATTGACTACTATTGTAACTATCCTTAGATGACAATATTCTCAAGCACAGCAGCAAGTAACGTCATAACACACATCCGCTATATATAGTAGCCTATCATGTGGATCATCATGTGCTTGCTATACGTAATGGAAAAGGACATGCATGGCAATGAGATTAACACTGATAGCGTAACATGAAGCTAGGACTGTATGTCCAAGATAGTCTATTTACATATAGGGAACGCTAACTGACAATTATTAATTGACTGACCCTATGGGCCGTTCCTTGTCCAAGGCTTACTTACTTATTAATTCACTGTCCCACAAGCTACTTACGGTATGTTTATTGTGGTTAAGAATAATGTAAATGTAAGGAAGGCTTGATTTTCTATAGATATGTAAATTCCATTATCATTTGGTAGAAGCCATAGAGACAAACAGTACTGCAAGCCTAGCTTACCTTTGGGTCCTGTCTTCTCTGCTTTCTTCACACTGGGCCTTGCCTCAGGCTTTGCTTTCTCCACGGCCTGCTCCTCTTTCTTTTCCGTCTTGTCCTCCAATTTCTTATTTTCTGCCTCTTTCGTGGATTGTGCATCCCTCATCGCTGTAAGTAAAGACATGATCCTGTGAACAAATGCCTCCTTCTCCTTTTCATGTAAAATTAGAGCACAAATCCTGTTGGGTGGTTTCCCGGACACAGATTAAGCCTAGTCCTGGCCTAACCACCAGGACTAGTCCAGGAAACCACCCCACAATGTCCACAGATACAGTAGGTTTTTACTTCATATGCCAGCCAGGGAATTAGGAAATTAAGTTTGGGCTTATTTTGGGGTATTATTGAATTACTAATTACATCAGTACATCAATCCCCCCCAACTGTAAAAAAAAGGACGTAGATAGATTTGAATTGATATAAAAAAAATAAAAAACATGATTTACCTTTAAGGACCACTTCTACCTCTTCTTCTACTTCTTCTCTAGCTTGCCTCTCCTTGGATTGTCTGAGAACTATCACACAAAGAAATATGATATTTTGCAATTGTTCCTAGAAAATTAAAGGTAGTGCATTACAGTGATGGTAATTAGGTAGTTGGGACAGTTAAAGCATGCATTAGTTATATAAAAAAAAATGTAATAACATTTTTCGCAGGTGATATGGTGGGGTGTTGGTAACATGGTGTCATGGTTTTGTGTGACGAGACCGTTAAAAATAAATACTGTTCTTATTGTCATTTTCCCATCATGCAGAACTACTGCACAGAACATCATGCTGAACTACTGCACATCATTTTCTGGTTGTAAACTGGTTTTCTGTAGAAACATATAAAGATGTATATTTCATGATTAGATTAGGAAAGACATCATATTTAGGTTCTTATCAAGTCAGATAGTATTATTTATCTGGTAACTTAGAAGGCGTTAACAAAACCAGTATACAACCTGACCATGACGTCATTTGAAAAGTAACTTTAGAACCTACACTGAGTGTACAAAACATTCAAAATACCTTCCTAATATTGAGCTGAACCCCAGTTTTGGGTAGTACACTATTCTTGATACACACAGGAAACTGTTGAGCGTGAAAAACCCAGCAGTGTTGCAGTTCTTGACACAAACCATGCTGCTGGCAGCTACTATCCATACCCCGTTCAAAGGCACTTAAATCTGTTGTCTTGCCCATTCACCCTCTGAATGGCACACATACACAATCCATGTCTCAATTGTCTCAAGACTTAAAAATCCTTCTTAACCTGTCCCCTTCACTTCATCTACACGGATTGAAGTGGATTTAACAAGTGACATCAGTCTATGACATGTTGTGTACACTCAGTGTATAACCTCAGAGGTCGGTTGAGCACTCTAAATACAAATGCACCATTAGGGACAGTTCAAAATTTCCCCAACGTAAAAAAATATTTTCACATCATAACCTGTTGACAAATATTACGCCTTTTATATATCCATTGTGGGTGGATAAGGTTGTGCATACCTTGCGAGACATATACAGTATATTGATATGGAGCTAATCTATTTACAGGACCTCAAACAAATATATTAACGTCCAGGTTTTTCATGGTTCCTAAACCTACAGCTAGGAGCTTTGTCAAAAGCTTGTGGAGCCCCAGTAACATCCCACATAATGCTTACATGGATTGACCCTTCGTGTAGTCTAGTGGTTAGAGTGTTGGGCCAGTAACTGAAAGGTTGCTAGATTGAATCCTTGAGCTGACAAGGTAAAAATGGTTTGTTCTGCCCCTGAACAAGGTAATTAAACCCACTGTTCCTAGGCTGTCATTGTAAATAAGAATGTGTTCTTAACTGACTTTAAAAAATGAAAAATGTATTTCTAAATGGTATATGGCATTTATGATTCCCTGCTGTGTGTTACATGCTCTACTTTGGGTGTCACTCAAGTATGGAACTGTGAAATGGAGAGGTTGGGGCAAGACCTGAACAGGGATACAATTTGGGAAAATTGGCTAACCCAGCACACCTGCTTATATAACAAAGTTGTGCAACCCCATTTAGACATTTTAAGATGAAGCTGATTCCCACTCCAATCTCTCCATTTGGTGTCACTCGAGAATGGATGTGATGCAGTATGAATGCCATTGGCACATGTTTTGGGAATGTCCTGTTGTGTCCCAGTTCTGGTCACATGTTTCAGATTTTGTCATAAATATTATGGGTTTCCCTGTGAACAAGGACCTGCCTTGATTTTCGATGAATGATTACTTTACATCTGCACTGAACTGGTTCAGAAAATAATAATTTATGTACGGTTAACAGCAAAATATGTTATGAGTTCTGTTATACTCACAGACATCATTCAAACTGTTTTAGAAACTTCAGAGTGTTTTCTATCCAATACTACTAACAATATGCGTATATTTGCATCTGGGCCTGAGTAGCAAGGAGTTTACTCTGGGCATGCTTTTCATCCGAACGTGAAAATTCTGCCCCCTAGCCCAAACAGGTTATACCCAGTATCGAATGCTTGGCTTGACAATCTCTGAATGTCATGAAACTTTTTGGTGTGTTGTAACAGATGTCTCTTACATTCATCAAATGGCCTATGCACAGTTTGGATTGATTGATTTTATTTGTCAGTAAAAAAATACTATATATACAGAAGTATGTGGACAGCCTTTCAACTTAGTGGATGTGTTGTATAAAAGTGTATAAAATCGAGCACACAGCCATGCAATTTCCATAGACAAACATTGTCAGTAGAATGGCCGTACTGAAGAGCTCAATGACATTCAACGTGGCACCATCACAGGATGCCACCTTTCCAACAAATCAGTTCGGCAAATTTCTACCCTGCTAGAGCTACCTTGGTCAACTGTAAGTGCTGTTATTGTGAAGTGGAAACGCTTAGGAGCAACAACGACTCAGGCACGAAGTGGTAGGCCACACAAGCTCATAGAACGGGATAACCGAGGGCTGAAGCACGTAGGGTGTAAAAATTGTCTGTCCTCAGTTGCAACACTCACTGCCTAGTTCCAAACTGCCTCTGAAAGCAACGTCAGCACAAGAACAGTTTGTCAGGAAACTCATGAAATGGGTTTCCTTGGCCGATCCGCCACGCATAAGCCTAAGATCACCATGCGCAATGCCAAGCGTCGCCTGGAGGGGTGTAAACCTCGCCACCATTGGACTGGAGCAGTGGAAACGCATTCTTTGGAGTGATGAATCACGCTTCACCATCTGACGGACGAATCTGGGTTTGGCGGATGCCAGGAGAACGCTACCTGCCCGAATGCATAGTGCCAACTCTAAAGTTTGGTGGAAGAGGAATAATGATCTGGGGCTGTTTTTCATGGTTTGAGCTAGGCCCCTTAGTTCCAGTGAATGGGAATCTTAATGCTACAGCTTAAAATGACATTCTAGACTATTCTGTGCTTCTAACATCTTGGCAACAGTTTGGGGAATGCCCTTTCCCGTTTCAGCATGACAATGTATTTTTTTTCCTTCGATCAGTGTGGAAGAACTTGACTGGCCTGCACAGAGCCCTGACCTCAACCCCATCAAACACCTTTGGGATGAATTGGAACGCCGACTGCAAGCTAGGCCTAATGCCCAATATCAGTGCCCAACCTCAGTAATGCTCGTGGCTGAATGGAAGCAAGTCTCCACAGCAATGTTCCAACATCTAGTGGAAAGCCTTCCCCGAAGAGTGACGGCTGTTGTAGCATCAAAGCGGGGAACAACTCCATATTAATCCCCATGATTTTGAAATTAGATATTCAACGAGCAGGTGTCCACTTATTTTTGGTCAGTGTACATATACACTGAGTGTACAAAACATGGTATTTCCATGACATAGACTGACCAGGTGAATCAAGGTGAAAGCTATGATCCCTTATTGATGTCACTTGTTAAATCCACTTCAATCAGTGTAAATGAAGAGGAGGTGACAGGTTAAAGATGGATTTTTAAGCCTTGAGACAATTGAGACATGGATTGTGTATGTGTGCCATTCAGAGGGTGATTGGGCAAGACCAAATATTTACAGTAAGTTGCTTTGACCTGTGTAGGTGCCAGGGCACACCAGTTTCAGTGTGTCAAGAAGTGCAACGCTGCTGGGTTTTTCATGCTCAACAGTTTCCCGTATGTATCAAGAATGGTCCACCACCCGAAGGACATCCAGCCAACTTAACACAACTGTGGGAAGCATTGGAGTCAACATGGGCCAGCATCCCTGGGAACACATTTGACAACTTGTAGAGGCCACGCCCCCCCGACTAATTGTGGCTGTTCTGAGGAAAAATATTAGGATGTTTGTGCACTAGAGTGTACACACAGTACAACGAGTTTTAAAAGTGCCCGGGATTGCACAGTTAATTCTGGTACTTATTTCCATTGTGGTACTTTTTTTTTTTTTTTTACATAGACACAAAAAATGCTCAATTTCCATTCAATTTGCGACAGATTTTCATGCGAAAATGTAAAAATCTGCACATTTTCCCATCAGAAGATGTATTTCCATCAAATTGAATTGTGGACAAAAGTCTGCGCTTATGTAAATAATTAGTGCACATAAAAACAACTGAGGTTAAATTCCCATGTACCGAATAAAAAAATACAAGTTAAATGGGTTTCCATTGCATATGTGTGGTATGATTGTTAGTTGGCCTATTGCAGATCTGGGCAATTGATCCACCTACCGGGGCGGCAGGTAGCCTAATGGTTAGGTTGTTGGGCCATTAATCGAAAGGTTGCTAGATTGAATCCCTGAGCTGACAAAGTAAAAATCTATTGTTCTGCCCCTGAACAAGGCAGTTAACCCACCGTTCCTAGGCTGTCATTGTAAATAAGAATTTGTTCTTAACTGACTTGCCTAGTTAAAATTAAAAGAGCAAATGTAAACCAGGGGGAAAATGCACTACCCTTCCCTGTGCCCAATAAAAAAAAAAAAACACACAACCCTCCCCAAAGCATCAAAAATAAGTTTGACAACCCTCCCCTATTTTGGACCACCCAAGTAAATTTCTGTCCCTTTCTCAAATGACATTTACTCAAGTAGATGCAAAAGTAGCCCACTTGAGAAAAGTACAAATTCACCCCCAGTGCCTACTTTTATCTCAAAAGTGAATAAATTCGATTTTTTCTTATTGATCTACACAACCGACTTCACATTTTAAAAGTTGAAGAGAAGTTAACACAACAATTGAGCCTTTCCTTCTTAAAATAAACTGTTTAGACAATTCAGAAGCGAGGTTGTTGATTCTGCTCTTCACAAGTCCTCTGTGTCAGTTCCCCAAAATAACACTAGTGCTTACACAGGGAAAATTATGGGAGAGGGACCCAGTCCAGATGGAAGTTTCCACCCTCAGAATGCAGAACAGCACACACACAAGCAGCCCTATTATCTTTTATTTTAATTTTTTACCATGACTTACACAAAGGGTTCCAGAAAGAGACTGTTTTCAACTAACTGTTAATCGATAAATTGTATCTATTTGTCAATTTTTATCATTTGTTTGCCTCACCAAAAAGAGATGGAATAACTGAGGCAGTACGGAAAGTAGATTTTGGACTAAGTCTTGATGGGGCTTAGTTCAATAGGCTCAAGGCTTAGTCCAATATCTACTTTCCATACTGAAATGTATATAATAAGCTTCTGTTCTAATATAAAACGGCTACAGACAAGGAATCAAAGCCACTAACCACTGAAGTCCCCTATATCAGTTGTCCCAAGTCATGCAGGTCATTACAGAATAGAAATGCTAGATGTAGGAGTGCAATTTAGTGAATTGAAAATCATGTAGTGTACAGATGACTCCTCATGAAGGTATTATGTCAAATCGTTAGTCATATTGCAAAGGCCCTAATGTACTACATTGCTGCTAAATAAGAATAAATACTTGTTTTATATAGCTAATAGAAAGATAAATAAGTTATGCTAAACATTCTACAGAAAGTTAAGAAGATAAGTGGTGAAAATACATTTATTAGTATTAATACATTTATTAGTATTAATACCTCTGGCACGTTGAATGTCTTTGTCTTGGTCATCTTTATCCTCGGGCTCCCCATCATCTTGAAGGTGGGCCCTCGATCCCAGTCTTTTAGCCATCTTAAAGGGAATTGGAACATTTATCTTCCTTTTGACACCAGCTTTCTTGCTCTCACTGTTGTTGTTGTTTTCATCATCATCATCATCATCATCATCATCATCATCATCATCATCATCATCATCATCAATGATTTCAGAGTAATCCCCATCAGTATCAGGAAATTGGGCCATTTCTTCAATGTCAGCCACTACATCAAGAACATCAAGCTTTTCAGCTCCGCTGACATCAGTATATTCATCTTCATCAATTGACTGTTTCAACACCTCTTTTTCTTCCTCTTCCTCATTTTTTACATAATCTTCGTGATCTTCATCACCAAGTTCAATACTGGCATTGGATCCCACTTCTCGAAACAACTGTTTTTGGATGAGCACATTTATTTTGGATGTGTATGTCTTGGCTCCAACTGAACTGTCTTCATTGTCAATGTCTTCTCCATCTTCAAAATCTTGATCTTTGACGTCAAAGTCATAAGTATCACCCTCCTCTTCATCTACCTCCAAGTGATGAGCCTTCTCCATCTTCTCTTCTTTCCCCTGCTCCTCGCGGCCATCAACATCGATTTCTTCACCATCCATTGTTTGTTCATGGCCAAGTTCTTCAACGTCTCCATCTACATGTGTGACGTAATGGTAACAAATTAAGGTGTTTTTCAAATATTACATTATTTTCATTAGCAATTTAGGGGCGAGTGGTGGAAGTTGAGCCAATTCTTACATTAAGCATCACTCAGTCAAAAGAAATATATTATTCTTTCTAACAAAGATATCTACAGTGCCTTCGGAAAGTATTTAGACGCCTTGACATTTTCCACATTTTGTTACCCTACAGCCTTATTCTAAAATGTATTAAATCGTTTTTTTTACCTCATCAAACTACACACAATACCCCATAATGACAAAGGAAAAACAAGTTTTTTGAAATTTTTGTTCATTTATGAAAATTTTTAATTAAATATCACAATTACATAAGTATTGAGACCCTTTACTAAGTACTTTTTGAAGCACCTTTGGCAGCTATTACAGCATCGATTCTTCTTGGGTATGACACTACAAGCCTGGCACACCTGTATTTGGACAGTTTCTCCCATTCTTCTCTGCAGATCCTCTCAAGCTATGTCACGTTACTGCACAGCTATTTTCAGGTCTCTCCAGAGATGTTCGATCGGGTTCAAGCCCGGGCTTTGGCTGGGCCACTCAAGGACATTCAGATACTTGGCCCATAGCCTCTACTTCATTGTCTTGGTTTTGTGCTTAGGGTTGTTGTCCTGTTAGGGGAACCTTCACTCCAGTCTGAGGAGTCTGAGTCTCACTCCGGTCTGAGAGCTCTGGAGCAGGTTTTCATCAAGGAACTCTCTGAACTTTGCTCCATTCATATTTGCCTGACTAGACTCCCAGTCCCTGCCACTGAAAAACATCAGCACATTATGATGCTGGCACCATCCCTATGGTGAAGCCCGGGGGTGGCGGCATCATGTTGTGGGGGTGCTTTGCTGCAGGAGGGACTGGTGCACTTCACAAAATAGATGGCATCATGAGACAGGAAAATTTGGTGGATATATGGAAGCAACATCTCAAGACATCAGTCAGGAAGTTAAAGCTTGGATGCAAATGGGTCTTTCAAATGGACAATGACACCAAGCATACTTCCAAAGTTGTGGCAAAATGGCTTAAGGACAACAGTCAAGGTATTGGAGTGGCCATCACAAAGCCCTGACCTCAATGCTATAGACAACTTGTGGGCCTTACTGAAAAAGTGTGTGCAAGCAAGGAGGCCTACACACCTGACTCTGTCAGGAGGAATGGGCAAAAATTCACCCAACTTATTGTGGGAAGCTTGTGGAAGGCTAATCAAAACGTTTGACTCAAGTTAAAAAATTTAAAGGCAATGCTACCAAATACTAATTGAGTGTAAACTTCTGACCCACTGGGAATGTGATGAAAGAAATAAAAGCTGAAATAAATCATTCTCTCACCTATTATTCTGACATATCACATTCTTAAAATAAAGTGGTGATCCTAACTGATCTAAGACAGAGAACTTTTACTGGGATTAAATGTCAGGAATTGTGAAAAACGGAGTTTAAATGTATTTGGTTAAGGTGTATGTAAACTTCCAACTTCAACTGTAGGATCGTGGTTGCAAAGGGCATTAACAGCCGATTTGCCAAGGCAGGATAGTCTGAGCACAACCCTATCCAGAAATATAGCAGTGGCTTCTGATTAAATTCAATTTTCACAGAACCGCTTGTTTCAATTTTGTTGAGGCTCTCTTGTTCAGATATTGGTAATAAGACTGGAGGCAGGGCATGAAAGGGATAACAAATTCAGTTTGTGTTTTTCATTTTGGGAAAGTACCTGCTTAATTGTGCACCCAGCTCACTCAGGTGCTTCGCTAAATTACATTTGACATTGTCAGTTAGCTTGACTTCATTTGCACAGAAAAATCATACAATGATGGAAAGACCTGTGTGTTGTCCTTGATAACGCAGATAGAGAAGATCTCCAACTTCTTAATCATAGCCTCAATTTTGTCCCGCACACTGAATATAGTTGCGGAGAGTCCCTGTAATCCTAGATTCAGATCATTCAGGTGAGAAAAAACATCACCCAGATAGGCCAGGTGTGAGAAACTCATCATCATGTAAGCGGTCAGACAAGTGAAAATGATGGTCAGTAAAGAATCTTTAAGCTCGTCTCTATTAAAAAAAACTTGTCAATACTTTGCCCCTTGATAACCAGCACACTTCTTTCTGTATGTTGTAAAATCATTACAAGCATTATAAGGCAGAAAATATGCAAGCTTTGCTTTAACAAGTTAACCATTTTCACTAGTTTCCAAAATGTCTTTCAAGCTGTCAGGCATTCCGTTGGCAGCAAGAGCCTCTTGGTGGATGCTGCAGTGTACCCAAGTGGTGTTTCGGAGCAACTGCTTGCATGCATATACCACTCCACTATGTCTCCTTGTCATGGCTTTTGCGCCATCAGTACAGATACTGACACATCTTGACCACCAAAGTCCATTTGATGTCACAAATCTGTCCAGTACTTTAAATGTTTGCAGAAGAGGATGTCTTCATATACCAGGAGCTGTGCCAGGCCCGCCATCCAGCTGTAACGCATAGAATTCACTGGCTTGTATGCGAAGCAGTAATTGTTTAAAAACATCTCCTGTCATGTCACTGATGCGTCGTGAAACAGTGTTTGATGAATGCATTGTCTGTATAGTTTTTTGGGGCCTTTTCCCCCAGCATTGTCCCAACCATATCCGCAGCAGTAGGAATAATTAAGTCCTCCACAATAGTATGGGGCTTGCCTGTCCTAGCCACTCGGTAGCTCACCATATAAGACACTTCTAGCCTCTTCTTATTAATGGTATCTGTTGCTTTTATACATGTCTTAGTACTTGAAGGAAAAGGCACTACTCTCAATATAAGTGAACCCCAAATCAATGTAGTTCTCATAATATTTGTGCCTCTTCGATGCTCCAACGTCCCTGTCTGTTGTTTGGCACTTTCCTGGTTAAGGGGGCAGTAGCTCTTTGGCTGCATCGGATTCACAATTGTCAGTGTCCATGCTAGCTGGGCTAGTAACAAATGTAGAATTACTGATGCTAGCATTGAATGTGCTCATGGAAGCAGAACAACTTGTGTAGTCGACAGGTGTAGTACTGCTGGTAGTAGTAGTAGCAGTACTACCAGTACTACATGTGTCTCTATGGATGAAGGCCTTACTTATTTTACCATTTATCCATTTTCGAGCAAATGGAATGAGCAGCAGCTACGTTTTGCAGAATTAGAGTAACGGTTAATGTGATTGGATGTTAATTATTTGACTAGGCTACCTGTATTTGACATTGTTGTTTTTTCACTGAACACTAAATGGTTTAATTGTAATTTTGGCAGTGAAACTAGGCTATTCAGCTGAGAATTTTTCAGACTGAACAGTTTCCTGTGTGTTTAAAAAATAGTCCACCACCCAAAGGATATCCAGCCAACTTGACACAACTGTGGGAAGCTTTGGAGTCAACATGGGACAGCATCCCTGTGGAACGCTGTCGACACCTTGTAGAGTCCATGTCCTAATGAATTGAGGCAGTTCTGAGTGCAAAAATGGGGGTGGGGGTGCAACTCAATATTAGAAAGGTGTTCCTAATGTTTGGTATACTCAGTGTATTTCAGGATATTGTGTGTCCTTCGAAATTAGCAGTTTTGAAAACATAGCCCGTCCAAAAAAAGTGGCTTCTTGGCACAATTTACTCCGGCTATGGGAGTTGAGCCGCCTACAAATTTCTGGACTGAATAAAATATTACCACTACCTTTTTAAATTAGGTCTATCTTTATTTCCCGAACAGAATTCAACACAATCTCTTTTTTGATATATACACTACCGGTCAAAAGTTTCAGAACACCTACTCATTCAAGGGTTTTTCCTTTTTGCATTCTATCAACCAGCTTCATGAGGTAGTCACCTGGAATGCATTTCAATTAACAGGTGTGCCTTTTTAAAAGTTAATTTGTGGAATGTCTTTCCTTCTTAATGCATTGAGCCAATCAGTCGTGTTGTGACAAGGTGGGGGTGGGGGGTATACAGAATGTAACCCTATTTGGTAAAAGACCAAGTCCATAATATGGCAAGAACAGCTCAAATAAGCAAAGAGAAACGACAATCCATCATTACTTTAAGATAAGAACTTTGTGCAGTCAAAAAAATCATCAAGCACTATGATGAAACTGGTTCTCATGAGGACAGCCACAGGAAAGGAAGACCCAGAGTTACCTCTGCTGCAGAGGATAAGTTCATTAGAGTTACCAGCTTCGGAAATTGCAGCCCAAATAAATGCTTCACAGAGTTCAAGTAACATACACATCTCAACATCAACTGTTCAGAGGAGACTGCATGAATCAGGCCTTCATGGTCAAATTGCTGCAAAGAACGGACTACTAAAGGACACCAATAAGAAAAAGATTCTTGCTTCGACCAATAAACACAAGCAATGGACATTAGACCGGTGGTAATTTTGTCCTTTGGTCTGGAGTCCAAATTGGAGAATTTTGGTTCCAAACGCCGTATCTTTGTGAGACACAGTGTGGGTGAACGGATGATCTCGGCATGTGTATTTCCCACCGTCAAGCATGGAGGAGGAGGTGTTAGGGTGTGGGGGTGCTTTGCTGGTGACACCGTCTGTGATTTTTTTATCATTCAAGGCACACTTAACCAGAATGGCTACCACAGCAGTCTGCAGCGATACACCATCCCATCGGGTTTGCGCATAGTGGGACTATAATTTGTTTTTCAACAGGACAATGACCCAACACACCTCCAGGCTGTGGAAGGGCTATTTTCACCAAGAATGAGAGTGATGGAGTGCTGCATCAGATGACCTGGCCTCCACAATCCCCCAACCTCAACCAAATTGAGATGGTTTGGGATGAGTCGAACCGCAGAGTGAAGAAAAAGCCGCCAACAAGTGCTCAGCATATGTGGGAACTCTTTCAAGACTGTTGGAAAAGCATTCCAAGTGAAGTTGGTTAGAAGAGAATGCCAAGAGTGCGCAGAATTTTCATCAAGGCAAAAGATGGCTATTTGAAGAATCTGAAATGTAAAATATATTTTGATTTGTTTAACACTTTTTGTTTACTATGATTCCATATGCGTTATTTCATAGTTTTGATGTCTTCACTATTACTCTACAATATAGAAAATAGTAAAAATAAAGAATAACCCTTGAATGAGAAGGTGTTCAAAAACATTTGACCTGTTGTGCATATATATACAGTATGTATATATATATATATAATTTTAAGCATATTTTAACACAAGCTTAACAACTAACAATTACTTTTGTACTTTTTTGAAAACATCTTCAACATTGGCCCTGGTGTTCCCTTATATTCCAGCAATAATGCCTCATTTTTAATCAACTTGCCATTGGCTCAACTTACCCATAGGCAAACATTTTGACTATATTAGCCCACACCGGTACAAGGATGCATTTTCATGCTAAATTTAAGACCTCATATTGAAGAGTATAGAGACTCCAACTAATGTGTAGAACAATCTTAAAGTGCTCTACTTTGGTTTAGATGCAAGCATCATGACTAACACAATACATTGATTTGACTTGGTGAAAACCAATGTTTTGGACCTAACTTGCTTACCACTTCTTCCATGTGGTTTCTTCCTTCATAGACTCCCTAAATATTTGGACAAATGGTATATTGTGTGTATGGTTTCCTAGAAACAAGGGGTGACTCAACTTCCCATTACACTCAATTTACCCCACTCTTTGATATGATCATATGTTTTATGATCATAAATTAAAATCAGAGTTTGTACATTGGACATAATAATATTATAATTGAAATATTTCCAAATACCTTGTTGGTCTTTATCCATATCCTCAGGAAGTACCTCTCCAGCTCTTAGATGGGCCCTAGATCCCACTTTTCCAACCGTCTGTTTTTGGATCCGCACATTTCTTTTGGTGGTGTACGTCTTGGCCCCCGCTGAACTGTCCTCATCGTCAATGTCTTCTCCATTTCCAACCTCTTGATCTTTGACATCAAGATCATCTGTATCAGGATTGACCTTCTCAGCTTCATCTTCTTCTTGATCATCATCAACAACAACTTGATCTTTAGTGTCAATGTCACTGTGATCATCATTGTTATTCTCATCATCAATGTCTTCCTCTTCCTCCTCCTCTCCATCATCTTCATGATGTTCATCACCAACTTCAATATTGGCCCTAGATCCCACTTTTTTGACCATCTGTTTTTGGATCCGCACATTTCTTTTGGTGGCGTATGTCTTGGTCCCCTCTGATCTGTCCTCATGGTCAACGTCTTCTCCATCTTCAACCTCTTGCTCTTTGACATCAAGGTCATCTGTGTCATGATTGTCCTCGTCAGCTTCATCTTCTTCATGGTCATCATCAACAACAACTTGATCTTTAGTGTCAATGTCACTGTGATCATCATGTTTATACTCATCATCAATGTCTTCCTCTGCCTCCTCCTCTCCGTCATATTCATGATGTTCCTCACCAACTTCAATATTGGCCCTAGATTTCACTTTTCTAAGCATCGTTTTTTGGATATGCATATTTCTTTTGGTGGTGTATGTCATGGCCCCATCTGAACTGTTTTCATTGTAAATGCCTTCATCTTCAACACCTTGATCTTTGGCGTCAACCTCATGGGTATCACCCTCCTCCTCCTCATCTAACTCTATTTGATGATCCTTCTCTTTCACCTCCTCTTCTTTCCCCCCCTCCGTGCTAACATCCATGATTTCTTCATCATCCAATGTTTGTTCATGGTCAAGCTCTTCAACATCACAATCTACATCAGTGATGTAATGGCAACAAATTAACGTATTTTCGCTGTCTTTAATTAACTTTTAATAGCAATTTACTTTGATATGATGACTATTCTATCAGAAATTGAAAATCACATTTTGGACATCGTAGCTAATGATATGAAATGTTTCCAAATACCTTGTCGGTCTTCATCCATATCCTTAGGAAGTGCCTCTCCAGCTCTTAAGTGGGCCTTAGATCCCACGACTCTAAGCATCTGTTTTTGGATCCACACATTTTTAGGGGTGGTGCATTTCTTCACCCCCTCTGAACTGTCATCAGTACTGTCCTTGTCTCCTTGCTCTTCTTCAGCCTCTTTGACATCCTCATCCTTCTCCGCCACAACTGGAGTGGCGCTTATTTCAGGCGCAGGGTCACCGTCCTTTGTAGTGCCCATCAATTCTGCAACTGTGTCACCAAGCCACTTTGTCTTTTATTATTGACTTCACCATCTCCACATCTCGTTAGCATTCGTCAGAGGTGAGTTGGTGCAGATGCAAACAACGCAAACATTAAGACATTGACAGAGTTATGGAAATGAAGTGGCAACACATTCCAACATTCGTCATATTCATACAAGGTACACCACATGCTGCACTCTGATTGGCTGATTTCATGTTTTATCCAGCCGGCAATTATATGCACTTAACACCTTTTTATCTAAAGGGTTGGTTTGACTGTCTATCATTTGTTGCTTAGATAAACTGTTCCAGATTATAAAATCTCCCCCATTAAATAATCCCTATTGAAATACGATGCCAACCGTTTAACTTTTTCCTTGGTGGAATGTTGACTACATCTATTTACTTTAACCAGTAGTGAACACTTGAATTGCAACATTTGGTCAGTGGTCAGTCAATCAAACAGATAATGCAGAAACAATGCAGGAGGGGTACAAAACAACATGGAAGAAGAGAATGCATCTCCTAAACCAATAGATTTCCATTTCAGAGACACCTCATGCTTTACAAACTTCAGTATATCCAATAATTGATAGGGGAACAATATGAACACAAAAAAAGGATGAATGAACACATGACAACAGAAACACAAACTGTTACAACGAAGGAACTGTCAGGGTGTGTATTTACAATTAGAATGAGGAAATAAAATGCAGTCAGTCACCAATCCCAAAACTACAAAGACATTTTAGTTCAGACATTTATTGAATTATTACAAAAGGCCTAATACGATGAGCATGAAATATTAACATTTTCCCATTAAACATAATTATTGTCCCATTAGTAGTCTACATACATTAACTTAAAGTATTCATACCTCGTGACTTATTCCACATGTTGTTGTGTTACAGCCTGAATTCAAAATAAAAATCTCACCCATCTACACACAATACCCCATGACAAATATTTTTAGAAATCTTTAGCACATTTATCGAAAATGAAAAAAAGAAATAGCTCATTTACATAAGTATTCACACCCCCGAGTCAATACTTTGCAGAAGCACATTTGGCAGCGATTACAGCTTTGAGTCATCTTGGGTATGTCTGTATCAGCTTTACACATCTGGAATTGGGGATTTTCTTAAGCTCTGTTAAGTTAGATGGGGAGTGGCGGTGAACAATATTCTTCAAGTCTTTCCACTGATTTTCAATGGGATTCAAGTCTGGGCTTTGACTGGGCCACTCAAGAACTTTCACATTCTTGTTCTGAAGCCATTCCAGCATTGCTTTGGCTGTATGCTTGTGGTAATTGTCCTGTTGGAACGTAAATCTTCACCACAGTCTAAGGTTGTTTGCACTCTGATGTAGGTTCTCATCAAGAATTTGCTTGTGCTTGTATTTGGCTCCATTCTTTATGCCCTCTATAATTACTAGTTTCTCAGTCCCTGCTGCTGAAAAGCATCCCCATAGCATGCTGCTGCCATGACTATGCTTCACGGTAGGGATGGTGTTAGACAGGTGATGAGCTGTGCCTGATTTTCTCAAGACATAGCACTTTGCGTTCAAGCCAAGGAGTTCAATTTTTGTCTCAGCAGACCACAGAAACTTTTGCCTTATGCTCTCTCAAGTATATTTTTGCAAACTCCAGCCGTGCTGTCATGTGCCTTTTTCTCAGATGTGGCTTCCGTCTGCCCACTCTCCTATAAAGCTCAGATTGGTGAAGTGCTGTAGAGACCGCTGTCCTTCGGGCAGGTTCTCCCATCTCAGTCTAGGAACTCTCTAGTTCTGTCAGAGTAGTCATTGGGTTCTTGGCCACCTGCCTGAACAAGGTACTTCTTCCCTGGTTTCTCAGTTTGGTCGGATGGCCAGCTCTAGGCAGAGCCTGGGTAGTTCCATATTTTTTCAATTTCCCAATGATGGAGACCACTGTGCTTTTGGAAACGTTCAACACTCTAGAAATGTTTTATACCCTTCCCCAGATATAATTATATCTCAGAGATCATCGGACAGTTCCTTGGGCTTGATGGTATAGTTTCTCCTCTGACATGCACTGTCAACCTTGGGAAATTATATACACAGGTGTGTTTCTTTCGAAGGTTGCAAGATCGAATCCCTGAGCTGACAAGGTTAAAATCTGTCGTTCTGCCCCTGAACAAGCCACTGTTCCTAGGCCGTCATTGAAAATAAGAATTTGTTCTTAACTGACTTGCCTACTTAAATAAAGGTTAAAACAAAGAATAATAAAAGTAATGGCCAAACAATTGAATTGACCACAGGTGGACTCAAATCAAGTTGTAGTGACATCTAAAAAATTATGAAAATAAAATGGATGCACCTCAGCTCAATTTGGAGCGAAGGGGTGTGAATACTAATTTTAATTAGTTATTTCTGTATTTCATTTTCAATACATTTGCTATGAATCGTACTACACCGGCACTGACACTGGATGGATGTGGCAGGGCTTGCAAACCATTACAGACTACAAATGGAAGCACAGCTGAGAGCTACCCAGTGACACGAGCCGACCAGACGAGCTAAACTACTTCTATGCTTGCTTCAAGGCAAATAACACTGAAACATGCATGAGAGCACCAGCTGTTCCGGATGACTGTGTGATCACGTTCTCCGCAGCCGATGTGAGTAAGACCTTTCAACAGCTCAATATTCACAAGGCTGCAGGGCCAGATGGATTATCAGGACGTTTACTGTGAACATGCGCTGAGAAACTGGCAAGTGTCTTCACTGACATTTTCAACCTCTCCCTGTCCGAGTCTGTAATACCAACATGTTTTAAGCAGACCACCATAGTGCCTGTGCCCAAGAACACTAAGGTAAACTGCCTAAATGACTACCGACCCGTTGCACTCACGTCGGTAGCCATGAAGTGCTTTGAAAGGCTGGTCATGGCTCACATCAATGCCATTCTCCTAGAAACCCTAGACCCACTCCAATTTGCATACCGCCCCAACAGATCCCCACATGATACAATCTCTATTGCACTCCACACTACCCTTTCCCACCTGGACAAAAGGAACACCTCTGTGAGAATGCTATTCATTGCATACAGCTCAGCGGTCAACACCATAGTGCCCTCAAAGCTCACCAATAAGCTAAGGACCCTGGGACTAAACCCCTCCCTCTGCAACTGGATCCTGGACTTCCTGGCGGGCCGCCACCAGGTGGTAAGGGTAGGTAACAACACATCCGCTACACTGATACTCAACACAGGGGCCCCTCAGTGGTGCGTGCTCAGTCCCCTCCTGTACTCCCTGTTCACTCATGACTGCACGGCCAGGATCTGACCGTAAGGTGCTACAGAGGGTAGTGCGTATGGCCCAGTACATCACTGGGACCAAGCTTCCTGCCATCTAGGACCTAGAAACTAGGTTGTGTCAGAGGCCCAAAAAATTGTCAAAGACTCCAGTCACCCAAGTCATAGACTGTTCTCTCTGCTCCCGCAGTGCAAGCGGTACCAGTGCACCAAGTCTAGGACCAAAAGGATCCTTAACAGCTTCTACCACCAAGCCATAAGACTGCTGAACAATTAATAAAATGGCCACGATTTTTTACATTGACCCCCCCCCCCCCCCCCGGTACTGGTATCCCCTGTATATAGCCTCGTTATTGTTATGTATTTTTCTTGTGTTACTTTTTTTTAAACTTTAGTTTATTTAGTAAATATTTTCTTAGCTCTGTTTCTTGAACTGCATTGTTGGTTAAGGACTTGTAAGTAAGTAAGCATTTCACAGTAAGGTCTACACCTGTTGTGTTCGGCGCATGTGACAAATACAATTTGATTTGAGATGGGTGAGAAGAAAACACATTTGGAATTCAGGCTGTAACAAAACAAAATGGGGAAGTAAGTCAAGGGATGTGCATACTTTCTGAAGGCACTGTGCAAAATTAGATTATGAAATAGTGAAAAAAAAGGTTCACACCGTAACCTACTTCCCTTAAATAATAGTTCACGCCGAAGTGTTACACAGCAAGCTCTATTGTCAGAGCATTATTACAACTCAGTAACCACATTTCCATCCAAGTCATACTGACTAAAAAAAAGTCAGCACGACAGCTATGATGGAAACAGGACAATTTTAGGTGTCTATAAAATTAATTATGCGAGAAATGGCGAAGGAAACTATGGTGGCAAAATTGCAAATGATGTTATAATACTTTTATTGCATCAAATGGTTGTTTTATTCGACATAATAGAGTATTCTTATAGCTATTGTGTGGATGGGCCTCTGGGAGATAACGCTGACAGAGGAGATTTACGATGTCTTTGGGTGATAAAAACTAAAGAGCATACCAGAGCATGAGCTAATGTTTCTGTTCTGTATGGTACCAGAGAGAGACGGTTCCAGTTTGGAGTCGGAGGGCCAGACACTGGTCTATACAATGAAAACTTTCATACAAATATTAACCCCGTGACCCATTCTATACATCTGTTATTCGTTATGTAGGTTGAAAGTGGTGTATCTTGGCTATAAAAGATCTCGGTAGCCTTTTGTGTCGCCGCTCGCAACGGATCATCAGAGACGATGCTTGACTGTTTGACAAATACTAATATTCTCGCTCTTATCCATAGTAATCTCATCATGCAGACTATACCTGCACAGCCTACTGTTGGCTAGAGTGCATGTGCCAAGACAAGAGTAGGAACATTTGCTATTCAATGCAAACATTTTTGTGAAGAAACTATCGTTGTGGTTGAAAATGCAATGGAAACATGTTGAACTTTAGATTTTTAATTTAAATTGTGCGTGCACTACATCACGCACTGATTTTTTTCTTATGCGGATTCTCGTGTATTGACATGAAAATCTGTCGCCATTTGGGTGGAAACCAAGCTAGTGTCAGAATGTTACAAATACACATCCATTTTGCAAGGCAACAATGATTAGTACAGGCAGCCACACCTTTGCACACTGAATGAGATTGGCTGATTTTAACACGGGAGATTTCTCCCGTGTTAAAACTATTGGCCCGTATTTCTCCCGTGTTAAAACTATTGGCATGGATGAAACAAACCAAAAATATTCTGTAGATCATTTTGTAATGAGGAAAATCTTGTAACTGATCACATTCAAAAATATTATGTGATAACCTCAGTCGCCCCTTATAACATATAATAAAACTAGATTTACAGAATTCCACAGCCGGATCAAATGAGTTGACAATTGATGACACTCTACATTTGTTACTGTATTAACATCATCCTTTGGTAGTGGTGACAATTGGTGTACGAACGATTGTTACGTACCTTTTTCCAGGGGTGGCAAAAACTCTCCTAGGATTGGAAGAAGGAAAAACATTGATTTGATTGAAAATCTATTGATGAAATGAAATTGAAGGGATTTCATCAAACAACCTAATAGTAAATCGACAGCATCGTGAGCGTTTGCTTACAAATCAACCTCAACGAATTCTAAGAGAGTTTGGTAATTATTAACGAACTGAGAAATGAACAAAAACCTACCTTTCTTCCTTATCACATGCATCACAGATGCTGGTATAGTACTAGGTTCATCTACACCCAAAAGAAAACAGACATGTGGGAGTCAATATCTTGAAACATACTGTACATGTACGTGTTATTCCTCATTTCATATGTGAAAATCATGTGCTTATGTCAAGAGATTTGCATACATTTGAGTTACTTGAGCAGATAACAAGTAAAGGCCCAGTGTACAAAACATTAGGAACACCGTTTGCCATCAGAACAGCCTAAATTCGCCAGTGCATGGACTCTACAAGGTGTCAAAAGATTTCCACAGGGATGTCGGCCCATGTTGACTCCAATGCTTCCCACAGTTGTGCCAAGTTGTCTGGATGTCCTTTGGGTGGTGGACCATTCTTGACACACACGTGGAACTGTTGAGTGTGAAAACCCAGCAGCGTTGCAGTTCTTGACACACTCAAACCGGTGCGCATGGCACATACTACCATACCCCGTTCAAAGGCACTTCAATCTTTTGTCTTGCCCATTCACCCTCTGAATGGCACACATACACAATCCATGTCTCAATTGTCTCAAGGATTAAAAATCCTTCTTTAAATTGTCTCCTTCATCAACACTGATTGAAGTGGATTTAACAGGTGACATCAGTAAAGGATCATAGCTTCATCTGAATTCACCTGATCAGTCTATGTCATGGAAAGGGTTCCTAATTTGTCGTACACTCAGTGTATAGCCAGAACAGTATCATGAATGAGATTGTACGTTATTGATGTCAGGTCCAAAATGATTGGCACCCTTGATAAATAATACAAATACTGAGCAATCTTTATCAATGGTGCCAATAATATTGGACCTGACTGTATGTCATATGTCACATTATCTATGTCCTATTACTGTTCTTATGTCATAGAATGCATATGATGGTCACACATAACCAAGTATACCTTTATCATCCATAAACATGTTGGACAGATAATCCATGAACATGTTTTTCCCATCTGCAATCTCAAGCACTGCATCTGAGACCACTTTCATAGGGTCAAAGTTCATCTCAGGAATGACCCCTAAAGATACAAAAAGACCGTTAGCTGGTGCTGCTCCATTAGGATATGAAAAGAAGAATTGGAATGAAAGAACTGGATTTTTGAAAGATAGATTTTTTCTTCTTCATCCTAATATTAAGTTCAGTGGTGGTCTTGTGTTCCCAGACACACCATGAACCTAGAATGGCTTGACATACAGTAACACAGCCTCATAGCAATTGAGTAAGCGAATTCATACATTATTATTACTGTTCCCTGAAAATACCCACTAATACAGGGGTGTCAAACTCATTCCACGGAGGGCCGAGTGTCTGCAGGGTTTTGGTTTTTCCTTTCAATTAAGACCTAGACAACCAGGTGAGGGGAGTTCCTTACTAATGAGTGACCTTAATTCAACAATGAAGTACAAGGGTGGAGCGAAAACCCGCAGACATTTCCCTGGAATGAGTTTGACATGTGCTCTAATGCAAGCTACTTGCTAAGCTTGTTGCTATTTATAAGTACCTTGATCGCCTATTAGCAAGTTGGAGACATAGTCCACAAGCATGTTCTTCTGCTCAACGACAATCCCAAACATTCTTCTGAGAACCAGCATGGGATCGACGTTCACTTCTTGAGGGATACCTGTTCATAGGAGAGGTGAACTGAAAATTCTGAAAATCCATGCATTGATTTGAACTATTTTGCAGTAAATTGCTCTACAGAAGTGTATACCTGGCAGCAGGTCCCGTATGTAGGTTCCAGTAGAACTTGTACAGTCAGTGATAACATGCACTACGTCGACTGGATTGATGCTCACTGCATGGAGAAGGGCTGAGCATAGAAGAAAATATGGAGAGGTCGTCACATGTATTAAAGAACATTTACTTTTTATCCATACCAACAAAGAAATAACAGAATATTTATAGAAAGTAATGGTGTGTAATAAAAGTGTGGACATACCCTGCAGGATATCCAATATGGCATCCAATAGAACACAGAGTGTGCCTTGTATGTAACCCACGACTTCACATATAGAGTTGTTGGTGACATTGAACACACGTCTGCCAATAATCACCGGGTCAACGTAGCTCAGGTAAAAGTTTCCTGAGAAAATAAACATTTTCAAACATGTCATATTCATTTGCTAGTCCAATGTAGTAACATCTAAATAGTTGCAGAAGTTAGGTGTATTTTGGAGTTTTAAATTAATACAGCAGGGGGGGCACAGATTACTAATATTGCACAGCACTTGACATAGACGTAGAATGTGTAGATTATGTGTCGTAGGTGGATCTACGGAAAAATCACAACGCCTGTAAAAAATACATTCTACCATTTCCATTCTATTTTTGATCAGGTTGTGCAACTTTTCTATTAGCATTTTGAATGATTGAACATAGCATATAATGTTGGAATCAAATACAGAGTTTCAGAAGAGTTGTGTTTGTGTGATGTATTTCCGTGATAGGAAGTTACAACTACTAATCAAGATTGCAGTGCAAAGTCAAGTACAGTGCAATATCATTAATCTGTGTTGCTTTGAATCCCGGCCTAACATTCATTAACATAAAGAAACAAAAAACAAATTTAAACCCCCCCCCCCAAAAAATATCCCAAAAACATTTCAAGAACATAAGACCGCTTTAACACCATTGGGCATCCTTATACCGTCATCATCAGAGAGGAAGTCCACAAATAAATCTTTTACATCTTTGACAGCATTCATGTGGTCCAGACTCAAATGAGGAGCAAATGCACATTCTGAGGACACAGTAAGAAAAATGTATATTGCTTTACACCGTTTTTAAATTGGACAGGATTCTGCGTAACAATATTACAAGATATACATAGCTACCTTGAGCCTCATAGAACATGTTGGACATTCCCTCTACAGCATCATTAACAGCTTTCATGGGATCCAAAACTACATCTTGAATGTCTGCAAAAAAAGCATTATAACAAACATTGGGAACTAGGGTTAGGGTAAAAAAAAAAAAACTAATACTGTTTATCCTGAAATGCGTTCAAATATGATCAAACGAATGGTCTCCATAAGACTTAACAAATGTCAAAGAAAGATTGACTTACCAGTGACCCCTTTATATTCTACAACGTCAAACATCATGAAGCCTGCAGTAATCCAGGAGAGAAGGAGGCCGATAGTCACCACTAACTCTACAGAAAAGGTTAGTTTCTTGTATATTCCAAACCCTTGGGCCTTAGGAGGGGATGTTGGGGGCACCACGTTCCCATTCAGCCCATCGGCTACAGCAGCTGAGATGGACTCCACCGCTGCACCTGGAAGCATGAATAAGCTTTAAATTGCTGCCAGTAATGCATGATAGTCATACTTACTCTATACTAGTGATTCATCTTAGGCTGAGTGAGGAGTAGCAATTCAACAAATCAGGTAGCTATTCTGTCAGTGATATTTCCTATTGTAGTAGTGATATCTTTAAAAATGCCACAGAGCTTGGAATATGTACACGTCCTGTTAAGTGCATGACCGTATAACTGTTTTCAATACCCAATTAACACAAATAAATACAACACAAATAGTTTGACATTCAATAGGTTATTTACTGGCCTCTAGACAGATAAATCCTCAGGTATTTTTGGTACCCTTATTATACACTTTAAACGAAAAATGCTACTAGTACTATCCCTCACCTGTCATAAGACAGCTTTAGCCACGTGTTTGTTGTGGTTAATAAGTCTAAGGCCCCATCCAGACAGGGACGGACCTCACTTTGTTATAGTGATGCCAGTGACTCGGATGTGCAAAGTTGACTCAGTCAACTTCTGGGGTTGCTGCAGAGGAGGTCAAAGGGAGGTGGAACCAGGGCGGTGCCAGAACCAGTTGGACGGGCATTTGATTTCCATATGATATGAGGGGTCCCGTGATACGAGGGGTCCCATGGGTGGTCCCGTGATAAAAAAAAGGGCTTTATCGTAAAACCATAATTTAACTGTAAAAATGTATTACCAACTCGGATGGAAAATTACTGAAGATAATAGAGGATGATATTGCCACTCCTATTTGCCATATCGTTAATTTAAGCCGACTAGAAAGTGTCTGGAGGGAAGGAAAAGTTATTCCCTTACCTAAGGACACGTAAGCCCCCTTTACTGGCTCAAATAGCACACCAATCAGCCTGCTACCAACCCTTTGGAAAAGATTGTGTTTGACCAGATACAATGCTATTTTACAGTAAACAAATAGACAACAGACTTTCAGCACGCTTAAAGGGAAGGACATACAACAAGCACAGCACTTACACAAATGACTGATGATTGGCTGAGAGAAATTGATGATAAAATGATTGTGGGGGCTGTCTTGTTAGACTACAGTGCAGCTTTTGACATTATTGTTCATAGTCTTTTGCTGGAAAAACATATGTGTTATGGCTTTACACCCCCTGCTATATTATGGATGAAGAGTTACCTGTCTAACAGAACGCAGAGGGTGTTCTTTAATGGAAGAATCTCTAACAAAATCCAGGTAGAATCAGGAATTCCCTATGGCAGCTGTCTAGGCCCCTTGCTTTTTTCAATCTTTACTAACGACATGCCACCGGCTTTGAGTGAAGCCAGTGTGTCTATGTATGCGGATGACTCAACACTATACACGTCAGCTACCACAGTCACAGAAGTTGACTGCAGCACTTAACAAAGAGCTGCAGTTAGTTTCAGAGCGGGTGGCAAGGAGATACGTTAGTCCTAAATATTTCTAAAACTAAAAGCATTGTATTTGGGATAAAACATTCACTAAACCCTAAACCTCAACTAAATCTTGTAATGAACAATGTGGTAATTGAGCAAGTTGAACTGTCATGGTTAAAATATATTGATACAACAATAGCTAGGATGGGGGGGAAGTCTGTCCATAATAAAGAGCTGCTCTGCATTCTTAACAGCTCTATCAACAAGGCAGGTCCTACAGGCCCTAGTTTTGTCGCACCTGTTCAGTTGTGTGGTCAGGTGCCACAAAGAGGGACAGGGCAGCACGGCTGGCCCTTCGATGTACACAGAGAGGTAACATGAATAATATGCATGTCAATCTCTCCTGACTCAAAGTGAAGGAGAAATTGACTTCATCACTACTTGTATTTGTGAGAAGTATTAACATGTTGTCTGTTTGAACTACTGGCACACAGCTCGGACACCCATGTGTCCCCCACAAGACATGCCACCAGAGGTCTCTTCACAGTCCCCAAGTTCAGAACAGGCTATGGGAGGTGCACAGTACTACATAGAGCCATGACTACATGGAACTCTATTCCACATCAAGTAACTGATGGAAGCAGTAAAGTTTGTTTAAAAAGCAGATACAAATACACATTATGGAACAGCGAGAACTGTGAAGCAACACACAAACATAGGCACAGACACATGCATACAAACACACGATAACATAAGCACTACACCCACACGAACACATGGATATTGTGTTGGAGATATGTGGTAGCAGAGTAGGGGCCTGAGGTAGAGGAAGAGTAGCTGCTGTCTTGGCAACAGCTAATGGTAATCCAAAATAAATACAAATTCTGTTTGGCCAAAAAGAGTATGTCATGCCATACTGTTTTTGGCCAGACAACATCAGATACGTCGGCTACACATACTGAGACAGAGAGGGCGCTGTTTCGCTCGCTCTGATGCTTTACATGAGATTGGTCTTTCTGTCCATGCTTATCTCGGTCAAAATAAAGTATCAATATTTCACTTATTTATATGGCCCGCCCATAATCCGTCCATTTCTTCCTTACCCTGGATGCTAACCCGGAACCCTTTGCACAATACTACAACATACTCCAGAGAAGCACTGTTCATACAACTGACCCAGGAGAGTCGAGGCATTTTTGCGTGCGGAACTACATGACTAAATGACTCAAATGTAATGTCAAAAATGTTGCTCTCTGATAGACGTGGTGAACATTTTGCCATATTGCTTAGCTTATACCTATCCAATCCTTTCAGAATGACACAATTGCCTAGGGGTTATTTCTGGATGGGGCCTTAGACTTATTATCCACAAACAAATGTTGCTAAAGCTCTCTTATGACAGCTGATTAATATTACAGCTGGAGCCCAGGGATTTGAGTACGACAGAGCACATCATATGACTTCAAGCCATAGGCGAAATTCCCACAAGACAGGTCGATTCGCCCTCAACAATCATTTATTTCAACTCAATTTAATTGATTTTGGGTTGGGGGTCTCTTGGAGGTCAGGGTTCCCCCAGATAGCATATGAACACGTCATAAACAATAGCAAAATGTGCAGAATTGTAGGAAATTATTATTTTATCTCATCCTCATGGCAAAATGTAAAGAATAGCATGAGATGAGCTATAAAACAGCAACGTTGTCTTTCAGCCGCATGACAAAATGTGTAGAATAGCATTATAAGACTGCACATTTTTCTCTCTGCCCCATGGTAAAATGTGTTGAAATGCATGAAGTTAGCTGTTTTCCTAAATAAATCTGTTTAACCCCCCCCCCAAAAAAATATATATTTTAGGCGGGTTGGGGGGCTCTCTTGAGGTAGGTGCCTCGGGGCCCCAAATTAGTTCATCCGACTCTGTTCGGACGCACTGGGTCTCCTCTGCTCAGCCGCTCAGATTGTTCATTCATTTCGTTTTTTTCATTAGTTGAAATACATTTTTTGGCTGCTCCATCGAGTTTAACGAGATAAAAACACCGCTGGCACTGACCCGGCACCCCTGGTAGGCTAAAACGAATACATCAAAATAGTACCACATCTTCAACTTTGTTCCTGTCATTTAAAGAAAACCTTCCAGAATGACGAGTGGATGCTGACAGAACACGGGGGGAAACCCGGGAGTCGGGATCAACATTCAATGGTATGTTCACACTCTATTATTACACACTGCACAAGTATGTGGACACCTGCTCGTCGATCATCTCATTCCAATATCATGGGCATTAATATGGAGTTGGTCCCGCCCTGGCTGTTATAACAGCTTCCACTCTTCTGGGAAGGCTTTTAACTAGATGTTGCCACATCTGCTCCCACTACGCCATCTGGTGTTCATCCGGTGTCGTCCTAACCTGCAGTTTTTCCCCTGTACACACGCGCTCTCTCTCTCTCTCTCTCTCTCTCTCTCTCTCTCTCTCTCTCTCTCTCTCTCTCTCTCTCTCTCTCTCTCTCTCTCTCTCTCTCTCTCTCTCTCTCTCTCTCTCTCTCTCTCTCTCTCTCTCTCTCTCTCTCTCTCTCTCTCTCTCTCTCACATCTCACATCTCACATCTCACATCTCACATCTTTGCTCTGCTCAGTCAGTTGTTATCCTAGCCTTTTGTTAGTTCTCAAGATCCTTCTGCTGTGCTTGTTTCCCTGCCTTACACCGTTTTGTCCTCTCGTTGAAGTTACCGCTCTGTCTCTGGCTCCTGTATCACATGTCACCACCCAACCACCTTGCTCTGGACTTTACTCACCACCACTGCCTTGGATTCCTCTCAGGACCTGTTTACCCTGTTCAACTCAGTCAACTCCAACCTGCGGGGACTTGCTTCCATTTGGCCACAAGAGTATTAGTGAGGCCGGGCACTAATGTTGGGCTTTAAGCCTGGCTCGCAGTCGGCGTTCCAATTCATCCCAAAGGTGTTTGAAGGGGTTGAGGTCAGGGCTCTGTGCAGGCAAATCAAGTTCTTCCACACCGATCTTGACAAACCATTTCTGTATGGACCTCGCTTTGTGCACAGGGGAATTGTCATGCTGAAACAGGAAAGGGCCTTCTCCAAACTAGTGCCACAAGTTGGAAGCACAGAATAATCTAGAATGTCATTGTATGTTGTAGAGTTAAGATGTCCCTTCACTCTCACTAAGGGACCTGGCCTAAACCATGATAAACAGCCCCAGACTATTATTCATCCTCCACCAAACTTTACAGTTGGCACTATGCATTCAGGCAGGTAGTGTTCTCCTGGCTTCCTCCAAACCCAGATTCGTCTGTTGGACTAGCAGATGGTGAAGCGTGATTCATCACTCCAGAGAACGCATTTCCACTGGCGGGTGGAAGCCAGGAGTCCAATGGCGGCGAGCTTTACACCACTCCAACCGACGCTTGGCATTGCGCATGGTGATCTTAGGCATGTGTGGGGCTGCTCAGCCATGGAAACCCATTTCATGAAGCTCCCAACGAACAGTTCTTGTGCTGACGTTGCTTCCAGAGGTTTGGAACTCGGTAGTGAGTGTTGCAACCGAGGACAGACGATCGCTGCACGCTTCAGCTGCAGCCCCGTTCTGTGAGCTTGTGTGGAGCTTGTTGCTCCTAGTTGTTTCAACTTCACAATAACAGCATTTAAAGTTGACCAGGGCAGCTCTAGCAGCACAGAAATGTTACGAACTGACTTGTTCGAAAGGTGTCATCCTATGACGGTGCCACGTTGAAAGTCACTGAGCTCTTCAGTAAGGCCATTCTACTGTCAGCAACGGGTTTGGCTGAAATTGCCAAAATGTACTGTTCAGTTAGAATAGTAGAATACACGTGTAACTTCGAAATTTGTTGTGCATCATCAGTTTTTCTCCTGTCATGTCAGTCACTGACAGTCACTTAATGTCAGCTAACAATTGGTAAGTTAGTCGAGCCAGCTATCTAAACTTGTAGTAATAATGGCCGATAAACCAACCGAGCACGCAGGGCATGTGCCCAGGGGCCCTGACCTCCAGGGTGCCCCCATTGATTTTGTTAGTCACTCTCACTCATATCATTAACATGGCACAAGTCTTGGCAAAATGTGTAGAATTGGAGGAAATTGGCTGTAAAACAAACAAAACAAATGATCTCTGCCCTATGGCAAAATGAGTGGAATTGTATGAAATGTGTTAGAAAATGTCTAAGCTTCTCTCCTCCCCCTGGAAAAACGTGTAAAGCTGCAGAAAGCTTGCTTTAAAACTGCAACATCTTCTCTACTCCCCATTGAAAATGTGCGAAGAACTGCAGGATGTGTGTGTGTGTGACAAGCTTTCCACCCTATGCCCTAACAGGATCTCTGGACCCCCCCCCCTCTCTTAAACTGTTCATCCCCTCCAATATCTAAAACATAATTTTGCCCTTGTGTGTACAGTTTTATAAGAGTGAAGATGTCATCTTCACTATAACACTATTGTCCCCTTTAAATGTGTTATGTGAAATAGATTGGTGTACTGGATCCAGATTTACCATTCTATCATAATCTATAATCACATCTCCTTCAATTTGTTCATCAGTTTGGTTCATTAGCTGTGTTTGAATACCCATACTAACATACTGTATACTACATACATTATGAGTATATACTTCTTACTACATACTATTAGATCATTTAAGTATACTGTAAACAAACGTTATCCTTTCAGTTGAGCATACTAGAGCTTTGCCTGTCTACCAGAAGTTGATGCTGTTGCTAGCTTGTTAGCAGAACAAATTACTAGCTAAACATTTTACGGTTTTTGGTGCGTTCGTAAATTCAATCTGGAGCCAGAGTCCGCTCTGGGCATTTGTAAACCCAGAGCGTTGTCAGTTCGTAATTTCAGAGTGCACACTGGACGCTCTGGCCGAGGAGTAGGGTTGATCCAAGCGTTCAACGATAGTCAAGCACCCAAGCTAACTGGTTAACGTTGGCTAGCTACTCCCAAACACAAATGAGAGAACACCTCACTCTGACCATTTACTCGCCCTAGCAGAGCTTGTTTAGCTGTTTTCATATTATCCAGAGCGCTGGTGACTGCAACTGTGTTGCTGGCAACAATTTAACTACGCTGTTTTTGCCTACGTTTACCGACATATTCAATGGGTGTAGAGCGTTTGTAAATGTATCAGATATTCTACATGAGAATGCTCTGAAATCAGAGTAGATAGCCAGAATTAAGTTACGTTACACATTATGTTGGCTGGCAATTTGTTAGCTATGCTATCATTACGAACCGCATTGTTAACTCTGACTATCTTTTCCGATTTCAGAGCACTCCCGTGGTCTGAGTGTGCTGGAGCGCAGAATAACTGATGAATTTACGAATGCTAACCACCTGTTTGAATATGGCCGATGTCAGTAAACATTGGCAAAAAACAACGTCGTTAAATTGTTGCCAGCAGCACAGTTACAGTCACCAGCACTCTGGGTAATATGAACACAGCCTAACCAGCTCTGCTAGGGTGAGTAAAATGGTCAGAGTGAGGTGACCCTTTAATTTGTGTCTGGAAGTAGCTAGCCAACGTTAGCTAGTTAGCGTGGGTGCTTGACTGCTGTTGTTCGGTCAAAACACTCGGATCAACTCTATTCCTCAGCCAGAGCGACGCTCCAAGAGCTCTGATTTTACAAACAGACAATCTGACAATGCTCTGTCTCTAAAATGTCTAGCTAGTCATTTGATCTGCTAACAAGCTAGCAAGAGGTTGCATAGCAACAGCATCAACTTCCGGTAGACAGGCGAAGCGCTAGCACGCTCAACTGAAAGGATACTGTTCGTTACAGTATACTAAAATGAACTCATTCAATGTAGTATATACTCATTAAGTATGCAGTATACAGCATGTTAGTAAGGGTATTCGAACGCAGCTCATGTATTGCATGATTCACTTCCTCCAATAAAAAATAAATGAAGCATGGCGAATGAATAACTACACACCACACACTCAACTGAGCAATACAGACCTTTTAAATATCCACAGTTGGTGACACTTGATACAATGCTAGGTGTCACTGACAAATACCGCGTCACACATTATATCCAAACACTAAGTCCTGGAGACTTTATTTAGCACCCAGAGTTAAATATGAACCTTTTTGCTGTGTTAAATAAGGTGGAGAGAGACGTTAAATTCTATCATAAGATGATTTATAGCCTTGAAATAGTGGTGCACTTCAGCTGTCATGTTACAGGGGCAAAAGTGCTAATACTATATGCAGTATTTTTAGCAATCAACTTTCAACACATTTCCTCGTCATGAGACGCCAGAGAAACAAAAGTAATCCAAATAGTACATTGCTTTAATGACGCAAACTATGTTTTAGCAAACAATTCTGCTCCATACAAAGGGAACATGCAGAATGTTTTGAAAGACGTACCTTCAGGGGCTGCTTCAGGCATGTTGATATGAAAGCTTTTATTCAAGAGGTTAGCAATGTCTTTCAAATCGAATTGGAATCCACTGATTTAAGGAAATTGTGACCGTATCAATGAAGGTAGTGCCCCTTATTTGTACCAATATAATCCACAGGTTGAATATATCGAAAAAAGTTGGGGAAAAAAAGTTTAAAAATGAAAAGGTGATTGGAATTTCAAAGCTGCCTGTTTTGAAGCATTGCAGAAAATGTAGACGTATGATGGTGAAGGAGAGCAAAATAGGAGTGGGGAAAGCCAAGAATAGGGCAGGGGAGAGACTGCAGATCCCTGCTGAAATGCCCACCCAGTATTATTGGTGCCTCACATGGGTATAGGTCAGAACAGCACAAGGGGGATTCTAGGTAACCTTATCCCACCACAGCCTAGTTTATTCTTAGTCAGGGCTCAATGCAACAGTTGCTCTCTCAGGCCTTTTTTGGCTGTTGGGGGTTGTGCTCAGTGGTCTGACGGGGGAGAACTCAACTGGTAGGGGTTTCACACGTCTTGTAGATGGACTCAGATGGACTCAACGTCAGAGGTTAAGTGACAGCTACTAAGGAAAGGAAATGACAACACTGCACATAAATAGAAGGGAAATCGAAATGTGATGCCTTTCCAATCATCACTCTTTAATTAAATCTGTGAATATGTAATACAATGATTGTTGGTTTCATATGACAGCTTCAAAATAAACATGCATTTGGCAGCCATTCAAGCCTTACTTACCACTGAGTCTGCAGAGAGAATTTTCCACTGTCTGTAAAGATTATGGTAAGGCATGTTCACTTAAATACAGCCCTCTTGTGTTCACATTAGGGCCCTACAGCAGAGCCACTGTTATTTGCAACCAATTTGGTGTTTACAGTACAGTATTGGTACCCTCCCCTGCCTCCTTTTGAATATGGGTGTTGATAGTACACATACACTTACACAAGTCTACACACGGAGTTTAATGAGATTTGCACACAGTTAAGCAGGGTAGGGGTCAATTCGAATTGAAGTCAGTCAATTCAGGAAGTAAACTGGAATTCCAATTCAATAATTGAAAAAATGACATCTTGGCCATGTTCTGTTATGATCTCCACCCGGCACAGCCAGAAGAGGACTGGCCACCCCTCATAGCCTGGTTCCTCTCTAGGTTTCTTCCTAGGTTTTGGCCTTTTCTAGGAAGTTTTTCCTAGCCACCGTGCTTCTACACCTGCATTGCTTGCTGTTTAGGGTTTTAGGCTGGGTTTCTGTACAGCACTTTGAGATATCAGCTGATGTAAGAAGGGCTATATAAATAAATTTGATTTGATTTTATCTATTTTCAATGATTTCTTAATAAACTTAAATGTAAAAGCTATTTATTTCAAATGTTTTTCCCTTTTTGAAGTTTAAATTCAAATCACTTCCTGAATGAATTGCCTTCAATTCGAATTGGGCCCAACGCTGCAGTGAAGGCCACATCTGCACTGCATAAGAAAGCTGACTATGACTATAGAGGCATCGTTTTTTGAATAGTTGGCCAAATCCAAGCATGACTGCTTTGAAATTGCTTTTCAGTGAGTGTGAATGACATGGTAGGCCACATACATCGTAGACCTAGATAATACACTATGGTGGCAGTGACTTATAGCACAACACAATTGTGATGTTGTGAAAGTGGTTAAAGCTGGATTCCTTAGTTGCTACATCCATTTTAGAAGTGCAATTGGAAAGTATTCAATCCCATCCACTTTTTGTACATTTTGTTACAGCCTTATTCTAAAATTGATTAAATATTTTATTCTCCTCATCAATCTACGCACAATATCCAATAATGACAAAGCGAAAACAGGTTTTTAGACATTTTTGCAAATGTATTACAAATAAAAACAGAAATACATTATTTACATAAGTATTCAGACCCTTTGCTATGAGACTCGAAAATGAGAAGGGCCCTGGTCAGGGAGGTGACCAAGAACCCGATGGTCATTCTGACAAAGTTACATAGTTCCTCTTTAGAGATGGGAGAACCTTCCATAAGGACCATCATCTCTGCAGCACTCCACCAATCAGGTCTTTATGGTAGAGAGGCCAGATGGAAGAAACTCCTCAGTAAAAGGCACACAAAAGCCAGCTTGGAGTTTTCCAAAAGCCACCTAAAAAAAAGATTCTCAGGTCTGATGAAACTCTTTGGCCTGAATGCCAAGTGTCAAATCTGGAGGAAACAAGGCACTGCTCATCACCTGGCCAATACCATCCCTACGGTGAAGCATGGTGGTGGCAGCATCATGCTGTGGGAATGTTTTTCAGCAGCACGGATTGGGAAACTAGGTCAGGTTTGAGGGAAAGATGGAGAAAAGTTCAGAGAGATCCTTGATGAAAACCTGCTCCAGAGCGCTCAGGACCTCAGACTGGGGCGAAGGTTCACCTTCCAACAGGACAATGGCCCTAAGCACACAGCCAAGACAATGCAGGAGTGGCTTTGGGACAAGTCGCTGAATGTCCATGAGTGGGCCATCCAGAGCCCGGACTTGAACCTGACCAAACATCTCTGGAGAGACCTGAAAATAGCTGTGCAGCGACTCTCCCCATCCAACCTGATAGGGCTTGAGAGGATCTCCAGAGAAGAATGGGAGAAACTCCCAAAATACAGGTGTGCCATGCTTGTTGCGTCATACCCAAGAAGACTCAAGGCTATAATTTCTACCAAAGGTGCTTCAACAAAGTAATGAGTAAAGGGTCTGAATAGTTCTGTAAATTTGATATTTCAGTTTATTTTTTTATACATCAGCAAACATTTCTAAAAACCTGTTTTTGCTTTGTCATTATGAGGTATTATGCGTAGATTGATGAGGGGGAAAAAGGATTTAATCCATTTTAGAATAAGGCTGTAACGTAACAATGTACAAAAAGGGAAGGGGTCTGAATACTTTCTGAATGCACTGTATACCCATTGATTCTTGAAGAATCTAATTTATAAGCTTTGTGAGCTTAGTTCAACTTTTCCATCAGAACCCAAAACACAAGCTTTTTTTACTCCAATGTTTGTAAAAATATATAATATGTTAACAAACACAGTATTGCCTGGCTAAAACAACGTTATACTATGGTCAGTCCTTGCATTCATAGCTCTGTCTTTTCCTTTCCTTGGGAACTGTCACTTAACGTCTGACATCTGAGTCCATTTGCGTCCATCTTCAAGACAAGAGTGTGATGCCCCTATCAGCTGAGCTCTCCCCCGTCTATCAAAGCACAAGGCGAGACCCAGATGCAGACACAGGAGGCAGATGGTTGGAGTCTTACAATGTTTAATAATCCAAAGGGGCAGGCAAGAGAATGGTCGTGGACAGGCAAAAGGTCAAAACCAGATCAGAGTCCAGACAGTACGGAGTGGCAGACAGGCTCATGGTCAAGGCAGGCGGGTACAGAGTCCAGAAACAGGCAAAGGTCAAAACTGGAAGGACTAGAAAAAGGACAATTGCAAAAGGAGTACGGGAAAAACACTCTGGTTGACTTGGCATACAAGACGAACTGACAGAGAGAGACAGGAAACACAGGGAAAATACACTGGGGAAAATAAGCGACACCTGGAGGGGGTGGAAACAATCACAGGAACAGGTGAAACAGATCAGGGCGTGACACAAAAAGGTAATCTATAAACAACATTTTGTCAATAGTGTTGTTTGGTGACTAAGCCATTCAAACAGGATATACTGTACAGGGGGTTCCCGAAAGCAAAATGTGATTATTATTTCTCACAACAACCCAATCTATGTGTGACAGTCAATCTTCTGTGCGCGAACAAAGACAATTTCTTTATTTACCTTAATAAATTGTCTTTGCTTGTGCACAGAAGATTGACCCTCACACACGATGATCTCAAATGATATGGGCATCACACTCATGTCTTGACGCAGATGGAAGTCATATTGAGACCTGCACAATACAAAAACAAACACATCAATAGGCAAGTATAGAGAAGCAAATATACACACAATATACACATTAAGATACAAAACACAGGCAGTTAAAATACACTGCACACTGCCATATCCCATCTGGACAAGAGGAATACCTATGTAAGAATGCTGTTATTTGACTTCAGCTCAGCATTCAACATGATAGTACCCTCCAAGCTCATCATTAAGCTAGAGGCCCTGGGTCTCAACCCCGCCCTGTGCAATTGGGTCATGGACTTCCTGACAGGCCGCCCCCAGGTGGTGAAGGTAGGAAACAACATCTTCACTTCGCTAATCCTCAACACTGGGGCCCCACAAGGGTGCGTTCTCAGCCCCCTCCTGTACTCCCTGTTCACCCATAACTGCGTGGTCAAGCACAGCTCCAACTCAATCATCAAGTTTCCAGACGACACAACAGTAGTAGGCTTGATTACCAACAACAATGAGACAGCCTACAGGGAGGAGGTGAGGGCACTCAGAGTGTGGTGTCAGGAAAACAACCTCTCACTTAACGTCAACAAAACAAAGGAGATGATCGTGGACTTCAAGAAACAGCAGAGGGAGCACCTCCCTATCCACATTGAAGGAACAGCAGTGGAGAAGGTGGAAAGTTTTAAGTTCCTCGGCGTACACATCACGGACAAACTGAAATGGTCCACCCACACAGACAGTGTGGTGAAGAAGGCACAACAGCCTCAGGAGGCTGAAGAAATGTGGCTTGCCACCTAAAACCCTCACAAACTTTTACAGATGCACAATTGAGAGCATCCTGTCGGGCTGTATCACTGCCTTGTACGGCAACTGCACTGCCCACAACCGCAGGGCTCTCCAGAGGGTGGTCCGGTTTGCACAACGCATCACCGGGGGCAAACTACCTGCCCTACAGGACACCTACAGCACCCGATGTCACAGGAAGACCAAAAAGATCATCAAGGACAACAACCACCCGAGCCACTGCCTGTTCACCCCGCCACCACCCAGAAGGTGAGGGCAGTATAGGGGCATCAAAGCTGGGACAGAGAGACTGAAAAACAGCTTCTCTTTGACAGCCATCACTAACACAGAGAGGATGCTGCCTACATACAGACTTGAAATCATTGACCACTTTAATAAATGGATCACTAGTCACTTTAATAATGCCACTTTAATAATGTCTACATATCTTGCAGTTCTCATCTCATATGTATATACTGGATTTTATACCATCCATTGCATCTTGCCTATTACGCTCTGTCATTGCTCATCCATATATTTATATTTATATATTCTTATTCCATTCCTTCACTTAGATTTGTGTGGAATTGTTAGAGTACATGTTAGATATTGCTGCACTGTCGGAACTAGAAGCACAAGCATTTCGCTACACCCGCAATAACATCTGCCAACCATGTGTATGTGACCAATAACATTTGATTTGATTTAGTAGATACAGGTCCTACAGCACTGGAATCGTTCATTTACCGCTCCAGACAAAGAAGGCTCCATTGGAAATCTAATCTGGGACTAACTTTGTCAGCTTGATGGCTAACGTTAGCAGCTTACATTTTAGGAGGAGCAGTGTCGGAGTGGCATTCACTAAAATACAGTACAATACAGCATGTACATATGAAATTTAGTAAAGCAGAATGTAAACATTATTAGAGTGACTAGTGTTCCACTATTAAAGTGACTTGTGATTCCATGGCTATGTACAGTTGAAGTCGGAAGTTTACATACACTTAGGTTGGAGTCATTAAAACTTGTTTTTCAACCACTCCACACATTTCTTGTTAACAAGTCGGTTAGGACATCTACTTTTTGCATGACACAAGTAATATTTCCAACAATTGTTTACAGACAGATTATTTCTGAAATAACTTCATTCACTGAAGTTTACATATACTAAGTTGACTGTGCCTTTAAACAGCTTGGAAAATTACAGAAAATTATGTCATGGCTTTAGAAGCTTCTGATAGGCTAATTGACATAATTTGAGTCAATTGGAGGTGTACCTGTGGATGTATTTCAAGGCCTACCTTCAAACTCAGTGCCTCTTTACTTGACATCATGGGAAAATCAAAAGAAATCAGCCAAGATCTCAGAAAAAAATTGTAGACCTCCACAAGTCTGGTTCATCCATGGGAGCAATTTCCAATCAACTGACTTGGAAAATTGTAGTCAAGTTTTTGCATTTCGGCAATTAACAGAAAAGTGAGATCTTTATGCTTTACTTGTTAAAGATACCAATAAACACACAGGGGCTGACCAATTGGAACTGGGTCTGCTCAAGTATGCTGCCCATATCTTAACATTGTTATCAAGAAATATTCCAAAAGTATGGAAAACAGCTTATGTAATGCCACTCCATAAGGGCGGGGATAGTAGTGATCTTGATAATTATCGTTCCATTTCCAGGCGTCCATATCTAGCTAAGATCCTCGAATCTTTGGTAAATATGCAACTTCGCTCTAATTCAATCTGGGTTTATGCCAGGGCATAGCACTATCACAGCAGTCGCATTAGTTGTTAATGATTTTGTCAGTGCTTTAGACACTAAAATGAATTGCGCTTCCTTGTCTGTGGCATTTGATACTGATGATCATGCTATTTTATTGAACAAGTTGTCCTCGATTGGCCTGGGCTCTGACGCATGTTCATGGTTTCATGATTATCTTAGTGGCAGAACTCAGGCCGTCTTGATTGAAGTTCAAACTTCTTGAAGTACTTAAAGGTGTTCCACAGGTGTCGATAGTAGCTCTTTTCACTATTTACATTGAAAAAATATATAAATGCACATGTAGTGTTGGTCCCATGATTCATGAGCTGAAATAAAAGATCCCTGAAATGTTCAATACGTGCAAAAAGCTTACAGTGGCAAGAAAAAGTCTGACATTAAAATTGACATCAAATTTGATCTGATCGTCATCTAAGTCACAACAATAGACAAACACAGTGTGCTTTAACTAATAACACACACACACATTATTGTTGTTTTTTTTGTCTATTTTGAATATATCATTTAATCATTCACAGTGTAGGTTGGAAAATGTATTTTGACCCCGAGGCTAATGACTTCTCCAAAAGCTAATTGGAGTCAGGCGTCAACTAACTTGGAGTCGAATCAATGAGACGAGATTGGAGATTTTGGTTAGAGCTGCCCTGCCCCGTTAAAAAAACCTCACACAATTTGAGTTGCTATTCACAAGGACCATGCCTCGAACAAAAGAGATCTCAGAAGACCTAGGATTAAGAATTGTTGTCTTGCATAAAGCTGGAAAGGGTTACAAAAGTATCTCTTAAATTCAGTCCACGGTAAGACAAATTGTCTATAAATGGAGAAATTTCAGCACTGTTGCTACTCTCCCTAGGAGTGGTGGTCCTGCAAAGATGACTGCAAGAGCACAGCGCAGAATGCTCACTTAGGTTAAGAAGAATCCTTGAGTGTCAGCTAAAGACTTAAGGAAATCTCTGGAAGATGCTAACATCTCTGTTGATGAGTCTACAATACATAAAACACTAAACAAGAACAGTGTTCATGAGAGGACACCATGGAAGATACTACTGCTGTCCAAAAAAAGCATTGCTGCATGTCTGAAGTTAGCAAAAGATCATCTGGATGTTCCACAGCGCTACTGGTAAAATATTCTGTGGACAGATTAAACTAAAGTTGTGTTGTTTGGAAGGAACACACAACAATATGTGCACACCAACATCAAAACCGCATCCCAACTGTAAACTATGGTGGAGGGAGCATCATGGTTTGGGGCTGCTTTGCTGCATCAGGGCCTGGACAGCTTGCTATCATCGACGATAAAATGAATTCCCAAGTTTATCAAGACATTTTGCAGGAGAATGGGGGCTAGAATAAGGCTATCTATCAGACAATTGAAGCTCAACAAACGTTAGGTGTATCAACAGGACAACAACCCCAAAGATAGAAGTAAATCAACAGCAGAATGGCTTGAACAGAAGAAAATACGCCTTCTGTAGTGGCCCAGTCAGTCCTGACCTCAACCCGAATGAGACGTTGTGGCATGGCCTCAAGAGAGTGGTTCACACCAGACATCCCAAGAATATTGTAAAACTGAAACAGTTTTGTAAAGAGGAATGGTCCAAAATTCCTCCTGATCGTTGTGCAGGTCTGATCCGCAACTACAGAAAACATTTGGTTGATGTTATTGCTGCCAAAGGAGGGTCAACCTATTATTAAATCCGAGGGTTCACATACTTTTTCCAACCTACACTGTGAATATTTACACGGTGTGTTCAATAAAGAGATGTACAATTATAATTGTTTGTGTGTTATTAGTTTAAGTAGAATGTGTGAGTCTATTGTTGTGACTCAGATGAAGATCAGATAAAATTTTATGACCAATGTTTGCAGAAATCCAGGTAATTCTAAAGGGTTCACATACTTTTTCTGTTTTTCCTTTTAAATAAATTTGCGAAAATGTTTAAAAAAATAACGTTTTGCATTGTCATTATGGGGCATTGTGTGTAGATTAAGGAAAAAGTGTTATTTAATCAGTTTTAGAAAATGGCTGTAACGTAAGAAAATGTGGAAAAAGTGAAGGGGTCTGAATAATTTCGGAATGCACTGTAGTAACCATATATATCTTGGAAAAACAAAGTTCCAAAAGCCCGGCCTAATATAGTGTATACGAGGTCTGATTGGTTGGTCTGTGGTGTGTAATGAAGAGCAGTTACTGATAAGCATGCAACCATTAAGAAAATCACTGTGAAACTGTTAAATTCTCTTGGATTGATGAGGAATTAAAAAAAAAAAAGATGGTTTATAGGGACGAAACAAAGGAGTGGCAAATAAGTCTGGCTGCACAATCAAATGGCAAACAAACTGCAAATTGAGAAAGCATGTGACTAAACTGAATAAAAAGAAGAAGCTACACTATGAAACAAAGATAAATTATATAAATAATGACAGCAAAGAGCTTTGGAGCACCTTAAATACATGTTTGGGAAAAAAGGACACATTTGCGCCGTCATTCATTGAATCAAATGGCTCATTCATCACAAAACCCACTGATATTGCCAATTACTTTAGTGATTTTTTTCATTGGCAAGATTATAAAACTTAGGCATGACATGTCAGCAACAAACGCTGGCACTCCAAGTATAAATTATAAAATTATGGAAGACAAGCATTGTAATTTTGAATTCCGTAAAGTGAGTGTGGAAAGGTGAAAAGAATGTTGTCTATCAACAATGACAAGCCAGCAGGGTCTGAAAACTTGGATGGAAAATTACTAGGATAATTGGATAATAGCGGACGATATTTCCACTTTTATTTGCGAAATCTACAATATAAGCCTACTAGAAAGTGTGTGCCCTCAGGCCTGGAGAAAGCAAAAGTAATTTCGCTACCCAAGAATGGTAAAGCCCCCTTTATTGTCTCAAATAGCCGACCTATCATCCTGTTACCAACTCTTAGTAAACTTTGGGAACAAAATGTGTTTGACCAGATACAATGCACATTTATTATAAACAAATTGACAACAGACTTTCAGCATGCTTAAAGGAAAGGACATTCATCAAGCACGGATGGCACTTACACAAATTACTGACGATTGGATGAGAGAAATTGATGATAAAAAGATTGTGGGTGCTGTTTTGTTAGAATTCAGTGCGGCTTTTGACATTATCAATGAAAGTCTGCTGACGGATAAATGTCCACTCCCTGCTATATTGTGGATAAAGAGTTACCTGTCTAACAGAACACAGAGGGTGTTCTGTAATGGAAGACTCTCCAACATAATCCAGGTAGAATCAGGAATTCCCCTGGTCCCCTTACCTTTTTCAATCTTTACTATTGACATGCCTCTGTCCTTAAACTACTAGCACACAGCTCAGACACCCATGCATGCCCCACAAGACATGCCACCAGAGGTCTCTTTACGATATGCTGATCACCTCCAACGTGAACAGCCTCAGGCATGTTAGAACAATGTATCTTAGCCCAGGATGATAGTAAAAGGGGAAATAAAACACGACAAGAAAGGAATACATATCACTTTAAAAACGGTTGCAGGCCGGGAGGCCATCAAGCGAAACAGACCAATGATGTGCGGGTAAACAGCGGGAGTATTTCTGACTCTCTGAGGACTGGATAGGGTAGGGGGGCCACGCCCTCCACTTCTCCTTTCCCCCGGAGTAGGGTTCTGAGCCGGGAGGGTGGCTTTGGCTCCCGCTCGAGCTCGGTTCACAGCAGCTCCGTGTCACCTGGGTTGTGCCCGACCGGCTCCATCCCCCCTTTCCCCGTTAGGCACGGCTGCATGGCAGACTTGCGGCCTCGTCCGAAGGGGATCGGGGGTTTCCAGTGAACCGGATCTTCTCACCTCGTTCTCCAACATCAAACGATTGGGTCTAGCCCAGGACCCTCATACGGCTCCGGGTACCTAGCCAACCGCTCTGCGCACAGGCAGTTTAATGCCTCCCCTTACCGTCGCGCGGCGGTGGAGCACTCAGAGGCTTTCGTTTCAACCTCAAACCTTTTTGTGAACTCTGGCCTCTCCCTCTGGCGAAGGGAGGGCAGGGGAAAGGAGGGTAGCTTCCCCAACCCTGCCTAGCCACTAGCCTCAGCGTAAAAACATACCGTCTACTGATGTGTCCCTTGTTCTGGGGACTCTGGGGGTAATAATTGCCCTCATGGTGACTATAGTGGATGAGAATGCAGGCCGAAGGGAGTAGGCCAGGAGGAGCAAAGTTGGTCATCAGAGTATGCAAGCTGACGGAAATAAATGAGGGGCACGGTAATGAAAGTGACTTCCACTCACAATACAAATACGCACACTTGGTAAGTTGCGAGGGGGCGGAACGGTAACAGGTATCATTCACACCGGCAAAGCTTACACAGTCTTACATTTCCATACAATGGCCAAGGCCTCTACCATCTGATTCTGATTTGGTGTTTTCTAAGTATAAGGGAGAGAGCAGCAGACACAACTGGGTTTTTTTCAGTCTACCACAGCTGCACTCGAGACCAATTTAAACCATCCATTTACTCTGCCCCCAGATTAACTCTATACCTCAAACACAGCCACGGCAATAAGGGTGTGTTTTACATGTGATATTCCTGCCCCCACTCTCTGTACTGGGCGTCCTTTTTTGGACCTGAGGCTTGTGGTTCCAACCTCATGTACATGCCTGTATGAGTCTTACATGGATCCAGATCCTTGCCTGTTTCCCAATTGTCTTAACTTAACTTTGCACCACCATCTTTCTCATAACCATTGATAGTTGAAAGGATTGGATTTCACTGTTTTGCCCTGCCTATCCAGTCCTTATAGATTAGTGCTTACGAAGGACAGGTGAAGAGTTGAAAACACTAGAGCTGTTTGGACATGACCAAGGTGTCTACCAGTGTTTCCCACCCTGTGATTGCCAGGGCGCTACCTTCCTGTACATCCCACCTCCATTCCACCTCCCACCCAACCACCAGCTTTTCCCAAGATGGCAGCCTCCTTAGATGGCTTGTGGCTTGTGGCAGCCAGTCCCCAGTTTCCTCCACCCAGAGTCTGTCTGGCCAACCCCACCTAACCACCACCCCTCTTTTCCAGTGAGGATTAAACAACATTTGGCCTGCCGACGGATACTCCCTGCCCCTATCCCACCACCTATTTTCAGCCACCAGCAGCCAACCAAGGGCCTATCATGTGGTAGAGGCCCCTTTCTTTAGATCCCCACCATGTTCCCAGTACAGGATTTATTTACAATATGTGTGCATAAGATACAGTTTAGTACGCTGTGATGTTTTTGAAAGTAGGTTTTAAAAATGCTGTGTGGTGTGAATGTCAATTTATAGTATGACATACAGTATGGATTTACTGTGCCTGAATGACATACTTGTTCTCACATGCTTAGGTATTTTAAGAAGATTATTCAGTTGAGAAATGTTGGTCAAGCTTTCATAATTTTCTTTAGTAAAGAATCATTTAATATTTGAGAATACTCTATTTCCATATTGTCTATTTGTGAGTGACTGTGTTTAAATTGGTATTTTTTTCTCCACTCATACAGGAGTAATAAAGGTCTAGTTTGACAAATTCTTATAATTCAAATAATTTTGTATATTTTGATTTATCAGGGGGTGCACTAACTGTGGCCATGTACACACCACAACAATAATGTTTCTACTTACTCAGCGAGATAAACTCACGGCTACCATAATCATGTCTCTGTTTGCATTTTGAAGGAAGTCAAAGGTAGTTTCGCTAGAAACTAGCATTAGCGCAATGACTTGAAGTCTTTGGGATCAGCTAGCATTCTAGCTACAGTTATGACTTAAAATTGTGACTAGAACGTCAGCGTTCTGTGTCCATTTTAATGGCCTTTGCATTGTTTGAAAAAGTCCCACTCACACAAAAAAATATATTTTTAAGACATTTATTTTGGTCATTATGCTTTACATGACTAGGAATCCTTGGGAATATAATAATGTTGTTAATAAACAATTTGTATTTGTATGACAGTATTTTGTGGTGTGTTATATCTTGTATTATTTCTAATGGTCAATTTAACCATTGCCATTTCACAATATTCAAGTCACATACAAGGAAGTCAGGTACAACATGGTGCACAGAAAGTAATTATGAACTTTTAATAAGGTTATCGAATCGGTCACCAAAAACAAAGTTGTACAAAAACACAGACATACACAAAACAAGAATCACCTGCTGTAATAATAATTTAAAAAAGACACAACATAGCCACAACACCTAAATTTCACATGTTGCCTCCACTCACAAAAAAATACAATTCTGAATCATTGGTAACTTTGTTGATTGCCTCCCCATCCCTGATAACCTCTTAGATAAATAATTTCCTTCTCTTCTTAGCATCCATTTCTTGGATTTTTCAAGTGGATATGCTTCTATTCCTCAAAAAAGAGACACCTGCCTGGTTGGGAAAGACAGGGAGTTTACTTGTTTGAGAAATAGCTTGCAGATTTAGTTGTGTTGTTATTGGGTGACACCGTTTCACGTTGAAGCGATAAGGAACCCTGAGAAAGAGCAGTGGACGTTCTCAGCGGCAAAAACGCCATTGGCCTCATCATCGGGAATCTGAAGGTAGACTGTGTCGTTCACGTCGAGCATAAGGACAGTGCTACCGGACATCTGGTCCAGGAAGCCCTTGTTGTACTCATCATAGCTGAACATGACTGGCTTGTCGTTCTTGTACAGAGCCACCAGAGCATGAGCCCCATTCACGTGAATGGTGTATGAGAAGAAGTAGACTCCAGGAACCTGGCAAGTGAACTGCCCAGTGGTAGTGTCATAGTGATTCTCCGCATTGTACACCTCATTGTCAAACTTAATGGGTTCCCCAGATGGAGGATAAGGCTTAGCCAGAGAAACAGAGAAAGCAGACATAGGGGCCTTGACAAGAGTAGGCACCATGACCTCACCCATGCCCATGCTCTTTTCGAAAAAGAACTCGCCGGGAGGACCAGGTGGGCCGGGAGGGCCAGCAGGGCCTTGGCTACCATCCTGACCATCAGCACCAGGGAGCCCAGGGGGACCGAGAGGGCCAAGGATTCCCTTAGCGGCCTGTCCAGGTGCGCCAGGGAGACCCGGGTGTCCTTTAAGGCCAGGTGTACCTGCGGCACCAGTAGGCCCAACAGGTCCTCTGGGACCTGGGGCTCCAGCAGCTCCAGCCTCACCTGCCTCACCATTGCGCCCTGGGAAACCTTTGGGCCCGGCAGGTCCTGGGACACCTGAAGCACCAGTTGCACCTGTGTGACCAGTGTCACCTTTGTTACCTGTAGCTCCAGTAGCTCCCATGGCACCAGTTGGGCCTGTTGCTCCAGTATCACCTTGCTTTCCCTGGAAACCTTGTGCTCCCTGATCTCCCTTATATCCCTTTGGTCCCTGGGGTCCCATTGCACCTGTGTCACCTTTGGGACCCATTTCCCCAGTATCTCCCTGGAAGCCTCGTCCACCCTGAGGACCAGTGGAACCCATGGGCCCAGTAGCACCAGTAGCACCAGTATATCCCTGTGCTCCTGGCTCACCCTTCTGACCTGTTGTGCCTGAGCTTCCTACAACTCCCCTCTCACCCTTCTGTCCATTTGCTCCTGGCTTTCCATATCCAGGGATACCGGGAGCACCAGTTGCTCCCGTTGCTCCCTGATGACCTTTAGGACCAGCTGCACCAGGCATACCTGGAGCCCCATTATCACCTGATTTTCCAGGCATACCTACACCAGGAGCCCCTGTGTGGCCCTTAGCACCTGGCAAACCCATGGGACCAGCGCCCCCATCTCTACCTGGACTTCCTGACTTTCCTGCTTCACCACGGATTCCTGACTTGCCTGGCTTTCCAACTCCGGCTGCTCCAGGCTGCCCAGCTGGTCCCATAGGTCCCACAGCCCCTGTCTCACCTTGTGCCCCTGGGATACCCACTCCTCTATCCCCCTTAGCTCCTGGCAAACCAGGCATACCTGGATGTCCCTTAAGGCCTGTTTCCCCTCTTGGCCCCATTGCTCCGGGCAGACCATGAGGTCCAGGCTTGCCAGTGGAAGAGATCCCAGCTGGTCCGGATCTTCCAGCAGGTCCAGGCATGCCCCTAGGACCTTGAAGTCCAGCTGTGCCCACCTCTCCTTTCTCACCAGCTGCGCCAGGAACACCAGGCTTACCAGGCCCACCTGAGGAACCAGGTTTGCCAGGTGCGGAGTAGCCAGCAGGTCCGGGTGGTCCGGCAGGGCCCTCGGGTCCAGGCTGTCCCACAGCACTTTCCCCTGGAGGGCCAGGTGGGCCAGGGGGGCCTTCTGGGCCGGGCTCACCTGGCGCACCGGGCTCTCCCGCCATCGACACCACTGTGAGGAAATAGCAAGTCACCTTATTAATACCACAAATGAAAAATGATCCTCTTGTAATAAATGAATTATTGGCAATTGTCTGTTGGAAATATGTTTTACATTTTCAAAAATGAATTCAAGGAATAGTAATAATATGTACTATCACGTGTTCTCTGCTGGTTAAGAATTGTCGCTCATTCTCAAGTTATTATTATTTTAGTTTAAATAATAGTAAGATAGATAATACCATTAATAACACCCATTTACATATGCGGGGCACCTTTTCTTATTTGTTGTGTTTTATTGGATAAGGTTTAGAGATAGAGCTGTACAGTAGAGATGAAAGATAGGCGGAAAGAGGGTGCTAGAGTGGTGGGTCGGATTCGGACCCATGCTCACAGCTGCACAGTACATATGATCTAAGGCAGCGGATTAGACTGCTAGACCACCCTAGGAAACAAATGGGGGAACTTTGGATCGGAAATACAAGTTTTAAAGCCTGTAGACAGCTCATAATATTGTGCAATGTAGTAGTAAATCCCCAGTATTTTGTTTGAGTGATGGAGGACTGACGTTAATTTATGGACATGAAAAATGAAGAGGATTCCAACTTTGAATAAGTACAGTAATGTGTTACACTCAGCAATTGTCAGAGGAACAATAATAATTTGTAGCTCTGTTTTGCTTCCATTTTCAAATGTCATGTACATGTGATGAAGCCACTTATGTTTTCATACTATGATTCCCAGAATGCAATTCACCTCCAGACCATTTACCAAGATTGCGTGTTACATTGTTGTTTTGGGTAGGCAAGTTAGTTAGTTAGCCTAGTTAACTATCTAGACAGAAGTAAGGCTAGGTGTACCCCAATTTAACCTCGCTCTGGTTGACATTTAGTCTCCATTTACTGGAAACATGGGAACCTGAGTCCTGGGGCTGTATGTAACAAGTGTCTCAGAGTAGGAGTGCTGATTTATGATCAGCTCCCCCCTGCCCATGTTATCTTATTCATTGCGATCTAAAATACAAAACTGATTCTAAATCAGCACTATTACTCAGAGACTTGTTATATATATATGGCCACTGGTCAATGGCAAAGTGTCGGTGTGCTCTGTTCCTCAATGTCATTCCATCTTTTTTGACACTTTTACTCAAAATGTTTAATAATTAAATTGAGAAAACAACCATGTCTACATGCATATTGTGTTCAGAAAAATACCGAGATACTGAGATGTTTGTAGATTACTGATAGAAGTCTTTTTTGTTCCATCTTTGATTGTATAGAATGTTTATAATTCATACTGTAGGAGTTTTGACTTCTATGTTGTTTGTCTTGTCTGTACTAAATACTCCGCCACACATGAAGGTCCTTCTCAGGAAATAAGTTATTGGAATTGTATTGAATTAATTTAATTTAATAATATAAATTATTGTATAGCTAACTAAGCATGCAGTGTGATGACATAGTGGAATTTTCATTTTCCTGAACTTTGTATTGCTGCCCTTTTGTCCAGCAAATGTATGTTAAACCTGCTTGGTGAAGTAAATCGTCTAACAATGTGAACTAGCAGGAATTGCCCCTTTAAGAGCATTGGGTATGATAGTATAAACTGCTGAAATCAAACCTGCATAGACATTTAAACCTGTTCAATAATTAGCTAGAAGTAATCTTCTGTTTTCAACCTGTTTTCATTTCACACCTCCAAAAAAGCAGACATTTCTGACTTAAGAAACTGTAGTATGGAGAGAAAACAAACATTTGTAAAGCAGGATGGCGGCATTTAAGGGAGTTGCTTTTCGTTTGCTTTTTTGTGGTCACATGACCCAGGGTGTAAAAGACATATCTCCTTGGTCAAATGTAGAGGCCCAGTTTTGGTTCATTTAAAACAGATGTTTTCACTTTTTGAAAGGCACACCCAAACAACCACATTGCTGGGTGATTGAACTGTAATTGACAGTGTTAAAATACATATAACATTAACAAGAGGCACCCACTATTTTACACATTACCTCATATGATTTAAAAATACAGTTGATGACTATTGAATTTTACTTTCATTTGCTACTGCAAGAAATGGAATTAATTGCAAGGTTAACATAAGAAGGATCATAAAATGTGTCTCTTTTTCAGAAGTACTGCATTAGATAACTATATATCTGACTTAAACAAGAATAGAGTATCAGTACTGTAACCATCAGTTAGGTAGGGCAAAGTCAGCTATTCATTACAATAGAGGATTTATAGACCGCTCAACTTGTAGTATTTCATGTGCTGTTTTCAACTCAACACATTTTGACATTCTATACATGACTTAAATGAGCTATCAGCTGTACTACAAAGCACCCAAACTTCCAGAACTGAAATGTCCTTTTTTTATAGTTAAATATGTTTTTAAAAATACTGAAATGTCAGCAGATCCTTATGCCCCACTAAAGTTCTACACAAACGAACCACTGCTCTAACTGGTCATCCTAAAATCACTTCCTAAGACCAGCTGAAGGTACAAAGAGATTGACTGAAAATCCAGTAAAAATAACATTTGAAATCAATTGCAGTATGAAGGTAAAAAAAAACACTCAGTCCTAGAATTGTAACAAAACAACTGTTGAATATGTATTACTTCGCCTTAGTGACAGAAATAACATGTAATGACACATTGTACTCACTGCAGACAGTATGCAACGTAATGTGTTATACATGTTATACATGTGCTACTAGGAAAATCATGAGGCCTGAAGCAGCCATTGGATAAAGATCCAGATCCCAGTAGCCAATGACTACACTACACAACCTTTGATTTGGTAAAAGCTCATGTTTCAAATGAGAGAAGTGCTCTCGCACTAACTGTATGTCTGATTGTCCCTGTGCAAGAACTGAAAGTTGAAATCGTCAGATGTAAATTACATGGTAAGTGGACACATTTGCTAAGTATTATGTTTATGGTGAAGTGTGAAGAAGTTAGGTGTATCATTGACTATAGTTGAACTGTCACATTGAAATTGCTGTGATACAGTGTCAATGGTCAAAGACATCACTGGACCACACTAGGCAATGTAGATTAGGATGCTGGTTCTTACCGTGACTCTTCACAGAGTAGGGCTGGTATTGAGGGGCGACCTTCATCACCTTCTTCACCACATATGAACCACTACCATGAACAGCCGTCAAGGCCACCAGGAGGATGAGGATGCTCAATACTCGTACTTCCATTTTCTAAGGTTAAATCTGCAAATTAAACAAAAAATATTAAATACTGCTTACATTTTATTTAGAAGTTGCAGAAATGACAAAATGATTTAGTAAGCCAGGGACTCTTTCTTCTCTCTGCACACATATTTCACTGCACATACACTGGATTGCACACATTTCAGATTGCATCTAAGTACAACAAATTAGATAGATATCATGGAACCCATTTGAATAGTGAGTCTCAGCCTCCTAGGTATTTTATCCTGGTCTCACAGGACTTTGTCTATCCTGCTTGGTTTTATAAGGCACCACAATCTTTTCCACCTGCCCGGTCATAGCTCACCCCAATGGGAGTAGGAGTCAGGTCTCAGAAGGGCCCTAGTGTTCACTAACCCAAGAGATGAAGAGGATAGAGAGGAAGAGCACACATACCGGCATGCAGTTGAATGAGTATGAGTTCCAAAAAGGGGTAAGAAATCTTCAGCACCACTGTCCTCCTACTGCTGCTGCTGTATATCCTTAGGTTAGGAGCAAGTTGGGGAATATGCTGCCTCCCAGTACAATGATGTGAGTATTTATACAATATCTGCCCCTTGCATCATAAAAAAAAAACCACCACACAAGTACCTCCCTTCACAGAGCTAAACTGTAATTAGCTGACAGATCTGCCCTGTGCAGGCATGAGATGCCTATTTGCTTTGAATATTTAGACAAATGATAAGATGCTTTTTTAGTCTTCTAACCCCATCTAAAAAAAGAATCAGGTTTAGACACATGTACAATGGTTTACTATTTAGTTTTAAGTCTATTTATAATATTTTCTCTTGTTGGGTTTTCAGTATAAATGTCCTCTACCTGGTGTGATGAACATAGCTACTCAGAGGTAATCTAGATGTAGATTAAAATATACACTACCGTTCAAAAGTTTGGCGTCACATAGAAATGTCCTTGTTTTTGAAAGAAAATCACATTTTTAGTACATTAAAATAACATCAAATTGATCAGAAATACAGTGTAGACATTTTAATGTTGTAAATGACTATTGGAGCTGGAAATGGCTGATTTTTTATGGAATATCTACATAGGACTACAGAGGACCATCATCAGCAACCATCACTCCTGTGTTCCAATGGCACGTTGTGTTAGCTAATCCGTGTTAATCATTTTAAAAGGCTAACTGATCATTAGAAAATCTTTTTGCAATTAAGTTAGCACAGCTGAAAACTGTTGTTCTGATTAAAGAAGCAATACAACTGGCCTTCTTTAGACTAGTTGAGGTTCTGGAGCATCAGCATTTGTGGATTTGATTACAGCTTCAAAATGGCCAGAAACAAAGACATTTCTTTTGAAACTCATTAGTCTATTCTTGTTCTGAGAAATGAAAGCTGTTCCATGCTAGAAATTGCCAAGAAACTGAAGATTTCATACAACGCAGTGTACTACTCCCTTCACAGAACAGCACAAACTGTCTCTAACAAGAATAGAAAGAGGAGTGGGAGGCCCCGGTGCACAACTGAGCAAGAGGAGAAGTACATTAGAGTGTCTAGTTTGAGAAACAGACGCCTCACAAGTCCTCAACTGGCAGCTTCATTATTAAGTACTACCCGCAAAACACCAGTCTCAACGTCAACAGTGAAGAGGCGACTCTAGTTTACTGGCGTTCTAGGCAGAGTTGCAAAGGAAAAGCCATATCTCAGACTGGCCAATAAAAATAAAAGATGATGATGGGCAAAAGAACACAGACAATGGACAGAGGAACTCTGCCTAGAAGGCCAGCATCCCGGAGTTGCCTCTTTACTGTTGACGTTGAGCCTGGTGTTTGCGGGTGCTATTTAATGAAGCTGCCAGTTGAGGAATTGTGAGGCATCTGTTTCTCGAACTAGACACTCCAATGTACTTGTCGTCTTGCTCAGTTGTGCACCGGGGCCTCCCACACCTCTTTCTATTTTGGTTAGGGCCAGTTTGCGTTGTTCAGTGAAGGGAGTAGTACACAGCATTGTATGAGATCTTCAGTTTCTTGGCAATTTCTCGCATGGAATGGCCTTATTTTTTCAGAACAAAAATAGACTGACGAGTTTCAGAAGAAATATCTTTGTTTCTGGCCTATTTGAGCCTGTAATCGAATCCACAAATGCTGATGCTCCAGATACCAAACTAGTCTAAAGAAAGCCAGTTGTATTGCTTCTTTAATCAGAACAACAGTTTTCAGGTGTGCTACACTAATTGCGAAATAGTTTTCTAATGATCAATTAGCCTTTTAAAATTATGAACTTGGATTAGCTAACACAACCTGCCATTCGAACACAGAAGTGATGGTTGCTGATAATGGGCCTCTGTACGCCTATGTAGATATTCCACAAAAAATCTTCAGTTTCCAGCAACAAAAGTCATATACAACATTAAGAATGTCTACACTGTATTTCCGATCAATTTGATGTTACTATAATATATAAAAAATGTGCTTTTCTTTATAAAACAAGGACATTTTTGAAGTGATGCCAAACTTTTGAACGGTGGCGTTTATTTCAGATTCAGTTCATCAATGATACATAATCACATTTATCAGACACATGTTAAATGTTTTATTTGTATTTTTCATTATTCAATGACCCTCTACAAAAATATCCAGCAAAAAAATCTAAAAACAACCCCTGGTTTTTGGTGCCCATATAGTGGAATCATTGCCTCACAAAGATGGCATTGAGGATAGGATATGCATCCCCAATTTACATCTGTCCAAAAATGTCTGTATTTGACACGCCTGTTACCTTTCCAGACTGTCTGAACATCTCCCACCCCTCCTATGATAAGGTAAACAAAAACACTGGAAGGGCAGCAGAGATATGGACAGAAACAAAGTCTACTGGCTCCTCTTTAAACCTAATATTCCAACAGTTATAATAGGACCTAAATCTACACTTACCTAAGGCTTAACACACTTAGCCTTTTACCCTAAAATGAGCATAGCAGCATGGATTATGTTTGGTCAGCGTGTATGTTTGATTGAAAACATAGGGAACCTTTCATTTTGTCCACTATTTCAGGCCTAACAGTTTATAGTCCTTAACTTGTGTATTTGTGTTAGTGCTTCACCCTCAAAACAGCCATTAAAGCTATAAAAAGAAGTACTGGAAAAGCGATTTGTGTTGGACTTGTTTTATCTCTGCCTGGTGAATGCAGTGTAGTTTGTGGTGGATGGCCGGTGCTCTTGAGATGCAGTAGCAAGACTTCAACACAAGGGGGCATTTTCTGCCAGTCAACTTCCTTGGGGTGAGAAGTGGCCTTGCCTCGGACTGGCCTTCTTATTTTTGGAATCTTCAACCATATACACTACAGGTCAAAAGTTTTAGAACACCTACACATTCAAGGGTTTTTTATTATTTTTTTTTTATTTTTTTTCTACATTGCAGAATAATAGTGAAGACATCAAAACTATGAAATAAGACATATGGAATCATGTAGTAACCCAAAAAGTTTTAAACAAATCAAAATACACTACCGTTCAAAAGTTTGGGGTCACTTAGAAAGGTCCTTGTTTTTGAAAGAAAAGCATTTCTTTTTTTTTAACATTAAAATAACATAAAATTGATCAGAAATACACTATAGACATTGCTAGTGTTGTAAATGACTATTGTTGCTGGAAACAGCATATTTTTTTATGGAATATCTACATCTGCGTACAGAGGCCCATTATCAGCAACCATCACTCCTATGTTCCAATGGCACGTTATGTTACCTTATCCAAGTTTATAATTTTAAAAGGCTAATTGATCATTAGAAAACCCTTTTGCAATTATTTTAGCACAGCTGAAAACTGTTGTCCTCTTTATAGAAGCAAAAAAACTGGACTTCTTTAGACAAGTTGAGGTTCTGGAGCATCAGCATTTGTGGGTTCGATTACAGGCTCAAAATGGCCAGAAACAAAGACCTTTCTTCTGAAACTCGTCAGTCTATTTTTGTTCTGAGAAATGAAAACTCCTCCATGCGAGAAATTGCCAAGAAACTGAAGTTCTCGTACGCTGCATATTACTCCTTTCACAGAACAGTGCAAACTGGCACTAACCTAGTCTGTAATTTCTGAATTTCGTCCACACCACATAAGAAATGCATACACCGAAATAATAACAGTTTTATAACACACAAGTTGCCTCAATACACAGATTGTGTCATAAAAACCTTTTGAACGTAGTACCATTTATGGATTATTTCCTGCAGTTTAAATGCACTGACTGATTTGTACGTCTACTTGGCAAATAGGCAAATAGGGGTAAAGACAGGGGTGAAGAGGAAGGGGTGTGCTGTACCAGGATTCTGTGGAGGATTCCTATATTAAACGTGACACCAAGAAACCCCTTCCACAAAGGTTATAATTAAACATTCCTAGAACATGAAACTTGTTTGAACTCTTCTAATTTTAGAATTAGACCGAATTAACTGTAATTTTCCTAAGTGCTGCCTTGCATAGTTATAAGGGCACAAGGCGAGAACCAGATGCAGACACGGGAGGCACATGGTTTGAGTCTTCGATATTTATTAATCAATCCAAAAGGGGTAGGCAAGAGAATGGTCGTGGCTAGGCAAAAAGGTCAAAAACAGTTCAGAGTCCAGGAGGTACAGAGTGGCAGGCAGGCTCGGGATAAGGGCAGGCAGAATGGTCAGGCAGGTGGATACGGAGTCCAGAAAACAGGCAAGGGTCCAAACCCGGGAGGACTAGGAAAAAGAGAATAGAAGCAGGAGTACTGGAAAACACACTGGTTGACTTGAAAGACATATAAGACGAACTGGCACAGAGAGACAGGAAACACAGGGATAAATTCACCAGGGAAAATAAGCAACACCTGGAGGGGGTGGAGACAATCCCAAGGACAGGTGAAACAGATCAGCATGTGACAATAGTTGATAGTTATAACACTTAATTGTGTGTGACACACATTGTTTTAACTTGTCACTATCAAATGAAACACTGAAATATCCAAGATTAAGTAGTGTAAAGATGTCTAATTTGTAAGACATTGGAATGAGAGCAAAATGAATGTGACATTAGATCATTTTATGCAGTTAGCTGAAGATACCTTCAGGCACCTATTATAAATGCCAAGCATGTTTTTAATTCTGTTCATACATGTTCCACCCTTGAACAACGCTGTATTCATTACCGTGTTTTATAGTGCTATGAAACTGTTGCTGCACCTTATACTGTGGTGGCATCCAGTATTTTCCTGTGCCACCTATTCTGATATGCCTTGGCCATACTGTATTATTTCAAACTCTGTTTGTGTTTATGGCCCACATAAGAGGCCTGACCATCCCAACTTTAGTCATGTTTAGCTAAATGACAGAGCAAGAGAGGGTGCAGTCAGGATTTTATACATTTCTAGGTTCAGATAATTCTAGTTGACTTTTGTTATTTTAAACAGCGCTACCACAAGCAGTCAAACACAACTTCTGTTTTTAGATCATGTTTCTTTTTTATTACGCTCCTATATCTAAAGGAAACAAAATGCATGACGTGCCTTAGGGCTAACACTGTAATTTGGTTACTTTCCATGTTTTTACAACATAGCATTTTGTCATTTTCTACACTCTAGCATGCATCTATGAATTGCTCAATGTTCTTGTACTTGGTGGTAGTGTCCTGTATTATAAGACTATGAAAATGCATGACTTATTTTTCCCTCGTCCTCTGCTCAACTCATTACTGTTACACAGTGACTTGATGTGGTAGGACTCCATTGTAATAACCATAAGGGGTTAGGGTAACTGCCTTAGAAATGAACATTAATGACATAGCCTTCATATTGTCTATTGCTGTGCTCTGTAAAATACACAACACATAAAGTATTACACTCCGCCACTTCAGAGACATGGTATATGATCCAAACATGTTCTTACTGACCGTTGATGTGCCAAAGATGTGTCATTCTTACCCCTGCACATACTGAAAAGTGTATCTATATGCTTGTGAAATTGTATGTGGGAAGTAGAGACTTGGCAACTTCTCTTATGGCCTTACTGGAGTGGTCTGCAAACACTGTCCTAAGGAGATCCCGGGTCTCTTTATGATGTAACACACAGGAAGAGGGTTTAAGACCACTGCTAACATTGAATTCAGAGTAGCACTTGTAGTGTTTCAAATTGTGGGATGATAACAGTGTCTGGAAAAAAGTTTCCCATTTGGTATGTTTTTGTGCACTTCAGTGTCTAAAAACTGATGTTTCAGTTTTCTCCTCCTGCTGACCGGACCTATCCACACCCAGGAGAAGTATATAATTGGCAGTTGATGTAAGGAAGACCAAACCCAGCACGTGAGCTAAACTAAGGCTAAAGATATCCCATCATGGCTGGGATACGGATTTAACGTTTCAACAAACTCAATGTACCACTAAGAGGTACTTTCAGCTTTATGAATGAAGGGTTGATGGTGGCCCATGTGACTGATTGATAGAGAAATTACAGGGTCCCAAAGACAAACATCCCCAAATGGATCCGGACGTGGAACGGTCCTGAGAAGTGGCGGTCACAGAAACAGGTAAATTCCTAGTTATCATTAAACATTGTGTCTTAGTTGGTAATTCATTGAAATGTAATGTGTTCTTTAATTACTTGAAGATGTGAGCTCTTGATTGTTATGTTAAAAGTATTCTTGTTCCAATAGTGATTTTCCTTCTATAGTTATGCTATTCCTGGGGTATTCTGAGCCTTTAAACTGCTAATCCCTGAAAGCACCAAAAATTGGTATAAGGTCGGCCAACCAGATACTGTGTTACTACTCCCGGAAAAAAAACTTGAGAGATGATTGGATTTATTGAAATCAAGAATGAATGTAATCAAGATTGCACTTTCCATATGACAGATTACTTCCAATTCATTATCTTGTACAAAATAATGACCAAAATGTTTTTGAATTTCCCTGTCTTGTTTCTATTCTCCTGTGGCTTGTCTTCATAAATTTCCAATCAAACAGAAGACAGTCTTAATGACACTGTAACGTCCTGACCAGAGTTCATATGTGTTTTGCTTGTTTAGTGTTGGTCAGGACGTGAGCTGGGTGGGAATTCTATGTTGTGTGTCTAGTTCGTCTGTTTCTGTGTTCAGCCTAATATGGTTCTCAATCAGAGACAGCTGTCAATCGTTGTCCCTGATTGAGAATCATATATAGGTGGCTTGTTTTGTGTTGGGGATTGTGGGTGGTTGTTTCCTGTGTCAGTGTTTGTGCCACACAGGACTGTGACGGTTAGGTTGTTAGTTATTTTGTATAGTGTCTATGTCTAACGTTAGTAGTTTGTGTATTGCACTTTCGTTTGTAGCTTCACAGTCGTTTGTTGTTTTGTATTAGTTTGTCAGTATCTTGTCTTTGTGTTTATTAAATTCATGGAAAATTACCACGCTGCACATTGGTCCTCCGATCCTTCTCTCCTCTCCTCATCCGAGGAGGAGGAAGAGCTAGACGGCCGTTACAGAACCACCCACCAAACAAGGATCAAGCAGCGTGGCAACGGACAGCAGCAGCGGTACCAGGAGGAATGGTCATGGGAGCAAATATTGAACGGAGAAGGACCCTGGGCTAAAGTTGGAGAGAATCGCCGATCTCGGGAGGAGATGGAGGCAGTGAAAGCCCAGGATCGGTGGTATGAGGAGGCAGCACGGAAGCGTGGCTGGAAGCCTGTGAAGAAACCCCCCCCAAAAAATGGGGGGGGGGGGCTAAAGGGTAGTGTGGCGAGGGCAGGTAGGAAACCTGCGCCCACTTCCCATGCTTACCGTGGAGAGCGGGAGTACGGGCAGACACCGTGTTATGCGGAAGAGCGCACGGTGTCTCCTGTACGGGTGCATAGCCCGGTGCGGGTTATTCCACCTCCCCGCACTGGGCGGGCTAGAATGAGCATTTAGCCAAGTGCCATGAAGCCGGCTCTACATATCTGGCCTCCAGTACGTCTCCTCGGGCCGGTGTACATGGCACCAGCCTTACGCATGGTGTCCCCGGTTCGCCAACACAGCCCAGTGCGGGTTATTCCACCTCCCCGCACTGGACGGGCTACGGGGAGCATGCAACCAGGTAAGGTTGGGCAGGCTCAGTGCTCAAGGGAACCAGTACGCCTGCACGGTCCGGAATATCCAGCGCCACCTTCCCACCCCAGCCTAGTACCACCAGTGCCAACACTATGCACCAGGCTTCCTGTGTGTCTCCAGAGCCCTGTTCCTCCTCCACGCACTAGCCCTGTGGTGCGTGTCTCCAGCCCGGTACCACCAGTTCCGGCACCAGGCACCAAGCCTCCTGTGCGTCTCCAGAGCCCTGTACGCACTGTTCCTTCTCTCCGCACTCGCCCTGGGGTGCATGCCCTCAGTCCGGTACCACCAGTTCCGGCACCACGCACCAGGCCTATATTGCGCTTCGAGAGTCCAGTGTGCCCTGTTTCTGCTCCCCGCACTAGCCTTGAGGTGCGTGTCTCCAGTCCGGTACCACCAGTTCCGGCACCACGCACCAGGCCTACTGTGCGCCTCAGCAGGTCAGAGTCGGTCGTCTGTCCAACGCCACCTGTACTGCTCGTCTGCTCAATGCCGCCTGCAATGCTTGCCTGCCCAGCGCCGTCTGAGCCATCCGTCTGCCCAGCGCCGCCTGAGCCATCCATCTGCCCAGCGCCGCCTGAGCCATCCGTCGGCCCAGCGCCGCCTGAGCCATCCGTCGGCCCAGCGCCGCCTGAGCCATCCGTCTGCCCAGCGCCGCCTGAGCCATCCGTCTGCCCAGCGCCGTCTGAGCCATCCGTCTGCCCAGCGCCGTCTGAGCCATCCGTCTGCCCAGCGCCGTCTGAGCCATCCGTCTGCCCAGCGCCGTCTGAGGCATCCGTCTGCCCAGCGCCATCTGAGCCATCTGTCTGCCACGAGCCTTCAGAGCCGCCCGTCTGTCCCGAGCCATTAGAGCCGTCCGCCAGTCAGGAGCCGCCAGAGCCGTCCATCAGTCAGGAGCCGCCAGAGCCGTCCATCAGTCAGGAGCCGCCAGAGACGCCAGCCAGTCAGGAGCCGCCAGAGACGCCAGCCAGTCAGGAGCCGCCAGAGAAGCCAGCCAGTCAGGAGCCGCCAGCCAGTCAGGAGCCGCCAGAGCCGCCAGCCAGTCAGGAGCCGCCAGAGCCGCCAGCCAGTCAGGAGCCACCAGAGCCGCCAGCCAGTCAGGTGCTGCCAGAGCTGCCTTCCAGTCATGAGCTGCACTCCAGTCATGAGCTGCACTCCAGTCATGAGCTGCACTCCAGTCATGAGCTGCCTTCCAGTCATGAGCTGCCCTCCAGTCATGAGCTGCCTTCCAGTCATGAGCTGCCCTACAGTCATGAGCTGCCCTCCAGTCATGAGCTGCCCTCCAGTCATGAGCTGCCCGCCAGTCATGAGCTGCACGCCAGTCATGAGCTGCCCGCCAGTCATGAGCTGCCCGCCAGTCATAAGCTGCCCTCCAGTCATGAGCTGCCCTCCAGTCCGGAGCTGCCCTCCAGTCCGGAGCTGCCCTCCAGTCCGGAGCTGCCCTCCAGTCCGGAGCTGCCCTCCAGTCCGGAGCTGCCACTCTGTCCTGAGCTGCCCCTCTGTCCTGAGCTACCTCTCTGTCCTGAGCTACCTCTCTGTCCTGAGCTACCTCCTAAATCATGTGGGGCCTTGGGGAGGATTCTCAGGCCTAGGTCGTGGGCGAGGGTCGCCACTCAATGGACGCTATGGAGGGGGACAAAGACAGTGGTGGAGTGGTGTCCTCGTCCACCGCCGGAGCCGCCACCGCGGACAGATGCCCACCCAGACCCTCCCCTTGAGTTTTATGGGTGCGTTCGGAGTCCGCACCTCAGGGGGGGGGGGGGGGTACTGTAACGTCCTGACCAGAGTTCGTATGTGTTTTGCTTGTTTAGTGTTGGTCAGGACGTGAGCTGGGTGGGAATTCTATGTTGTGTGTCTAGTTCGTCTGTTTCTGTGTTCAGCCTAATATGGTTCTCAATCAGAGACAGCTGTCAATCGTTGTCCCTGATTGAGAATCATATATAGGTGGCTTGTTTTGTGTTGGGGATTGTGGGTGGTTGTTTCCTGTGTCAGTGTTTGTGCCACACAGGACTGTGATGGTTAGTTTGTTTGTTATTTTGTATAGTGTCTATGTCTAACGTTAGTAGTTGTGTATTGCACTTTCGTTTGTAGCTTCACAGTCGTTTGTAAGTATCTTGTCTTTGTGCTTATTAAATTCATGGAAAATTACCACGCTGCACATTGGTCCTCCGATCCTTCTCTCCTCTCCTTGTCCGAGGAGGAGGAAGAGCTAGACGGCCGTTACAGACGCAGGAAAACACGAATGCTTATTGTGGAATCATTTAAAGGTATCAAAGTTAAATAAAGCCATCTTAAATGGGTTCTTCAGCATGTAAGTGTTGGTGGTAGAGTCCTGTATTTAAACATGATAACTAATCCAAGACAGAAAGCCTATGAAAATTGCAGGTTTAGCTGTCTTCATGGGATAATTTCAGCACCAGAATGCAGCTGTCAGTGTGAAAGCCATTGCCATAACAGACGTGAGTGTCATTTTAGACATTGCAGAATTAACTATGATGCCAATCACATGTGACATTTTATTTACTTCAATTAATTTGCTTCTGACTCAAACTCTGTATGGTAAACTTAACTTCTCAATATCCTGTACCTCAAAGTATATGTGATGGGACTGGGTTTGCACATTTTGGGGAATATTTAGGGGTGGAAACTTTCCGTAGAAATTAACGAGAATATATGGGTAATTCCTGGGAATATATGGGAATTAACGGAAATATATGCAAATTAATGTTAATACCATTTAAATGTAGATGTTTTTTGCATTGGATATATTTATTACCATATCTTATGAAGACATAAACCTTTTCATAAGTAGACATAATTGCAAATGATTAAATCCTTCTGATAGAAATAAAAAAATACAACTTAGTTAAGAATTGAACTTTAATTAAATGAGTTGACTCTTCACATGGGATTATTTCAAGAAACAACAAAAGGGAATATTGAATGATCCCCAATGATCCATCGCGTCCCCCAAAAACGCTTTCAAAATACATCTGTAAAAATTCTAGAAAACAAAAGTTTAGTTGTCTTCCACTCAGGCTTCCATGTCTTCTCCCTGGATGTCCTCAATGTCCGACGCTTGAACATCAGACTCGGAGGCCTCATCTTCACTGTCACTTTCCAACCCTGTTGAGGATGGCTCATTGTCAGGCTCAAAAAGCCTCAAATTTACCCGGGTGGCCACCAATTTTTCAACCCCTGTATTGGTCAGCCTGCTCCGTGCTTTGGTGTGTGTTCCCAAACAAGGACCAGTTGCGCTTTGAGGCGACTGATGTTGGTGGGATTGGGAAGATGATAGATGCAACAGGGGAAAGAGCCTCAGATCCACAAAGTCCCTTCCACCAGGTGGCTGATGAGATATGTTGGCACAACTGCCATATTGCAAAGCCCTTGCTTGGATGTGTGCTTTGCCAGACTGCCAAGAACCATGCCCTCATCCAGGCCAAGGTCGAGAGACACGGTAGTGATGATACCATAGGCCTTTTTGATCTCTGCACCAGACAGGATGCTCTTGCCAGCATACTTGGGGTCCAACATGTACGCTGCGAAGTATATGTGCTTCAGGCAGAAGTCTTCACGCTTTTTTATGTATTTCAGGACTGCAGTTTCCCCTTACAGTGGTTCCTCCTTTAAAAGTTGTGCCATACTGCGGCACACCTTGCGTGCTGCTGCAGCATTCTGTGGAACGTCATTTAATTCTCAGCCATTTTTTCTGTTACTGCAAGTTATTGCTAGTTTGACCACCAGAGGGCATCTTTGAGAAGCATTTGATAGTATTCCGTATTGGCATTGCCATAAAATGTAACACTTTTTTAGTAATTACATAGTATATGGGATTGATTTTAAGAAATTTGGCTTAATTCATTTGATTACTATTATAGCGTTTCAATTGGGGATGTCACTCGCTCTGAGACCTGGAAGTCGTTGTTCCCCTTGCTCTGCAAGGCAGTGGCTTTGTGGAGCGATGGGTTTACGATGCTTCGAGGGTGGCTTTTGTCTATGTGTGCAGAGGGTCACTGGATTGAGCCTAGGTAGGGGCGAGGAGAGGAACGGAAGCAAAACTGTTACACAGGTTAAAAAAAGGTGAAATTAAAAATAAAAAGAAATAATTTAAATCGCTAAAAAACAGGACTTATTTTAGGGCATTTTTCACCCTGCCAGCTCCTATTAGTTATATTTTGCACCGTGGCACCAACTCGCTTTCCGAACGTTCTATTTCCAGCTTATTGTTCAACGTCACAATTTCGAATTCACTATTGTTGGCAATGAGACCTGCTCACGTTGTTTTATAGTTAAACTGTAAACAGCAAAATGTAAACAACAAAAATAATATTGGTACTCTGCGGTCTTCCCATTGTTTCCTATGGGGGAAATATAGGCATGTCTGTCTATTTCGGCAAATATCTCTCAAAGTGTATATTTCGATTTTTTTCAAGTCGGGTGTAACCGGTGTGATATGGCTAGCTAGTTTGTGGTACGCGCCAATAGCGTTTCAATCGGTGACGTCACTCGCTCTGAGACCTGGAAGTAGTTGTTCCCCTTGCTCTGCAAGGGCTGCGGCTCTTGTGGAGCGATGGGTAACGATGCTTCGAGGGTGGCTGTTGTCTATGTGTGCAGAGGGTCCCCGGTTCAATCCCAGGTAGGGGTGAGGAGAGGGACAGAAGAAAAACTGTTACGCAGGCAACATTTTAATCAGGAGAATCTCCTTGTTGTAAGTCTGGGCAGCGAGCTCGTTTGTCATCGATCTCCAGACCAGAAATATACTTTTTTATTTTTTCCCTACTTTTTCATTATGCAGACATAAGCTCAGTTGACACTATCAAGGTGCGGATGTTTACCTTCTACACAAGTAGTTTTTTTCCAGTTTCGTACGACGAACAGATTGTAAAATAAAAAGGGATACATTTTGAATGGAATTCTAAGCATCACTCATCACTTTGCATGGCTCTGCAAACATTCAATTCCATTAATTTGCTATGGGCTCGTGCTAGTGTTCCAGTTTAACCAATGTTCTTAAGCCATTTTGACTTGTTCTATTGTCCAGACTATATATATACTACACCATTTAGCTAAGCTAAGAATGACGAGAATAATCAAGTCAATAAACATTGTGTAGTTAGATAGCCTATCGTTAATATACTGGCAAGTTTGATGTATAACTACTAACATACCGGTACATCCTGCTGTAATGATATGATATGTGGTTCGTAAGGACAGCTAACGTGTAAGTTAACTTATTTGAAAAGTCATTACTTTATTACATTGAGTAGCAAGCTACCCCTTGGTCGTTAGGGCAAATCTGGTCTGTGATAGTGCCTCCCGGGTCTGGTCTGTGACACTGGTCTGTGACACTCCCTCCTGGGTGGAGCAGTGGTCTAGGGCACTGCATTGCAGTGCTAGCTGCGCCACCAGAGTCTCTGGGTTCGCGCCCAGGCTGGGCTGGGTTCGCGCCCAGGCTCTATCACAGCCGGCCGCAACCGGGAGGTCCGTGGGGCGACGCACAATTGGCATAGCGTCTTCCGGGTTAGGGAGGGTTTGGCCGGTAGGGATATCCTTGTCTCAGTATGTAAAATGTAATAAAATGTATGCACTCTACTGTAAGTCGCTCTGGATAAGAGCGTCTGCTAAACGACTAAAATGTAAAAAATGATAGGAGGGGGGATTTTCACACCTAGCTCGGCTATTAGACTATTCTTTAGTAAAGGTTGAATAGTCTATTGTTCAGCTATTAGCCCCCCTCCCCAACTTGCAACAAATTGTTGTTCCCATCTCATTCCTTTCCCTCTTCCACACGTCATCATTCTGCTCCTGAGTGGCTCGCTTGTGGACATGCTGACAGGATATGGCAGCATCTTCGGTTGTGCGTCAAGAATTCTGCATACAGTAGCACGTTTGTATGAAGGTGTGGTTATTCACAGGCAAATTGTTATATGCTATGGAGGTACATTTGTGTCTTTTTGTCGAGAGCAAAAGCTTTTTTATTTTAAATCCAAAATAATTGTTCTGAAAGCAACTTTTTGCCGACACATAGGAAGTGAACGCGGACACCTACGAAGATGGCATCTCAGGTAAGCAGCACTGGGCTGTGTTGACGTGTCCTTAAAATGACATCTGCTGCTTTAGATTGAATGGTCATGTCTCAGTTATTGTTTTCATATGTATAAAAAAGAAGCTGTTTTCTTTACTTTCAGAGAGCGAGCTGGCCAAGGGGTCGAAAATGTAAATATTGCCAGATGTTCACTCTCCGAGGAACAGGCCGTGGAAGCTTTATTGCTGGCAAAAGTGTCAATAACCAGAGGTAATTAAACTGTTCTGTGTTCTTTTTCTCCATCGCTGCCTGTCCTGTTGCACATGGAACCTGTCTCACATGCATTCATTAAAAAAAACTTAAGATGTCAGCTGCTAATTATCAGATTTACACCACATAAACACAGCCATTTTCACTGGACTATCTGTTGCTGCCAAGTCATGATTTCCCTGGGGGTTAGCCTTGCAATAACCAAGTGGTGAGACACATAGCCCTCTATATTTAAATGTTTCAGGTACACTCTGATAGGTGTCTGCATCACATACAGTATCTTTATTGGCATTATCTTCTATTGTTTGTCCTCATGTGTCTGTTTTTCAGCATAAAGTACTCTGTAGCCACTTAGGGGTGAAGTGGAGAAGAGAGACTGTGAGACCACACACAAAACAATAACAGCCTCTCTTCTTCACTTCATCCCTCTCCACCTTCTCAAATCAAATCAAATCAAATTTTATTTCTCACATACACATGGTTAGCAGATGTTAATGCGAGTGTAGCAAAATGCTTGCGCTTCTAGTTCCGACAATGCAGTAATAACCAACAAGTAATCTAACCTAACAATTCCACAACTACTACCTTATGCACACAAGTGTAAAGGGATAAAGAATATGTAGATAAAGATATATGAAAGAGTGATGGTACAGAACGGCATAGGCAAGATGCAGTAGATGGTATAGTGTACAGTCTATACATATGAGATGAGTAATGTAGGGTATGTAAACATAAAGTGGCATAGTTTAAAGTGGCTAGTGATACATTTATTACATAAAGATGGCAAGATGCAGTGGATGATATAGAGTACAGTATATACATATACATATGAGATGAGTAATGTAGGGTATGTAAACATTATATTAAGTGGCATTGTTTAAAGTGGCTAGTGATACATTTTTACATAATTTCCATCAATTCCCATTATTAAAGTGGCTGGAGTTGAGTCAGTATGTTGGCAGCGGCCACTAAATGTTAGTGGTGGCTGTTGGGGATGGGGGCGCTGTTTAGACTATTTATGCTAATTTGGCTAATTTTTTAAACGGCTTCCCACAAAATCCTTGATCGTACAATATGCATATTATTATTATTAGTGGATAGAAAACAGTCTATAGTTTCTATAGGAGTTGAAATTTTGTCTCTAAGTGGAACAGAGCCCATTCTACAGCAATTTCCCTGACATGGAGTCAGATTTGAGAAATGTTGGCCACTTTTCTGAAGTCAGTTAAAAGGGCACTGTTATTGCTATGACTATACGGACACTTCTTACGTCTTCCCCTGGATGCCTTTACGTGATGACGATTCCAATGGGGTCGATTGCGCGTTCACAGGCACTACAAATGAAAAAAACCTTTAGCTAGCAAGTCTTTTCTTGCTGCGTAACGCGCGTGGAAGACACCGACCCTCTCCTGTTCCAAGCGTTAGTTTAGCCTGTTATATTTCTCCGGTCATCTTTTCACTCGTTATAGGAGTTACAAACATCATAAAGTAGTTAATTTAAAGCGTTTTATAGCAATTTATATCCGTTTAGTGCGATTTTGGGACATTTATTTTTGCAACGATGTGAAAAGTTGGGCACGCTTTTCAGTTCATCCCGAACGCAGTTGACATTTCCACATGGCAAGAGGACAGCTTTCCACCAAAAGACGATTTCTCCCAAGAAAGGATCCTTTGCCCAAGATACTGATGGAAGAACAGCTCAAGGTAGGACATTTTTATTATGATAAATCGTGTTTCTGTCTAAACATTTTAGTGGCTTAGGACGCCATGTTTTTTGACGTAGCTTCGCTTGGCGCAAACTGTATTGAAAAGTAAGGATAAATTAAAAAATGTAATAACGCAATTGTATTAAGAATTAAATTGTCTATCAATCCCTGTCCACCCTATATTTTTTAGTCACGTTTATGAGTATTTATGTATAAGAGTAGATCACTGTCTAAGTGGCGCAAGGACTTTTTCTTTACCAGCTTGTCTACATTTCACATTGTCTAACCATGATTTTGGTGGCTAAATATAAACATTTTCGATCAAACTGTATATGCATGTTGTAATGTGATGTTACAGGAGTGTCATCGGAAGAATTCTGAGAAGGTTAGTGAAAAAATTAATATCTTTTGGCGATGTTGACTTTTATCGCTCACTTTGGCTAGAATCAATGCTGGGCTGCTAATTGCTATGTGCTAAGCTAATATAACGATTTATTGTGTTTTCGCTGTAAGACACTTAGAAAATCTGAAATATTGTCTGTATTCACAGGATCTGTGTCTTTCGATTCGTGTATGCTGTGTATTTTTACGAAATGTTTGATGATTAGTAGTTAGGTAAACACGTTGCTCATTGTAATTATTCTAGTCCATTTGTGATGGTGGGTGCAATTGTAAACTATGCCATCTACCTGAAATATGCACTTTTTTCTAACAAAACCTATCCCATAACATAAATATGTTATCAGACTGTCATCTAATGAGTTTTTTTGTTGGTTAGGGGCTATAAATATCTTAGTTTAGCCGAATTGGTGATGGCTACTGGTGTTGGTGGACAAATAAAAGATGGTGGATTATGCTAATGTGTTTTTAGGTAATAGATGTACATCTTTACATATTGTGTCTTCCCTGTAAAACATTTTAAAAATCGGAAATGTTGACTGGATTCACAAGATCTGTGTCTTTCATTAGCTGTATTGGACTTTAATGTGTGAAAGTTAAATATTTTAAAAAAATATTTTTTTTGAATTTCGCGGCACTGGTTTTTCAGTGGGGGGGGGGGGGGGTGTGCCGCTAGCGCCACGCTGATCCTAGACAGGTTAACAGTCTGATGGCCTTGAGATAGAATCTGTTTTTCAGTCTCTCGGTCCCTGCTTTGATGCACCTGTACTGTCCTCGCCTTCTGGTTGATAGCGGGGTGACCAGGCAGTGGCTCGGGTGGTTGTTGTCCTTGATGATCTTTATGGCCTTCCTGTGACATCGGGATGTGTAGGTGTCCTGGAGGGCAAATAGTTTGCCCCCGGTGATGCGTTGTGCAGACCTCACTACCCTCTGGAGAGCCTTACGGTTGTGGGCGGAGCAGTTGCCGTACCAGGCGGTGATACAGCCTGACAGGATGCTCTCGATTGTGCATCTGTAGAAGTTTGTGAGTGCTTTTGGTGACAAGCCGAATTTCTTCAGCCTCCTGAGGTTGAAGAGGCGCTGCTGCGCCTTCTTCACAACGCTGTCTGTATGGGTGGACCAATTCAGTTTGTCCGGGATGTTTACACCGAGGAACTTAAAACTTTCCATCTTCTCCACTACTGCCCCGTCGATGTGGATAGGGGGGTGCTCCCTCTGCTGTTTCCTGAAGTCCACAATCATCTCCTTTGTTTTGTTGACGTTGAGTGTGAGGTTATTTTCCTGACACCACACTCCGAGGGCCCTCACCTCCTCCCTGTAGGCCGTCTCGTCGTTGTTGGTAATTAAGCCTACCACTGTAGTGTCGTCCGCAAACTTGATGATTGAGTTGGAGGCGTGCATGGCCACGCAGTCGTGGGTGAACAGGGAGTACAGGAGAGGGCTCAGAACGCACCCTTGTGGGGCCCCAGTGTTGAGGATCAGCAGGGTGGAGATGTTGTTACCTACCCTCACCACCTGGGGGCGGCCCGTCAGGAAGTCCAGGACCCAGTTGCACAGGGCGGGGTCGAGACCCAGGGTCTCGAGCTTGATGACGAGTTTGGAGGGTACTATGGTGTTAAATGCTGAGCTGTAGTTGATGAACAGCATTCTCACATAGATATTCCTCTTGTCCAGATGGGTTAGGGCAGTGTGCAGTGTGGTTGCGATTGCGTCGTCTGTGGACCTATTGGGTCGGTAAGCAAATTGGAGTGGGTCTAGGGTGTCCGGAGGGTGGAGGTGATATGGTCCATGACTAGTCTCTCAAAGCACTTCATGATGACGGAAGTGAGTGCTACGGCGCGGTAGTCGTTTAGCTCAGTTACCTTAGCTTTCTTGGGAACAGGAACAATGGTGGCCCTCTTGAAGCATGTGGGAACAGCAGACTGGGATAAGGATTGATTGAATATGTCCATAAACACACCAGCCAGCTGGTCTGTGCATGCTCTGAGGACGCGGCTGGGAATGCCGTCTGGGCCTGCAGCCTTGCGAGTGTTAACACGTTTAAATGTTTTACTCACCTCGGCTGCAGTGAAGGAGAACCCGCAGGTTTGGTAGCGGGCCGTGTCAGTGGCACTGTATTGTCCTCAAAGCGAGCAAAAAAGTTATTTAGTCTGTCTGGGGGCAAGACATCCTGGTCCGCGACGGGGCTGGTTTTCTTTTTGTAATCCGTGATTGACTGTAGACCCTGCCACATACCTCTTGTGTCTGAGCTGTTGAATTGCGACTCTACTTTGTCTCTATACTGGGACTTAGCTTGTTTGATTGCCTTGCGGAGGGAATAGCTACACTGTTTGTATTCGATCATGTTTCCGGTCACCTTGCCCTGGTTAAAAGCAATGGTTCGCGCTTTCAGTTTCACGCGAATGCTGCCATCAATCCACGGTTTCTGCTTTGGGAATGTTTTAATCGTTGCTGTGGGTACGACATCGTCAATGCACTTTCTAATGAACTCGCTCACCGAATCAGCATATTCGTCAATGTTGTTGTTGGACGCAATGCGGAACATATCCCAATCCACGTGATCGAAGCAGTCTTGAAGCGTGGAATCAGATTGGTCGGACCAGCGTTGAACAGACCTGAGCGCGGGAGCTTGCTGTTTTAGTTTCTGTTTGTAGGCTGGAAGCAACAAAATGGAGTCGTGGTCAGCTTTTCCGAAAGGAGAGCGGGGTAGGGCCTTATATGCGTCGCGGAAGTTAGTATAACAATGATCCAAGGTTTTACCAGCCCTGGTAGCACAATCGATATGCTGATAGAATTTAGAGAGTTTTGTTTTCAGATTAGCCTTGTTAAAATCCCCAGCTACGATGAATGCAGCCTCAGGGTGTGTGGTTTCCAGTTTACAAAGAGTCAGATAAAGTTTGTTCAGGGCCATCGATGTGTCTGCTTGGGGGGGAATATATACGGCTGTGATTATAATTGAAGAGAATTCCCTTGGTAGATAATGCGGTCGACATTTGATTGTGAGGAATTCTAAATCTGGTGAACAGAATGACTTGAGTTCCTGTATGTTGTTATGATCACACCACGTCTCGTTGATCATAAGGCATACACCCTCGCCCCTCTTCTTACCAGAAAGATGTTTGTTTCTGTCGGCGCGATGCGTGAAGAAACGTGAAGAAACCAGCTGGCTGCACCGACTCCGTTAGCGTCAGAGGATTTTCTCCCTAAATCCTCTAGGTTTTATCAGCTGTTTTGGTGAAACCCTCCCACATCTGAACTGGCTGACACAGAGGGCACAGCATGATCGTAGGTGAGATGTCACTTGATCGGGTCAACAGGCAAGTATTATTAAAGAGATGATTTACATTGAAACACAGACAGAGATGCAGTAGCCCCATAGTTAATGATCCAAGGTCAGTTTTGCATTTCATCTCTTGATTTAATCTTCTTATCTCTTATCTCTTATCTTCTTATCTCTTCTTAACACGGACCGTGTTAGAATTTTTAAAAGCAAGGCTTAATCGTGCTCTCTCGTCTGCAGGTATGTTTTGATGTGAGAGAGAAAGCCAGTCCCGGCATCGCCACCTCACCCGCTCTTAAGATAACCTTCGGGCCAACTTTGGGCCCAAGGCTGGTTAGGAGACAGCGCAGTTGTGATGACCTGAGAGAATGTTGGGGTAGCACTGTAATTCATGAATCATATGCTGTCTGCCGCTGTTCTTACCTCTTTCCCTTTCTGTCATCTACACCTCTCTCCCCACCTCGTCTTTCTTCCTCGTTTTATAATGCACGCCATATTTACAATATTACAATTATCATAATTATAATGCATTTATGTATTTATAATACCTGGATAATGAACTTCTTTCAGTATAGCGTTTCATATTCTCCACTGGTTGAAATTAAGTATCTTATTGAAATACTATCCTGTGTCCTCAGATTAACGCAGATGAACAGAGTTAGATATGCATAGTTTTTTTCCTGTATATATGTCATAAAGTGCTGTACAGAAACCCAGCCTAAAACCCAAACAGCAAGCAATGCAGGTGTAGAAGCTGAGGACCTATATTTCCCTCACTAACTTTAAACATCAGCCATCCGAGCAGCTAACCGATCGCTGCAGCTGTACATAGCCCATCTGTAAATAGCCCATCCAATCTACCTACCTCATCCCCATATTGTTTGTATTTACTTTTCTGCTCTTTTGCACACCAGTATTTCTACTTGCACATCATAATCTGCACATCTATCACTCCAGTGTTAATTTTGCTAAATTGTAATTACTTGCTACTCTGGCCTATTTATTGCCTTACCTTGTCACGCCATTCGCACACACTGTATATAGACTTTTCTTTTCTATTATGTTATTGACTGTATGCTTGTTTATTCCATGTGTATCTCTGTGTTGTGGTTTGTGTCGCACTGCTATGCCATATCTTGGCCAGGTCGCAGTTGTAAATGAGAACTTGTTCTCAACTAGCCTACCTGGTTAAATAAAGGTGAAATAAATAAAAAATAAGAAAACAGAAAATAGCTCAGAACCCGAAAGTTAGCAAATTAAAAGCTACGGTACCCAAATTCGCCACTAGATAACAACATAGGACAATATAATACTTTGTACAGAAGTGCAGCTACTAGAACAGAAGGCAATAAGGTGTTTTTGGAAGGCGAGACGGGTTCTACATAGAGCAATGTATCATTTTTCTCAGCATACTCTATTGCAGGGGGATTTCCCGAATCGTTTGTTTTAATATCTGTGTTTTTGCATGTACATTGATTGGTTGATTAATTTTATGCTACACAAAGATAAATAGCTTGCATTTGACTGAGATGGTTGTTCCAATTTAGAGGTAGTCTCAGTATTCAATCTTCCATCCTTTCACAGCATTATAAGGCTGCGTTGAGACAATGATTTATCAATGACCCAAGCCCAGCTCAGATAATCCCTACCATTATGATGCAGAGTCGTCATAAGGCTTCAGCAAATGTACATTACACTAGGGGCATAGGTAGACACAATGTAAGTAACCTAATTTATGTCCCTCTAACTGCCCTGAATGCCTCTGCTGATCCTAGAGCTATTGTATGCAGTAATCATGTGCCTATGAACCAGATTTATACTGTTAGCACTGAGGCGGTGTGCCCTAGTAGGAAGTCCACTGTGCGCAGCTCACCGTGCACTAACATAAATAACATGTGAATACCTACTTCTGCTAAGCTTCCAAGTAAAGCAATGAAAACAAGTAAGCAACCCAGAAGAAAAGTTCTCAAAATAGCCCACGTTAAAATTTGTAGCTTAAGAAACAAGGTTCATGAAGTCAATCATTTGCTAGTAACAGATGACATTCATATTCTGACTATCTCTGAAACTCACTTAGATAATACCTTTGATGATACAGTGGTAGCAATACAAGGTTATAACTTTTACACAGAAGACAGAAATGGCAATGGTGGAGGTTTTGCTGTTTATATTCAGAACCACATTCCTGTAAAGTTTAGAGGATCTCATGTTAAACACTGTTCAAGTAATATGGCTACAGGTTCATCTGCCTCACCTAAAGCCCATTCTGGTGGGAAGCTGCTATAGAACACCAAGTGCTAACAGTCAGTCTCTGGATAATATGTGTGAAATGCTTGATATTGTATGTGATATCAACAGAGAGGTATATTTTCTGGGTGATTTAAATATTGACTGGCTTTCATCAAGCTGCCCACTTAAGAAAAAGCTTCAAACTCTAACCAGTGCCTGCAACCTGGTTCAGGTTATCAGTCAACCTACAAGGGTAGTTACAAACAGCACAGGAATGAAAGCATCTACTTGTAGTGATCACATCTTTACTAATGAATGAGAATTTTTCTTGAAAGCAGTATCCAGAACCATCCTCACAGTATAGTAGCCATATCTCGGAAAACCAAAGTTCCAAAGGTTGTATAAGAGGTCATACAATAAGGTTTGTAATGATTACTATGTTGTTGATGTAAGGAATATTTGTTGGTCCGTGGTGTGTAATGAGGAGCATTACGCTGCACTTGACACATTTACGAAATGTCTTTTTCCAGTTACTAATAAGAATGCACCCAATAAGAAAATTACCGTAAAAACTCTTAAATCCCTGTGGATTGATAAGGAATTTAAAAATGGTATGGTTGAGAGGGATGAGGCAAAATGAATGGCAAATAAATCTGGCTGCACAACCGATTGGCAAACGTATTGCAAATTGAGAAATCATGTGACTAAACTGAATAAAAAGAAGAAACTACACTATGAAACAAAGATAAATGACATAAAAAAAGTATAGTAAAAATCTTCGGAGCACCTTAAATTACATTTTGGGGAAAAAATGGCAAACTACTATTTTTTCATTGTCCAGATTAGCGTATTTAGGCAGAACATGCCAGCAACAAATGCTGACACTAGACATTCAAGTATATCTGACCTAATTAGACAAGTATTGTAATTTTGAATTCAGTAAAGCGAGTGTGGAAGAGGTGACAATGACAAGCAATGATAAGCCACCGGGGTCTGACAGCATGGATGGAAAATTACTGAGGGTAATAGCGAACGATATTGCCACGCCTTTTGCCATATTTTCAATTTAAGCCTACTAGAAACTGTGTGCCCCCAGGCCTGGAGGGAAGCAAAAGTAACTCCGCTACCTAAGAATAGTAAAGCCCCCTTTACTGGATCAAAAAGGCAACCAATAAGCCTGTTACCAACCCTTAGTAAAGTTTTTGAAAAAATTGTGTTTGATCACATACAGTACAATGCTCTTTTACAGTAAACAAATTGACAACATACTTTCAGCACGCTTTTATGGAAGGACATTCAACAAGCACAGCACTTACACAAGTGACTGATGATTGGCTGCAACCTGGTTCAGGTTATAGGTAATGAATGTGTAGGGGACTTCTGGATTTCTACAAACTTTCTGGCGCAGAAGAAAGATTGTGAGTTCAAATCTCAGGTTGGGTCATATTGAAAAGTCAGTACTAAGTGATCATGAAACACGTGACCATATTGTCATTGATTAAAGTTTTGTACAACTGGACCTCAGGAGCGCGTATAATCTGGTGCGTATTCGGGATGGAGACGAGTGGAAAACTGCGTTTAGTACCACATCGGGCCACTATGAGTACCTCTTCATGCCGTATGGGTTAAAGAATGCTCCAGCCATCTTTCAATCCTTTGTAGATGAGATTCTCAGGGACCTGCACGGGCAGGGTGTGGTAGTGTACATTGATGACATCTTGATCTATTCCGCCACACGCGCCGCGCATGTCTCCCTGGTGCGCAAGGTACTTGGGCGACTGCTGGAGCACGACCTATACGTCAAGGCTGAGAAATGTGTGTTCTCCAAACGAGCCGTTTCCTTCCTGGGTTATCGCATTTCCACCTCGGGGGTGGTGATGGAGTGTGATCGCGTTAACGCCGTGCGTAATTGGTCGACTCAGACCACGGTAAAGGAGGTGCAGCGGTTTTTAGGGTTTGCCAATTACTACCGGAGGTTTATCCGGGGTTTTGGCCAAGTAACAGCTCCTATTACCTCACTGCTGAAGGGGGGGGCGGTGTGTCTACGGTGGTCGGCCGAGGCGGACAGAGCTTTCAAGCGGTTGAGGGCGTTGTTTACTGAAGCGCCCGTGTTGGCGCATCCGGACCCCTTGTTAGCGTTCATAGTGGAGGTGGATGCATCCGAGGCTGGGGTTGGAGCCGTGCTATCACATCGCTCGGGCACGCCACCGAAGCTCCCCCCCTGCGCTTTCTTTTCGAAGAAGCTGGGTCCGGCGGAGCGGAACTGTGATGTTGGGGACCGGGAGTTGTTAGCTACGGTAAAAGCCCTGAAGGTGTGGAGACACTGGCTTTAGGGGGCTAAGCACCCTTTCCTCATCTGGACTGACCACCACAATCTGGAGTATATTCGGGAGGCGAGGAGACTGAATCCTCGTCCGGCTAGGTGGGCCATGTTCTTTACCAGATTCAGATTCACGATCTCTTATAGACCAGGTTTCTGCTAAATGACTTAAATGTAAATGTAAATGTTTCCTTAACACTCGGGCCGATGCGCTGTCCCGTCTCTATGACACTGAGGACCGGCCCATCGATCCTACACCCATCCTTCCAGCTTCTAGGCTGGTGGCTCCGGTGGTATGGGAGGTGTAAGCGGACATCGAGCAGGCGTTGCGGTTGGAACCTGCGCCTTCACAGTGTCCTGCCGGTCTCAGGTACGTGCCGCTTGGTGTCCATGATCAATTGATTCGGTGGGCTCACACACTACCCTCTTCAGGTCATCCGGGGATTGCGAGGACAGTGCAGGGTCTTAGGGGGAAATACTGGTGGCCCACCTTAGCCAAGGACGTGAGGCTCTATGTCTCCTCCTGTTCGGTGTGCGCCCAGAGCAAGGTTCCTAGGCACTTGCCTAGAGGGAAGCTACAGCCCCTCCCGGTTCCACAACGGCCCTGGTCTCATCTATCGGTGGACTTTCTTACCGATCTTCCCCCGTCTCAGGGGAACACTACCATGCTGGTCGTTGTGGATCGGTTCTCTAAGTCCTGCCGTCTCCTCCCATTGCCTGGTCTCCCTACGGCCCTACAGACTGCGGAGGCTCTATTTACCCACGTCTTCCGGCACTACGGGGTGCGTAGATCGTATCTGATTGAGGTCCCCAGTTCACGTCCCGAGTGTGGAGGGCGTTTATGGAACGTCTGGGGGTCTCGGTCAGCCTGACCTCTGGTTATCACCCTGAGAGTAATGGGCAGGTGGAGAGAGTGAACCAGGAGGTGGGTAGGTTTCTGCAGTCGTATTGCCAGGGCCGGCCAGGAGAATGGGCGAGGTACGTGTTGGCCCAGAACTCACTCCGTCACTCCTCCATGAACATGTCGCCATTCCAATGCATGCTGGGCCACCAGCCGGTCCTGGCTCTGTGGCATCAGAGTGAGACCGAAGCTCCTGCGATGGAGGAGTGGGTGCAGCGCTCTAGGGAAACCTGGAGGGCAGTCCAGGACGATCTCAAGCAGGCCGGTGGAAGGCAGAAGAAGAGCGCTGACCGCCACCGCAGTGAGGCCCCTGTGTTCGCACCAGGGGACAGGGTCTGGCTCTTGACCCGAAACCTGCCCCTCCGCTTGCCCTGCCGGAAGTTGGGGCCGCAGTGTGTGGGGCCATTTAAAGTCCTGAGGAGGATAAACGAGGTGTGTTATAGATTACAACTCCCCTCTTACTATCGCATTAACCCCTCGTTTCATGTGTCTCTCCTCAGGCCGGTGTTAGCTGGTCCCCTAAAAGACGGTGAGGTGCTGGAGGTCCCTCCATCCCCTCTGGACATCGAGGGGTCCCCGGCGTACACGGTACAAGCTATTCTGGACTCGAGACGCCGGGCGAGGGGCCTGCAGTACCTCGTGAACTGGGAGGGGTACGGTCCAGAAGAGAGGTGCTAAATACCGGTGGGGGATATTTTGGATCCATCGCTACTAAGGGAGTTCCATCGCCGCCATCCGGATCGCCCTGCGCCTCGCCCCCCGGGTCGCCCTCGAGGCCGGGGTTGGCGCGCTGTGGGAGCCGCACGTCGGGGGGGAATCCCGCCGAAGATGGTGCCTCTTCCTGTTCGGGCGGCACTCGGCGGTCGTCGTCGCCGGCCTACTAGCTGCCACCAATCCCCTTTTCTGTTTCAGTTAGTTTTGTCTGATTAGTTTCACCTGTTTCTTGTTTGGGTTTTGTTTTGGGCTATTTAAACCCGGTAGGCCCGCTGGCTTTTGTGCGGGCTTGTTTTTCTGTTCATGGTGTGTGGATTATTGTGGATTCCGTTTTCCTGGACAGTTTCGTCCTATTTGTTGGATTGGGTATTTATGCACCCCTGTGTTTGGCGTGACCGTTACTCTGTTCTTGGAATAAAGATCCACGTTTTGAACTACCCTGCTCTCTGCGCCTGACTCCTCCACCCACTACTCCTAGAAGCCATTACAGTACACTAATTTAGCTGAACATCGTACCACTTATTATTTTAGATATAATGGTTTTGCACCTCTGGGACCAACATGTGACAAAAACCTTCAGGGGACCATGACACAACGTCCCAAGAACGTTCAGGGGACCTTCAGAGGCTCTTGACACAACGTCCCAAGATCATCCTAAAAATGTCCCTTGGGACAAACCGGGAAATATAAAAAGGTCCTCCAGAGAAAGTTCCTTTGGAACCGTCATGCGATGTCCCAAGCACTAGTAAAATGAAAGTCCTGAGAACGTCCTAAACAGGTCCTGACATGGTCCTCAGTGACATCCTGGGAACGTACAGGGAACTAGACAAAGGTCACCCAGAAAACCTTCCCTTGTGACCATCACATGATGTTCTTAGAACGTCAGTGCAATAACGTTGCACCGAAACCTTTAAGTGACCTAATGGGAACGTTGCTGAATGTCCTCAGGACATCCTGTTTGCTGGGTTAATGCTATTCACAAAATAGTGTATTCACAAAATTCTACATCCTTTTCCCCCAGTGTTTTATGGGAACATACAACATGACTTCATACACAACATGGTCACTGTTCCCATGGTAATACTACTTGATTAGTGACATCATGTTATACCTCATGTTTCACAATGGTTTGTATTTTAAGAAAGACTTGAGGTTGGGGGTGATTAGACAATGGAAAACAATTGCTTCACTGTGATTTACTTTTACCTTAATAAGAGTGACAAGTCCACCCAACCAAATACCATACCAACTGACAAGTGAGAAATATAAAACAAGTCTATACAAATGGACTTGAATTTGTAATTAATACATGTACAAAACTTCACTTTAAAACGTTTTGTATTGAATTTTTTTAAGCCTATGACATTGCCGGAAAAGCTTGTTCTTTTGGGGAAGTTGTCCGCGTATTTTTAGATCCAAAAATGGTAACCAGTCAGCCTGAAATATTCTCAGACAGAATGCTGTATTGCCCATTGGATTATCCTTCACTTTAAGATGAGGATTGGTTAATCCTTTAGGAATAATCCAATGACATTTCAAGGCCAGAACTAAATCAGCGGCACTGATCGTAGTATTTAGGAATACTAGAAAGCAGCAGGTCATGCAAAATAAATGTCTCTTTAATTATATACATTTGGGGTTTAAAAACCTTTTATAGCTCAACAGTCTTTCTGTTGTGGCAATGGGTGTGTGTGTGTCTGTGGAATGTGTTGGCGCTAAAATGTCTAATTACGTGTGGCGCTACATTTTAAAGTTTCTCAGGGTACAGTAACTCAGATAGTGTTTGCTTTGTAATCAATGATGTCAAACTCCAGATGCGGTTCAGTCTCTGAGATCGAGGTAAAAATCTAGCTGTGATGTATGGGTCAAGAAGACGTCTACTCTGACGGAAGTAGTTTCACATGGGACAAGATATCAGATGTTTTGCAACCTTCCTCACTTCTGCTTGGTGTCTACTGTTCACAAATGTGAAGACCTTAGGCCAAACATTGTTACTTGTCTCAAAATGGAAGTATTTCTCATTAGAAAGAAACAAATATTTTACTGATGATGTTTGTCTCCCCCTACTCTTCTACATTTGCACACACTGTACATAGATGTTTCTAGTGTGTTATTGACTGTACACTTGTTTATGTGTAACTCTGTGTTGTTGCTGTCGCACTGCTTTGCTTTATCTTGACCAAGTCGCAGTTGTAAATGAAAACTTGTTCTCAACTGGCCTACCTGGTTAAATAATGGTGAAATAAAATAAATCTTTTTTTTTTAGATAACTTATATTTGAGAAGTATATTCTGTAACTCTACCAGAGATCGAAAAGAATTGAGCATTGCAGACTTTCCATGAGTCAGCAGCTATATTTGGACCTCTTCCCAGAAACTCCAATGGGCCAGAGATGAAAAATGATACACAGTGACGTGTATTCATGGATGTCAAAAAATTTACCAAGAATAAAATAATAAAACATAAATATAATATTTTTCATCTCTCCGTTTCAGAAATGTCATTCAATTTGCAAGAGGCTGAATGTTCAACAAAAAATGTAAGTGTGTACTGTATGACAAAGTCATAGACTGTTTAGGCTACATGAAAGAGGAGGATGGCATTGGTGTTTCTCTACAAGTAGGGTGAGTCAACATGTTCTACTTGCACGCACGCACACACAGAAATCAGCAACATGGACAGCCACATCCTATTTAGCTTACGTTGATTGGACTAAATCGTTTTTAGTTGTCTTTTAGTTGTCACTGTATTAGACTAAGCATACTGTAGCTGAATAGATGGTGTTGAAATGTTGAAGTTGAAATGCTGCTGGATGGTAGTGGCGGCAGCGCCTGTTTTCTTTGCAACTTGCGGTAACTCTACATGGTTCGAAATCAATAGTTGTTTATTAGTCCAAAAATGTCATAAACATTAACTTGATTGACCATGCTGGAGGTCATGTAACTGTTTGTTATATACAATATGTTTTATGGACTTCACTGGACAGATGTTGCTGTCTGGTTTTCTGATGAAACAAAGGTATGGTTGAATATATTCTGCCAATGTCTTCATATTGTCTCACCCTTAGGCCTATATACAGCATCACGTTGTCAAGGCATATTTTTTTTATTTATTTTATTTTACCGTTATTTTACCAGGTAAGTTGACTGAGAACACGTTCTCATTTGCAGCAACGACCTGGGGAATAGTTACAGGGGAGAGGAGGGGGATGAATGAGCCAATTGTAAACTGGGGATTATTAGGTGACCATGATGGTTTGAGGGCCAGATTGGGAATTTAGCCAGGACACCGGGGTTAACACCCCTACTCTTACGATAAGTGCCATGGGATCTTTAATGACCTCAGAGAGTCAGGACACCCGTTTAACGTCCCATCCGAAAGACGGCACCCTACACAGGGCAGTGTCCCCAATCACTGCCCTGGGGCATTGGGATAGTTTTTAGACCAGAGGAAAGAGTGCCTCCTACTGGCCCTCCAACACCACTTCCAGCAGCATCTGGTCTCCCATCCAGGGACTGACCAGGACCAACCCTGCTTAGCTTCAGAAGCAAGCCAGCAGTGGTATGCAGGGTGGTATGAACTAACAGGTTACATACTGTGTAGAGCAAACAATGCAATTATCAGAACACAGGTTGTAATATGGCATTTTTTCCCAGGCTTGACTTCCCCAGTGATTTTAACTGGGGAATACATCTGGATTTGCCCTGTTGTGTCACCTCCTGATCTGTTGCAACTTTCTTTGTGCTTGTCTCCGCCCCCCTCCAGGTATCGCCCATCTTCCCCATTATCCACAGTGTATTTATACCTGTGTTCTCTGTCTGTTGCCAGTTTGTTCTGTTTCTCAAGCCTACCAGCGGTTTTCTTCTTGCTCCTGTCTGTTTCTAGTTTTCCCGGTTATGATCATTCTGCCTACCCTGAGCCTGCCTGCCGTTCTGTACCATGTCACAACACCCTGGATTATTGACCTCTGCCTGCTATGAGATTGCCTGCCGTTCTGTACCTTTTGGACTCTGATCTGGATTACTGACCTCTGCCTGCTATGAGACTGCCTGCCGTTCTGTACCTTTTGGACTCTGATCTGGATTACTGACCTCTGCCTGCCCTTGACCTGTCATTTTGCCTGCCCCCTGTTCTAGTAATAAACTTTTGTCACTTCGACACTGTCTGCATCTGGGTATTCCGTAAAACGTGATATGTTGAATGGTCCTGAGGATTTGAAAATGACTCAATGTAGACCAGGAGTCCTCCAATTCTAAGTTACTTCTGAATGAAAAGTAAATGATGGGTTAAGGTACAAGCATGACAACAGAAACAGAACACAAAACAGCCTTTTTCTTGATCTAAAATGGAGTCGTTACTCTGTACAGACCTTCAAGATAATATCATTTGACTTCAGGTCACGGAAGGAACTAAAGTTTCTATGCGTTTACGATAGCTATTAGGCAGGGCTCACTTCAAATAGACACTGGTCTCAATGGGGACTCCTTGAAAAAAAAATTATTTTTGTCAAATGTATCCTGGCATGGTCGATTTGTGGGAGTACACCTCAAATTCAACTCACCTTGCCAGGGATTTTTTTTTCACTCCATATGGAAGGACATGTATACTCTCTGTATCGTCAATAGTTAGCACCATCATACTGTGTACGTCTTGTGAGATTAGCCAATATTCAAATAATGACATCCCTTAGTGCTTCATTTCCATTTTCCATTTAAGTAATTCAGCAGACGCTCTTATCCAGAGCGACTTACAGTCAGTGCATTCATCTTAAGCTAGCTAGATGGGACAACCACATACCACAGTCATAGTAAGTGTTTCAAACTGACTTACAGTATATCACCTCAACATGGACAGAGCAAGTCTGTTCTTCGATACTGAGACCAACCCGCCAGACGTGGGCTACATGGTAAAGCTCATGTCTTGACGTGGGAGGACTGGGTAGGCCCCTGTGGTCGTTATTTCTCCCATCCTCTGCGTCTCTAGTGGGTCACACTACACATTTCCTAGAGTGGCACTCAAAAACCAACAGTAAAGAAAGCTATGGAAATTACAGCGTTGCCATAGAAGGAAAAAATAGATACGTTTTGATCATCCTTAAGGTTATTTATTCCCAGACTTACTCTGCTCAGCTATAGCATTAGTTTTGTCAGGGAAAGTAGAAATTAAAGAAAGTTCAATCCTTTAGGTTTTCCTGTACCTTACCATTATTGCTACCAGGGGTTGCAAATTAAGATTTGCCTTGTCTTTCGGTGACCACTAAGAGACTGAAAAATTCATCCTAAGGGACATGATGCAGTAATTGGTGGCTATGTGTCTGAAAATGGTTAGGATGCACAGCGTCGTATATTCATTGCTGCCAAAGCAGCAGCTACTCTTCCTGCGGTCCAGCAAAATGAAGGCAGTTTATACAATTTTAAAACATGACAATACATTCAGAGATTTCACAACACACTGTGTGCCCTCAGGCCCCTACTTCACCACTACTACACTTCAACATTACTAAATCCATGCGTATGTATAGTGCGTATGTTATTGTGTTTGTGTGTGTGTGTATGTATGTGTCTGTGCCAATGTTTTTTATATATTTTTTTATTAGTTATTACAAAAAACACAAGGAAGGGTTAACATTAAAGTATTAGAGACATGAAGGACAAACAATACAGCATCAAGACACTATCAAACATGTATCCGTCTTTCCGCAACAGAGCCATCCTTATGTGTGAGGGTGTGTGTGAATGATAGTGATATAAAATATATGTCATAGTCTCCTTTTTTATGATCACAATCTTGTGAAACCCGAACCCTCCAAGATCCCCCCACAGTTCCCCAATAGATGTCCTTCAACCATTCGAGACCCCTCCCACAGCGTGCTAAACATTATTTTACTGAAATTGAAAAAATCCAGGCATTTATAAATAAAATCCAGTCTTACTTTATCATATGCCATTTCAAAAACCGCTATAGTTACCATTCCTGGCTTCTTATATGTTTCATGATGTAAAAAACCTGTCTGATCAGGATGAACAATACCTGGAAAAACTGTGCTATACAGTGCTATACATGTTGCTAGTATTTTTGCATCACAACATTGAAGTTTAAGGGCCCTCCAGTTTTTTAGATAGACTAGGTCTTTATATTTGCCATCTGGGTCTTGTTTTAATAATAGAGAAATCAGACCTTCCTGGTGAGTACCTGACAGACTACCATTTGTATAGGAGTAGTTAAAACAATCGAAAAATTGAGCTTTTAGTATATAAAAAAATACTTGATATACCTATACCGGTATGCTATCAAGCCCTGGGGTTTTTCCAGACTGAAAGGATTTAATAGCCTCAAAAAGTTCTTCCTCTGTAATTTACTAAGTACTAAGTCCATGTGTATGTCTGTGTCTGTGTCTGTGTCTGTGTCTGTGTCTGTGTCTGTGTCTGTGTCTGTGTCTGTGTGTGTGTGTGTGTGTGTGTGTGTGTGTGTGTGTGTGTGTGTGTGTGTGTGTGTGTGTGTGTGTGTGTGTGTGTGTGTGTGTGTGTGTGTGTCTGTGTGTGTATGCATGTGTCTGTACCAATGTTTGTGTTGCTTCACAGTCCCCACTGCCCCATGTGGTGTTTTATCTGTTTTATAAATCTAATGCATCAGTTACTTCAAGTGGAATAGAGTTCCATGTAGTCATGGTTCTATGTAGTACTGTGTGCCTCCCATAGTCTGTTCTGGACTTGGGGACTGTGAGGAGACCTCTTGTGGCATGTCTTGTGGGGTATGCATGGGTGTCCGAGCTGTGTGCCAGTAGTTTAGACTGGCAGCTCGGTGCATTCAACATGTCAATACCTCTCATAAATAAAAGTAGTGATGAAGTCCTGGCTGAAGGAGAGATTGAAATGAATATTAATAATATTACCTCTCTGTGTACATCCAAGGGCCAGCCATGCTGCCCTGTTCTGAGCCAATTGCAATTTTCCTAAGTCCTTTTTTGTGGCACCTGACCACATGACTGAACAGTAGTCAAGGTGCGACAAAACTAGGGCCTGTAGAGCATTGCTTTGTTATACAGAGCATCGCTTTGTTATGCAGAGCATCGCTTTGTTATACAGACTTATACAGACTTATATAGACTTCTCCCCATCTTAGCTATGACAGCGTCAATATGTGTTGAACATGACAGTTTACAATCTAGTGTTACTCCAAGCAGTTTAGTCATCTCAATTTGCTACATTTCACATGATTTATTACAAGATTTAGTTGAGGTTTAGTGTTTACTGAGTGTTTTGTGAAAAATACAATGCTTTTAGTTTGAGAAATATTTAGGGTTAACTTATTCCTTGCCACCCACTCTGAAACTAACTGCAGCTCTTTGTTCAGTGTTGCAGTCATTTCAGTCGCTGTAGTAGCTGGCGTGTATAGTGTTGGATCATCTGCATACATAGAAACTCTGGCTTTACTCAAAGTCAGTGGCATGTCATTAGTAAATATTGTAAAAAGCAAGGGGCTAGCGGAATGCCTATCCCTAAAATTGGTCCGTGCTTATTAGTAATTGGAATAAGTAGTTTCATAAATGCTCCAAGTGCAGCGTCTGGTTGCTCCTCATTACACACCACAGACCAGCAAATATTATTTACATCAACATATGAATCACTACAAAACGTATTGTATGACCTCTTATACACTATATTAGGCCCAGCCTTTGGAAATTTGGTTTTCCTAGATATGGTTATTACATTTTGATCACTACATCCTATGGATTTGGATACTGCTTTAAAACAAATATCTGCAGCGTTAGTAAAAATGTGATCAATACATGTTGATGATTTAATTCCTGTGCTGTTTGTAACTACCTTGGAAGGTTGACTGACAACCTGATCCAGGTTGCAGGCACTGGTTATAGTTTGACATTTTTTCCTGAGTGGGCAGCATGATGATAGCCAGTCAATATTTAAAATCACCCAGAAAATATACTTCTCTGTTGATATCACATGTATTTCACACATATTATCCAGATACTGATTGTTAGCACATGGTGGTCTATAGCAGCTTCCCACGAGAATGGGCTTTAGGTGAGGCAGATTAACCTGTAGCCATATTACTTCAACAGTGTTAAACATTAAATAAAGCTTTACAGGAATGTGGTTCTGAATATAGACCACAACACCGCCTCCATTTGTATTTCTGTCTTTTCGGTAGATGTTATAACCATGTATTGCTATACCAAGGTGGCTTAGCAGTTCAGACGTATTTTTCCGTGTTGTCGTGTCGTGTCCTGTATATATATATATTTACACCTTTTCTTCACATATCTTTTATTTATTTTATTATCCAAGAACTCAACTACAAAAGCTTTCCTGCAAAAGCTTTCCTGCAACCCGCTTCACCAATTACAATAAGTACTATTTACCTCAATCTGAAAATCCATCGTGGAAGATAGCCAGGGGCTAATTCAGAAGCTAGCCTGAAAGCTAATCCAGAAGCTACTCCGATAGCTAGCCAGAAGCTAATCTGTAGCTGCCCCGAAATTAGCCGGTTTGCTGGCTAGCGTTGGTGTTTCAGCTGCCCACGTTTTGCGGTCATCAGCTATTCCTCTAGCTCGATAATCTACCGGCACTTTTGTGCAACGCGACTCGGACCGGAGCATTCCGGGACTTTTTTTTCTCTCAGTTTCCCCGGATTCCAACCGCAGCCTCTGGACACTTGCACCTTGATTTCGCAGCTAGCTAGCTGCATACCGTGTGACTATTGGCTTACGTCGACCCCGGAGCTAACTCAAATCATGCTGGAGCTAGCCAGCTGAGGAGTTCCATCACCATCCGGACCCGTTTCTTTGTTGCTGCTGCAGATACGGAACCCCACCGGGCCTTCACGACTGACTGCCGACGTTATCTGCCCGAGGGATTTATCCAACCGGCACCTCCGTCCCGGCGTTACCTGAACGCTCATCTGAGGCCCGCTAATCGTTAGCTGTCTTATCGGCTGCTATCTGAACAAAACCCCACTACACGGAACCTACCGACGGAAACGCACGAGGTATCTACAAACAGACCTCCATCCTATGCTGCTACCGATAGCCATATACCCGGCCAGCTGTCTGGATCGCCACGACCCCAACCAACCTCTACTCACTGGACCCTTATTTATCACTCGATTAAGCTTGCCTCTCCTTAATGTAAATATGCCTTGTCCATTGCTGTTCTGGTTAGTGTTTATTGGCTTATTTCACTGTAGAGATTCTAGCCCTGCTCTCTATACCATATCCAACCCTGCAGTTCCACCACCCACATATGCGATGACATCACCTGGTTTCAATGATGTTTCTAGAGACAAGATCTCTCTCATCATCACTCAATACCTAGGTTTACCTCCACTGTATTCACATCCTACCATACCTTTGTCTGTACATTATTCCTTTAAACTATTTTATCGCCCCCAGAAACTTCCTTTTACTCTCTGCTCTGGTAGCTCTAGGCGACCAATTCTCATAGCTTTTAGCCGTACCATTATCCTACTTCTCCTCTGTTCCTCTGGTGATGTAGAGGTGAATCCAGGCCCTGCAGTACCTGGCTCCACTCCTATTTCCCAGGCGCTCTCTTTTGATGACTTCTGTAACCGTAATAGCCTTGGCTTCATGCATGTTAAAATTAGGAGCCTCCTCCCTAAGTTTGTTTTGTTCACTGCTTTAGCACACTCTACCAACCCGGATGTTTTAGCCGTGTCTGAATCCTGGCTTAGAAAGACCACCAAAAATTCAGACATTTTTATCCCCAATTACAATATTTTCAGACAAGATAGAACGGCCAAAGGGGGCGGTGTTGCAATCTACTGCAAAGACTGCCTGCAGAGTTCTGTTATACTATCCAGGTCTGTTCCCAAACAATTTGAACTTCTACTTTTAAAAATCCACCTCTCTAAAAACAAGTCTCTCACCGTTGCCGCCTGCTATAGACCACCCTCTGCCCCCAGCTGTGCTCTGGACACTATATGTGAACTGATTGCCCCCCATCTATCTTCAGAGCTCGTGCTGCTAGGCGACCTAAATTTGAACATGCTCAACACCCCAGCCACCCTACAATCTAAGCTTGATGCCCTCAATCTCACACAAATTATTAATGAACCTACCAGGTACCACCCCAATTCCGTAAACACGGGTACCCTCATAGATATCATCCTAACAAACTTGCCCTCCAAATACACCTCTGCTGTTTTTAACCAAGATCTCAGCGATCACTGCCTCATTGCCTGCATCCGTAATGGGTCAGCGGTCAAACGACCTCCACTCATCACTGTCAAACGCTCCCTGAAACACTTCAGCGAGCAGGCCTTCCTAATTGACCTGGCCGGGGTATCCTGGAAGGATATTGATCTCATCCCGTCAGTAGAGGATGCCTGGTCATTTTTTAAAAATGCCTTCCTCACCATCTTGAATAAGCATGCCCCATTCAAGAAATTTAGAACCAGGAACAGATATAGCCCTTGGTTCTCTCCTGACCTGACTGCCCTTAACCAACAGAAAAACATCCTATGGCGTTCTGCATTAGCATCGAACAGCCCCCGTGATATGCAACTTTTCAGGGAAGCCAGAAACCAATATACACAGGCAGTTAGAACAGCCAAGGCTAGCTTTTTCAAGCAGAAATTTGCTTCCTGCAACACAAATTCAAAAAAGTTCTGGGACACCGTAAAGTCCATGGAGAATAAGAACACCTCCTCCCAGCTTCCAACCGCCCTGAAGATAGGAAACACTGTCACCACCGACAAATCCACTATAATTGAGAATTTCAATAAGCATTTTTCTACGGCTGGCCATGCTTTCCACCTGGCTACCCCTACCCGGGACAACAGCACTGCCCTCCCCTCTGCTACTCGCCCAAGCCTTCCCCATTTCTCTTTCTCCCAAATACAGTCAGCTGATGTTCTTAATGAGCTGCAAAATCTGGACCCTTACAAATCAGCCGGGCTAGATAATCTGGACCCTTTCTTTCTAAAACTATCTGCTGAAATTGTTGCCACCCCTATTACTAGCCTCTTCAACCTCTCTTTCGTGTCGTCTGAGATCCCCAAAGATTGGAAAGCAGCTGCGGTTATCCCCCTCTTCAAAGGGGGGGACACCCTTGACCCTAACTGCTACAGACCTATATCTATCCTACCCTGCCTTTCTAAGGTCTTCGAAAGCCAAGTCAACAAACAGATTACCGACCATTTCGAATCACACCACACCTTCTCCGCTATGCAATCTGGTTTCAGAGCTGGTCATGGGTGCACCTCAGCCACGCTCAAGGTCATAAACGATATCGTAACCGCCATCGATAGGAAACAATACTGTGCAGCCGTATTCATTGACCTGGCCAAGGCTTTTGACTCTGTCAATCACCACATCCTCATTGGCAGACTCGACAGCCTTGGTTTCTCTAATGATTGCCTCGCCTGGTTCACCAACTACTTCTCTGATAGAGTTCAGTGTGTCAAATCGGAGGGTCTGTTGTCCGGGCCTCTGGCAGTCTCTATGGGGGTGCCACAGGGTTCAATTCTTGGACCGACTCTCTTCTCTGTTTACATCAATGATGTCGCTCTTGCTGCTGGTGATTCTCTGATCCACCTCTACGCAGACGACACTATTCTGTATACTTCTGGCCCTTCTTTTGACACTGTGTTATCAACCCTCCAGGCGAGCTTCAATGCCATACAACTCTCCTTCCGTGGCCTCCAACTGCTCTTAAATACAAGTAAAACCAAATGCATGCTCTTCAACCGATCGCTGCCTGCTCCTGCCCGCCTGTCCAACATCACTACTTTGGACGGCTCTGACTTAGAATATGTGGACAACTACAAATACCTAGGTGTCTGGTTAGACTGTAAACTCTCCTTCCAGACCCACATCAAACATCTCCAATCCAAAGTCAAATCTAGAATTGGCTTCCTATTCCGCAACAAAGCATCCTTTACTCATGCTGCCAAACATACCCTTGTAAAACTGACCATCCTACCAATCCTCGACTTCGGTGATGTCATTTACAAAATAGCCTCCAAAACCCTACTCAATAAATTGGATGCAGTCTATCACAGTGCCATCCGTTTTGTCACCAAAGCCCCATATACTACCCACCACTGCGACCTGTACACTCTCGTTGGCTGGCCCTCGCTTCATACTCGTCGCCAAACCCATTGGTTCCAGGTCATCTACAAGACCCTGCTAGGTAAAGTCCCCCCTTATCTCAGCTCGCTGGTCACCATAGCAGCACCTACCCGTAGCACGCGCTCCAGCAGGTATATCTCTCTAGTCACCCCCAAAACCAATTCTTCCTTTGGACGCCTCTCCTTCCAGTTCTCTGCTGCCAATGACTGGAACGAACTACAAAAATCTCTGAAACTGGAAACACCTATCTCCCTCACTAGCTTTAAGCACCAGCTGTCAGAGCAGCTCATAGATTACTGCACCTGTACATAACCCATCTACAATTTAGCCCAAACAACTACCTCTTTACCTACTGTATTTATTTATTAATTTATTTTGCTCCTTTGCACCCCATTATTTCTGTCTCTACTTTGCACTTTCTTCCAATGCAAACCAACCATTCCAGTGTTTTTTTTAGTTTTTATTTTACTTGCTGTGTTGTACTCACTTCGCCTCCATGGCCTTTTTATATTTTTATTTATTTATACATATATCTGTTTGCCTTCACCTCCCTTATCTCACCTCACTTGCTCACATTGTATATAGACTTATTTTTTATCTTTTTCACTGTATTATTGACTATATGTTTGTTTTTACTCCATGTGTAACTATGTGTTGTTGTATGTGTCGAACTGCTTTGCTTTATCTTGGCCAGGTCGCAATTGTAAATGAGAACGTGTTCTCAATTTGCCTACCTGGTTAAATAAAGGTTAAATAAATAAATAAATAAATAAAATTGCTACCACTGTATCATCAAAAGTATTATCTAAGTGAGTTTCAGAGATTGACAGAATATGAATATTATCTGTTCCAAGCAAGTTATTGACTTCATCGACCTTGTTTCTGAGGCGACATATGTTAATTTGGGCTTTCTGGGTTGCTTGATTGTTTTTAATGCTTTACTGGGAAGCTTATCAGAGGTAGACTTACTCAATTTACTTACATTGGAGCTGATAGTGCAGGGTGAGCTGCATAAAGTGGTCTTCCATGCTATTGCACACCGCCTCAGTGCTAACAGTGTAACTCTGGTTTATAAGCTCATGATTACTGCTTACAATAGCTGTAGGATAAACAGATGTATTCGGTGCAATTAGGGGTACATCAATTAAATGACTTACATTGTGTTTGCCAATGTCCCTAAGATCATGTACATTTGATGCAGCATAATGACGACTCATTGTCACAATGGTAGGGATTAACTGAGCTGGTCTTGGATCATTTACCAGTCATTGTTTCAACGCAGCCTTGAAATGCGTGGACAGAGCCCAGGAGCCAAGATGATTGGGATGCACTCCGTCATTCCTGTAGAGTATCTTCTGTTTCCAGAAGGTGTCAAAGTTATCAATAAAAGTACATCTAGTAACAAGGTGGTGGCAGGGCAGTTTCGCAGAGTGTGTTGTGTCACACTGTTAGTTTGTTTCGAGTGTTACACGTTTATATTACTTAGCAAAACCGTTATAGGCTGCGAGAGTTGTCATTAAACAACAAGCTAAATCTAAAATCCTACAGGATCAAAGCAATCAAAGTGTTAAAATCGCTAGTAAACCAAGCAGTGACATCTGCTGGTTTCTACATGAGATCTCTGAAAGCCGAGAGAGGATACATCTGTGCTGTGACTGACTGTCTAGACACGTTGGGTCGACTAGCCTTGGATACTCCTCAACAGTCAGGTTTTTCATCTGTGTTCCGACAAGCTACCGGAGTCTTCTGACTCCTTTCCTGCCTTGCTGTGCTGTGTGGTGGAAACCGGAGGTCGGTATCTGCGCTGTGACATAACATCTAGATGCGCTGGGTTCCTAGCCCCGGATATCCCCGCCGGGTGGACTGCCACCAGTGAGGAGATTGGCCGGTCAACTGGGCCCCTTGACCAGATCCACACACTGGGCAACATTTCTGCAGTGGCTGTTGAACACGCTGGAGTTCTAAGGCAACAACGCTCGGGCAAACACTTGGTTTCTAACTCTACTAGACCTGTAGGCTACAGCTGAACATGTTTTGGGCATTTAAGGTTTCAAAAGACTGACTCAGCATATTTTAATTTGTTTTCTGTTTGTTTTAGTGAATTGTTGGATTCAGTGGTTAAAATGTATATTTTTGTACAAATGGTTTTAATTGCTGCCAACATGGGTTATGGCTCATTGCACAGTCTCAGTTATCAAAAGCAATCTAATCTCCTTACCCCACAGATACCACTAAACCCTACTTTGACTGATGGTATAGCAGCTTTAATCTTTCAGATGGATCTGCTTGTGTTACCATTTTACTCCTACTGTGACATGCTCATAAAACTTTCTCATCTCAAATTTTGGTCTGGCTAAAATATGTGTCCGTTGTATCAGATGACTATAGTTTAGATTATTGTAAATAATCTATGTGCAGAGAGATTTTAGGAAGCAACAAATCAAGGTGTTTTATTATTATTCTGCTTTTGGTGTCAGGAAACATTCACCCAAACCCAGGCCCATTGGCTGTGGATGAACTTCTGACTCCAAATGATTTTAAAACTAGATCAGGACTGGGACTGATGCACATTAGGGTGAGGAGTCTGATACTGAAAATGGACATGATAAAAGTCTGGGTTCACATTGCTGACCCAGATGTCTTAGTTCTGTCTGAGACCTGGCTTAAGAAATCTGTTCTAAATCAGTCTATAGGATTGAATGGATATAATGTTTATCGATGTGACCGACAAAGTAAGTGGGGCGGTATAGCCATCGCCATCTGTATTAAAGCCAGATGTGTTTTTTTAGCAATTTATTTAACTAAGCAAGTCAGTTAAGAACAAATTCTTATTTACCCTTAACACGGACGACGCTGGGCCAATTGTGGGACGCCATATGGGACTTCCAATCCCAGCCGGTTGTGATACAGTGTGGAATCAAACCAGGGTCTGTAGTGACGCCTCAAGCACTGAGATGCAGTGCCTTAGACCACTGCACCACTCGGGAGCCCCAAGTTCAGTGGTTACTGAACTAAGGTCTTTATCTAAACCAAAACAGTTTGAGTTTTTAGCATTGTAACTGCAGTTATCGAAAGCTGTGAACTTAGATAGGATTGTGCTTATTCCAGACATCGAAGAGGCATTCACCTATGTTCATTCCATGTTTTCTACTAACTGTGATAAACACACTTCTCTCAAAAAGTCTGGGTAAGAGGCAGAGACAATCCCAGGTTTGCAAGGGAATTATCTGATTTGAACCATAAACGAAATACACAAATGGGCCAAAGCCAGAAAGGGTAATTCCCAGGCTGAATGGCAGTTATTCAGGGCACTGTTAATACGGAAATGCAAATCTAGCTTCTATTACGAATCTACCAAGGTAAACTTCAATAACCCAACTGTCACGTTCGTCATAATGATGAGACCTAGGCGCAGCGTGAATAGAGTTCCACATAATTTTAATAAACTGAAACTCACCTAAGAAAACAACAAACAACGAAACGTGAAGCTACTGATGTGCACTAGGGCAACTATACATAGATAAGATTCCACAACACAAATGAGGAAAATGGCTACCTAAATATGATCCCCAATCAGAGACAACAATAAACAGCTGTCTCTGATTGGGAACCATATCAGAGCAACGTAAACATACAAAAACCCCATGACATACAAAAACCCTAGACATACAAAAACTAGAGTACCCACCCTAGTCACACCCTGACCTAACCAAAATATATAGAAAAACAGAGATATCTAAGGTCAGGGCGTGACAGTAACCCCCCCCCCCCCCCAAAGGTGCGGACTCCCGGCCGCAAACCTGAACCTATAGGGGAGGGTCCAGGTGGGCATCTACCCACGGTGGTGGCTCCGGTTCTGGACGCAGCCCCCCCCCTTCTTGCGCTGATCCCTCCGCTTTTGTGGAACCGGACCGTGGATCATCGCCGGAGGCTCTGGACTGCAGCTCGTCGCAAGAGACACCGGACTGGGGATTGTTGCTGAAGACCCCGGACTGGGGACCGTCGCTGGAGGTTCCGGACTGTGGACCGTCGTTGGAGGTTCTGGACTGTGGACCGTCATTGGAGGTTCCGGACTGTGGACCGTCGTTGGAGGTTCCGGACTGTGGACCGTCGTTGGAAGCTCTGGACTGGGAACTGTCGCCGGAAGCGCTGGACTGGGAACTGTCGCCGGAAGCGCTGGACTGGGAACTGTCGCCGGAAGCTCTGGACTGGGAACTGTCGCCGGAAGCTCTGGACTGGGAACTGTCGCCGTAAGCTCTGGACTGTGGAGGCACACCGGAGGCTTGATGCGTGGGACCGGTACAGGTGGCACCGGGCTGAAGACACGCACCTCAGGGCGAATGCGGGGAGGAGGCACAGCATGTACTGGACTGTGGAGGCGCACTGGAGGTCTGATGTGTGGGACTGGTACAGGTGGCACTGGGCTGATGACACACACCTCAGGGCGAGTGCGGAGAGGACGCACAGGACTTACTGGACTGTGGTGGCACACTGGAGACCTGATGCATGGGACCGGTACAGGTGGCACCGGGCTGATGACACGCACCTCAGGGCGAGTGCGGAGAGGAGGCACAGGATGTACTGGGCTGTGGAGGCGCACTGGGGGTCTGAGGCAGAGAGCTGGCACAATGCGTCCTGACTGGATGCTCACTTTAGCTCGATAAGTGCGGGGCGCTGGCACAGGACGCACAGGGCTGTGAAGGCGTACTGGCGATACAGTACGTAGCGCCGGCGCAGGATATCCTGGTCCGAAAATGTGTACTGGAGACCAGGAGCGCTGAGCCGGCACAACCCGTCCTGGCTGGATGCCCATTCTAGCGCGGCAAATGCAGGGAGCTGGAATAGAGCGCACCGGGCTATGAATGCGCACTGGAGACACCGTACACATCACTGCATAACATGGTGCCTGACCAGTCACACGCTCCCCACGGTAAGCACGGGGAGTTGGCTCAGGTCTAAACCCTACCTCCTCCAATCTCCCCATGTGCCACCCCAAAAGAAATTTGGGGAGCTGCCTCTCGGGTTTCCGTGCTAGCCGTGTCCCCTCGTATCGTCGCCGTTCCTCTTTCGCTGCCTCCATTTCCTCCTTCGGACGGCGATACTCCCCGGCCCTTGTCCAGGGTCCTGCTCCATCCAGAATTTCCTCCCAGGTCCAGTCCTCCTGACCACGCTGCTTGGTCCGTTGGTGGTTGGATCTTCTGTCACGTTCGTCATAATGATGAGACCAATGCGCAGTGTGAGTAGAGTTCCACATAATTTTAATAAACTGAAACTCACCTAACAAAACAACAAACAACCAAACGAAACGTGAAGCTACTGATGTGCACTAAGGCAACTATACATAGACAAGATTCCACAACACAAATGATGAAATGGCTACCTAAATATGATCCCCAATCAGAGACAATGATCAACAGCTGTCTCTGATTGGGAACCATATCAGGCTAACATAGACATACAAAAACCCCTAGACATTCATAAACCCTAGACATACAAAAACTAGATTACCCACCCTAGTCACACCCTGACCTAACCAAAATATATAGAAAAACAGAGATATCTAAGGTTAGGGCGTGACACCAATGAAAGTAAAGAAAACCATTAAATCCATGAATGCTAACACAATTAAATTTCCCTCACATTTAATGGATGTGACTGACGAGAATAAACTGCTTGACATGTTTAATGAGCATTTTGCTCTAGCTGGGTATTTATTTGACAATGAACTCCTTCCTAACATCTCGAATGAGGCTGTGAATGAAATTGCTGCAATTCGGGCCTATGGTTCATCTATTTCATTTTTCCAAGATTGAGCTTTCAGATGTTGTAAAGGCACTCAAAAGGCACTCATCTACTGATATTAAGAAAACGGCTGGTCCGGATAAATTAAACACTTATTTTTTTTTTAAATGGTGCAGACATAATTTGAGCCAAGCATAGTAAACGCAGCAAAAAAATAAACGTCCTCTCCCTGTCAACTGCGTTTATGTTCAGCAAACTTAACATGTGTAAATATTTGTATGAACATAACAAGATTCAACAACTGAGACATAAACTGAACAAGTTCCAAAGACATGTGACTAACAGAAATTGAATAATGTGTTCCTGAACAAAGGGGGGGTCAAAATCAAAAGTATCCAGCTGCATTAAGTATTGCAGTGCATCTCCTCCTCATGGACTGCACCAGATTTGCCAGTTCTTGCTGTGAGATGTTATCCCACTCTTCTACCAAGTTCCTGGACATTTCTGAAATAGCCCTAGCCCTCACCCTCCAATCCAACAGGTCCCAGACGTGCTCAATGGGATTGAGTTCCGGGCTCTTCGCTGGCCATGGCAGAACACTGACATTCCTGTCTTACAGGAAATCATGAACAAAACAAGCAGTATGGCTGGTGGCATTGTCATGCTGGAAGGTCATGTCAGGATGAGCCTGCAGAAAGGGTACCGCATGAGGGAGGAGGATGTCTTCCCTGTAATGCACAGCATTGAGATTGCCTGCAATGATAGCAAGCTCATTCCAATGATGCTGTGACACACTGCCCCAGACCATGACGGACCCTCCACCTCCAAATTGATCCCCTCCAGAGTACAGGCCTCGGTGTAACGCTAATTCCTTCGACGATTAACGCGAATCCGACCATCACCCCTGGTGAGACAAAACCGCGACTAGTCAGTGAAGAGCACTTTTTGCCAGTCCTGTCTGGTCCAGCGACAATTTACATTTACATTTAAGTCATTTAGCAGACGCTCTTATCCAGAGCGACTTACAAATTGGTGCATTCACCTTATGATATCCAGTGGAACAACCACTTTACAATAGTGCATCTAAATCTTTTAAGGGGGGGGGGGGGGGTTTAGAAGGATTACTTTATCCTATCCTAGGTATTCCTTAAAGAGGTTAGGTTTCAGGTGTCTCCGGAAGGTGGTGATTGACTCCGCTGACCTGGCGTCGTGAGGGTGTTTGTTCCACATTCCTGTCTTACAGGAAATCATGAACAAAACAAGCAGTATGGCTGGTGGCATTGTCATGTGTTTGTTCCACCATCGGGGTGCCAGAGCAGCGAACAGTTTTGACTGGGCTGAGCGGGAACTGTACTTCCTCAGAGGTAGGGAGGCGAGCAGGACAGAGGTGGATGAACGCAGTGCCCTTGTTTGGGTGTAGGGCCTGATCAGAGCCTGAAGGTATGGAGGTGCCGTTCCCCTCACAGCCCCTTAGGCAAGCACCATGGTCTTGTAGCGGATGCGAGCTTCAACTGGAAGCCAGTGGAGAGAGCGGAGGAGTGGGGTGACGTGAGAGAACTTGGGAAGGTTGAACACCAGACGGGCTGCGGCGTTCTGGATGAGTTGTAGGGGTTTAATGGCACAGGCAGGGAGCCCAGCCAACAGCGAGTTGCAGTAATCCAGACGGGAGATGACAAGTGCCTGGATTAGGACCTGCGCCGCTTCCTGTGTGAGGCAGGGTCGTGCTCTGCGAATGTTGTAGAGCATGAACCTACAGGAACGGGTCACCGCCTTGATGTTAGTTGAGAACGACAGGGTGTTGTCCAGGATCACGCCAAGGTTCTTAGCACTCTGGGAGGAGGACACAATGGAGTTGTCAACCGTGATGGCGAGATCATGGAACGGGCAGTCCTTCCCCGGGAGGAAGAGCAGTTCCGTCTTGCCGAGGTTCAGCTTGAGGTGCTGATCCGTCATCCACACTGATATGTCTGCCAGATATGCAGAGATGAGATTCGCCACCTGGTTATCAGAAGGGGGAAAGGAGAAGATTAATTGTGTGTCGTCTGCGTAGCAATGATAGGAGAGACCATGTGAGGATATGACAGAGCCAAGTGGCTTGGTGTATAGCGAGAATAGGAGAGGGCCTAGAACAGAGCCCTGGGGGACACCAGTGGTGAGAGCACGTGGTGCGGAGACAGATTCTCGCCACGCCACCTGGTAGGAGCGACCTGTCAGGTAGGACGCAATCCAAGCGTGGGCCGCGCCGGAGATGCCCAACTCGGAGAGGGTGGAGAGGAGGATCGGATTGTTCACAGTATCAAAGGCAGACGATAGGTCTAGAAGGATGAGAGCAGAGGAGAGAGAGTTAGCTTTAGCAGTGCGGAGCGCCTCCGTGACACAGAGAAGAGCAGTCTCAGTTGAATGACTAGTCTTGAAAACTGACTGATTTGGATCAAGAAGGTCATTCTGAGAGAGATAGCAGGAGAGCTGGCCAAGGACGGCACGTTCAAGAGTTTTGGAGAGAAAAGAAAGATGGGATACTGGTCTGTAGTTGTTGACAATGGAGGGATCGAGTGTAGGTTTTTTCAGAAGGGGTGCAACTCTCGCTCTCTTGAAGACGGAAGGGACGTAGGCAGCGGTCAAGGATAAGTTGATGAGCGAGGTGAGGTAAGGGAGAAGGTCTCTGGAAATTGTCTGGAGAAGAGAGGAGGGGATAGGGTCAAGCGGGCAGGTTGTTGGGCGGCAGGCCGTCACATGACGCAAGATTTCATCTGGAGAGAGAGGGGAGAAAGAGGTCAAAGCACAGGGTAGGGCAGTGTGAGCAGAACCAGCGGTGTCGTTTGACTTAGCAAACGATGATCGGATGTCGTCGACCTTCTTTTCAAAATGGTTGACAAAGTCATCCGCAGAGAGGGAGAAGGGGGTGGGAGGGGGAGGAGGATTCAGGAGGGAGGAGAAGGTGGCAAAGAGCTTCCTAGGGTTAGAGGCAGATGCTTGGAATTTAGAGTGGTAGAAAGTGGCTTTAGCAGCAGAGACAGAAGAGGAAAATGTAGAGAGGAGGGAGTGAAAGGATGCAAGGTCCGCAGGGAGGCGAGTTTTCCTCCATTTCCGCTCGGCTGCCTGGAGCCCTGTTCTGTGAGCTCGCAATGAGTCGCCGAGCCACGGAGCAGGAGGGGAGGACCGAGCCGGCCTGGAGGATAGGGGACATAGAGAGTCAAAGGATGCAGAAAGGGAGGAGAGGAGGGTTGAGGAGGCAGAATCAGGAGATAGGTTGGAGAAGGTTTGAGCAGAGGGAAGAGATGATAGGATGGAAGAGGAGAGAGTAGCGGGGGAGAGAGAGGGAAGGTTGGGACGGCGCGATACCATCCGAGTAGGGGCAGAGTGGGAAGTGTTGGATGAGAGCGAGAGGGAAAAGGATACAAGGTAGTGGTCGGAGACTTGGAGGGGAGTTGCAATGAGATTAGTGGAAGAACAGCATCTAGTAAAGATGAGGTCAAGCGTATTGCCTGCCTTGTGAGTAGGGGGGGAAGGTGAGAGGGTGAGGTCAAAAGAGGAGAGGAGTGGAAAGAAGGAGGCAGAGAGGAATGAGTCAAAGGTAGACGTGGGGAGGTTAAAGTCACCCAGAACTGTGAGAGGTGAGCCATCCTCAGGAAAATAACTTATCAAGGCGTCAAGCTCATTGATGAACTCTCCAAGGGAACCTGGAGGGCGATAAATGATAAGGATGTTAAGCTTGAAAGGGCTGGTAACTGTGACAGCATGGAATTCAAAGGAGGCAATAGACAGATGGGTCAGGGGAGAAAGAGAGAATGTCCACTTGGGAGAGATGAGGATCCCAGTGCCACCACCCCGCTGACAAGAAGCTCTCGACAATGGGTTTGTGCTCATAGGCAATGTTGTTGCCGGTGATGTCTGACGAGGACTTGCCTTACAACAGGCCTACAAGCCCTCAGTCCAGCCTCTCACAGCCTATTGCGGATAGTCTGAGCACTGAGGGAGGGATTGTGCATTCCTGGTGTAACTCGCGCAGTTTGGGTTGCAATCCTGTACCTGTCCAGCAGGTGTGATGTTCGGATGTACCGATTCTGTACAGGTGTTGTTACACGTGGTCTGCCACTGCGAGGGTGATCAGCTCTCTGTCCTGTCTCCCTGTAGCGCTGTCTTAGGCGTCTCACAGTACGGACATTGAAATTTTTTGCCCTGGCCACAACTGCAGTCCTCATGCCTCTTTACAGCATGCCTTAGGCACGTTCACGCAGATGAGCATGGACCCTGGGCATCTGTCTTTGGATGATTTTTAGAGTCAGTAGAAATGCCTCTTTAGTGTCCTAAGTTTTCATAACTGTGACCTTAATTGCCTACCGTCTGTTAGCTGCTAGTGTCTTAACGACCGTTCCACAGGTGCATGTTCATTAATTAATTATGGTTCAATGAACAAACATGGGAAACGGTGTTTAAACCCTTTAGAATGAATATCTGTGAAGTTATTTGAATTTTTACGAAATATCTTTGAAAGACAGGGTCCTGAAAAAGGGACGTTTCTTATTTTGTTTACAATTACTGCATTACGTAAGGTTGTAGGTGATATTCTAGATGCTCAGGACAAGAAAAATCACTGGGTTTCACTTTTTATTGACATATCCAAGGCCTTCGACACTGTTGACCATGTCCTGGTGTTGTATAGACTAAAATAGGTTGGTTTAAGGGATTGCTTCCAAAACTACCTTTCTTTTTTTCTTTTTTTTTCTCCTCTTTTCTCCCCAATTTTCATGGTATCCAATCGCTAGTAATTACTATCTTGTCTCATCGCTACAACTCCCGTACGGGCTTGGGAGAGACGAAGGTCGAAAGCCACGCGTCCTCCGAAGCACAACCCAACCAAGCCGCACTGCTTCTTAACACAGCGCGCCTCCAACCCAGAAGCCAGCCGCACCAATGTGTCGGAGGAAACACCGTGCACCTGGCCCCCTTGGTTAGCGCGCACTGCGCCCGGCCCGCCACAGGAGTCGCTGGAGCGCGATGAGACAAGGATATACCTACCGGCCAAACCCTCCCTAACCCGGACGACGCTAGCCCAATTGTGCGTCGCCCCACGGACCTCCCGGTCGCGGCCGGCTGCGACAGAGCCTGGGCGTGAACCCAGAGACTCTGGTGGCGCAGCTAGCACTGCGATGCAGTGCCCTAGACCACTGTGCCACCCGGGAGGCCCTCAAAACTACCTTTCTAACAGAACACAGTGTGTAGCACAGGAGGGTTGCGTTTCGAAGGATTACAAAATAAATTCCCCAGGGCTCAATTTTAGGTCCGATCTGTTTCACACTGTATATAAATGATGTAGGGAAGACTGTTGACTCTGAAAATATCCATTTGTATGACAATTACACAATTCTAGCGCATCTAATATTGAGAATGGATTTTCAGGACTTACATTTGGCTTTTGATGTTAATCAAATGCAGCTTTTCAAATTGAAACTTGTGCAAGGAAAACGAAATGTATGGTTTCTCTTCCATGAAAGTAAACGGAAGGAGTCACTTGCAGCTGTTAACTATAAAAGACCAGGCTAAAAAAAGGTTAAATAAAATGCAAAATATACTGTAGATTCATTGGTTGTGGTACAGTGGCTTGAGAAAGTTTTCACCCCCTTGGCATTTTTCCTATTTTTGATGCCTACAACCTGGAATTAAAATAGATTTTTGGGGGGTTTGTATCATTTGATTTACACACCATGCATACCATTTTGAAGTTGCAACATACTTTTGTACTGTGAAACAAACAAAAACTATGTCACGCCCTGACCTTAGAGATCCTTTTTATGTCTCTATTTTGGTTGGTCAGGGCGTGAGTTTTGGTGGGCATTCTATGTCTGGTGTTCTATGTTGTCCTTGTTTTGTATTTCTATGTGTTTGGCCTGGTATGGTTCCCAATCAGAGGCAGCTGTCTACTGTTGTCTCTGATTGAGAACCATACTTAGGTAGCCTGTTCCCACCTGTGTTTGAGGGTAGTTGTTTTCTGTCTCTGTGTCTGCACCAAACAGAACTGTTTTGTGTTGGTCTATTTTTGTTATTTTGTTTTAGTGTTCTGAGTTAAAATAAATATTAACATGGACACTTGCCACACTGCACCTTGTCTTCTTCTCCTTCTCCCGATGACGTTCATTACAGAACTACCCACCACCAAAGGACCAAGCAGCGTGGTGGAATGGACGGCAAAGGACCATGGGCACAGCCGGGAGAGTATCGCCGTCAGAAAGAGGAGCTGGAGGCAACTAAAGCGAAGCGGCGACGCTATGAGGAGTTGGCTCGAGGAAAAGTGTACGAGAAGCAGGCCCAGAATTTTTTGGGGTGGGGGCACACGAGGAGATTGGCGGAGTCAGGTAGGAGACCTGAGCCAACTCCCCGTGCTTACCGTGGCGAGAGAGTGACTGGGCAGGCACCGTGTTATGCGGCGAAGCGCACGGTGTCCCCAGTGCGCACGCATAGCCCGGTGCGCTACATCGCAGCTCCTCGAATCGGCCGGGCTAGAGTGGGCATCGAGCCAGGAGGGATGATGCCGGCTCAGCGCATCTGTTCTCCAGTGCGTCTCCTCGGACCGGGGTATACTGCACCAGCCCTACGCACTGTGTCCCTGGTTCGCCAGCACAGCCCAATGCGGCCTGTTCCATCTCCCCGCACTTGCCGGGCTACAGGGGGGATCCAGCCAGGACGAGTTGTGCTAGCTCTGCGCTCGAGACCGCCAGTGCGCCTCCACGGTCCAGTGCATCCGGTGCCTCGGCCAAGGACAAGGCCTCCTGCATGTCTCCCCAGCCTGGTGAGTTCTGTGCCTGTGCTAAGCCCTAACCCCCCTGCATGTCTCCCCAGCCTGTTGAGTCCTGTGCCTTCTCCCAGAGCCAGGCCTCCTGTGTGTCTCTCCATTCCAGTGGTGATCCATGGTATGAAGCCTCCAGTGGTGATCCATGGCACTTAGCCCCCAGTGATGATCCATGGCACGAAGCCTCCAGTGATGATCCATGGCACAAAGCCTCCAGTGATGATCCATGGCCCGAAGCCTCCTGTGATGATCCATGACACGAAGCCTCCTGTGATGATCCATGGTACGAAGCCTCCAGTGATGATCCATGGCACGAAGCCTCCTGTGATGATCAATGGCACGAAGCCTCCTGTGATGATCCATGGCACGAAGCCTCCAGTGATGATCCATGGCACAAAGCCTCCAGTGATGATCCATGGCACGAAGCCTCCAGTGATGATCCATGGCACGAAGCCTCCAGTGAGGATCCATGGCACTAAGTCTCCAGTGAGGATTCATGGCACTAAGTCTCCAGTGAGGATCCATGGCACAAAACCTCCAGTGAGGAGTTATGGCACGAGGTCTCCAACGAAGGACGTCAGTCCTGGGCCTCCTGCAACGCCTTCTAGTCCGGAGCCTCCAGCGTCGCCCTCTAATCCGGAGCCTCCAGCATCGTCCTCTAGTCCGGAGCCTCCAGCGTCGCCCTCTAGTCCGGAGCCTCCAGCGTCGCAATCTAGTCCGGAGCCTCCAGCGACGGTCTTCAGTCAGGAGCAGCCAGAGTCTCCCTCCTGTCCGGTGCAGTCAGAGTCTCCCTCCTGTCAGGAGCAGCCAGTGTCGCCCTCCTGCCGGGAGCAGCCAGTGTCGCCCTCCTGCCGGGAGCAGCCAGAGTCGCCCTCCTATCGGGAGCAGCCAGAGTCGCCCTCCTATCGGGAGCAGCCAGAGTCGCCCTCCTGTCGGGAGCAGCCAGAGTCGCCCTCCTATCGGGAGCAGCCAGAGTCGCCCTCCTGTCGGGAGCAGCCAGAGTCGCCCTCCTATCGGGAGCAGCCAGAGTCGCCCTCCTATCGGGAGCAGCCAGAGTCGCCCTCCTGTCGGGAGCAGCCAGAGTCGCCCTCCTGTCGGGAGCAGCCAGAGTCGCCCTCCTGTCGGGAGCAGCCAGAGTCGCCCTCCTGTCCGGGGCCCGCTGCGAGGGTCCCCGGTCCGGGGTCGGCGGTAAGGGTCCCCGCTCCAGAGGCGCCACCTAAGTGGGCCAAGACTAAGGTGGAGCAGGGTCCACGTCCCGCACCAGAGCCGCCACCGCGGTGAAATGCCCACCCAGACCCTCCCATATAGGTTCAGGTTTTGCAGTCGGACTCCGCATCTTTGGGGGGGGGTACTGTCACGCCTTGACCTTAGAGATCCTTTTTATGTCTTTATTTTGGTTGGTCAGGGCGTGAGTTTTGGTGGGCATTCTATGTCTGGTGTTCTATGTTGTCCTTGTTTTGTATTTCTATGTGTTTGGCCTGGTATGGTTCCCAATCAGAGGCAGCTGTCTATCGTTGTCTCTGATTGAGAACCATACTTAGGTAGCCTGTTCCCACCTGTGTTTGTGGGTAGTTGTTTTCTGTCTCTGTGTCTGCACCAGACAGAATTGTTTCGTGTTGGTCTATTTTTGTTATTTTGTTTTAGTGTTCTGAGTTAAAATAACTATTAACATGGACACTTACCACGCTGCACCTTGGTCCTCTTCTCCTTCTCCCGACGACGTTCGTTACAAAATAATAAAAAAAGGAAACCTTAAGCTTGCATAACTATTCACCCCCCAAGTCAATACTTTGTAGAGCCACCTTTTGCAGAAATTGCAGCTGCAATTCTCTTAGGGTAGGTCTCCATACGCTTGGCACATCTAGCCACTGGGATTTTAGCCATCTCTTCAAGGCAAAACTGCTCCAGCTCCTTCAAGTTGGATGGGTTCCGCTGGTGTACAGCAATCTTTAAGTCATACCACATATTCTCAATTGGATTGAGGTCTGGGCTTTGACTAGGCCCTTCCAAGACATTTAAACGTTTCCCCTTAAACCACTCGAGTGTTGCTTTAGCAGTTTGCTTAGGGTCATTGTCCTGCTGGAACGTGAACCTTCAGCCCAGTCTCAAATCTCTGTAAGACTGAAACAGGTTACCGTCAAGAATTTCCCTGTATTTAGCGCCATCCATCATTCCTTCAATTCTGACCAGTTTCCCAGTCCCTAACAATGAAAGAAATCCCCACAGCATGATGATGCCACCACCATGCTTCACTGTGGGGATGGTGTTCTCGAGGTGATGAGAGGTGTTGGGTTTGCACCAGACATAGCGTTTTCCTTGATAGCCAAAAATCTCAATTTTAGTCTCATCGGACCAAAGTACCTTCTTCCATATGTTTGGGGAGTCTCCCACATGCCTTTTAGCGAACACCAAACATTTTTGCAGATTTTTTCTTTAAGCAATGGCTTTTTTTCTGGCCACTCTTCCGTAAAGCCCAACTCTGGAGTGTACGGCTTAAGGTGGTCCTATGGACAGATACTCCAATCTCCGCTGTGGAGCATTGCAGGTCCTTCAGGGTTATCTTTGGTCCCTTTGTTGCCTCTCCTTGCCTAGTTTTGTCTTATCTTGATTATTGTCCAGCCATGTGGTCAAGTGCTGCAAAGAAACACATAGTTAAGCTGCAGTTGGCCCAGAACATAGGCGCACGTCTTGCTCTTCATTGTAATCAGAGGGCTCAGTTAAATACTATGTATGCCAGTCTCTGTTGGCTAAAAGTTGAGGAGAGAATGACTGCCTCACTTCTTTTTATAAGAAACATTAATGTGTTGAAATTTCTAAATTGTTTGCATAGTCAACTTACACACAGCTCTGACACACACACCAGTCATGCCACCAGAGGTCTTTCACAGTCTCCAAATCCAAAACCAATTCAAGCAAGCATACAATTATATAGAGCCAATATTGCGTGGAACTGCCTTCCATCTCATATTGCTCAAATGAACAGAAGACCTGGTTAACAAAACAGATCAAGCAACATCTCTGGGCAAAAAGCCGCTCCCCTATTTGACCTAGATATTTTAAATTGTACATTTTAGTTGTTTAGCATACGCTCTTATCCCGAGTGACTTACAGTTAGTGCATTCATCTTATTAAGATAGCTAGGTGGAACAACCACATATCAAATCAAATGTTATCAGTCACATGCGCCGAATACAACATGTGTGGACCTTACAGTGAAATGCTTACTTACGAGCCCCTAACCAACAATGCAGTTTAAAAAAATATGAATGAGAAATGAAAGTAAGTAATTAAAGAGCAGCAGTAAAATAGAAATAACGAGACTATATACAGGGGGGTACCGGTAAAGAATCAATGTGCGGGGGCATCGGTTAGTTGAGGTAATATGTATATGTAGGTAGAGTTATTAAAGTGACTATGCATAGATGATAACAACAGAGAGTAGCAGCGGTGTAAAAGAGGGGGGGGAATGCAAATAATCTGAGTAGCCATTTGATTAGGTGTTCAGGAGTCTTATGGCTTGGGGTAGAAGCTGTTTAGAAGCCTCTTGGACCTAGACTTGGCACTCCGGTATCACTTGCCGTGCAGTAGCAGAGAGAACAGTCTATGACTAGGGTGGCTGGAGTTTTAGGGCCTTCCTCTGACACCCCCTGGTATAGAGGTCCTGGATGGCAGGAAGCTTGGCCCCAGTGATGTGCTGGGCCGTTCGCACTACCCTCTGTAGTGCCTTGCGGTCGTAGGCCGAGCCGTTGCCATTCCAGGCAGTGATGCAATCAGTCAGGATGCTCTCGATGGTTCAGCTGTAGAACCTTTTGAGGATCTGAGGACCCATACCAAAACTCAACTGAGGGGGAATAGGTTTTGTCATTCCCTCTTCACAACTGTCTTGGTGTGCTTGGACCATGTTAGTTTGTTGGTGATGTGGACAAGCTCTTGAAGCTCTAAACCTGCTCCACTGCAGCCCTGTCGATGAGAATGTATAGAAAGTACACAGGCATAGAAATTACATTTCTATCAGTACTAGAAGTCAGAACTAGAAGGGGGTGGGGGGGGTGCAAGTACAAGTTCTGGTTAGGTGTTTGTTTTGGGGGGGTCGAGGTGAGGAGGATTATTTAAGATACTGTTTGAAGAGGTGGGGTTTCAGATGTTTTCGGAAGATGGCCAAGGACTCTGCTGTCCTAGCTTCAGGGGGAAGCTAGTTCCACCACTGGGGTACCAGGACAGACAAGAGCTTGTACTGGACTGAGCGGGAGCTGCCCTCCCTTAGTGGTGGGAGGGCCATAAGACCTGAGGTGGCATAACGGATTGGGGTGTAGGTTTTTTGAGCATAGCCTGAAGATAGGGAGGGGCAGTTCCTCTTGCTGTTCCGTATGTAAGCACCATGGTCTTGCAGTTGCAGTAGTCCAGATGGGAGAGGACAGGTGCCTGGTTAAGGACTTTCTGTTTGAGGTAGTGTCGTACTCTACAGATGTTGTAGCGCATGAACCTGCAGGAGCGGGTCATTGCTTTGAGGTTTGCAGAGAATGACAGGGTGTTGTCCAGGGTCATGCCAAGGTTCTTTGCACTCTGGGAGGGCGACACTGTGGAGTAGTCAACCGTGATGGAGACGTATTTGAGCAGTCAGGCCTTCCCCAAAAGGAAGGGCAGTTCCGTCTTGTTGAGGTTGAGCTTGAGGTGGTGGGCTGACATCCAAGTTGAGATATCTGCCAAGCACGCAGAGATGCGTGTCACCACCTGGATGTCAGAAGGGGGAAGGAGAAAAGTATTTGAGTGTCATCCGCATAGCAATGATAGGAGAGACCACTTGAGGATATGACGGAGTCGAGTGACTTGGTGTACAGAGTGAAGAGAAGAGGGCCTAGAACTGAGCACTGGGGGACACCAGTAATGAGAGTACGTGGTGCAGACACAGATCCTCTCCACGTCACCTGCTAGGAGCGGACTGCCAGGTAGGATGCAATCCAAGAGTGTGCATAGCCTGAGACGCCCAGCCCTGAGAGTCAGATGAGTCGCGTATTGGTTTCTTGAGGAGGGGAGCAACTCGGGCCATTTTGAAGCCAGATGTGACGCAGCCAGTGGTCAGGGATGAGTTGATCAGGAAAGTGAGGAATGGTACAAGATCTCCAGAGATGGTATGGAGAAGGGAGAAGGTGATGGGGTTAACTTCTTATGGCTGCAGGGCGGTGCCGGTACACTTATGACAACAGCCACTTCAAGTGCAGGGCGCGAAATTCAAAATATATATTTTTTAAATATTTAACTTTCACACATTAAAGACAAACATCTTGTGAATCCAGCCAATATTTCAGTTTTTTTACATGTTTTACAGCGAAAAAACAGCACGTATATTTATGTTAGCTCACCACCAAATACAAAAAAGCACAGACATTTTTCACAGCATAGGTAGCATGCACAAAGCCAACCTAACTAACCAAGAACCAACCAAACTAACCAACAAACAACTTCATCAGATGACAGTCTTATAACATGTTATTCAATAAATCTATGTTTTTTTTTCGAAAAATGTGCATATTTCAGGTATAAATCATAGTTTACATTGCAGTTACAATCAGAAATTGCACCGAAAGCAGCCATAATAATTACAGACACCAACGTCAAATACCTAATTACTCATCATAAAACATTTCTGAAAAATACATAGTGTACAGCAAATGAAAGACAGACATCTTGTGATTCCAGCCAATATTTCCGATTTATTAAGTGTTTTACAGCGAAAACACAATATAGCGTTATATTAGCTTACCACAATACCCAGAAAGACATGCCATTTCCCAGTGGCAAAAGGTTAGCGATCGTAACAAACAAGCAAAAGATATATAATTTTGACTAACCTTGATATTCTTCATCAGATGACAGTCCTATAACATCAGGTTATACATACACTTATGTTTTGTTCAAAAATGTGCATATTTAGAGCTGAAATCAGTGGTTATACATTCTGCTAACGTAGCTATTTTGTCCCACAACGTCAGGATTTTTTTCTGACACTTTTTATGACACACATATTCTGACCAAATGACTATTCATAAACATAACTAAAAAATACATGTTGTATAGGAAATGATAGATCCATTAGTTCTTAATGTAATCGCAGTGTTAGAATTCTAAAAAATAACTTCATTACGACATCCACTATATATAGCTAGAGTACCCAAACGTTGGGCGCCGACGACTAGTTCACATGCACGACAGATATATGAAATAGCATCATAAAATGTTTCTTACTTTTGCTGATCTTTCATCAGAATGTTGGACAAGGCGTCCTTTGTCCAGAACAGTCGTTGTTTGGATTTAGAACGGCCACTTTCCCTCTCGATTTAGCAAGCGCACTAGCCAAGTGGCACGAATCGCTACATCGTCAACAAAGTCAGAGAACGGAACACGGCAAAACTCCCGAAAAATTTTCAATAATCTGATTAAACTATATTGAAAAAACATACTTTACGATGATATGGTCACATGTATCAAATAAAATCAAAGCCGGAGATAGTAGTCGCCTATAACGACAGCTAAACAGAAGGCAAATCCATGTCTCTCTTCGCTCCTTCCTGAAAACAGGAAATGGAGGACTCGTCATTCCATGAGCTGTAATTCGAGTCCAGATCAAGTTACACAGTCCATTTCTTCTCTCACTCCTTGTCGACATCTAGTGGAAGACGTATGAAGTGCATCTAAACTAATAAATAACAAGCGATTTAATAGGCAGCCCCTGGAACAGAGCCTCAATTTCAGACTTTCCACTTCCTGTCAGGAAGTTTGCTGCAGAATGAGTTCTGTTTCACTCACAGATATAATTCAAACGGTTTTAGAAACTAGAGAGTGTTTTCTATCCAATAGTAATAATAATATGCATATTGTACGAGCAAGAATTGAGTACGAGGCCGTTTGAAATGGGCACCTTTTATCTGGCTACTCAATACTGCCCCTGCAGCCCAAACAGGTTAAGTGGGCAGGTAGTCCTGCAGCCAGACCTCACTAGTAGCAGGATGTCATTTGGAGAGATAGGGGAGAAAGAGGTCAAGGCATAGGGTAGTTATGTGTGAGTGAGACCAGTGGACTCAATAGGCTAAGTGAATAAGTAGGGGGATGTCGTCACCCTTTTTTTCAAAGTGGTTGACAAAGTCATCCGCAGAGAGGGAGGAGGGAGGGAGAGGGTGGAAAAGGGTTTCCTAGGGTTAGAGGCAGAAGCTTCAAATTTAAGGTGGTCAAAAGTGGCTTCAGAAGCGGATACAGAGGAAGAGAAGATAGAGAGGAGGGAGTGAAATCATGATAGGTCCTCCGTAAGTTTAGTTTTACTCCATTTTCGCTCAGCTGCCCTGTTCTGTAAGTTTGCAATGAGTCACTCAGCGACGGAGCAGGAGGGAAGTGCTGAGCCAGCTGGGAGGAAAGGGTACAGTGCAAGTCATAGAATGTGGAAAGGGAGTAGAGTAGGGTTGAGGAGAGAGAATTAGGAGACAGAAGGGAGAAGGATTTAGCAGAAGGGAGAGATGATAGGATAGAATAGGAGAGAGTATTTGGAGAAATGTAATATTGCAATGTTGCATGACCATCTGGGTAGGGGCTGAGTGGTTAGGGTTGGAGGCAAGGGATAAAGAAAAGGAAACAAAGTAGTGATCAGAGACCTGGAGCGGGGTTTCAGTGAGATCAGTAGGCGAGCAGCCTCTAGTAAAGATGAGGTCAAGCATATTGCCTGCCTTGAGAGTTGGAGGGGATTGGGAAAGGGTGAGGTCAAAAGAGTCAAGGAGGGGAAAGAGAGAGTTGAAAAGAAATTAATTGAAGGGAGACGTCGGTAGGTTGAAGTCGCCAAGTATAAAGAACGATGAGTTGTCGTCAGGAAATAAGCTTATAAAGGTGTCAAGCTCATTGTGGAACTCTCCAAGTGCACCTGGTGGGCAAAAGATTACAATCATGTTAAGCATAAGTGGACAAGTGACAGTGACAGCATGGAATTCAAATGAGGAGATGGGCAGGTGTGATAAGGAGAAAATCTCCACTTAGGACAATTTAAAGACTTTGATCTCTGGTGGACAAACCAGAGACTTTGTGTCGAATTACTCCCCAGACGGATCGAGTGTTTTCAACGGAGAGATAGAAAAGACATACACACTGTAATTCTTTTGAATGAGTGGCCGTTCATGTGCAAAGTATTCGCATTTCCATGAGCAGAGTTCTCAGCTGTATGTATGTAGTGGGTCCATTCTGTCTTTATCTGTCCCCACCCCTTTCCATTGTCTACCAAGCCGTCATATCGGGTTTAGTCCACTAGGGACTTTTCATTGCATTATGTAGTAATCAATGTGTAAGCTATTCTGTTTGTGTGTTTATGTAATTCTGTGTGATTATTTAGTTAGTTAGTAAAAAAAATAATTAAGCCAATTTGTATATCGCTGATTCATCATTTATGCTAGGGTTTGTGCAGATATGCAAGGTTTTTGAGACATTCAGAATGAGACTGATAGACGGTAAATAAGAATTAATGAATTGACTGTGACTGATGTAAGAGATATTTATACAGTGGTTCCTCCTTTAAAAGTTGCGAGCTTGCACCGCGGGACTTAGAGGTACTCAGCATCACGGCTTCATTGCTCCAGATCACCACAAGGGGGAGTTAGAGCACACATTATGCATTTGGGTCCCAAGGTTTTTATATGACTAATCATATCGAGTGGTTCCAATGACGAATTTTGACGCGAGCCACCTGTGCCTGGTGGCGTTCTTCAACAAAGACGGCTGGCAAAACATTACGGTGGAACCAAATGTAAGTAGTTATAACGTCATAATGAGTCAAGGTTAACTTCTTGCGACTACAGGGGGTGCTGTTTTCTTATTAGCATAATTGCATTACAGATTAAACGGCTTCCTACTAAATTCTCGCTCGTACAATATGCATATTATTACTATTATTGGATAGAAAACACTCTCTAGTTTCTATAGGCGTTGGAATTTTGTCTCTGAGTGGAACAGAACTCATTCTACAGCAATTTCCCTGACATGGAGTCAGATTTCACACATTTTGGCCCCTGATCTGGAGTCAGTTTAAAGGCCACTGTGAACGCTATCAGGATACGGACACTGCTTACGTCTTCCCCTGGATGCCTTTACGTGATGACGCTTTGAATGGTATCGATTGCCCAATCACAGCCACTATAAATGAAAAAAACCTGTAGGTAGGAACTCTTTTCCAGATGCGCCGGACGCGCGGTGGACACCGACCTGCTCTTTTTCCAAGCATTAGTGTAGCCAGTAATATTTCTCAGGTCATGTTTTTACTCGTTATAGGAGTTAAAAACATCATAAGGTAGTTAATTTAAACCGTTTTATAGCAATTTATATCCGTTTAGTGCGCATTTTGGGACATTTATTTCTGAGACACTTTGAAGCGCCGGGCAGGTTTCCAGTTCATGCCGAACGCAGTTGGCATTTCCACATGGCAAGAGGACAGCTTTCGACCAAAAGACGATTAGACCCAAGAAAGGATTCTTTGCCCAATATTCTGATGGAAGAACAGCTCAAAGTAGGAACAATTTATTATGATAAATCGTGTTTCTGTCGAAAAATGTTAATTGCTTATGACCCCATCTTGTTAGACGTAGCTTCGCGTGGCGCAAACTGTATTGAAAAGTAAGGATAATTAAAAAAATGTAAATCAGCGATTGTATTAAGAATTAAATTGTCTATCAATCGCTGTCCACCCTATATTTTTTTGTCACGTTTATGAGTATTTATGTATACGACTAGATCACTGTCTAATATGGCGCACGACATTGTCTGACCAGCTGGGCAACTTTTGTCATTGTCTAACCATGATTTTGGTGGCTAAATATGCACATTTTCGAACAAACTGTATATGTATGTTGTAATATGATGTTACAGGAGTGTCATCGGAAGAATTCTGAGAAGGTTAGTGAAAAAATTAATATATTTTGGCGATGTTTACGTTATCGCTCTCTTTGGCTAGAATCAATGCTGGGGTAATGTTTGCATATGTGCTATGCTAATATAACGATTTATTGTGTTTTCGCTGTAAGACACTTAGAAAATCTGAAATATTGTCTGTATTCACAGGATCTGTGTCTTTCGATTAGTGTATGCTGTGTATTTTTACGAAATGTTTGATGATTAGTAATTAGGTAAACACGTTGCTCTATGTATTTATTCTAGTCCATTTGTGACGGTGGGTGCAATTGTAAACTATGATATCTACCTGAAATATGCACATTTTTCTAACAAAACCTATCCTATACCATAAATATGTTATCAGACTGTCATCTGATGAGGTTTTTTCTTGGTTAGTGGCTATCAATATCTTAGTTTAGCCGAATTGGTGATAGCACCTGATGGAGTAAGAAACTGATGGAGTTAGAAAAGTGGTGTCTTTTGCTAACGTGGTTAGCTAATAGATTTACATATTTTGTCTTCCCTGTAAAACATTTTAAAAATCTGAAATGGTGGCTTTATTCACAAGATCTGTATCTTTCATTAGGTGTCTTGGACTTGTGATTTAATGATATTTAGATGCTACTATTTAATTGTGACGCTATGCTAGCGATGCTACTCAGTGTGGGGGGGGTGGGGGGTGCTCCCGGACCCGGGGTAGATACTCGTGAAAGGTTAACGTAGAGACAAACATTTGTGCATATTTTTTTGTCATAAAGTTAATTTCCGAAAATCGCTATTTAGCAAGTTATCTGACTAGCTAACGTTAGCCAGCTAGCTAGTGTTATAAGAATGAGTTTGTAATTCGTGTTGTATAATGTTTTAGGGACTCCTGAGAAAAACTTTGGTGCAAAACTGAAAGTGTGAACCACCGCTTTTAAACATGTCAAGGCGACTGGAAACATGACCGAATACAAACAGTGTAGCTACTCCCTCCGCAAGGCAATTAAAAAAGCTAAGTGTCAGTATAGAGACAATGTAAAGTCGCAATTCAACGGCTCAGACACAAGACTTAGGTGACAGGGTCTACAGTCAATCACGGATTACAAAAAGAAAACCAGCCCCACCGCGGACACTGAAGTCTTGCTCCCAAACAAACTAAACAACTTATTTGCTCGCTTTGAGGACAATACAGTTCCACTGACACAGCACGCTACCAAAACCTCCTTCACCGCAGCCAAAAGTGAGTAAAACATTTAAATATATTAACCCTCGCAAGGCTGCCGGACCAGACGGCATCCCTAGTCGCACCCTCAGAGCATGCGCAGACCAGCTGGCGGGTGTGTTTACGGACATATTCAATTAATCCCTATCCCAGTCTGCTGTTCCCACCTGCTTCAAGAGGGCCAGCATTGTTCCTGTTCCCAAGAAAGCTAAAGTAACTGAGCTAAACGACTATCGCCACGTAGCACTCACTTCTGTCATCATGAAGTGATGACACGATGAAAATAATCATGGCCTCTAAACCTTCAAGCTGCATACTGGATCCTATTCCAACTAAACTACTGAAAGAGCTGCTTCATGTGCATGGCCCTCCTATGTTGAACATAATAAACGGCTCTCTATCCACCGGATGTGTACCAAACTCACTAAAAGTGGCAGTAATAAAGCCTCTCTTGAAAAAGCCAAACCTTGACCCGGAAAATATAAAAAACTATCGACCTATATCGAATCATCCATTCCTCCCAAAATTTTTAGAAAAAGCTGTTGCGCAGCAACTCACTGCCTTCCTGAAGACAAACAATGTGTACGAAATGCTTCAGTCTGGTTTTAGACCCCATCATAGCACTGAGACTGCACTTGTGAAGGTGGTAAATGACCTTTTAACCTGTCTAGGATCAGCGTGCCGCTAGCGGCACTCCCCCCCCCCCCCCACTGAAAAACCAGTGCCGCGAAATTCAAAAAAAATATTTTTTTAAAATATTTAACTTTCACACATTAAAGTCCAATACAGCTAATGAAAGACACAGATCTTATGAATCCAGTCAACATTTCCGATTTTTAAAATGTTTTACAGGGAAGACACAATATGTAAAGATGTACATCTATTACCTAAAAACACATTAGCATAATCCACCATCTTTTATTTGTCCACCAACACCAGTAGCCATCACCAATTCGGCTAAACTAAGATATTTATAGCCCCTAACCAACAAAAAAACTCATTAGATGACAGTCTGATAACATATTTATGGTATGGGATAGGTTTTGTTAGAAAAAAGTGCATATTTCAGGTATATGGCATAGTTTACAATTGCACCCACCATCACAAATGGACTAGAATAATTACAATGAGCAACGTGTTTACCTAACTACTAATCATCAAACATTTCGTAAAAATACACAGCATACACGAATCGAAAGACACAGATCCTGTGAATACAGACAATATTTCAGATTTTCTAAGTGTCTTACAGCGAAAACACAATAAATCGTTATATTAGCTTAGCACATAGCAATTAGCAGCCCAGCATTGATTCTAGCCAAAGTGAGCGATAAAAGTCAACATCGCCAAAAGATATTAATTTTTTCACTAACCTTCTCAGAATTCTTCCGATGACACTCCTGTAACATCACATTACAACATGCATATACAGTTTGATCGAAAATGTTTATATTTAGCCACCAAAATCATGGTTAGACAATGTGAAATGTAGACAAGCTGGTAAAGAAAACGTCCTTGCGCCACTTAGACAGTGATCTACTCTTATACATAAATACTCATAAACGTGACTAAAAAATATAGGGTGGACAGGGATTGATAGACAATTTAATTCTTAATACAATTGCGTTATTACATTTTTTAATTTATCCTTACTTTTCAATACAGTTTGCGCCAAGCGAAGCTACGTCAAAAAACATGGCGTCCTAAGCCACTAAAATGTTTCGACAGAAACACGATTTATCATAATAAAAATGTCCTACCTTGAGCTGTTCTTCCATCAGTATCTTGGGCAAAGGATCCTTTCTTGGGAGAAATCGTCTTTTGGTGGAAAGCTGTCCTCTTGCCATGTGGAAATGTCAACTACGTTCGGGATGAACTGAAAAGCGTGACCAACTTTTCACATCGTTGCAAAAATAAATGTCCCAAAATCGCACTAAACGGATATAAATTGCTATAAAACGCTTTAAATTAACTACTTTGTGATGTTTGTAACTCCTATAACGAGTGAAAAGATGACCGGAGAAATATAACAGGCTAAACTAATGCTTGGAACAGGAGAGGGTCGGTGTCTTCCACGCGCGTTACGCAGCAAGAAAAGACTTGCTAGCTAAAGGTTTTTTTCATTTGTAGGGCCTGTGAACGAGCAATCGAGCCCGTTGGAATCGTCATCACGTAAAGGCATCCAGGGGAAGACGTAAGAAGTGTCCGTATAGTCATAGCAACGACAGTGCCCGTTTAAATGACTTCAGAAAAGTGGCCAACGTTTCTCAAATCTGACTCCATGTCAGGGAAATTGCTGTAGAATGGGCTCTGTTCCACTTAGAGACAAAATTTCAACTCCTATAGAAACTATAGACTGTTTTCTATCCAATAATAATAATAATATGCATATTGTACGATCAAGGATTTTGTGGGAAGCCGTTTAAAAAATTAGCCACATTAGCATAAATAGTCTAAACAGCGCCCCCATCCCCAACAGGTTAATGGCGTCAGACCGAGGCTCTGCATCTGTCCTCGTGCTACTAGACCTTAGTGCTGCCTTTGACACCATCGATCACCACATTCTTTTGGAGAGACTGGAAACCCAAATTGGCCTACACGGACAAGTTCTGGCCTTGTTTAGATCTTATCTGTCGGAAAGATATCAGTTTGTCTCTGTGAATGGTTTGTTCTCTGACAAATCAACTGTACATTTCGGTGTTCCTCAAGGTTTTGTTTTAGGACCACTATTGTTTTCACTATATATTTTACCTCTTGGGGATGCTATTCGAAGACATAATGTTAACTTTCACTGCTATGCGGATGACACACATCTTTACATTTCAATGAAACATGGTGAGGCCCCAAAATTGCCCTCGCTAGAAGCCTGTGTTTCAGACATAAGGAAGTGGATGGCTGAAAACGTTCTACTTTTAAACTCGGACAAAACAGAGATGCTTATTCTAGGTCCCAAGAAACAAAGAGATCTTCTGTTATATCTGACAATTAATCTTGATGGTTGTAAAGTCGTCTCAAATAAAACTGTGAAGGACCTCGGCGTTACTCCTGACCCTGATCTCTCTTTTGACGAACATATCAAGACTGTTTCAAGGACAGCTTTTTTCCATCTACATAACATTGCAAAAATCAGAAGTTTTCTGTCCAAAAATGATGCAGAAAAATTAATAAATGCATTTGTTACTTCTAGGTTAGACTACTGCAATGCTCTACTTTCTGGCTACCCGGATAAAGCACTAAATAAACTTCAGTTAGTGCTAAATACGGCTGCTAGAATCCTGACTAGAACCAAGAAATTTGATCATATTACTCCAGTGCTAGCTTCCCTACACTGGCTTCCTGTTAAGGCAAGGGCTGATTTCAAGGTTTTACTGTTAACCTATAAAGCGTTACATGGGTTTGCTCCTACCTATCTTTCCGAGTTGGTCCTGCCGTACATACCTACACGTACGCTACGGTCACAAGACGCAGGCCTCCTAATTGTCCTTAGAATTTCTAAGCAAACAGCTGGAGGCAGGGCTTTCTCCTATAGAGCTCCATTTTTATGGAACGGTCTGCCTACCCATGTGAGAGACTCGGTCTCAACCTTTAAGTCTTTACTGAAGACTCATCTCTTCAGTAGATCCTATGATTGAGTGTAGTCTGGCCCAGGAGTGTGAAGGTGAACGGAAAGGCTCTGGAGCAACGAACCGCCCTTGCTGTCTCTGCCTGGCCGGTTCCCCTCTCTCCACTGGGATTCTCTGCCTCTAACCCTATTACAGGGGCTGAGTCACTGGCTTACTGGTGCTCTTTCATGCCGTCCCTGGGAGGGGTGCATCACTTGAGTGGGTTGAGTTACTGACGTGATCTTCCTGTCTGGGTTGGCGCCCCCCCTTGGTTTGTGCTGTGGTGGAGATCTTTGTGGGCTATACTCGGCCTTATCTCAGGATTGTAAGTTGGTGGTTGAAGATATCCCTCTAGTGGTGCGGGGGCTGTGCTTTGGCAAAGTGGGTGGGGTTATATCCTTCCTTTTTGGCCCTGTCCGGGGGTATCATCGGATGGGGCCACAGCGTCTCCTGACCCCTCCTGTCTCAGCCACCAGTATTTATGCTGCAGTAGTTTATGTGTCGGGGGAATAGGGTCAGTTGGTTATATCTGGAGTACTTCTCCTGTCTTATCCAGTGTCCTGTGTGAATTTAATTAAGTATGCTCTCTCTAATTCTCTCCTTCTCTCTTTCTTTCTCTCTCTCGGAGAACCTGAGCCCTAAAACCATACGTCAGGACTACCGGGCATGATGACTCCTTGCTGTCCCCAGTCCAACTGGCCTTGCTGCTTTTCCAGTTTCAACTGTTCTGCCTGCGGTTATGGAACCCCTACCTGTCCTTACCTGCTGCTTTCAACTCTTAATGATCGGCTATGAAAAGCCAACTGACATTTATTCCTGATTATTATTTGACCATGCTTGTAATTTATGAACATTTTGAAAATCTTGGCTCTCTCTAATTCTCTCCTTCTCTCTTTCTTTCTTTCTTTCTCTCTCTCGGAGGACCTGAGCCCTAGGACCATACGTCAGGACTACCGGGCATGATGACTCCTTGCTGTCCCCAGTCCACCTGCCCTTGCTGCTATTCCAGTTTCAACTGTTCTGCCTGCGTTCATGGAAACCCTACCTGTCCCAGACCTGCTGTTTTCAACTCTTAACCTGTTTGGCGTGCAAGCCCTCCGTCGGTACATTTATGACAACAGCCACTTCAAGTGCAGGGCGCGAAATTCAAAATATATTTTTTTTAAATATTTAACTTTCACACATTAACAAGTCCAATACAGCATATGAAAGGTACACATCTCGTGAATCCAGCCAACATGTCCGATTTTTAAAATGTTTTACAGTGAAGACAAAATATGTAAATCTATTAGCTAACCACGTTAGCAAAAGACACCACTATTTTCACTCCATCAGTTTTTGACTCCATCAGTAGCTATCACAAATTCGGCCAAATAAAGATTTAAATAGCCACTAACCAAGAAACAACCTCATCAGATGACAGTCTGATAACATATTTATTTTATAGCATATGTTTTTTTTTTTAAATGTGCATATTTCAGGTATAAATCATAGTTTACATTGCAGCTACATTCAGAAATTGCACCAAAAGCAGCCATAATATTTACAGACACCAACGTCAAGTACCTAATTACTCATCATAAAACATTTCTGAAAAATACATAGTGTACAGCAAATGAAACACAGGCATCTTGTGATGCCAGACAATATTTCCGATTTATTAAGTGTTTTACAGCGAAAACAAAATGTAGCGCTATATTAGCTTAGCACAATAGCCAGAAACACTTGGGCGCCGGCGACTACGACAGATATATGAAACAACATCATAAAATGTTTCTTACTTTTGCTGATCTTTCATCAGAATGTTGAACAAGGTGTCCTTTGTCCAGATTAGTCGTTGTTTGGATTCAGAATGGCAACTTTCTCTCTCCATTTAGCAAGCACGCTAGCCGGGTTGCACGGATCTCTCCATGTAAACAAACGGAAGAGGACGGAACACGGCAAAACTCCCGAAAAAATTTCAATAATCTGATGAAACTATATTGAAAAAACATACTTTACGATGATATGGTGACATGTATCAAATAAAATCAAAGCCGGAAATATTATTTGCCTATAACGTCAGCAAAACAAAAGGCAATCCCACTGTCAAGCTCGCGCTCTTCAGAGTACCGAAAATGGGGGACACGAGATTCCAAGATGATGTGTTCCAACTCAGATCGAGATAATCACCTCATTTCACCTCATTTCTTCTCTCACAGCCTTCTTGACACCCAGAGGAAGGTGTATGACGTGCATGTATACGAATAGCTCTTGTGCCCATTTATAGGCAGGAAGAGGAAGACAGCATCGATTTCAGACTTTGAACTTCCGGGTCAGAAAAAGTGCTGCAGAACGAGTTCTGTTTCACTCAGAGAAATAATTCAAACGGTTTTAGAAACTAGAGAGTGTTTTCTATCCAATGGTAATAATAATATACATATTGTACGAGCAAGTATTGAGTACGAGGCCGTTTGAAATGGACACATTTTACCAGGCTACTCAATACTGCCCCTTGCAGCCATAAGAAGTTAATGATCGGCTATGAAAAGCCAACTGACATTTATTCCTGATTATTATTTGACCATGCTTGTCACTTATGAACATTTTGAACATCTTGGCCATGTTCTGTTATAATCTCCACCCGGCACAGCCAGAAGAGGACTGGCCACCCCTCATAGCCTGGTTCCTCTCTACGTTTCTTCCTAGGTTTTGGCCTTTCTAGGGTTTTTCCTAGCCACCGTGCTTCTACACCTGCATTGCTTGCTGTTTGGGGTTTTAGGCAGGGTTTCTGTACAGCACTTCGAGATATTTGCTGATGTACGAAGGGCTATATAAAATAAACTTGATTTGATTTGATTTTAAGTGCTTTGAGAGACTAGGATCATATCACCTCCACCCTACCTGACACCCTAGACCCACTCCAATTTGCTTACCGCCAAAATAGTTCCACAGACAACGCAATCGCAATAACCCATCTGGACAAGGGGAATACCTACATAGGAATGCTGTTCATCGATTTAAGCTCAGCATTTAAAACCATAGTACCCTCCAAACTCGCCATTAAGCTCTAGACCCTGGGTCTTGACCCCGCCCTGTGCTACTGGGTCCTGGACTTTCTGACGCCCCCAGGTGGTGAGGGTAGGAAACAACATCTCCCCCCGCTGATCCTCAACACTGGGGCCCCACAAGGGTGCGTTTACAGCCTATCCTGTACTCCCTATTCATCCATGACTGCGTGGCCATGCACGCCTCCTCCACTCATTCATCAAGTTTGCAGACCACATTACAGTGGTAGGCTTGATTACCAACAATGACGAGACAGCCTACAGGGAGGTGGTGAGGGCCCTCGGAGTATGGTGTCAGGAAAATAACCTCACACTCAACACAACAAAACAAATGAGATGATCGTGGACTTCAGGCCCCTATCTACATCGACGGGACCACAGTCGAGAAGGTGGAAAGCTTCAAGTTCCTTGGCGTACACAGTTAGCCTAGTGGTTAGAGTGTGGAGCCAGTTGTTCCCTTGGTGTTGTGGATGTAGATTAAGGCAGGAAACAGCAGAGGGAGCACCCCCCTATCCACATCGACAGGACAGAAGTGGAAAGTTTTAAGTTCCTCGGCGTACACATCACTGACAAACTGAAATGGTCCAACCACACAGACAGCATGGTGAAGAAGGCGCAACAGCGCCTCTTCAACCTTAGGAGGCTAAAGAAATTGGGCTTGTCACCGAAAACACTCAAACTTTTACAGATGCACAATCGGGAGCATCCTGTCGGGCTGTATCACCGCCTGTTACGGCAACTGCTCTGCCCACAACCCTACATTACTCATCTCATATGTAGATACTGTACTCTATACCATCTACTGCATCTTGCCTATTCCGCACTGCCATCGCTCATCGATATATTTATATGTACATATTCTTATTCATATCATACCCCACATACAATTATCTGTGGATTTTGTGTTGTAGATACATACGTGTTGGTAGAGTACGGACCCGAGGGCACACACTTAATATGTTATGACATCTGTTGTGAATGTATTGTAATGTTTTAAAAATTCTAAAACTCCCTTAATTTTGCTGGACCCAAGGAAAAGTAGCTGCTGCCTTGGCAGCAGCTAATGGGGATCCATAATAAATACAAATCAGTAAGGTCCCTCAGTTGAGCAGTGAATTTCAAACACAGATTCCACCACAAAGATCAGGGAGGTTTTCCAATAGCATGCAACCTATTGCTAGATGGGTAAACATTTAAAAAAGCAGACATTGAATATCCTTTTGAGCATGGTAAAATTATAGATTACACTTTGGATGGTGAATCAATACACCCAACCACTACAAAGATAAAGGCGTCCTTCCTAACTCAGTTGCCAGAGAGGGAGGAAACCGCTAAGGGATTTCACAATGAGGCCAATATTGACTTTAAAACAGTTACAGAGTTTAATGGCTGTGATAGGAGAATGGATCAACAACATTGTAGTTACTCCACAATACTAACCTAATTGACAGACTGAAAAGTATGAAGCCTGTACAGAATAAAATAAATACCAAAACATGCATTCTGTTTTCAACAACGGACTTGAGTAATACTGCAAAAAAAACAGTGAATGTTCCTGAGTGGCCGTGTTACAGTTTTGACTTAAATCTACAGCAATACCTGTAAATTGGTTGACAGAGCTTGAAGAATTTTGAAAAGAATAATGGGCAAATGTTGCACCAACCAGGTGTGAAAATCTCTTAGAATTACCCAGAAAGACTCACAGCTGTAATCACTGCCGAAGGTGTGACTACAAAGTATTGAAAATTAGATATTTCTTTATTTCATTTAATAAATAATCAAACGTTTCTAAAAACATGTTTTCAATTAGTCATTACGGAGTATTGTGTGTACATTTTTTTTGTTTAATCCATTTTGAATTCAGGCTGTTACCCAACAAAATGTGAAATAAGTCAAAGTCGAAGGGTATGAATACTTTCTGAAGACACTGTACGTGTCAGCAGTGGTGTAAAGTGCTTTAAAGTACTACTTAAGTAGTTTTGGGGGGTATCTGTACTTCACTATTTACATTTTTTGACAACTTTTACTTTCCTGAATAAAATAATGTACTTTTTACTCCGTACATTTTAGAGAAACGCCAATGCCATCCTCCTCACTTTCATATTGACGAAACAGTCTATGACTCTGTCATACAGTGCCTTTCATTCTCCTTGTTAACGTGCAATCGTTAGAAAATTAAATTGATAACCTACGATTAAGATTATCCTACCAACGGGATAATAAGATGAAAAAAGAAAAAGAAAAGGAAAAAAAGAAGAAAAAAAAAGATGGTACAGTTATGTTTCACCAAGACGTGGCTGAACGTAGAAATGGACAATATAGAGCTGGTGGGATTTTCCATGCACTGGCAGAACAGAGAAAAAGATGCTACAGTTATGTTTCACCGAGACGTGGCTGAACGTAGAAATGGACAATATAGAGCTGGTGGGATTTTCCATGCACTGGCAGAACAGAGACGCTACCTCTGGTAAGACGAGGGCTGGGGCTGTGTGTCTTTTTTGTCAATACGAGCTGGTGCGTGATGTCTAATATTAAAGAAGTCTCGAGGTATCGCTCGCCTGAGCTGGAGTACCTTTTGATAAGATGTTGACCACACTATCTACCAAGAGACTTCTCATTTGTATTATTCGTAACCGACTATTTATCACCACAAACCGAAGCAGGCACTAAGACCGCTCTCAACCAACTCTATAATGCCATAAGCAAAGAAGAAAATGCTCACCCAGAAGTGGCGCTCCTAGTAGCCGGGGACTTTAAATCAGGTAAACTTATATCAGTTTTACCAAATTTTTACCAGCATGTCACATGTGCTACCAGGGGGAAAAATCGTAGACCAACTACTCCACACACAGAGATGCAGACAAAGCTCTCCCCCGCCCTCCATTTGGCAAATATGACCACAATTCTATCCTCCTGATTCCTGCTTACAAGCAAAAACTAGAGCAGGAAGTACCAGTGACTCACCCAATACGGAAGTGATCAGATTACGCGGATGCTACACTACAGGACTGTTTTGCCAGCAAAGACTGCAATATGTTCCGAGATTCATCCAATGGCACTGAGGAATACACCACCTCAGTCATCGGCTTCATCAATAAGTGCATCGGTGACGTCGTCCCCACAGTGACTTTACGTACATATCCCAACCAGAAGCCATGGATTACAGGCAACATCCGAATCGAGCTAAAGACTAGAGCTGCCGCTTTCAAGGAGCAGGAGACTAATCCGGACGCTAATAAGAAATCCCGCTATGCCCTCAGACGAACCATCAAACAAGCAAAGCGTCAATACCGGATTATGATTGAATCCTACTACACCGGCTCTAATGCTCGTTGTATGTAACAGGGCTTGAAAACTGTACAGACTACAAAGGGAAACCCAGACGCGAGCTGCCCAGTGTTGAGAGCCTACCAGACGAGCTAAATGCCTTTTATGCTCGCTTCGAGGCAAGCAACGCTGAAGCATGCACAAAAACACCAGCTGTTCTGGAAAACTGTGTGATAACGCTCCCGGTAGCCGATGTGAACAAAACCTTTAAACAGGCCAACGTTCACAAAGCCGCTGGTCCAGACGGATTACCTGGACATGTACTCAAAGCATGCGCGGACCAACTGCCAAATGTCTTCACTGACATTTTCAACTTCTCCCTGACCGAGTCTGTAATACCTACATGTTTCAAGCAGACCACCATAGTCCCTGTGCCCAAGGAAGCGAAGGAAACCTGCCTAAATTATTACTGCCCCGTGGCACTCACGTCAGTAGCCATGAAGTTCTTTGAAAGGCTAGTCATGGCTCACATCAACAGCATCCTCCCGGACACCCTAGACCCACCCCAGTTCGCATACCGCCCAAACAGTTCCACAGATGACGCAATCTCAATTGCACTCCACACACCCTTTCTCAGCTGGACAAAAGGAACACCTATGTGAGAATGCTGTTCATCGACTACAGCTCAGTGTTCTACACCATAGTGCCCACGAAGCTCATCACTAAGCTAAGGACTCTGGGACAACACACCTCCCTCTGCAACTGGATCCTGGACTTCCTGACGGGCCGGCCCCAGGTGGTAAGAGTAGGCAACAACACGTCTGCCACGGTGATCCTTAACACTGGGGCCTCTCAGGGGTTTGTACTTAGTCCCCTCCTTGTTCACCCACGACTGCGTGGCCTAGCATGACTCCAACACCATCATTAAGTTTGCTGATGACACAACAGTGGTAGGCCTGATCACCGACAACGATGAGACGGCCTATAGGGAGGAGGTCAGAGAACTGGCAGTGTTTTGTGAGGAAAACAACCTCTCCCTCAATGTGAGACAAAGGAGCTGATCGTGGACTACAGGAAAAGGCGGGCCAAACAGGCCCCCATTAATATTGACGGGGCTGTAGTGGAGCAGGCCGAGAATTCAGTTCTTTGGTGTCCACATCACCAAAGAACTATCATGGTCCAAACATACCAAGACAGTCGTGAAGAGGGCACGACAAAACATTTCCCCCCTCAGGAGACTGAAAATATTTGGCATGGGCCCCTAGATCCTCAAAAGTTTCTACAGCTGCACCATCGAGAGCATCCTGACCGGTTGCATCACCGCCTGGTATTGCAACTGCTCGGCATCTGTCCTTAAGGTGCTAAAAAGGGTAGTGTGAATGGTCCAGTACATCATTGGGGCCAAGCTTCCTGCCATCCAGGACCTATGTAACAGGCGGTGTCAGAGGGAAGCCCAAAAAATTGTCAGAGACTCCAGTCACCCAAGTTATAGACTGTTTTCTCTGCTACCGCACGGCAAGCGGTACCAGAGTGCCAAGTCTAGGACCAAAAGGATCCTAAACCTTTTCTACACCCAAGCCATTAGACTGCTGAACAATTCATAAAAATCGGCACCGGATTTTGTGTTTAGGCAGGCAGCCCAATTCTGATATTTTGTCTTTTGACCAATCACTTTTGATATTTTCACATCAGATCTTTTTCTGATCAGATTGATCAATAGACCAATTTGTGAAAAAATATCAGAATTGGGCTTCTGTGTGAACAATTTGTCTTTTGGGGTGGTAGGTTTTACATAGATTTACACTTAGGTGAAGGCTTTCAAACGAATTGTTACTGTATGTGTTGGTGTGTGCTGATGCTTTTCTCCATATCTGGAAAGTTAGAATACCTGAAACAAAAAATAAAGCAAAAAGTATTTAATCAATGATCTACAACTGAACAAAAAAAGTTAAGTGTTAACAATGTTGTCACACCAGACAATAATACAAACGTATCATGAAATGTAAAAATATATTCAGATTAGATGAATATCTATTAATATTTATTCTAATTAATTGTCCCCATTTCGATCGTGTGGTTAGTTTCCTTCACTGAGTGTTAGAAACCCTGTAGTTTGTGACTCCCAAGCCATTAGACTCCTGAACAATTTCCTGGACACATTGTCCTGAAAGGAAGTCTGTCAGCATTTTACACCACTTCTTCTCAGCCTAGGAGGACAATGTGTCCAATGTGTCCAATTTCCTGGACACATTGTCCTGAAAGGAAGTCTGTCAGCATTTTACACCACTTCTTCTCAGCCTAGGAGGACAACGTGTCCAGGAAAAAGTAGGTGACCATATTATATACCGTATGAACTGAGGTATGTTTAGTAAGGCGCAACATTCTGAATGTTGTAGAAATGTAACAGGCCATATGAAAAAAAGCAAGTGTTACTCCAATATGGAAAGTTTATCTGAAAGGTGTTTCAGCCATATAAATAAGCCCCAGATGACATAACTTTAGATATGTACGTACAGTGTCTATTTTCCTGCAAGTATAGTGCAATGTACATGCATTTCTATGTATGTGGTGTCTATTTTCCTGCAAGCGCTGTATGTGACCTGACAATTAGTTACATCCTCTGGATGGCGTTATTGCTACACATTTCTCTGGTTCAAGATGGTCATACCAGAAACAGCCCTCCACATGTTCAGTACAACAGACATAAAACACATTACACCACACTACTTTTATTCATTAAGGCAAAGCAGTGCTATTCATTTAACATCACAGATGCATTCATAAATCAAGGTCTGAATTTAGATTTGAACAGAAAATGAACCACTCAATTTAGCAATCTAAACTACTCTTACTTTGATTTGAATAATGATGACAACATAAAACGTGCAAACAGCAAAGACTCATGTGCAGACAAAGGAATTGGTGTCAAGTACATCCCTTTGTCATTTAGATTATCACAAGTGAGGTTATTCTGTAAATCATACATTTAACATGTCATAAGATTCTATTACTACTCTTGAAGGGGGAAGCTACAGGCTCCTCTCCTCACAAACGTCACAACACTGAAACAACAATAGAACGATATAAAGGTCAATATAGTGACCATCTGCTGAGGTCACTTCTCGCTGGGTAGGGTTTTGGTGTGGTGTTTCAGAATATGCTGTAGTATGGTTCGAGTGTGGTGTGACCTGTGCTGGATTGTTAAAGGGTCATAAGGTTGCGATCTCCCCAGTGAGGTCACTTCTCTCTGCCGCAGTCGGTGCACAGGATGTCGTCACGCTGGGTGAGGAAGCCACGGCCCACTAGAGACACGGAGCACTGCATACAGGTGAAACACTCGCTGTGCCACTGGCGCTCCTCAAAAGAGATGTACTTGGCTCCTGCCAGACCTGTCACACAAGGATGCAGATATGGGTAGAATCTCAATTGCATACTCCTCGCGTCCTCTCATCGCCTCTTTAACTTGTCATAAAGCGGTAGGTAGCCTAGTGGTTAGAGCATTGGGCCAGTAACGGAAAGGTTGCTAAATCGAATCCCCGAGCTGACAAGGTAAAAGTCTGTTGTTCTGCCACTGAACAAGGCAATTAACCCACTGTTCCTAGGCTGTCATTGTAAATAAGAATTTGTTTTTAACTGATTTACCTACTTAAATAAATAATAAATAAGGAGGAGAGGATGTGAGGAGTATGCAATTGAGATTCTTCCACAGACACATGTTAACACACCTAGAGCTCTATTTTAACAAACCTAAAGCAATGGTAAATCTAAGCGCTGGCTGTAGTGCTATTGTAATTTTCACAGCCGTAATTATGAGTGAAATAACTGACAACGGTGCGAAAGAGCTGGGTTGATGAATAAACAAGGTGTTAATGTGTTCCATGTCTTAATACTGCATGCGTTTGTCTCAAGTTTTGTAGCTTATTGACAGTCTGTGTTGTCGTCAATTCCAAGTCAGCTAGGGGCAGGGAATATTATCTTCCTAGTCCTTTATGGATTGATAATACAGTTTATCAAATAGTATAGGCTACAGTAACGAGTAATAGCAGCAGTAAAAAAAAAACATCCAGTGTTTCCTCAATAGCCTATATGTTTGGAGTTTTGGCAGTCAACATTGTTGTAATTGCCTACATGTCTTTATACATCGCACTTCTCCTAAAATATATATTTTTTATTGTATGTGTGGGGCACGTTCTCAATAAGCAAAATATAGCCTAGGCATACTGTTGATACTGCATTATAGGACCGAATAATTGCAATATGTTTGAAAGAGTGTGTCTTTGGTAACCTGGTGAAAGGCGCTCTTTGGAAAGCATGTTCAAGTTTTTTGTCATGAATCTTGCTCTGAAGACAGCTCTGCTGAGTGGTCACTAACTGGCACAGCTACAAAGTCATGCAATTTTATTTTAAAGCTAACTCTAACCTTAACGCTAATGTTAACCACAATGTTTTCATACATTTTTACAATATAGCCAATATTGAATTTGCAGCTAGTCCATTTAGCGGAAGTTGCTCAGTTCTGCCTCAAGGACAAGACTCATCCCAATAAATGTCAACCTGCCTTTGGCGATAGATGCTTGAACAAACAAAATTAAGTATGCAGATAGGCATGTGTGTGTGTTTTAGAATATGCCGTAGATTTTCAATTCAAGGCACTGAATCGAAGGGACCGCAGTGGAGAAGGTAAAAAGCTTCAAGTTCTTCAGCGTACACATCACTGACAAACTGAAATGGTCCACTCACACAGATAGTGTGGTGAAGGCACAACATCGCCTGTTCAACCTCAGGAGGCTGAAGAAATTTGGCTTGGCACCTAAAACCCACACACTTTTACAGATGCACAATCGAGAGCATCCTGTCGGGCTGTATCACCGCTTGGTATGGCAACTGCACCGCCCGCCACAGCAGGGCTCTCCAGATGGTGGTGCGGTCTGCCCAACGCATCACCCGGGGGAAAACGACCTGCCTTCTAGGACACCTACAGCACCCAATGTCACATGAAGGCCAAAAGGATCATCAAGGATAACAACCACCCGAGCCACTGCTTGTTCACCCCGCTATCATCCAGAAGGTGACCAACTTTATTTGTCACATGCGCCGAATACAACAAGTGTAGACCTTACTGTGAAATGCTTATTTACAAGCCCTTAACCAACAGTGCAGTTCAAGAAGAGTTAAGAAAATATTTACCAAACAAACTAAAGTTAAAAAAATATTAACAAAAACAGAAGGTAGTCTTTGTGAATTTGTTAGATTACTTGTTAGATATTACTGCACTGTCAGAACTAGAAGCACAAGCATTTCGCTACACTCACATTAGCATCTGCTAACCATGTGTATGTGACAAATAAAATTGGATTTGAACATCTGCTAAACACATTTTTGTTTTGACAAATTGACCATTTAAAATGTTTATGGATAGGATATTTTGCAAGGCCAGGACAAAAAATACAACTTTCTGTTGGAGCAGCCTTAGTAGCCTAGGGAAAGGGTAGCATATGGAGGGCTTGAAATAAAACGCAAAGCAAGCCATCTGTTATTTAAAACGACAACGTTTCTAAATAGGTTGAGGTCAGGAACTTAAATCCCTTTTTTCTCTATGGCACAGTGCACACATAGGACTAAATGTCTTTAAACATAACATTTGCATGTCTATACAACATACTAGGCTCCTGTCAATTGCATCGTTGCCTCTGCGTGAGGCAGAAAAAACAAAAAAAACAAACATCAACCGTTGATATGGCATTATAGGAGCACTAAATACTGGAAGAATGTGTCTTTGGTTTTATTTTTATTTTACCTTTATTTAACTAGGCAAGACAGTTCACAATGACGGCCTACCAAAAGGCAAAAGGCCTCTTGCTGGGACAGGGGCTAAAAAAAATTAAAAAAATAGGACAACACACATCATGACAAGGCAGACACCACATCACTACATAAAGAGAGACAACACAACATGGATTGCAACACAACATGACAACATGGTAGCAACAACATGGCAGCAGAACAACATGGTAGCAGCACAAAACATGGTACAAACCTCTCTTGTAAAGAATGTTTGCTGGTCTGTGGTGTGTAATGAGGAGCAACCAGAAGCTGCGCTTGACAGAAGCTGCGCTTGACATAATAAGTCTGGCAGCCCAATTGATTGGCAAAAGTACTGCAAATTAAGAAATCATGTGACTAAGCTAAATAAAAAGAAACTATACTATGAAGCAAAGATCAGTTATATAAAGAATGATAGTAAAAAGCTTTGGGGCACCTTAAATGAAATTTTGTGGAAAAAAGCCAACTCGGCTCCTTCATTCATTGAATCAAATGGCTCATTCAACACAAAACCCACTGATATTGCCAACTACTTTAATTACTTTTTCAAAGGCAAGATAAGCAAACTTAAGGATGACATACCAGCAACAAACGCTGACACTACACATCCAAATATATCAGACCAAACTATGAAAGACAAGAATTGTACTTTTGAATTCCGTAAAGTCAGTGTGGAAGAGGTGAAAACAATATTGTTGTCTGCCAACAATGACAAGCCACTGGGGTCTGACAATCTGGATGGAAAATTACTGAGGATAATAGCAGACGATATTGCCACTCCTATTTGCCACATATTACATTTAAGCCTACTAGAAAGTGTGTGCCCTCAGGCCTGGAGGGAAGAAAGTCATTCCGCTACCCAAGAATAGTAAAGCCCTCTTTACTGGCTCAAATAGCTGACCAATCAGCCTGTTACCAGCCCTTAGTAAACCCCTGGGGGAAAAATGTGTTTGACCAGATACAATGCTATTTCACAGTAAACAAATTGACTGACTTTCAGCACGCTTATAGGAAAGGACATTCAACAAGCACAGCACTTACACAAATGACTGATGATTAGCTGAGAGAAATTGATGATAAAAAGATTGTGGGAGTTGTCTTCTTAGACTTCAGTGCAGCTTTTGACATTATTGATCATGATCTGCTGCTGGAAAAACTTGTGTTATGACTTTACACCCCCTGCTATAATGTGGATAAAAAGTTACTTGTCTAACAGAACATTTCTTTAATGGAATCCTCTCAAACATAATCCAGGTAGAATCAGAAATTTCTAGGTTAACTATTTAGGCCCCCACTGACTTTGAGTAAAGCCAGAGTGTCTATGTATACGGATGCTACTACAGCGACTGAACATTTAACAAAGAGCTGCAGTCAGTTTCAGAGTGGGTGGCAAGGAATAAGTTAGCCCTAAATATTTCTAAAACTAAAAGCATTGTATTTGGGATAAAACATTCACTAAACCTCAACTAAATCTTGTAACAAATCATGTGGAAATAGAGCAAGTTGAGATGACTAAACTGCTTGGAGTAACCCTAGATTGTAAACTGTCATGGTCAAAACATATTGATACAGTAGTAGCTAAGATGGGGATAAGTTTGTTCATAATAAAGCGATGCTTTGCCTTCTTAACAACACTATCAACAAGGCAGGTCCTACAGGCTCTAGTTCTGTCGCACCTTGACTACTGTTCAGTCGTATGGTCAGTTGTCACAAAAAAACACTTAGAAAAATTGCAATTGGCCCAGAACAGGGCAGCTAGGCTAGCCCTTGGATGTACACAGAAAGCTAATTAATAACATGCATGTCACTCTCTCCTTGCTCAAAGTGGAGCAGAGATTGACTTCATCACTACTTGTATTTATGAGAGGTATTGACATGTTGAATGCACCGAGCTCTCGGACACCGATGCATACCCCACAAGAGGTCTCTTCACAGTCCCCAAGTCCAGAACAGACTATGGGAGGCGCACAGTGAAAACATAGAGCCATGACTACATGGAACTCTAATCCAAATCAAGTAACTGATGCAAGCAGGAAAATTATATTTTTTAAATATTTTTTTTAACACATGGAATAGCGGGGAGTGTGAAGCAACACAAACATAGGCACAGACACATGCATACACACACGATAACATACGCACTATACACACACATACACTTGGATTTAGTACTGTAGATATGTGATAGTGGTGGAGTAGGGGCCTGAGGGCACACAGTGTGTAGTGAAATCTGAATGTATTGTAATGTTTTTAAAATTTTATAAACTGCCTTTGCTGGACCCCAGGAAGATTAGTTGCTGCCTTGGGGGATCCATAATACATGTAAAATACAAATACAAACATTATTGTGCACAGACAACAGCACAAAAGGCAAAAAGGTAGCGACAACAATACATTGTGCGAAGCAGCGACAACTGTCAGTAACTATCCATGACTGAGTCTTTGAATGAAGAGATTGAGATAAAACTGTCCAGTTTGAGTGTTTTTTGCAGCTCGTTCCAGTCGCTAGCTGCAGCGAACTGAAAAGAGGAGCGACCCAGGGATGTGTGTGCTTTTGGGACCTTTAACAGAATGTGACTGGCAGAACGGGTGTTGGTAATCAGACGAGGGGCACTGAAATTGGGGGTGGATAGCGTACTTGAACAAGCGAAATTACGTTTGCACGTATGTGAATTGTGAATAATGAAAAAGCATGAGGGCAAAAAAACTCATATTTCAAAGCAATCTCAGTAGAACATTTAAAACCCCTTAATTCAAAGGCTACTTGGCAAATGGCCAGGATTAAAATACGCACCTGTGCAATGCTGCAAAACCAGCCAGGTTGATCTATGGTTGTTTTTTCATCAAATGAAGGAAGGAAACCAATAGTTCGTTTCAAATACCATGACATTATCAACAGCGGTACCGCGAAGACCTGCTTTTTGTGAGTCCTAAGGGCACACGTGCCTTGCTCAAGGGCACATCCACAGATTTTTCACCTTGTCGGCTCAGGGATTCGAACCAGTGAACATTCGGTTACTGGCCCAATGCTCTTAACCGCCTCCTTAGTGCCCGAAGAAAATAAAGCCCCTACGGTATGAAAACAGTATACTTTGAAGAATAACACTTGCAGACACACATACAAGTGTCCACATATGATGTTACAAACACCAACAGGTGATGTGTGATTGCATGGCATAAATAGAGAATATGAATAGGAAAACGGAGCCTGAAGGGTGAGAAAATGAATGACAATATTCGTAGAGTGACTCACTGGTGATGGGTTTGGTGCAACCCACACACTTCTTGGCATAGAGGTTGCTAAAGCAGTCCAGGCAGTAGGGGTAGTTCTCTCTGGAGGTGAAACGCTGTCCTGATAGCTGCTTCTTACAGCCGATGCACAGGAAACACTCACGGTGCCAGGGTTTGTCGTTGTAGGTCACCCCACCGGTCGTGATGGCCTTCAGGAGATATACACACAGGCGGATGACACAAGTTCTAGTCTCAAGTTATGGCACATGCACAAGTAGAGTTAAACAATGCAATAATCAATAACAATGTATTACTAGAAAGGAAAAAAAAGAAAAGAATAAGAAATATGAAATACACAAACTAAGTCAGCATACTATATACAGGAAATATTTAAAAAGTCTGTTCCAATACCATATTTACATTTGCATGGATACTGGAGTGATGGAGGTAGATATGTATAGGGGTGAGGTGACTAGGCGACAGGATATAAGACAAACAGAGTAGTAGCAGCTTGCTTGTGAGTGGGTGTGTGGGTGTGTAGAGTCAGTATAAATGTATGTGCATATTATGTGTGAGTGAGAAAATTATGGCGTGATTGTTTTTGAGTGTGTTGGAGTGTGCATAGAGACAGTGCAAATCCTGAAATGAAAGGTAAATAAAGATACAGGGTAAACTCGGTCCGTGTAGCTATTATGTTAATAATTTATCAGTCATATTGCTTGGGGATAGAAGCTGTTCAAAAGCATGTTGGTGTCAGACTTGATGCACCGGTACATCTTGCCATGTGGCAGCGAAGAAAATAGTCTATGGCTTGGGTGGTTGGGGCCTTTGACAATTTTCCAGGCCTTCTTCCTGATATAGATGTCCTGGATGGCAGGGAGCTCGGCCCCAGTAATGTACTGGGCTGTCCTCACAACCCTCTGTAGTGCCATGTGATCAAGGGCGGTGCTATTGCCATACCAAGCAGTGATGCAGCCAATCAATATGCTCTCAATGGCACAGTAGAACCTGTAGAACCTTTTCAGGTTTGAGGGACCACGCCAAACTTTTTCAACCTCCTGAGGGGGAAGAGGCCTTCTTCACGACTGTGCGTGTATGTTTGGACCATTTTAAGTCTTTAGTGATTTGGACAGAGGAACTTGAAGCTGTCTATCTGCTCCGCTGACCCCCTCCTTTTGATGTGGATGGGGGCATGCCCCGTTTCCTGTAGTCCACAACCAGCTCCTTGGTCTTGCTGACATTGAGGGAGAGGTTATTGCTCCAGCACCACATTGTCAGGTCACTGACTCATCGTGGCCGGTAATCAGGCCTACCACCGTCGTATGATAGGCCTTATTGAACAGGTGAACCTCCATGTGCCCTAATTACAAACTGGTATGGGATCCGTAAATAGGAATACAAATATTAAATTCAGGCGTTATGAAACCAATAACGAGCCTACTGATTTTGAAACAAATATATACAAAAAGAAAATCTACAAAAAGGCATGCCCAAACTAAAGATTCAAACATTAACAAAAAGCCTCATGGCCAACAACCAAATGAGCAGCATAACAGCTTGCCAGCTGGTGCCAGCACAGCACGTGGACCTGGGTGCTACTGCCCCCTGGGGAAATGGAGTGTGGTAGTGGTAGTGAGCTGTAGTGTGCTCTCTAAATGACCTAACCTATTCCATAACACCTTCCCCAATAAGAAAAGAAAAGACCTCACATAGTCACCAATATCTATTTTCCTTACGAAAATTGTATACTTTTTTTCTGTTTCTTTTCCATAAACTTCCTTAACACTTTACACTCGTACCCGTATACGGGTTGAAAATGGCAGATTTGAACACTGAAAACGGCCTAAATTGGAACGCAGTCGCTGTACAGTAACATGCTATACATTACGTCAGAGGTCAGGGTCTCCACTTCATAGCTCTGTATGGGTTTTGACTGACAGCCGTTCTGAACAGGATCACCACACGCTATAAGAAGTTGCCCTATCCGTCCTGCTAATTGGACAACTTTTGAAAATGTTTTGTTATCTCAGGGAGGGAAATGCTTTTAAATTAAGAGCACTTGATGTATTTTGAAAAAGGAGACGTTGAGGATTATAATAAATACCGCTTTGATGTCATACAAACAAACCAAATACCCTAGGTTGTTTTGAAGAGAAGGAGCCTATGTTTGTTGTATTGTGAAGAAAATGTATGAAAACTTAACGAAAAACCAACTGAAAGTGAGCACACTGGTGGATCTGACTTTTCCACCAAACTCAATTCTTCACGCTCCTGATTCTCATCACAACACACAGCCGCGTCACCCTGCAAAACCTAGACCGGGTCTTCCAGCGAATTCTCACTAACCTTACAACCTGACTGAGAAGGCTCTCCTCCCTTCCATAGCTCAGAGAAAAACGTGTCAGCTAAAGTAACACACAAACAACCTCATGATCAGCCTGCTGACGAACCACAACCTACCCTACTTTGGCCAAGAACGTACCCCCTAAATTGACACATGAATCAACCTTGTCCTCAACCTGTATAGGGTACACTACATCACATATCTCTGCCAAGAAGTTCTCAGCTAGAGACACAAAAGACTCACCTTCCTTTCTAGGGAGAAATAGTTCTGGGTAACCACTGTCTAGTTTTGCAAAGAATATTTCCTCCAATTCCCCATACAAATCATCTCTTCCCTGTCGGATTTGCCATCAGCACTCTTCTGAACATAAGTAACTTCAAACTGGGGATTCCTCAAAACTCTCCTTGAGAGACTCGGCCCCTTGACACACCTGACTTTTCACTGAGGTTACACAAACCCTGATCACTTGTGGACACTAGCTCCACTCTGATCACTGGAGGAAACTGGTTTAGCAACAAGACTGACTGGCAGGTAACACACACTTTCTCCCCTCTATTCATCCCTACTCATCTGCTTTTTCAACAGTGCTATCTCCTGTTCTAGCCTAGCTATTTCCAACATTCTTCCTCCTGACTGCTGTCCATCAGAAGCCTCGGCAAGCACTCACTCTACATCTCCCGTAACAGCACTGTCACCTCTAACTTGCTCAATTCCTCTTCTATTTCAACCTCTGGCATTTTTGTCACCTGACATAACTGATCCCTCTCTTGAAAAAAAAACCACTATCCTCTATATATGCGCCAATCCCTTCTGGCTCAAACACCCCGTAATCAAAATCAATACGCTAAACAGAACCTATTGAACCGACTGACAAAAATCACAATTAGCCACTACTACAGCTCGCTGCTAACCAACCAATACATGCACATGTTCCAAGCCCCAAAGATAACCACTCCAACCAGGCAAAAACCATGCACAAAAGCTACAGTTAGCCACTAGCCCAGCACTATCACAAAAAATTCACCAAAGCTATAAACCATAGCAACAGTTAGCCACTAGTCTAGCGCTAACGCAAATGCATCTGCCACAGAGTTCTCCAGACTCCAAACTGGTACATCTAATCCTGTAAAACAGTCAACACAAAATGTTCTGGCCCACGAGTAAAACATCTCATCTGCCCTACAGTAGCTAACAACTACCAACTGCTGACATTTGACTACCTTCGCGGGCGAGTCCACACCAAACATTTCTGTTGACCAAAAAAGCATATTCTATCTTGATAACCTGCAAACCGAAACTCAGGCTGGCGCTACTGCAAACCTCACCTAGCAAATAAAAATGAGTCTACCAAACCATACCAAGTTTAAAACCACCCAGACTGCTAAGATCAAATCAAAAATCTCACATGCGCTGAATTCAGTGGATGAAATGCTTACTTACAAGCCCTTAATAACCAACAATGCAGTTTTAAGAAAAAGAGTTAAGAACATATTTACTACATTTACTAAAGTAAAAAAAATTACATTAATGACACAATAAAATAACAATAATGAGGCTATATACAGGGGGTACTGGTACTGAGTCAATGTGCGGGGGTACAGGTTAGTCAAAGTAATTTGTACATGTAGGTAGGGGTGAAGTGACTATGCACAGATAATAAATAGCGAGGGGGTGCAAATAGTCTGTGTGGCCATCTGATTAATTTTTCAGCAGTCTTATGGCTTAGGGGTAGAAGCTTTTAAGGAGCCTTTTTTATGTAACCTTTATTTAACTAGGCAAGGCATTTAAGAACAAATTCGTATTTACAATGATGGTCTAAACCGGCCAAACCCGGATGATGCTGGGCCAATTGTGCGCCGCCCTATGCGACTCCCAATCACAGCCGGTTGTGATACAGCCTGGATTGAAGCTCCGGTACCGCTTACCATGCAGTAGCAGAGAGTACAGTCTATGACTTGGGTCTTTGACAATTTCTGGGGCCTTTCTCTGACATTGCATAGTACATAGGTCCTAGATGGCAGGAAGATTGGCCCCAGTGATATACTGCGCTGTACACACTACCCTCTGTAGCGCCCTCTGTAGCACCGAGCAGTTGCCATAGCAGGCGGAGATGCAACCAGTCAGGATGCTCTCGATGGTGCAGCTGTAGAACTTTTTGAGGATCTGTGGACCAATGACAAATCTTTTCAGTCTCCTGAGTGGGAAAGGTGTTGTCATGCCCTCTTCACGACTGTCTTGGTGTGTTTGGACCATGATAGTTTGTTGGTGATGTGGACGCCAAGGAACTTGAAACTCTCGACCAGGTCTACTACAGCCCAGTCGATGTGAATGGGAGCGTGTTCGGCCCTCTGTTTCCTGCAGTCCAAGATCTTCTCCTTTGTCTTGCTCACGTTGAGGGAGAGGTTGTTGTGCTGGCACCACCCTGCCAGGTCTCTGCCCTCCTCCCTATAGGTTGTCTCATCGTTGTCGATGATCAGGCCTACCGCTGGTGTGTCATCAGCAAATTTAATGATGGTTTTGGAATCGTGCTTCGCCACGCAGTCGTGGGTGAACAGGGAGTACAGGAGGGGACTAGGCATGTACCCCTGAGGGGCCCCCGTGTTTGTTGATTAGCACAATTAATTAGGAGCCTGTAAAACGGCAGCCTTCCCCTCTGGCGCCATTACGTAATCTGACCCAATTGAGCACCCAAATGTTAAAATGAAAATATGTAACGTTTTTTGCTACATGAAAGAATTCACATAGAAATTTGAGTTATAGATCTATCATTCTACTTGAAAGCATGTCTAAGAAGCAGTAGATCTGTTCTATGTACACTATTTCTATGTTTCCCGTTCATCAGTTTTGTTTTGCGTCTTTTACTTTCGGTTTTGTACACCAGCCTCAAACAGCTGAAATAACAATATTTTTGGTCCAGGAAAATATATTTCACAGCAGTTTAGATGGAATAATGATATACTATACTATATAATATTGTCACATAATCTGAAATTAGGTGAACTATTAGAGTTTTAGCAACCTGGAAATGGCGGAGCGATTTCTGAATAGTGCAACTTTAACATTTATCCCGGACGAGCCCACACATGTTACAAAACCAATAACTAGCCTACTGATTTTGCTGCACTCGTTAGGTTTAGGGGCCCTAGTGCTACAGCACCCTGGGGGAATGGAGTGTGGTAGTGGTAGTGTGCTGTCTAAATGACCTAACCTATTCCATATCACAGGATCCTTCCTGGCTAACCATGATTGGCTGAGATAATGAAGGGGTTAACCATGCTGATGTGTGGGTCTCTAGCACTGAACAAAATCTTTCAAGGGCATTTTTCTCCTACTTGTCTTCTAAGTGAGATAACACTTTTATTAACTTTTAAAACAGCATAACTGTATCATGCTTACTCCAATCACAATGTATTATATATCATTTTGGAGCTCTAAATCTGAACTACTGGAAAACAAATTGAGTTGAGTCTTGACATACACGACACATGCAATTACACATTCTTCTAGAGTGCTGCTTATGTCTACATCCTAACATATTCTGTCATGGTGTAAATATAAACCTGTAAAAGAACCGTCACTATTTAACATACAGTCCAAACCATGAGACTGTAAGATTCTTACTTTTTTACAGGCACAGCACTGATAGGCAAATTGCTTCTCAAAACAGGACACGCAGAAGTAGCCGTTGTCTTTGGGGATGAAGGACTTGGTTCCTATTGGCTGCTGGCAGCGGTGGCACAGGAAGCAGGTCTCATGCCAGCTGTTCCCCTTGTACTCCATTTTGCGGGAACCTAGCACAGGCGAAGGACAGCTTAGTCAGCACATGGAAACAAGACACATAAACCTACTGCACCAGTGGAGGCTCCTCGGAAAAGGAAGGAGATGACCATCCTACTGAATGAATTTCATAAAATATTATTTTCAGATAAAACTATATTCAATATATTAACGTCACCAAATAACTGATAAAAACACTTGATTTTCAATGAAGGTCTACAGTAGCCTCAACAGCACTCTGTAGGGTAGCACCATGGTGTAGCCGGAGGACAGCTATTTTACATTCTCCTCTGGATATAATACCTTCAATACAAAACCTAGGAGGCTTATGGTTCTCAACCATAATTACTGACTTACACAGTAATTATGACGACTTCCAGAGAACATCCTCCAACCTATCAGAACTCTTGCAGCATGAACTGACATACATTACCAGTCAAAAGTTTGGAAACACCTACTCATTCAAGAGTTTTTCGTATTTTCTACATTGTAGAATAATAGTGAAGACATCAACACGATGAAATAACACATATGGAATCATGTATTAACCAAAAAAGTGATCATTGCAGCCCAAATAAGTGCTTTACAGAGTTCAAGTAACAGACACATCTCAACATCAACTGTCTCTCAGGAGACTGCGGGAATCAGGACTTCATGGTTGAATTGCTGATAAAACTCAAAGGACATCAAGTCAAGTCAAGAGTCTTGTTTGGGCCAAGAAATACGAGCAATGGACATTAGACCGGTGGAAATCTGTCCTTTGGTCTATGAGTCCAAATTTGAGATTTTTGATTCCAACCGCCGTATCATTTTTAAGACGCAGAGTAGGTGAACGGATGTTCTCCACATGTGTGGTTCCCACCGTAAAGCATGGAGGAGGAGGATGTTATGGTGTGGCAGTGCTTTGCTGGTGACACTGTCAGTGATTTATTTTGAATTCAAGGTGCACTTAACCAGCATGGCTACCACAGCATTCTGCAGCGAAATGCCATCCCATCTGGTTTGCGCTTAGTGGGACTATCATTTGTTTTTCAACAGGACAGTGAACCAACACACCCACAGGCTGTGTGAGGACTATTTGACCAAGAAGGAGAGTGATGGAGGGCTGCATCAGATGACCTGGCCTGCACAATCACCCGACCTCAACCCAATTGAGATGACTTGGGATGAGTTGGACCGCAGAGAGAAGGAAAAGCAGCCAACAAGGGCTCAGCATATGTGGGAACTCTTTCAAGACTGTTGGAAAAGCATTCCAGGTGAAGCTGATTGAGAGATTGCCAAAAGTGTGCAAAGCTGTCATAAAGGCAAAGGGTGGCTACTTTGACAAATCTAAAATCTAAAATAGATTTATATTTGTTTAACACTTGTTGGGTTACTACATGATTCCATATGTGTTATTTCATAGTTTTGATGTCTTCACTATTATTCTACAATGTAGAAAATAGTACAAATAAATAAAAACCCTTGAATGAGTAGCTGTGTCCAAACTTTTGACTCATACTGTATGTTGTCCAATCAATCAAAGCACAGCAATCTGGTAGTGAAAGCTACAGCTAGCTAGCAATGCAGTGCGTAAGTAGTTGACTCAAAGAGAAAGAAAGACAATAGTTTAACACTTTTGAACAAATTAATTTCTTCAAAAATTAAGGAGAAGTAGAGAGAGAGAGAGCTACCTATATTTCGTTGTATTTTTTTCACTTTCACTTACCTAGCCAGCTAATGCAGCTAGCAATTTAGTCTACTCAAAAACAGTTTTGAACTGAGATGAATGGTATTTCTTTAAGGCTATCCAACAGATTGTGGGGGCTGTTTTGTTAGACTTCAGTGCGGTTTTTGACATTATCGATCAGTCTGCTGGTGGAAAAACATATGTGTTATGGTTTTACACCTGCTATATTGTGGATAAAGCGTTACATGTCTAACAGAACACAGAGGGTGTTCTTCAATGGAAGCCTCTCCAATATAATTCAGGTAGAATCAGGAATTCCCCAAGGCAGCTGGTTAGGCCACTTACTTTTTTCAATCTTTACTAACGACATGGCACTGACTTTGAGTAAAGCCAGAGTGTCTATGTATGCTGATGACTCAACACAATACACATCAGCTACTACAGCAACGGAAGTGATTGCAACACAACAAAGAGCTGCAGTTAGTTCAGAATGGGTAGCAAGGAATAGGTTAGTCCTAAATATTTCAAAAACTAAAAGCATTGTATTCAGGGCAAATCATTCCAAAATCTTTCCTAAACCTCAACTAAATCTTGTAATAAATCATGTGGAAATTGAGCAAGTTGAGGTGACTAAACTATTTTGAGTAACCCTGGATATTAAACTATCATGGTCAAAACATATTGATACAACAGTAGCTAAGATGGGGAGTCTGTCCATAATAAAACACTGCTCCACCTTCTTAACAGCACTATCAACAAGACAGGTCCTACAGGCCCTAGTTTTGTCGCACCTGGACTACTGTTCAGTCGTGTGGTCAAGTGCCACAAAGAAGGATGTTGGAAAAATGCTGGAAAAATGCAATTGGCTCAGAACAAGGCAGTACGGTTGGCCTTTGGATGTACACAGAGCTAATGTTAATATAGTGCCTTCGGAAAGTATTAAGACCCCTTGACTTTTTCCACATTTTGTTACGTTACAGCCTCATTCGAAAATGGATTACATAAAACATTTTTCTCAGCAATCTACACAGAATACCCCAAAATGACAAAGTCAAAACAGGTTTGTACAGACTTTTGCAAATGTATTATGAACAAAGACAGAAACACCTTATTTACATAAGTATTCAGATCCTTTGCTATGATACTCGAAATTGAGCTCAGGTGCATCCTGTTTTCACTGATCATCCTTCAGATGTTTCTACAACTTGATTGGAGTCCACCTGTGGTCAATTCAATTGATTGGACATGATTTGGAAAGGCACACACCTGTCTATAAGGTCCCACAGTTGACAGTGCATGTCAGAGCAAAAACCAAGCCATGAAGTCGAAGGAATTGTCAGTAGAGCGACGAGACAGGATTGTGTCTAAGCACAGATCTGGGGAAGGGTACGAAAAACTTACTGCAGGTATTGATGGTCCCCAAGAACAAAGTTAATTTCATCATTCTTAAATGGAAGAAGTTTGGAACCACCAAGACTCTTCCTAGAGCTGGCTGCCCGGTCAAACTGGTTAATCAAGGAGGTGACCAAGAACCCGATGGTCACTCTGACAGAGCTCTAGTTCTTCTGTGGAGATTGGAAAACCTTCCTCTGTAGCACTCCAGCAATTAGGCCTTTATGGTAGTGGCCAGACAGAAGCCACTCCTCAGTAAAAGGCACGACAACCCACTTGGTTTGCCAAAAGGCACCTAACGACTCTCAGACCATGAGAAACAAGATTATCTGGTCTGATAAAACCAAGATTTAACTCTTTGGCCTGAATGCCAAGCGTCACGTCTGGAGGAAACTTGGCACCATTCCTACGGTGAAGCATGGTGGGGGCAGCATCATGCTGTGGAGATGTTTTTCAGCGGCAGGGACTGGGAGAAATGAGAAATGAGGCCATGCTCATAAAAAAATGTAATCATCCCTCCTAATCTTCAATGGCACCGACCGCCACTGTACTGCACATACAGTAGTAGGCCTGCAGAAATAGAACACCTCCACCAATAGGGACTGAGCAGTAGTGGTAGTCATTGCTATATCATATCAAGCATTTTTCAGGGAAGAACAATGTGAACTAAAATACATATTTTAGAATAATCAATATCATCATCAATGTTGTCGTACAGCACCTGGAATGATGGTTTTCTTGCAGGTGGAACACTTGGAGGAGTACTCATGGGAGTAACACTCTGTGCAGAGAAGTTGTTCATCCTTAGCTGCAAAGGGCTTTTCTACCAGAGGGCGGCTGCATTTGGCACACTTGAAGCACTGCTCATGCCAGTGGCAATCCTTATAGGACAGATCCTATCAAACAAACATACAGACAGTGTTAACCATGTAATGGATTGATTGGATTTTTGGTTATTATTGCCACAGCAATTTAAATGATTCAATTGAAGAATTTGAAAGATTATGATTTATAAATAGTACCTTACTGAAATTACTGTCTTCCTTATCAACTGTCTTACCTCATCATCTCAAAAAAAAGTTTGGTTGTTGGTATCGTTGGTTTTTGTTGTCATTGGCCAATTTCTGAAGAAATTATATATAGCTTAATTAAAAGCATGTTTTTTAAAGCCATTTTGTTCCCATGGAAAGTCATTCTTTGAGAACAACACTAATTCATGTCAAAATGGCATGGGATGCAAATTGTTGTTGGTGGCCCATTCTTTGTTTGAAGGTATGTGCACTTAAGGAGTGTGGCTTTAAGACAGTGATGCAGTTCAGTTAATTAGATGTCTATATAAACCTTGGAAATATGTTTTTCACAACTTTGCTGGTTCAAACCATCACTTATGAAAGGCTTTAAAGCCCCAATGCAGTGTTTTTAATTTCTGTGTTTATTTCATGAGCCTCCTTTTGCTATTGAATCGCTCAGTCTGACCGTGTGGCTGTGTTGATAGAAATGTAAATTTACGTATTTACATACATAGCCCTTATTGGCGGATAGGATCGTCTAGGCTCTAAAGAGCCTACCCCCTTACCCCTTCAAAGTAGGAGGATACATATGCAAATAAAAGATGATTGGTCATTGGTCAGAACAACCAGAACAGATTGTGACATGATCTGGGCCAAAAACTCCATCCCACCTGAACAAGCTGAAATTCCAGGTGTTTTTATTTTCTTCAAAAACCTCTTAGACTCAGTGTTATTTTGACCTCATGATGTAGAAATATCATTACAAAAGCAGAAAATCATTTTTTTTTACTGCACTGCCCCTTTAAACCTAACAGTGTACATAAGCTGACGTGCTTATGTACACTGAGTATACCAAACATTAGGAACACCTTCCGAATATTGACTTGCACCCCCCACCTCCCCCATTCTTGATGCACATGGAAAACTGTTCAACGTGAAAAACCCAGCATCGTTGCAGTTCTTCACACAAACCGGTGCGCCTAGCACCTGCCACCATACCCTGTTCAAAAGCACTTCAAAATGTTGTCTTGCCCATTCACCCTTTAAATGGCACACATACACAATCAATGTCTCAATTGTCTCAAGTCTTTAAAATCCTTCATTTTTATTTATTTAACCTTTATTTAACTAGGCATGTCAGTTAATCTGTATCCTACCCTTCATCTACACTGATTGGAGTGGATTTAACAAGTGACATCAATAAGGGATCATATCTTTCACCTAGATTCACCTGGTCAGTCTATCTCATAGAAAGAGCCGGTTTTCCTAATGTTTTCTATACTCAGTGTATCATACTCTATACACGTGAAAATATGCATTATGTGGGGTCAGTACAGAATTCTTACCTTACAGTTGCACCCAATAGGCAGAGAGCACACTTCACAGCAATTGGAGAACAAGTTCTCATAGCACTTAGTGCAGTACTGAGTATCCTCCTTCATGACATATTTATTTCCCAACAAGGACTCCTTGCAGTAATGGCAGTCAAACCGCTCTGTAGACATGCTTGCTCTTTACCTGCAGGTCAAAGACACAGAAATGAACAGCAATAAAATAGCAAAATATTATTTGTATCCTGAGGAAAAACACTTCCTTCCTGCAATCAGGATCCAACCTATGTCCTTCCCCATATATTTCAATGTCGTCTGAATTCTAAGTGATGACTTTAAAACATGTATTTACCTCTGATGATGTCGCTTCCGAGGAGAGACTGAATTGAGGGCTGCAGAGTGAGGATGAACCAGGATTAAGTGAGCACATCATTGAAAGGCACATCTATAAATACTAGCCCTCTTATTACTAGTAATCTCTGAGGAGAACATACGTGTTCCACTACACACTTCTGCACCTTTTAAGGGAGTTTGTGCTGAGCGTATTGGCATACATTTATGTTGGTTAAAAAGTTGTGGTCATAAATGGGAATATTGTGGATGGGGAAGGCCTGTTGGTACATGAGACGTTTCATATTAATCTTATGGTTTGCATGTTTTTGAAAATGCCGATGAAAACTGAGGATTAAATTAAGCAATGAGTCCCGAGGGAATGTGGTTTATGGCCAATATATCACGGCTAAGGGCTGTTCTTATGCATGATGCAACGCAAAGTGCCTGGATACTGCCCTTAGCCATGTATTGGCCATATACCACAAACCCCCGAGGTGCCTTATTGCTTAATTGAATCCTTAGTTTACATTGCCGTTTAAATAAAAAAAACTGATCACCAACGAGATGAGTGGAATAAAAATAAATATTTTGTCATACCCGTGGTATACGGTCTGATATACCACGGCTGGGAGCCAATCAGCATTCAGGGCTCAAATCACCCAGTTTATAGTGGGGTTTACACCACGGCACTGTAGAATACTCGTTTCTGATTGGCTTGAAGGGCATTCTAGAGCGTGCATTTTTTAAGCAATAAGGCATGATTGAGTGTGGTAAATGGCCAATATAACACAGCTAAGGGCTGTTCTTATGCACAACGCAACGTGGAGTGCCTGGATACAGCCTTTAGCAGTGGTATATTGGCTAAATACCACAAACCCCTGAGGTACTTTATTGCTATTATAAAATGGTTACCAACGTAGTAATAAGGTCAATAAAAAGTCATGTTTTGTCATACCAGTGGGCGATTAGGTCTGATATACCCCGGCTGTCAGCCAATCAGCATTCAGGGCTCAAACCACCCCTTTATAAACTGGGTGGTTCGAGCCCTGAATACTGATTGGCTGAAAGCAGTGGTATATCAGACCAAATCACCCAGTGCCAGACCTCACTAAAGCTCTTGTGGTTGAATGGAAGCAAGTCCCAGCAGCAATGTTCCAACATCTAGTGGAAAGAAGAGTGGAGGCTTTAAAGCAGCAAAGGGAGTACCAACACCATATTAATGCCCATGATTTTGGAATGAGATGTTCGACGAGCAGTGTCCACATACTTTTGGTCATGTGGTGTATCTTTCAAAAAGCATGGTGATGAGTTAATAATTCAAATAGGCTTATTCAATAGGAACAGTCTTTCCTTAAAGTGCAGAAACCGAATAATTCAGTCAACATTCATTCCGGTTATTGACTATGGCGATATCATCTATATGCTCAGGAACTCACTTGGTGAAGACCACAGGACTGAAAATGAACGAATTCAACAACCATGTCTCTGTCTTTAAAAAATACAGGTAACTCTACAATTCACTCCAAAGGGCAAGGCACAAAGGGAAATTAAATTGGAGGTGTGGCTTTCTGTTAGATATTTTTTGGCCACCCATGATTGGAAGAGTGGTACCAGTTTAAGTGGTTTATGGTAGAGGTAAGATGTTGTCAATTACTGAATTAGAAACAAATGGCTTTGTCACTGTGGTGGTTCACTATAAAGGCAAATTATATATTAAAAGCATGCCTTTGTACCTGTGGACTTTATCTAAGAAAGGTACTATTTGAGGTATGAACTGGGGTACAAAGGATGACCTTACAGGGTACCCCCCTAGTGACTAGTGGTTGTACACCTTTAAGAACACATCTAAACCTTTATTTCTGAGAGTGTAAGGTGTACTTTGTTAAAAGTGGGTACTGCAAATCATTCTAGAACATTTGCAAAGATACCACACTATTTAATATTGGTTGTTCTTTGGATGTCACAGCCGTGTGTCTGCACACACTTGTGGCCTATGTCCATGTCTTAATAACCACATAGCAGTTGCAGATGGCTTAGTGGGACTGAGGCGCCAAGGGCCCGATTCCAACTTAATTAAGAAATGTACGCCTTCCCTATGAGGGCCTTCCTACGCACTTCTAAGTAGATGGTATTTAGACTTACCTTATGTGGGTGCGTAACGTGCTTTGCAGGCGTGGTTCCCTTACGCGCCCTGAATACATTTAATTTTGCTGCTGAAAACCTTCCCAATTGCTGGCCAGCATATTTTCTTGTGGAGTTTTAATTTAATAGGGTTTTCAGTACATTTATCTTAATTAAGCCGTCCCTATAGATACAGTGTACCTTTAATTAGAATTTTGTCAACAGACTCTACATCGAGAAAACGGGTTCAGAGTATAGGGATCAATGAAAGAACGCCATCTAAATATATATTAGTCTCTGTTTCAGCACCAACTCGTAAATACATTTAAAAATCGCAGATTTTGTAAATCATTTAGGCAAATTTTAGGGTTAGGAAAGTATGTATGAATCATTAAAAAAAAGCTGGTTTGGAAAGCCTTTACACACAAAATACGGTATACTGTGTACAATAAGAGTTGAACAATAGTACTATAAATATACCCTAATCCTCTTGAACTCTTGACACCAGTCCAGTCATCGTGAACTGTTCGCCACGCTCCAGGTGTAACCTGCTACGTGTGGTCTGAGTTCCACAATGATTTAAATTGGCATTCCCAAATAATTGCACAATGTTAGCCTAACATGATCCACTAATGCTAGTGACCCTCAGGAACAACTACACAGACATGAGCGAGGAAAGAAAGGTAAACAGAATGAAATTGAATTTGTCTCCAGGGATCATATGTAAAAATCAGCTAAAACAATTGCTATGTGTATTTACAATCCCCTTCTCCAAACGGATTACTAATTTAAGGTCTTATCAATTTATAAATTACAGTGCATGGAGAATGCTGTTATTTATATTGGCAAAATATAAAGTAGATGCTTTTTCCACTTGGAAACGTCCGGTTCGTTCAACCTTATTCATAGTTTCCTCGCACGTAAAGGTGGTGGAATTAAGTCAATGTCAGAATATTGCATATCTCTCTCCGCCACACCTTCATTTCATAGATCTCCACCCCGAACGAATAGTCGGTGAATAGCACCTTAATCTCGTGCTTAAATTCAAGGTCAGAATACGCATAGAGAGAAAAGTTCATAAAAAGGGAATTTACACACTCTTAACTCGGGTCAGAATCGGCCCCCAAGTGCTTAGTGGTTGCCAAGCCCTCTCCGTGGTTAGTGGTTGCCAAGCCCTCTCAGTGGCTATTGCCAGTGCCTTGGCTCCTGATCAGATGGAGGGAACTGTGGGCCTGCAGAGACTCAATCGAACTGTGCCATATTCTTAGAAAGTAGGGAGTTTATGAGCTAACAGTGAACAAACACTGAGTATGTCTGATATAGAGTTAGTCCTGTTGCGTAGATTGTGTAGATTGTATAGAGTGTGAAAATATTTTTTGCACCAATCTCCCATTGACATCAATGCATGATCTAGTCAAGAGTTCGAGTAACAGTCCACACATTTTCAAGTTCAGGAGGAGAGTTTCTGTGAACTGGATGAATTAAAACAGCCCTGTGAGACCCCCGGTTGCAAAAATGCAACAGGTCCCAAACTCATGTCAAACACTGCATAGTTGACCTCCTTTAGACCCCGATGTATCTTTTGGTAGCATTTGTTGTGTGTCATGTCTTCTCTTTAAGATGGTGTGACTTTTTACAAATACATAAATAAATAGAGGAACAAACATTCTGAGCCGGAGCTAGGGGTATTTTTGTAATTGTTGCAACAACATGGTGAACCACTACAGTGACAAAAAGCCGTGTCATGGAGCAAAAGCAATGTGTGAAGTGCAACACCTACTGTACCTTAAACCAATTTCTTCAGAAATGAAAAGCGTTATATGCGTTATAAGGAGGCGATTATTTTTTACAAGATTTAAGAAAACCGAGCAAAACATAAATAGTAAACACTTTATAACGCACATGGTTGAAGAACAGTTTCAAATTAAATCATGCTGCCAGATTACAATAAAGTTTATAGTAAATGTGGTGCTTTTGAACCACAGAAATGTGAACGGTGAACGTATGTGGTCAAATAAATAGCCCAGTTGTCCTTTTGCCACCTAGTTAAAAATCCCAGTTGATTCTTTTTGACTGGCAGACAACTAATTACATTTTAATCTTTGAGCATGTGATCATATCTTTTTTCAAGAGGATCAGGGGGCGATCATCTTATATAAATAGCCTCGGAAGACCACCCGTCCAGAGGCTTAGACAGGAAGGTCAGTGGCTGAGATGAGGCCGAGAGGAATGCAACTCCTGTTATGGGCTGTCAACTCTGCTGTCAACTCCACAGTCAAGCACATTGCTGACATTCAATTCCCATACATGTCAAGAAATTCACAAATGTAAATACATTGTATTAGGCTACACAAGGGAGACTAGCCTCACTGGTTGGTCTATTTTTAGTGGGAGGCAAACTCTTATATTTATTTTGCTATGTGCCGTGTGATCAAATACTATTTGTGGGATAGCAGAGGTTTAATTAGTTTTGGCCTGCAAGCAGAAATTCATGTGAGCCTTACCAGTTTTAATATAATGTTAGCTATCATGTTTGCTAACTTCATATGATCGAGGAAGCAACTATTAATTATGCTGAGATGTTGCACAAGTTGAGACTGTAGACCAACTGTACTTGAACTATTCACACACTTCTAAAAATGTGTGGATTCATTGACATGTCTGTCTGCATTGTAATGTACAAAGGCATAGCAGATGTGACCTATATTGATGAGCAAACAATTGGGCACAGATCTCATGCTGGCTTAATCTGAAAATGGTCATGAAAAAGCACGTTTGAGTACCAGTTTGATTTAAATACCAAAACATTGACAGCTGTGCAATATAGATTGCAAAGAAATTGGGAAGAGATTTCCGATGTACCGATTCCATGGCACATGGTTTATGAACTGATACACAAAACGACACTGAATTCAGAAACAAGTTTTTCTATGTACTATACAAAAAATCTTACAAAAATGTTTTTTCTTCATTTGTACATTGTAGAATAATAGTGAAGACATCAAAACTATGAAACAACACACATGGAATCATGTAGTAACAAAAAAAGTGTTAAAACAAATCAAAATATATTGTAGATTTTAGATTCTTCAAAGCAGCCAACCTTTGCCTTGATGACAGCTTTGCATGCTCTTGGCATTCTCTCAACCAGCTTCTTCTGGAATGCTTTTCCAACAGTCTTGAAGGAGTTCCCACATATGCTAAGCACTTCGGGTGATTGTGAAGGACAGGTCATCTGATGCAGCACTCCATGACTTTCCTTCTTGGTCAAATAGGCCTTAAACAGCCTGGAGATGTGTTGGGTCATTGTCCTGTTGAAAAACAAATGACCCAACTAAGCGCAAAACAGATGGTATGGCGTATCGCTGCAGAATGTTGTGGTAGCCATGCTGGTTAAGGGTGCCTTGAATTTTAAATAAATCACGACAGTGTCACCAGCAAAGCACCCCCACACCATCACACCTCCTCCTCCATGCTTCATGGAGGAACTAATCAAATTTGGACTCATTAGACCAAAGGACAGATTTCCACCCCATCTAATGTCCATTGCTTGCATTTCTTGGCCCAAGCAAGTCTCTTCCTCTTACGGGTGTCCTTTAGTAGTGGTTTCTTTGCAGTAATTTGACCATGAAGGTCTGATTCACGTAGTCTCCTCTGAATAGTTGATGTTGAAATGTGTTTGTTACCTGAACTCTGTAAAGCATTTATTTGGGCTGCAATTTCTGAGGCTGGTAACTCTAATGAACTTATCCTCTGCAGCAGAGGTAACTCTGGGTCTTCCTTTCCTGTGGCGGTCCTCATGATAGCCAGTTTTCATAATAGCGCTTAGTGTTTTTTGCGACTGCACTTGAAGAAACTTTCAAAGTTATTGACATTTTCATTGACTGACTTTCATGTCTTAAAGTATTGATGGACTGTCGTTTATCTTTTCTTATTTGAGCTGTTGTGACGAACGTCGTAAGGATTGTCGGACCAAAGTGCAGCGTGGTATGGGTTCAACATATTTATTTAGTGAACCGCCACAAAAAAACAATAAAGCACAAAGGAAACGTGAAGCTAATGGCGTGCTCACAGGCAACTACCCAAAAAACAAGATCCCACAAAAACCAGTGGTGAAATGGCTTCCTAAATATGAATATGCCTCTGATTGGGAACCATACCATGCCAACAGATAAAACAAAACACCTAGATAGGAACACCCCCCCCCCCCCCCCCCCCTAGTCACACCCGACCTAACCAACATAGAGAATAAAAAAAGGCTCTCTATGGTCAGGGCGGGACAGCTGTTCTGGCCAAAATATGAACTTGGTCTTTTACCAAATAGGGCTATCTTCTGTATACCACCCCTACCTTTTGATATCTACACTATTATTCTACAATGTAGAAAAATCCTGGAAGGATTTGGTACTGTAAGGATACGACCATCCCAGCTCTACATATTTTTCTACGAATAGACAGAATCATTAGATAACTTGTTTTGGTACTGTCCATGTAACCTGTTTTTGGTCCCGGGTTCCGGAATGGCTGAAAAATTGCAAAATCTGCAAATAGCACTGCTGGGTGATTTTAAAAAGTCACTTGAGCAATAATATTTATGCCAAAACTCGTAGCAAAAAAACCAACCTTCATTTACAATATGTAAAATCTATGAGAATAGAAAGGTTTTAGAACATTTGTGAAAAATCACAGCACGGTTGAAAAATATATATCAAATTGAATTCAAAACTGGATAGTATTCAGAGATAGGGAGGGGTTGAGTAGAGCTGAAAATGGAACTAAAAACAAAAAAAGATAACTGTTGTAAAATATAATGTTTACTTAAAATGCATATACAGTGCCCTCGGAAGGTATTCAGAACCACTGACTTTTTCCACGTTTTGTTACATTACAGTCTTATTCTAAAATGGATTAAAAAAAAAAACATTTTCCTCAGCAAACTACACACAACACCCCATAATTGTCACACCCTGATCTGTCTCACCTGTCTTTGTGATTGTCTCCACCCCCCTCCAGGTGTAGCCCATCTTCCCCATTATCCCTTGTGTATTTATACCTGTTCGAGTCAACCAGCGTTTTGTGCCTCAGCTCCTGCTATTCCCCCAGTTTCTCTTTTCTTGTCCTCCCGGTTTTGACCCTTGCCTGTCCTGACTCTGAGCCCGCCTGCCTGACCACTCTGCCTGTCCCTGAGCCTGCATGCCGATCGGTACCTCTGCTCCCCTCTGGACTACCGACCTCTGCCTACCCTGAGCCTGCCGGCTGTCCTGTATATTTGCTCTGGATTATCGACCCCTGCCTGTCTTTGCCTGCCCTGTTGCTACAATAAACATTGTTACTTCGACAGTCTGCATCTGGGACTTACCTTGATACCTGATAACAATGACAAAGCAAAAGCTGTTAAAAACAATTGCACATTTATATTAAAAATGTAAACCTGAAATACCTTAATTTACATAAGTATTCAGACCCTTTGCTATGATACTCGAAATTGAGCTCAGGTGCATCCTGTTTCCATTGATCATCCTGGAGATGTTTCTACAACTTGATTGGAGTCCACCTGTGGTGAACTCAATTAATTGGACATGATTTGGAAAGGCACACCTTTCTATATAAGGTCCCACAGTTGACAGTGCATGTCAGAGCAAAAACCATGGCATGAGGTCGAAGGAATTGTCCGTAGAGCCCCGAAACAGGATTGTGTCGAGGCACAGATCTGAGGAAGTGTACCAAAAAATGTCTGCAGCATTAAAGGTCCCCAATAACACAGTGGACTCCATCATTCTTAAATTGAAGAAGTTTGGAACCACCAAGACTCTTCCTAGACCCGGCCGCCCAGCCAAACTGAGCAATCGGTGTAGAAGGGCCTTGGTCAGGGAGGTGACCAAGTACCCGATGGTCACTCTGACAGAGCTCTAGAGTTCCTCTGTGGAGATGTGAGAACCTTCCTGAAGGACAACCATCTCTGCAGCACTCTACCAATCAGGCCTTTATGGTAGAGGGGTCAGAAGGAAGCCACTCCTCAGTAAAAGGCACATGACAGTCCACTTGGAGTTTGCCAAAAGGCACCTAAAGACTCTCAGACCATGAGAAACAAGATTCTCTGGTCTGATGAAACCAAGGTTGAACTCGTTGGCCTGAATGCCAAGGGTCACGTCTGGAGGACACCTGGCACCATGGTGGTGGCAGCATCATGATGTGGGGATGTTTTTCAGCACCAGGGACTGGGAGACTAGTCAGGATCAAAGCAAAGATGAACGGCGCAAAGTCCCTAGAGATCCTTGATGAACACCTGCTCCAGACTGTGGCACAGGTTCACCTTGCAACAGGACAATGACCCTAAGCACACAGCCAAGACAATGCAGGAGTGGCTTCGGAAGAAGTCTTTGAATGTCCTTGAGTGGCCCAGCCAGAGACCACACTTGAACCCATTTGAACATCTCTGGAGAGACCTGAAAATAGCAGTGCAGCAACGCTCCCCGTCCAACCTGACAGAGCTTGAGAGGATTTGTGGAGAAGAATAGGAGAAACTCCCCAAATACAGGTGTGCCAAGCTTGTAGCGTCATACCCAAGAAGACTCGAAGTTGTAATCGCTGCCAAAGGTGCTTCAACAAAGTACTGAGTAAAGGGTCTGAATACTTATGTAGATGTAATATTTAAGTTTTTTAATTAAACCTGTTTGTGGGGTATTGTGTGGAGATTGATGAGGGGAAAAAAACATTTAGTACATTTTAGAATAAGGCTGTAACTTAACAAAATTTGGAAAAAGTCAAGGAGTCGGAATACTTTCCGAATGCACTGTAGTATGTATAAGCTGGAAGTAGAAGCCTAAGTGTTGTTGTCCATTAGTTTACTACAATTAGGGGAGGGGTGGAAGAGTTAGGGGAAAATAATGAAGGTAAATATTTAAAATATATATATACAGTTGAAGTCGGAAGTTTACGTACACTTACATTCGAGTCAATAAAACTAGTTTTTCAACCACTCTACAAAATTCTTGTTAACAAACTATAGTTTTGGCAAGTTGATCAGGACATCTACTTTGTGCATGACACAAGTCATTTTTCCAACAAATGTTTACAGACAGATTATTTCACTTATAACTCACTGTATCACAATTCCAGTGGGTAAGAAGTTTACATATACTAAGTTGACTGAGCCTTTAAACAGCTTGGAAAATTCCAGAAAATTATGTAATGGCTTTAGATGCTTCTGATAGGCTCATTGACTTCCTTTGAGTCAATTGGACGTGTACCTGTGGATGTATTTCAAGGCCTACCTTCAAACTCAGTGCCTCTTTGCTCGACATCATGGGAAAATCAAAAGAAATCAGCCAAGACTTCCACAAAAATTGTAGACGTCCACAAGTCTAGTTCATCAAATCAATGGGAGCAATTTCCAAACGCCTGAAGGTACCACGTTCATCTGCACAAAAAATAGTATGCAAGTATAAACACCATGGAACCACGCAGCCGTCATACCGCTCAGGAAGGAGAAGCGTTCTGTCTCCTAGAGATGAATGTACTTTGGTGCGAAAAGTGCAAATCAATCCCAGAACAACAGCAAAGGACCTTGTGAAGATGCTGGAGGAAACAGGTACAAAAGTATCTATATCCACAGTAAAATTTGTCCTATATCGACATAACCTGAAAGGCCACTCAGCAAGGAAGAAGCTGCTCCAAACACGCCATAAAAAGCCAGACTACAGTTTGCAACTGCACATGGGGACAAAGATCGTACTTTTTGGAGAAATGTCCTCTGGTCTGATGAAACAAAAATATAACTGTTTGGCCATAATGACCATTGTTATGTTTGGAGGAAAAAGGGGGAGGCTTGCAAACCGAAGAACACCATCCCAACCGTGAAGCACGGGGGTGGCAGCATCATGTTGTGGGGGTGCTTTGCTGCAGGAGGGACTGTTGCACTTCACAAAATAGATGGCATCATGAGGCAGGAAAATTATGTGGATATATTGAAGCAACATCTCAAGGCATCTGTCAGAAAGTTAAAGCTTGGTCGCAAATGGGTCTTCCAAATGGACAATGACCCCAAGCATACTTCCAAAGTTGTGGTGAAATGGCTAAAGGACAACGAAGTCAAGGTATTGGAGTGGCCATCACAAAGCTCTGACCTCAATCCTATAGAATATTTGTGGGCAGAACTGAAAAAGTCTGTGAGCAAGGAGGCCTACAAACCTGACTCAGTTACACCAGCTCTGTAAAGAGGAATGGGCCAAAATTCACCCAACTTATTGTGGGAAGCTTGTGGAAGGATACCCGAAATGTTTGACCCAAGTTAAACAATGTAAGGGCAATGTTACTAAATACTAATTGAGTGTATGTAAGCTTCTGACCCACTGGGAATGTGATGAAAGAAGTAAAAGCTGAAATAAATCATTCTCTCTGCTATTATTCTGACATTTCACATTCTTAAAATAAAGTGGTGATCCTAACTTACCCAAGAGAGGGAATTTTTACTAGGATTAAAAGTCAGGAATTGTGAAAAACTGAGTTTCAATGTATTTGGCTGAGGTGTATGTAAACTTCCGACTTCAACTGTATATGGGAGATTGGAAATGATGCAGACAATTGCACTGATGGAAGCCACAATCTATCTGCAACATTAAAACTGATCTACCCCCAAATACATAAAGAGCACTTCCGTGTAAACATACATTAACACATTGAGGGTTGCTAGGCACTGGTGAGCACTGTCTGCCAGACACTAAAGCTTGGATTATAGTTATTGCGTACGATGTGTGTGAGTACTGTATGTGTTTTCTGCATGTCTTTACGGCATCACTGATTCAAACCCTAACAGTTCAGAAGAGGATGTGTCCAATAGGGCGATAGCGTATTTCCTATTTATTGGATAGAGTAATGTGTGCTGAAATAGCAGTGGGATGGATTGGAACCCAAGCTACAGCGTCATATGTGTTCTGGAGACAGTGGCTTAGACCGCTACACCACCCTAGGCCACATGATTAACATTTTAACATAATCAATTGCATAAGCTGTGTTAGGCAAAATCTTACTGATATTGCACATTATTTTGATTGCTTAATCTTCTGACATTAACCTATGGACACCCACCAACTGATGTCATATTTAACCCTTGCCTTATCAGAACCTTGTCTCAAGTGTCTCTAATGCTTTCACTCTTTATAGCAAGGTGTCAGTGAGCGTTCTTAACAACGAGGCTCCGAGAAAATTAGATGACTTTACTTTGTTGGGTCCATTGAGGCGGTGGCTTGTTGGGGAGGTGGAGCGATGTTTCCTTTTGCAGCACAACGCTTTCCTGAAATGAGACTGTCAGTTGCCTGGCATGGTGATGACAGGATAAGTGGATCCATTGGGTTGAGATGGGGCTTGTTCTAGTGGTTAATGAGAGGCCTCACACGAACCTGTTCCTCGGAGCCAGGCGATAAGCTTTCTCCGCCATGGATACCCAAGGGCCAGGCTCTCAGCAAAGTACTCTGCCTAAACAGGATAGCCTCAAATGGGGGTAGGCAGGGGACAAGGAGGCACAATTGCAAATTGTGATCTAGCAAAACATTACACCCCTTCAGGGATGGTCTGTGAGTGCCTGTGAAATCGGTTCCCTCCCACTCTTGCCAAGTTCGTCATCATAGGAGTGTGACAAGGCCTGTCAACAAGCCAGACATATGAACTCTTCTGCTAAGGAGGAGCTAAAACATATAACACATTGAAGAGAGCAAACTGTTTAAATGATCTTAATGATGTTTAAATGATCTGTTGGAGAAATATCTTGACAACAAGAGTAGAGTAACAAAGGTGGCAGAATTACAGTAATGCATTCATATGACAATTATACAGCATGCATCTGACAGGTTTGAAAGCATGTCATCGATCAACAATTTCAACAAAAAAAAATCGACATACTGTTCAACCTGAAAAGACCATAGTCTAGGCAAATGGTTGAAAATAAAAGGCTGGAGAAGGCTGCAATGTTATGCAAGCTTCAGGCAGCTGGAGAACCCCAAAAGACCAGAGCAACTGCCCACTAGAACTCTTTCCTCCATGTTGTCTCCTGCTGTGTGGATTGCAAAAATATTTTTCCAAAAGGATAACTTTACTGCATGGCTTTCTGCAAAATCACTTTGGATACTAAAACAGTTCTACACAAATCCACAAGCTTAATTTTCGAAGGAAAAAAAAAACATCCCAAAATTGTTGGACCAGTAGTGGTAAGAATGACAGGAATTTTAGTTGGACAACAGTATACTCTTGGTGAATTGGCTGTGGGTTGGGGGCCATCAGGAGAACTGAAACAAAAAACATACTGAAATATGTCACCTATTTTTGTAAACTAGTACAGCACTGAGTGCAGTGTAGGCTTATTTAGTCAAGGCATCGATTCAATCATATCAAACGTTGGCATACATTTTGTTGTTTTATCCATGTGAGAGATGCAGACTCGGTCTCGACCTTTAGGTGTTATTGAAGACTCATCTCTTCAGTAGATCCTATGATTTTGTGTAGTCTGGCCCAGGGGTGTGAAGGTGAACGGAAAGACACTGGAGCGACGAACCGCCCTTGCTGTCGCTGCCTGGCCGGTTCCCCTCTCTCCACTGGGATTCTCTGCCTCTAACCTTATTATGGAGGCTGAGTCACTGGCTTACTGGTCCTCAAACATACCGTCCCTAGGAGGGGTGCGTCACTTGAGTGGGTTGAGTCACTGATGTGATCTTCCTGTCCGGGTTGGCGCCCCCCTTTGTGCCGTGGGGGAGATCTTTGTGGGCTATACTCGCCCTTGTCTCTGGATGGTAAGTTGGTGGTTGAAGATATCCCTCTTGTGGTGTAGGGGCTGTGCTTGGCAAAGTGGGTGGGGTTATATCCTGCCTGGTTGGCCCTGTCCGGGGGCATCGTCGGACGGGGCAACAGTGTCTCCGGACCCCTCCTGTCTCAGCCTCCAGTATGCTGCAATAGTTTCTGTGTCGGGGGGGCTAGGGTCAGTCTGTTATATCTGGAGTGTTTCTCCTGTCTTATCCGGTGTCCTGTGTAAATTTAAGAGGCCTCACAAGTCCTCAACAATGAAGAAGTGACTCTGGGATGCTGGCCTTCTAGGCAGAGTTGCAAAGTAAAAGCCATATCTCAGACTGACCAATGAACAGAAAAGATTAAGATGGGCAAAAGAACACAGACACTGGACAGAGGAACTCTGCCTAGAAGGCCAGCATCATGGAGTCACCTCTTCACTGTTGATGTTGAGACTGGTGTTTTGCGGGTACTATTTAATGAAGCTGCCAGTTGAGGACTTGTGAGGTGTCTCTTTCTCAAACTAGACACTCTAATGTACTTGTCCTCTTGCTCAGTTGTGCGCCGGGGCCTCCCACTCCTCTTTCTATTCTGGTTAGAGCCAGTTTCCTCTGTTCTGTGAAGGGAGAAGTACACAGCGTTGTACGAAATCTTCAGTTTCTTAGCAATTTCTCGCATGGAATAGCCTTCATTTCAAAGAACAAGAATAGACTGACGAGTTTCAGAAAAAAGGTATTTGTTTCTGGCCATTTTGAGCCTGTAATCGAACCCACAAATGCTAATGCTCCAGACACTCAACTAGTCTAAAGAAGGCCAGTTTTATTGCTACTGTAACCCCTTTAACGGGATCATTTTCATAAACAACTGCTGAATTGCAGAAAGACAAATTTAAAAAAAAATATTAAAAATATTAATTTTCATGAAATCACAAGTGAAATATACCAAAACACAGTTTAGCTTGTTGTTAATCCACCTATCGTGTCAGATTTTGAAAATATGCTTTACAGCGAAAGCAATCCAAGCGTTTGTGAGTTTATCGATCACTAGACAAAACATTACGAACAGCTAGCAGCAATGTAGATTGGTCACGAAAGTCCGAAAAGCAATAAAATTAATCGCTTACCTTTGATGATCTTCGGATGTTTGCACTCACGAGACTCCAAGTGACACAATAAATGTTCCTTTTGTTCAATAAATATTATTTTTATATCCAAAAAACTCCATTTGGTTGGTGTGTTATGTTCAGAAATCAACAGGATTCAGCAGTCATGAAGGGAAGACGAAAATTCCAAATAGTATCCGGAAAGTTCGTAGAAACATGTCAAACGTTTTTTATAATCAATCCTCAGGTTGTTTTTAACATAACTAATCGATCATATTTCAACCGGACGGTAAACTATCAATACTAGAGAGAAAGAAAATGTCGAGCAACAACTTTCACGCGCATGAACTAATCAAAGGACACCTTTCAAAGGACAAATCAAAGGACACTAATTTTTCATGATAAAAGCTTGAAACTGTGTCTAAAGCCTGTTCACAACCTGTGGAAGCCATTGGAAAAGGAATCTGGTTGATATCCCTTTAAATGGAGGCTAGGCAGGCAATGGAACAGGGATTTTTCAAAATAAGAGCCACTTCCGGGTTGGATTTCCTCAGGTTTTCGCCTGCAAAATCAGTTCTGTTATACTCACAGACAATATCTTGACAGTTTTGGAAACTTTAGAGTGTTTTCTATCCTACTCTGTCAATTATATGCATATTCTACGATTCTAGCATCTGGGCCTGAGAAATAGGCAGTTTACATTGGGAACGTTATTTTTCCAAACATAAAAATTCTGCCTCCTAGCGTCAAGAATTTAATCAGAACAACCGTTTTCATCTGTGCTAACATAATTGCAAAAGGGTTTTCTTATGATCAATTAGCATTTTAAAATGATAAACTTGGATTAGCTAACACAACGAGCCAATGGAACACAGGAGTGATGGTTGCTGATAATGGGCCTCTGTACGCCTATGTAGATATTCCATAAAAAATCTGCCATTTCCAGCTACAATAGTCATTTACAATGTCTACACTGTATTTCTGATCAATTTTATGTTATTTTAATGGACAAGAAATGTGCTTTTCCTTCAAAAACAAGGACATTTCTAAGTGACCCTAAACTTTTGAACGGTACTGTATACGTGTATAAAACAATATTATTCAGCACACAATAACAAAATAAACATATTTAATAAAAGCAATCACATTCAACTACATAGAGGTCCTCAATCAATAATGTTAACTGCCTGAGTGGCACCAGCACATGTAACTGCAGATTGATCCACAAATTAGGGGCAAAAAAACTAAACGCAGATTTTCCCAAATCTGTGGAGAATGAAGGGATCTCTAGTGTTATCCATTCCTGTGAATGGGTTTGGTAACTTATGATTCTTATCTTAATTAATGATGTTACATATAGATGGAGTTTCTGTAAGATTGCTTTGTAAATAGATAAAAGGGAATGCAGCTCTCTTCATACAGACAGGGAGGTCCATCCCACATTTTTACACAGACTACATTGATGAGTCTTAAAATTGTCCTCTGTGATAAAATGTATTGTGGAACGGTAGACTGCGTCCCAGGGTTTTAAAACAGAAGTTGCTGCATGCATGTAAACAATATCACCAACATCCTATACAGGGAGAAACGTTGTAGAACAATATTTGTTCTATTTTCAATACTGAGGCATGATTTATTTATTTAAAAAACGATCTTGTATCTTAGCTTCTTAGTCATATTTTCTATATGCATTACGAAGGACAACTTGTCATCAATCCAGACACCCAGGTACTTCTACTGAGAAACAAGCTAAATTTGGGCAAATATGCAGGTCCTCAGGGTCAACATTTTATGACCTAGAGAACAGCAGGAGCTTGGTTTTACTTCTATATTAACACTAATTTAAGCTCTGTAAGTGATTTCTGAATTGAATCAAAAACCTTGCTGTAGTTCACAAACGGCTTGCTGCACTGAGGTGGCACAGGAATACAAAACGGTGTCATCTGCATGGAGATGAATGTTACAAGTACTAACAGTGTCATTAAGTGGCAGCACATATATGGATTTCCATGCCGTTGGAATAGTTATTTTTTATTTATTTTTACTTAACCTTTTACAAATTCTTATTTACAATGACGTCCTACCCCAGCCAAACCCTAACCGCCCTATACTTCCTGCTAACAATGTTAAATAAAAAATGTGGGCTACTGAGCCTGCAGTAAAGGGAGCTGCACACTTAAGCAGACCAGGCTCCAAATGATCAGCCCCTGTGGATTGTTTGTTTCTAATGTTAGCAAAGCATCCAGGAACTTCTTTATCAGGGAATTTCCGGAAAGAAAACTCCTGACCAGCTTTTTCATTATCATTCAATAGATTTTCACCATCTACATCCAAACTACTCTATTCAAGAGCTGGCTTTGAAATACATTCAAATATAAAGCCCGCAGAGATAAAATGATGATTAAATGCATTCATGATGTACATTTTGTCAGTAATAGGGCCAGAATTTAAATTCATTTATTGGAGGAGAGAAGAGGAGACAACCCTTCAGTGACATAATAGCTTTCCAAAATGGTGTATATTAACATAATAATCAGATTTGTACTTTTTTAACTAGTTTTAAACACAGATTTCTCAATCGCCTGAAAGACTGCCAGTCTGGGCCTGAGTCTGTGAATCTAGTTTTGGACCAGGCAACATCTCTGTTGTGTGTTTTTATTTATTTCTTTTTTATTTCACCTTTATTTAACCAGGTAGGCCAGTTGAGAACATGTTCTCATTTACAACTGTAACCTGGCCAAGATAAAGCAAAGCAGTGCGACAAAAACAACACAGAGTTACACATGGGATAAACAATAGTACAGTCAATAACACAAGAGAAAAATCTGTATACAGTGAGTGCAAATTAAGTAAGGAGGTGAGGCAATAAATAGGCCAATCATGGCGAAGTAATTACAATTTAACAATTTACACTGGAGTGATATATGTGCAGATGAGGATGTGCAAGTAGAAATACTGGTGTGCAAAAGAGCAGAAAAACAAAAACAAATATGGGGATGAGGTAGGTAGTTGGTTGGTTGGATGGGCTATTTACCAATGGGCTGTGTACAGCTGCATCGACCAGTAAGCTGCTCTGACAGCTGACACTTAAAGTTAGTGAGGAAGATATAAGTCTCCAACTTCAGTGATTTTTGCAATTCATTCCAGTCATTGGAAGCAGAGAACTGGAAGGAAAGGCGGCCAAAGGAAGTGTTGGCTTTTGGGATAACCAGTGCCTGCTGGAGCGCATGCTACGGTGGGTGTTGCTATGGTGACCAGTGAGCTGAGATAAGGCAGCGCTTTACCTAGCAAAGACTTATAGAGGACCTGGAGCCAGTGGGTTTGGCGACGAATATGTAGCGAGGACCAGCCAACGAGAGCATACAGGTCGCAGTGGTGGGTAGTATATGGGGCTTTGGTGACAAAACGGATGGCACTATGATAGACTACATCCAATTTGCTGAGTAGAGTGTTGGAGGCTATTTTGTAAATGACATCGCCGAAGTCAGGGATCGGTAGGATGGTCAGTTTTCCGAGGGGATGTTTGGCAGCATGAGTGAAGGATGCTTTGTTGCGGAATAGGAAGCCGATTCTAGATTTAACTTTTAATTGGAGATGCTTAACGTGAGTCTGGAAGGAGAGTTTACAGTCTAGCCAGACACCTAAATATTTATAGTCCACATATTCTAAGTCGGAACCGTCCAGAGTAGTGATGCTAGTCGGGTGTGCGGGTGTGGGCAGCGATCGGTTGAAGAACATGCATTTTGTTTTATTAGCATTTAAGAGCAGTTTGAGGCCACGGAAGGATTGTTGTATGGCGTTGAAGCTCGTTTGGAGGTTTGTTAACACAGTGTTCAAAGAAGGGCCAGATGTATACAGAATGGTGTCATCTGCGTAGAGGTGGATCAAAGAATCACCCGCAGCAAGAGCCACATCATTGATATATACAGAGAAAAGAGTCGGCCCGAGAATTGAACCCTGTGTTACCCCCATAGAGACTGCCAGGGGTCCGGACAACAGGCCCTCCGATTTGACACACTGAACTCTCTGAGAAGTAGTTAGTGAACCAGGCGAGGCAGTCATTAGAGAAACCAAGGCTGATCAGTCTGCCGATAAGAATGCGGTGATTGACAGAGTCGAAAGCCTTGGCCAGGTCGATGAAGACGGGCAGTTGCTGCGGGGGGTGCAGAGCTGTTGGCCTGGGATGGGGTAGCCAGGTGGGAAGCATGGCCAGCAATGCAGCAAAGGGCAATACCTATTTTTAATTCTCAGTTTTTTAAAGGGAGCATGTTAATCTACAATACAATTGAAAACATTTGAGAAGTGGTTCAGAACCAACTCTGGGTCAGGTATAGATGCAATACAATCAAAGTCATCAAAATAAAGGTCACAAAAAAAGGCCTGTTCATTGAAATGTTTAAAATTCCTCTTGTTGATAAAACGAGGTTTGGATCGAGGCATCCATACATCCCTGACACATACAATGGGACAGTGGTCACTAATATCCAAAGCAAATACCCCACTCCCAGCATATTTCTCTGGATTATTTGTAAATATGAGGTCAATCAAAGTCGATTTGGTAGGGTCCTTTAGGTTTGGATGGTTTGGCTTTGTAATCAGCTGGGTCAAATTTTGATTAGTACAAAAATCCTTTAAACGGTCAGCATCTTGCGTTCCCCATGCAAGATTAAAATCTCCAGCAATCAACACCTCTGGGGTAGTAAAATGGCAATTAAATCAGTGAGTTCGTTTAGTACACACTTCTTGGCAGAGGGTGACAATAGATTCCTACAAGAGGTCGACCGATTAATCGGAATGGCCGATTAATTAGGGCCGATTTTAAGTTTTCTTAACAATCTGAAATCTGTCATTTTGGACGCCGATTTTGGCAATTAAAAAAAAATATTTATCTTTTTTTATTTTTACATCTTTATTTAACTAGGAAAGTCAGTTAAGAACACATTCTTATTTTCAATGACGGTGGGTTAACTGCCTTGTTCAGTGGCAGAATGACAGATTTTTACCTCGTCAGCTCAGGGATTCAATCTTGCAACCTTACGGTTAACTAGTCCAACGCTCTAACCACCTGCCTCACGAGGAGCCCGCCTGTTACGCGAATGCAGTAAGATGCCAAAGTAAGTTGCTAGCTAGCATTAAACTTATCTTATAAAAAAACAATCAATCAATCAATCATAATCACTAGTTAACTACACATGGTTGATGATATTGCTAGTTTATCTAGCGTGTCCTGCATTGCATATAAACGATGCAGTGCGGATTTGCGAAAAAGGACTGTCGTTGCTCCAACGTGTACCTAACCATAAACATTAATGCCTTTCTTAAAATCAATACACAGAAGTATATATTTTTAAACCTGCATATTTAGCTAAAAGAAATCTAGGTTAGCAGGCAATATTAACCAGGTGAAGTGTCACTTCTCTTGCGTTCATTGCACGCAGAGTCAGGGTATATGCAACAGTTTGGCTCATTGCAAACTAATTTGCCAGAATTTTACGTAATTATGATATAACATTGAAGGTTGTGCAATGTAACAGGAATATTTAGACTGATGGATGCCACCCTTTAGATAAAATACGGAACGGTTCCGTATTTCACTGAAAGAATAAATGTTTTGTTTTCGAGATGATAGTTTCCAGATTCAACCATATTAATGACCAAAGGCTCGTATTTCTCTGTGTTATTATGCTATAATTAAGTCTATGATTGGATAGAGCAGTCTGACAGCGATGGTGGGCACCAGCAGGCTCGTAAGCATTCATTCACAGCACTGTCGTGCGTTTTGCCAGCAGCTCTGCTGTTTATGAATTCAAGCCTATCAACTCCCGAGATTAGGCTGGTGTAACCGATGTGAAATGGCTAGCTAGTTAGCGGGGTGCACGCTAATAGCATTTCAAACGTCACTCGCTCTGAGACTTGGAGTAGTTGTTCCCCTTGCTCTGCATGGGTAACGCTGCTTCGAGGGTGGCTGTTGTCGATGTGTTCCTGGTTCGAGCCCAGGTAGGAGCGAGGAGAGGGACGGAAGCTATACTGTTACACTGGCAATACTAAAGTGCCTATAAGAACATCCAATAGTCAAAGGTATATGAAATACAAATGGTATAAAGAGAAATAGTCCTATAATTCCTATAATAACTACAACCTAAAACTTCTTACCTTGGAATATTGAAGACTCATATGAAAAGGAACCACCAGATTTAATATGTTCTCATGTTCTGAGCAAGGAACTTAAACGTTAGCTTTCTTACATCGCACATATTGCACATTGCACTTTTACTTTCTTCTCCAACACTTTGTTTTTGCATTATTTAAACCAAATTGAACATGTTTCATTATTTATTTGAGGCTAAATTGATTTTATTGATGTATTATATTAAGTTAAAATAAGTGTTCATTCAGTATTGTTGTAATTGTCATTATTACAAATACATTTAAAAAATCTTCCGATTAATCGGTATCAGCTTTTTTTGTCCTCCAATAAACGGTATCGGTATCGGCGTTGAAAAATCATAATCGGTCGACCTCTAATTCCTACAACTTTTATGTTTGAAGACTTAACTGAAGACCTAAAAACAAAAATTCTAATTGATTAGGACTGGATGTGTCCTTTAGCAGAGAAACAGAAAGAAGATGATTTATGTAAATAGCAACACAATCACCCTTGCCTTTCCTATTAGCCCTAAACACATTGTAACCATCCATAGCAACGTCAAAGTCCAGGGTTTATCAGTTAACCAGGTTTCCGATAAAATAAAAATACCAGGGTGCCTGAGAGGCCCAGATCTTGACATTAACCATTTTAGGTAATAAACTACAAATGTTAAGATGTAAACATTTAAAACCTTTTCTACATTTAAAATTATTTTGAGATTTCAGAACAACAGGAGATTCAAAGATATCAACTAGGAAAAGAAAACAAAGTAGGAACATCAATTATATTTCTTCAGTTAGCACCATTAGGCATGTCACCACTTTCAGATACAACATGTGGAGCTCTTAAATGATCAAAGAGGAGATGGAAAAAACTGACTTACATGTAATGCTAATGTTGTCCTCACATCAATTTAGTTGACCAAGAATCTTTCCAATGTTTAATGACAACAGCTGGGAGCCATTTTTACCTCAGATGAATTCCGTCTTCCACAAAGTAGCCAGGCCTATTCCAGAAGGAGTCAAAAATCATCACCTCTTGAAGACCATAGTCAGAACTATGGCACATAGTTAACTGTCAATGGTTTTAGAGGAGCTGGGGTCCCCTTGCCCCCCAGCAGCCAAATTGAATGCTCTGCACTGTGTTGTGATGTTTTATTGATAACAACCTATTAGCCTGATACTTGCTATGCCCTGTCATGCTAAACTAGCTGTTTAAAAACTCTGTGAATATATGCATATTTCTGCCTTGGTTAATTCCTATATTGAGATATTAGCCTGTATTATCAACATTTCTGCCTCCTGTGGTTCATATTAATATGTGAACATTTGAGTAATTCCTGTTGTTTTATATTATATTTCTGTATGTAACCTTGTTAGGGTATTAGGTAATTACATCTTTATTATTCTGTGCCTTTATTTGTATGTACTGTACAGTGATTTATGCCACTAATGTGCACTTTATTGGCTATTAATCCTTAATAGTCTACTGACGCACCCTAACAAGGTTACAATCTAAGAAAAAGAATACAAAAATCCCCATGTAAATCCACCAGTTTAAGATAGAGATACCAGACCATGTAAAAAAAAATAGAAAATGTGCATGTCCTGCACCACATCCACCACATACGACCTACAGTATGTCGGCCTTCCACATCTGCGGTGGAAGGCGGCCAAGCTACAGTGTTAATTTGTCAGACCATGAAACATCCCAAAAATTGGTCTTCTCACAAAGAAGTTGGTAGCGTCCGAACGGTTTGGCCTACAAACCACGGTAGTGTTCTATGTTTTTCTCTACAAACCCCCCCCCCCCCCCCATCCCCCCCACCCCCCACCCCCCACCCCCCACATGGTTCATGGGACTCATCTGAAGGTAACTCATACAAGTGTTTGTGTTGAATTTAAAACATATATTTCCTGAGCTTTCTCATGTCTCCTAGATATAGGACAGACACTTCAAAACCTTATTCCATATGATACATTTTTGACGGTCTTTTTTTGCCATTTATGAATGTGTTTCCATGGGCTATAGTAGTAAAGGCCAAATTCAATCATTTATCAAATCATTTTTAAATACTTTTGGGGGATACCTAAAGAGGTCCTAACGTGCTAAATCAAAACAGCTAAATTATCTGTGGTATGGCCATCTCAAAACAATTCCATATGTTAGCTTAGTAGAACCCCTCCCCAATCGGTTTAGACTTTTAGAGGTTTAATAGCTAAAATGGCGCCACCCTCATGTTACCTTACTGTTCATAATTGGTATGCTTCTTTATGGAGTTGTGCCTAATGGCCATATTATGTACTCTCACCTAGCGGTAGAACCTTACTATAGCTTACAAGTGATGTTGTATTTTATATGCTCATGCAATAAGTTGTGGCTGTTAATGCTATATATTTGGCTGCTGCCTATTTGCTTTTGTATATTCATTTTTGTGTACTCTCTCTATTTCAGAGACCACACACACGCTCACACACCATTCTCCTACATGGAATATATACTGATAGTTTGGACTCAACCTTTCCTTCGAACAGAGGAAGTACATCTGTAGTAGTCATATGCCAGTAAAGCCAGTTACGAATCTAATGAACCACAATTTGGATGGGGGGATTTATAGTTTATTAGTCTAATTGAGGTGTAGACAATAGAACATCACGCATTTGAGTGTTTGAAATTGTTACGCGGCTGCCTGGGATTTGTCAGATTCTAAAGTTGTGTGGTTTCGTTGCATCCAATGGCAGTGTCCGCCATAAGCTAAGGCAAGGAACCGCTTGTGGATTTGACCGCTCAAATGCAGTTCCACCTCCGACACCGCCAAAACAACCGCTAGCGCGGATCTGATAGAATCCACTCCCAAGTCTGCGAACTTGGACAAAAATGACTGAACAAAAATGACTGAACAATCAGATGAAATACTGAAATTCAAAATGTCTAGGATTCTGGGTTACGGTTCTATTCAGAATTCGACAGAATAATTCATTAGAACACTACAGTATTTCATACTTGAGATTCGTGCAAATCTCGCATTGACATTGAGCATACTTATCTCAAGTTAGGCTTTGGCCCGGAGTGCACAACTGAGGCAATGGATGAATCTGTGTCAACTCTGCATGTCAGAAGGGATGACTGCGAATGCCAAGAGTGCTAGTGAGGATTTCGGGTAACTAACAACAGTCAGAGGATTGAGGTGTTACCATCATAACACTGGGCCCTTGCTCTCATCAATCACGTATCAGTGCATTTAGCCCGCTATTTATACCAGTGTGGATCATGATGCCACAATGTACTGCATGCAGAAATGGAGATTACAGCTGTAGCAGCCGCCGTTCAAATTTGACAAAAGACAATTACAAAAAAGTCTAAATGCAGTTGAACACCTAATATTTCACATTAAAGGGATATTTTACTCAACAATAGCATACATTGAGTGTACAAAGCATTAAGAGCACCTTCCTAATATTGAGTGGCACACCCCTTAGTGCCCTCAGAACAGACTCAATTTGTCAGGGCATGGACTCTACAAGGTGTCGAAAGCATTCCACTGGGATGCTGGCCAATGTTGACTCCAATGCTTGCCACAGTTGTGTCGAGATGGCTGGATTTCCTTTGGGTGGTGGACTATTCTTGATACACACGGGAAGCTGTTGAGCCTGAAAAAAAACCATCAGCGTTGCAGTTCTTGACACAAACCGTTGCGCCTGGCACCTACTACCATACTCTGTACAAAGGCACTTAAATATTTTGTCTTGCTCATTCACCCTCTGAATGTCACACATTCACAATCCATGTCTCAATTGTCTCAATACTTAAAAACCCTTCTTTTATCTGTCTGATCCCCATCATCTACAAGTGGATTTACCAAGTGATTTACAATCAATATGAGATCATAGCTTTCACCTGGATTCATCTGGTTAGTCTATACGTCATGGAAAGAGCAAGTGTCCTTAATGTTTCATACACTCAGTGTATTTTAGTATTTTCTACATTAGTCCACTGTTTGTATTTGTATTTATTATGGAACCCCATTAGCTGGTGCCAAGGCAGCAGTTACTCTTCCTGGAAAAATTAAGGCAGTTAGCCTTAACAGTTAGCATTAGCTCCCGAGTGGCGCAGCAGTCTAAGGTACTGCATTTCTGTAAAAGAGGCATCACTACAGTCCCTGGTTCGAATCCAGGCTGCAGCACATCTGGCAGTGATTGGGGGTCCCACAGGACAGCGCACAATTGTCCGGGCTAGGCCGTTATTGTAAATAAGAATTAGTCAAAACAAATCAAAATATACTTAATGATGACAGCTTTGCATTCTCTCAACCATCTTCACATTGGAATGTTTTTCCAATAGTCTTGAAGGAGTTCCCACATATGGTGAGCACTTGTTGGCTGCTTTTCCTTCACTATGCGGTTCAACTCATCCCAAACCATCTCAGTTGGGTTGAGGTCAGGTGATTGTGGAGGCCAGGTCAACTGATGCAGCACTCCATCACTCTCCTTCTTTGTCAAATAGCCCTTACACAGCCTGGATGTGTGTTGGGTCATTGTCCTGTTGAAAAACGAATGATAGTCCCACTAAGCATCAACCAGATGGGATGGCGTATCGCTGCAGAATGCTGTGGTAGCCATGCTGGTTAAGTGTGCCTTGAATTCTAAATAAATCACAGACAGTGTCACCAGAAAAGCACCCCCACACCATCACACCTCCTCCTCCGTGCTTCACGTTGGGAACCACACATGTGGAGATCATTCGTTCACCTACTCTGCATCTCACAAAGACAAAGCGGTTGGAACCTAAAATCTCAAATTTGGACTCATCAGACCAAAGGACAGATTTCCACTAGTCTAATGTCCATTGCTCATGTTTCTTGGCCCAATCAAGTCTCTTTTTCTCATTGGTGTCCTTTGGTAGTGGTTTCTTTGCTGCAATTCGACCATGAAGGCCTGATTCACGCAGTCTCCTCTGAACAGTTGATGTTGAGATGTGTCTGTTATTTGAACTCTGTGAGGTGCAATCTGAGGTGCAGTTAATTGTCGATTTCTGAGGCTGGTAACTGTAATGAACTCTAAGGTAACTCTGGGTCTTCCTTTCCTGTGGCAGTCCTCATGACAGCCAGTTTCATAATAGAGCTTGATGGTTTTTAGACTGCACTTGAAGAAACTTTCAAACTTCTTGAACTATTCCATATTGACTGACCTTAATGTCTTAAAGTAATGATGGACTGTCATTTCTCTTTATTTATTTCAGCTGTTCTTGCCATAATATGGACTTGGTCTTTTACCTAATAGGGTTATCTTGTGTATACCACCCTTACCTTGTCACAACACAACTGATTGGCTCAAATGGCTCAAATACTCGGCCTTGTCTCAGGATGGTAAGTTGGTGGTTGAAGTTATGCCTCTAGTGGTGTGGGGGCTGTGCTTTGGCAAAGTGGGTGGGGTTATATCCTTCCTATTTGGCCCTGTCCGGGGGTATCATCGGATGGGGCCACAGTGTCTCCTGACCCCTCCTGTCTCAGCCTCCAGTATTTATGCTGCAGTAGTTTATGTGTCGGGGGGCTAGGGTCAGTTTGTTATATCTGGAGTACTTCTCCTGTCTTATCCGGTGTCCTGTGTGAATTTAAGTATGCTCTCTCTAATTCTTTCTTTCTCTCTCTCGGAGGACCTGAGCCCTAGGACCATGACTCAGGACTACCTGGCATGATGACTTCTTGCTGTCCCCAGTCCACCTGGCCGTGCTGCTGCTCCAGTTTCAACTGTTCTGCCTGCGGCTATGGAACCCTGACCTGTTCACCGGACGTGCTACCTGTCCCAGACATGATCGGCTATGAAAAGCCAACTGACATTTACTCCTGAGGTGCTGACTTGCTGCACCCTCGACAATACTGTGATTATTATTATTTGACCATGCTGGTCATTTATGTAAATTTGAACATCTTGGCCATGTTCTGTTATAATCTCCACCCAGCACAGCCAGAAGAGGACTGGCCACCCCTCATAGCCTGGTTCCTCTCTAGGTTTCTTCCTAGGTTTTGGCCTTTCTAGAAAGTTTTTCCTAGCCACCGTGCTTCTACACCTGCATTGCTTGCTGTTTGGGGTTTTAGGCTGGGTTTCTGTACAGCACTTTGAGATATCAGCTGATGTAAGAAGGGCTATATAAATACATTTGATTTGATTTGAAATGCATTAAGAAGGAAAGAAATTCCAAAAATTAACTTTTAATTGAAATGCATTCCAGGTGACCTACCTCATGAAGCTGGTTAAGAGAATGCCAAGAGGGTACAAAGGGTGGCTACTTTGAAGAATCTCAAATATAAAATATATTTTGATTTGTTTACACTTCTTTGGTTATTCCTAGTTATTTCATAGTGTTTATGTCTTCACTATTATTCTACAATGTAGAAAATAGTCAAAAGTAAAGAAAAACCCTTGAATGAGTAGGTGTGTCCAATCGTTTAACTGGTACTGTATATCACATTGTATTGGTTGGAATAATTTTGGATAATAATTGAAATAGCTACATATAGCATAATCAAATTATAAAACAACTAACTATAACATTTCACCTTCCTTATAACTGTAAAATACATATTTGTATGTTTAGTGCTAGAGAAAATTTGCATATTTTCTAAAGGCCTCTCTTGATCAAAACGTCTGCCCCATCACTGTAAACGTCTCACAGAGCTCTAGCTTGGCTCCCTGAACTTGTTAGCTTTTCATCTCATATTAATATTGTCCATCTATGACAAACAGAACATGTTTTTTTGTTTGAAACAACTATCTACTGTTGCGCTATGATGTAACGATTGCAGGCATGTGTCACACAAGCTCAGACAAATTACAGTACTACTGTGTCCGTGTGAACCAGGGCTATCGCTCAATGCAAGCCATTTCGATCTACGGTACCCACAGATCAAGTTATAAGCGAAAATGTCAGTCGGAACCAGCTTCAAAGATACAGATTGAATAGAGCCTTATGTTTCTTATTGAAACCTTATGAAGATTAAACTTAGTAAATCGGGACATTGTGTCTTCCAATCTATATGGATATGTATACTAACCCTAAAACGTTTACTCTTTCATAAATGTCTTTATTTTCTTGACAATACCAGTCACGAACCATTGTTTCTCTATGGTATAGTAGGTCAGGGCGTGACTTAGTATATGGATGTCTATGTTGTATTCTAGTTTATTATTTCTATGTGGGTATTCTAGTTTTCATATTTCTAGGTTGGTGTGCTTGATATGGTTCCCAATTGGAGGCAGCTGGTTATCGTTGTCTCTAATTGGGGATCATATTTAAGACGCATTTTTTCCACCTGTGTTTTATGGGATATTGTTTTGAGTTAGTGCACGTAGCACCTCTGTAGTCACGGGTCGTTGTATCTTTATTTGTTTTGTTCTAAGTTTTCACTTTAATAAATAATGTGGAACTCAACATCCGCTGCGCCTTGGTCCGATATTTATTCCAGCGAACGTGACAATACCAGACATCTACAGTTATACACATTGGCAAAATACAATGATTTGGCAAGAACCTTACAATGATCGATTCAACATCTCTTTCAGTAAACTGGCAGAAAAGGCATTATTCAATTAAGATTCAGCAAAACATGAAGAATGCTCTTCATGCAGAGATAATGTCCATGGACACCATCTTTGCACCAACTCGAATAAAAAACATATCCTAAGCCACTCTCCTAATGTACTTAGTCACAGAAAAGAGAATTGACATGTTTGTGCAAAGAACAAAGAAAGTTCAGACAACAAGAGAACAAACCTGTTGCAACAGATCACATTTAACAAGAAACCTCTGTTTCATACATGAAGTGAAACTGTACAATATGAAACCATAGCTGGAAGTGTCATAGTCATATTCTGGGACAGTCTGGGACAGTTCATGAACTCACAATAGCTCCATTTGAGACAGCCAATGAGTCATACATTTATGCGTGAATAAAAGTTATATATATCTCTGCAAAATTTCAACAGGATGGTTGAATTTAGGTCATGTCAACAGGATTAGCATCTAATCCAAAAACGGTCTGCATTCTCTTTTGTATAATTGCCTCACTTGACGAAAAAGGGCCTTTCCAAAACAGTATTACATTTACATTTAAGTCATTTAGCAGACGCTCTTACTGTTGCCTTCAACGCTGGCTCTCCGGTATAAGTGTCTCTTTTCTTTCCCCCTCATTCATAAGCTGCTTTGAAGCACAAATCATTATTCAAAGCTGGCAACACTTGAACGTTAAAAAAGAGACTGAAACATTACAAATATATACACATTATTCAGAATGACATTTGACGGTCTTGATTGAATGCATTTTATTCCATAATTTGAGAATATGATTAGTTGACGTAGCCAGAAGATCAAAGCAAGGCAATGCCAGTGGCTGAGCTGAAGGCAAGCTTTTTATTAGCTAAAATCTTTGGCAGTGGCTGTAAAAAAATAAAAAATGGTTTGCTGACCCTAATAGGCTATGTGCTGCTGTTTTCTAGACTAGCAAGATAGGTATTATTACCTACCTCAGTGAATGAATCAACTAGCTAGCTGTTGTGGTCAAAGCAGAGTTGGCCTACTCACCGGACACTACTCACTTTGTGCATTCATAGCTGGTGCGAATTAGTGTTAGCAATTTGTTATCAAAGCTTAGCTAGTCCATTAGTAGCTACCTAACTTAGTGTGAGTATAAATACAGTCCAACCAAGGTTAGCCTAGATATTACAGCTGCCCACAATATTATCTATGGTAGGTAGACTGATTGACTTAGCTATGGTCTGTGCAGCTCTCCCTTGACTAGCGGCAGGCTATAATGCAACACTAGCGCTGGTCTGATTCAGTATTTGGAACTAGGCTATGTCCCGGCAGTATCAACCAATCACAGCCTGGAACAGTGGGAGAAAAAAAAATCCATTCAATCAAGACTGTTGAACTGCTTTCTAAAATCTTTCTACATTATTTAATTAAATGGTAGAGCTGTGGGGTGTTTTTAAAAAGAAAGTTACAGAATTCCGCTCGTCGACATGTCAGTGGACTAGTTTTGAGGATGGGACACATCATTACGAACGTCGGCCGTGTGCAGTAGATCTTTTGGGTGTCAACGAAAGTTGACGCTTCAACATGAAGAATCGCTTGGAAAGAAAATGCCCGTCCGTGTGCTGCCCGCTGCACACGGACGACATGCTTTATGTTGTGTCCTTGTCCCTTACACCACCTTATTAAAATAGCCTTTCAATTTCAAGTTATACACATAGACTGTTTTTTTTTGTTGTCTATATAACAAATATTTATAATCATCCTCTTTACACTAATGGTCCCACTCACAGTAAATACAACAAAATGAAAAAAACCTGAAAGTTTAGTATTTTCACCAGGTAGAAACTAATCTTGCATAAAATATATTCTGAAAGTCTTACATAAGTTTGCGTTCAGATTCAACAGCAACTCTTTAGGTGACTTTCTTTGAAGGTGACATATATAACCGAATTGAATTGGTTAAACAAAGGTTTTGATTCAATCTGTATAGCGGAATATCCCCTGTATAGGGCGATTCAAATTTAAAGGCAATGTTCCCGTGTTTGCGGAGACTGCATTCACGGCAAACGCTGCATATGTCGGCTCATTCGGAAAATGACCTTTAAATTTCAATCGCTCTATACCGCGGCTCCTCCGCAATACGGACTGAATCGAGCTTGAAACCAACACCTGCACCATTGCATTGGTACCTTTTCGGGTGGCGCAGCTAGTTAAATGTGCTTCAAGAGGGCGAGCACGTGTGTTTGCGAGGCAGAGGTCCAAGGTTATGGTCTCGGTGTGTGCTGGAGCAGGTGTAGGTGGCACAGCGAGGCAAGCACAGGGATGTTCGTTACTGATACAGAAAGTATTCACAACAACATAATAACACAAATTCATAACACATCCACGAAGGTGTACGTGACATTTATAAAGACCTTCGTAGTGTATTCATTCATAAAGCATCTACAGTAGTCGAGATACGAAAATGTCCTTAACTTTTAAATTCACCTTCTCAAACATGTATTAGTGTTACCTTAATTAACATTGATTTCATGTTACATGTGTTTTCCAACCATATAGCCAGATACTATAAATATCTGATGTATTTTTAGAACATGTAATCAACAGTTATGTTTGATTTAAATAAAGGTTACATTTAAAAAAATAAATGTTTTAAATGTAGTCTACAGAAGTTATATTGCCCATTCGGTTGACCGTTCAGTCTGTAAATCTGTGATTCATATCTTCGAGTCTTCATACAATCTATAGATTGTGTGAATCTATCTGGCGATACATTTTGGAAATGAATTTCAAAGTAAACTAAAAGCATCAATGTTAACACAACATGCATAGGGATAAACAAAATGGAAATAGTCAAAAAGAAACAGTATTTCAGAACCAATAAAGTAACTTAAGGGAGGATCATTTTTTTGTTGTTCTGCCCAAAATCTGTTGCTCCATAGGACTTTTATTTTCACATTTAAACTATTCAATAACGTCACTAATGACAAATAATATTACTCTATGCTTATTGAATGCACTCTTAAGGTCTTTATGATGTTACTGATTTCATGGATGTGTTATGAATAGTTTATATATGCTGATACGAATGCTTCACGTAATTCAACCTTCAAAGAAAGCGTTCCTACACTGTATTTGAACTGTAGCTACAACGTACCAGCATCATAATATTGTCGTAAACATGACTGACAGGTATTATTAACATAGGTTTGTCACTTACTCATCAAGGCTAAAATGGTTAGCTGTAGTGTATGTAACCTGGCATTGTGTCATAAACAGAAGTGTAAAAAAATACAATAATACTCCTGATGTTTATTTTGGTGAATTATGACATAATTATGTAGGGTATCTGCAGTCACAGTGAAGTGATCATTACTCCGCTTGATATCCTAGCACCTAATCTTACCCTAATTCCAATTGGCACATTCACGTCTTATCTCTCCACTGCTGCTGTGCATCATCCAGGTGGGCGTTACACATTGCAGGTGGATGAGGTCAGAGAGCTTTTACTGGAAATGTGAAGTGCTTAGACTTGATGAAAGTGCTAAATGCTGCTAAATGTAAGAGGCCAATATCATAGAAAAAAATGTAATGAAGGGTTAGTGGCTGGTAGGATAATGTTATGACAATATTATACTCATGAAATGATGAATATTTTACTTCATTAAGGTAGTGTTACCCTTTAGGAAAAACTGTCATGACATTTCTCGTGGTGATGACACATTTATGTAGTCTTGACAGGTGTCAACAGCTAGCAATTGCAAGTGACATTAACTGTTGTCATAACACTTGTTATAACTATTTCAGAAATGTTTATGTTATATTATGACTCTTATTACGTACAGTTCAAATAAAGTGTTACCGATTCAACCATCGTGCTGAGAGCTGTTTAGATGCATTGTTCAGTGGAGAACATGTAGACAAAATTGGCATTTACACAGCATGGAATGAAAACTGAGCTCGGGGCATTTTAAAGAACCTCAATGCATTTAATGTGATAATGCCCACTAAGAAACCACTATTAGCATAATAAGTTCACATTTCTCCCCTGACACACTTTGTCAGTATTTTTTTGTTATCTTTCCTGCTTTCTACAATGTGTTACTGTACATACATGATCAAAGATGAGTGTCCATTTGTTTTGCAAATGCAACCTTGCAAAAATAAATTGAGGGTGATTTCTCAAAAACACACACATATACAATATACAGTTGATAACAAAACTGAACTACTTTTACATTTGAAGATCAGTAAACACTGCATAGATGACTGTATCACGAATTTTAGATGGTATTGTATCATACAATGTCTCAATTCAATAAATAGTACATAAATATTTTAATTGAAACAACTATTACTTCAATTATTTATTGTATATATTTTTTCATTATTCTTTTATTTAACCTTGGGAGCCCATTGAGACCAGTGACTCATTTTCAATAGTGCCCTGAGGACAACAAATTCAACATGAACATTCCACAGAAATAAAAAAAGAATACTGGTTACAATTACAAAAACTACAATTTCAACACCACAATGTTGTGAATACTGCCAGATGAAAGATGTGGCATGTCAGCTTGATTCCCACCTTATGGGGTGGGAAACAGTTACAGTACATCATTAAAAAAAACAGATAGCAGCAAATGTGGTCACGTTCAGACATTAAATATAAAAGTGTTATTTTATAAAACAAATATTAAAAGCATTGCAAATGACTACAACATAAATACAAATACATGATTGAATGAAAATGCAATAGGCAAAGTAAGGCTGAGCAAATCTGGCTGGTAACAAAATAAAAAAAGGGAATGGCTAATTTGGGCCCCTGTAACCACTGAGAAAAAACATGCTGAAGCATTGTCCATGACTGAAAAATATTTTTCAAGCAATGCCTCCAACAGCAAAACAACAATTTCTTGGGCCTTCAAGGCGTTCCACCCCAATACCATTTATCGAGGTTATTGAATGCCTTGTACTCCTTGTGCCTTCTGAGATAATCACAAGCGAGGCACGTGTGTTCGGCCCAGAAGTATGCCTTTTTCACCTTAAAGTGCCGTCGCCACTCAAAGTACCTGAGGTACATTTCCTCATTTTTGTCCAAGAGCAGGAGATAGTCAGCCAACTCTTTGGGAGAGGTGAAGTCATCCACATGGATAAAAGCATCCCCCTGGACAAAGTTCTCATAGTTCTGTCTTGGCGGGCCTAAAACCACAGGCACCGTCCCTACAGAGAGTGGGTTATACAGTTTCTCTGTGATGTAGTCTTTGTGAATTGAGTTCTCAAATGCCAAGTAGAATTTACAACTGGCGATGGTAGGAAAGTAGTCTTGATCCGCAATGTACTCCCCAAAGGCTTGTCCATAAGCGCGAACCTCAATGTGTTTGTATAGCTCGTTGTAGTACTTCACTCGCACATGATCCGGGTTCCAGTTGCTGACAATCCAGCAGATCAATTTGCTTTTGCTCGGAGGCACGAAATCCTCGTCCCCTTGGGCCGTCACAATCGACCCATAAGGCACTTCGATATCAGCATCCTGGCGATAGTTCAGAGTTAAATTGAACAGGTTTTCGATACCGGGCAGCTGAGAGGAGTGAGATGGTGACTCTAGGTTCATCCATATCCACTTTTGGAAGGAGGGACGCTGAAGGGGGGGCAGGTTGGAGAGATCAGTACAGATATCCCTGTGATGTATGACGACCCCATCTGACTTATTATATAGGTTCCGATCTGCTGTGATGAAACAGCCCTCAATGTTGAACAGAGAGCTGCAGACACCCAGGTCATAGGTCTGTCCAAAGGGCCAGAGCCAGACGAGTACAGTGGTCAGGTTTTTGTCACTCTTGGCGGAGAAGAGGTTTTTAACTCGGATTGTGGATGCTGTTGACTCTACAGGACCTGATAGCCAGCTAGTGGACGGTTTAAAGTACATCAAAAACAGAGTCACAAAACAGCCCAGTAGGAAGGTGCCAAGTAGAAGGGGTCGTAGAATTCTGTGGAAAGGTGCAGATGGCATACTCTGTCCTATAGAAGATACGTAAAAAACAACAACATTAAAATCAATAAATCTGTGAATTCCTTATTTAATCAGAATTACTCTTTCCAGTGAATAAGAGGAAGAGAGGAATGATGACAAAAGTTTGAGATTGTTTGTAAGTGTCTGTCCTTGCCTGATACAGTATGAGAGGGCCAACAACGTTAAATAATGGCTTTTACGTTCAATGAACTGTTTGGCAAACATTTTTGTTGTGGCTCGTGCAGTGTGAGAAGTGTGTTGGAGGCGATTTGTGAACGAGCACACTAGATTAGCTCGCCCGGATTGCAGAGTAGGAGAGGGATTCAACTAGGGACCGATAGAATGGCTCCAAATGTGAATCTTCGCTGGGCAAGGTAAATCCAGTCTGCCTTTCGACAACCTGCAATAACCAATGGATATACACAAACTATGGTGCAAAAGGTCTATGAAAGTCTGCTCTGCTGTGAACCGAGTATGGTGATGATTTATAATATCTTCTCAGATGATCGTGAGGAGCGGCGGTCTTACATACCTCAAGTCCAAACTTCTCTGTCAAAGTGGAGAGACCACGTCCACAAATACTACTAACTGCCCTCTTTCTTAACTTGCACTTTCTTAACTTGCAGTGTGGCTTGAGTAAAGACAGCACGACGTGGAAGCTTTTTAAAGTATAGTGCTTCCCACTGGGCAAAACTTGGTTGCATTAACGTTGTGTCCACGCCATTTCATTACAAAAATGTAATCTGATGACGTTGAATCAACATGAGAAACTGATTGGATTTACAAAAAGTAATCAACGTAAGGGAATTTAGTCTTTTTCACCCAACTCTTAACCTAAATCCAATGACATGGTGAAATGTTTGGTTGATTTCACATTGAATTCACATTAGTTGACATCTCAACCAAATGTTAATCAACATTAGACATTGAACTGAATACTGTGCCCAGTGGGTTGGGCTAGTTTGCGATTGGTAAAAAAGCATTGTCTCTCCCTGGCAGTCTTATAATTCTAATTTGCAGTGAGAAGTACATATCTAAAAGGTAATGTAACATTGAATCTGCATTAAATCCTTTTACTATTAGTTCAAAAGTATCAAAGAACAAAATAACTATTCCACACCTGGTAGATTTGACTTTGTGCTGAAATCCAGGCAAGGAAAAAAGTCATGGAATTCTGAAGGGGCAGGTTCTACATTGGCTCAGTAGTAGTGTTTGAAGTAGTGTTTGAATGAAGTGTTGCTGCACACAGTTGGAATAAGGTCCTTAGTCATCTAGTGATTTTGGTCTGATGTTGAGTTCCCAGGTCATCTCATTGATGTATCCTTAAGAGAAAGAGAACAAGTGAGGTTACAATAGTTTGTTAAAAGGGAGTATCCGAAGGCCCCCTAACTGTTTCAGTTTTAACCATGTTTTGAGGCTATACAGTGTTTGTTTACAAACAGAGTAAAACAAGCTTATATTTTGGTTTCTGATGAGGTATGACAGTTGAACTAAGCTGATGAGGCATGTATACATTATATGTTCTACAAGAAGAATCAATGGGTAGATCATTAATTTATAAGTACAAAAATGGATGTATCAACTCAGTATCCTAGCTTTAAAGGGGCAATGTGTGTTGCTACAAATACAAGCGTGTTTTTGTAGCAATCGCAGATTGCCCATTTAAAGTGCAAATATTTAATTCCTACATCCATTTTTGGACTTATATATAATATATATTAATTGATTCATAAAGAATATATAACTTATATATGCCTCATCAGCTTAGTTCAACTGTCATACCCCATCAGAACATAAAATATAAGCTTGTTTACACCAATGTTTGAAAACAATGTAACATGAGAAATTCCGCCCTGGCTCTATTCCGCCCTGGCTTTATCTGAGGGCGGAATAAATGTAAAAAAACACTGTAAAGCCTCAAAACATGGTTAAAACTGAAACAGTTACAGTGCCTTCTGAAAATATTCAGACCCCTTGACTTTTTCCACATGTTGTTAGGTAACAGCCTTATTCTAAAATATATTACATTGTTTTTTCCCCTCGTCAATCTAAGCACAATACCCCATAATGACAAAGCAAAAACTGTTTTCACTCGGTACTTTGTTGAAGAACCTTTGGCAACGATTACAGCCTCGAGTCTTCTTCGCACAACTGTATTTGGGGAGATTCTCCCATTCTTCTCTGCAGATCCTCTCAAGCTCTGTCAGGTTGGATGGGTAGCGTTCCTGCACAGCTATTTTCAGGTCTCTCCAGAGATGTTCCATCGGGTTCAAATCCGGGCTCTGGCTCGGCCCCTCAAGGACATTCAGAGACTTGTCCCGAAGCCACACCTGTGTTGTCTTGGCTGTGTGCTTAGGGTTGTTGTCCTGTTGGAAGGTTAACCTTCGCCCCAGTAGTTCCTGAGTGCCCAGGTCCTGAGTGCTCTGGAGCAGATTTTCATCAAGGAACTCTCTGAACTTTCCTCCATTCATCTTTGCCTCGATCCTGACTAGTCTCCCAGTTCCTGCCACTGAAAGACATCCCCACAGCATGATGCTGCCACCACCATGCTTCACCATAGGGATGGTGCCAGGTGTCCTCCCGACGTGACACTTGGCAGTTCAATCTTGGTTTCATCAGACCAGAGAATCATGTTTCTCATGGTCTGAGAGTCTTTAGGTGCCTTTTGGCAAACTCCAAGCGGGCTGTCATGTGCCTTTTACTAAGGAGTGGCTTCCGTCTGGCCACTCTACCATAAAGGCCTGATTTGGTGGAGTGCTGCAGAGATGGTTTTCCTTCTGGAAGGTTCTCCCATCTCCACAGATGAACTCTAGAGCTCTGCCAGAGTAACCATCTGGTTCTTGGTCACCTCCCTGACCAAGGCCTTTCTACACCGATTGCTCAGTTTGGGCAGGCGGCCAGCTCTAGGAAGAGTCTTGATGGTTCCAAACTTCTTCCATTTAAGAATGATGAAGTCCTTCATTGCTGCAGACATTTTTTGGTACCCTTCCCCAGATCTGTGCCTCGACACAATCCTTTCTCGGAGATCAACGGACAATTCCATCCACCTCACGGCTTGGTTTTTGCTCTCACATGAACTGTCAACTGTGAGACCTTATATAGACAGGTGTGTGCCTTTCCAAATCATATACAATCAATTGAATGTACCACAGGTGGACTCCAATCAAGTTGTAGAAACATCTCAAGGATGATAAATGGAAACAGGAAGCACCTGTGCTCAATTTCACATCTCACAGCAAAGAAGGGTCTGAATACTTATGTAAATAAGCTATTTCTGATTTTCATTTTTAATACATTTGCAAACATTTCTACATACCTGTTTTCACTTTGTCATTATGGGGTATTGTGTGTAGATTGCTGAATATTTTTTTTATTCAATCCATTTTAGAATAAGGCTGTAACGTAACAAAATGTGGAACAAGTAAATGGGTTTTCATCAAAACAGAGGCGGGGTATCTGCTTTGTTAAGGATTCTAGCTTTAAAAAGACAATATCAACAAATCAGGGTAGGCTTGCACCACTGGAATAACTTGGTGATACTACTTTACATGTTTGACTGGCCTGATACTGAACTTGATTCCTCTCAGTGTTAACCTATTGAGTTAAAGCCTATAGACCCTAGGTATACGTTCTGGGAGCTAACACAATTCTTCAGGTCTTAGGCAAGAATGCTCATCACACATGCATACTGGTTGTTCAATTAAGCACCTACTCCTCCACTACACATGAATTGAATCACTGTCAGACAAATACAGTATTCCATGTGACAAATATCCATGTGACGTGTCACACACATCAATTGCATGCATATGAGAATGCTGCCATCTTAAGGCGGAGTGAACACATAATGTTCCAAGCTCTTGTAAATTGAACACACACCTGTGACCTGCATGTTACATAAGACAATAAATAAGCAAATCAAATAATGTCTGTGTAGAATTAGACTACTCTTTTCTTGAAACAGTTATGAAGAAATTATTCTAGTTAAACCAGTAACTTTCCAATTTCCAGAGTCTTTCGCAATTTTCTAGGGTATTGCCGTATGGCGGCACAATTTTTATATACAGACAGGCATTTGTGACTGAGCAGTGGTTAAGAGAGCTATGTTCATCAGCCATTAATGGACTAGGGTAGACAAATGCACCTCATTTTAAAGGCTTACAGTATCAATGCATTTCCATGTACACCAAATCCTCTTACATGACAGGAATCCACTTTCTGTAAGTATTAGAGTGATACATTGTGCTTAAAAGGTTGAAATGTATTAAGTTGGATTTAAGGGGAAGCTATAGTATGCAAAATAGGACTGAATTCCAATGATAACGATGAAGGGTGAATGGAACCAAACAACTAAACTGTGAGGGTGAGACATTTTAGAATAATAGTTCTTCATTCACAGGTGGCATAGTTAGGTTTCCATGGTGATCAAAACTAAAGTCAAAGAAATCAATTATATAGAGAAATTGCTAAGGCTCATTGCGCTTATTTTCATTTGGTAAATGTATAAGTTTATGCAGGGATCAAATTGTTTTTTCAAACTAGTATGACAACTGGGGGGGGGTGGGGGTGCAGTGGTCTTGTGTAGGCTATTGGCTTTATCTGAGGGCGGAATAAAACAGGTCCATTTGCAGATTGGCTATTATAATAATTTTCCTGCATTTCTCGTTTGGTTTGGCTACACTGGCGAAAGGTTGAAACGAGCAGTATCCATAGTAAGAATTAATTTTCAGCCGGTGCAACTGAAGGTCATTTAAAAACCAGTTGTAGCCTAAACACACTTGCAATGAGTGTCAGTCCTCAGTAACAGCATTGTCGTTGGTGTCTTTAAAATAAAATCTATTGGTAAAAAATATAGCCTTATATTATTGTAGCCCTATTCCCTCTGGTTAACAAACGCCCTTTTACGCACCAACAGAGCTTCAAATCATGTGGGCCATATATAAGCATCTTTGAGAACACTGACAGGCGTGTAAACATAGGCTACTCCTTATCGTCATTCATAGGGGGCAAATCATCGAAGACAAATGCCTATAACGTCAATGACCTTAATACAAATGTGTATTTTTTTTAATGCAAAAATGGTGACTTGAATGATGAGATATACGCATTTCCTTCAGATTCTTCTTGATGTTTTATTTATAATTAGCTAGCACATCTTGGCTTGCGAAACGAGGTACCACTGCTTTGACACGGTGCGGAGAAAAATCAATTTTACTCACCATCTCGACAAGCGTGTATTAAAATATGCATATCTTCCATTGCTTTTCCGGGTCGTTCCCTCATATATACAGTCCTACATGCCGAAAACGTTAAGGATGCAAATAAATATTTGCGCTGATGGCAATATTTGCAGGAATTGGCCAGGATTCATAGGAGCCGAAACCCATAACGTTTCCGCGAACTTGCAATGTAGGGAGGCTATATAAAATCCCCCTCCCATGCGACCTAACCGAGAAGGTTACCAGAATTCGAAAATGACTGTTATTCTCAATTCACTAAATTTGAGCAAATGCATCGTTTCGTTAAATATAAGGACGGCCATGTAAGGCATGTGATGCGATGTGGAATAATTCCTCACTGGCTGCCCATGCGCTACCTTCCTTGCCCCTATTTACCGACAATGCAGATATAGGCTGAAAGTGTATTCGTGAAACCGAATGTAGGTAGCCTAGCAGAGATTCTATCAGTGGGCATGCGTTCAAAAAATTGCATTATTGAATAAATGTAATGTGTATCATACGTTCCCCATCTTTCAATTGGGAATGCATGTGCAATATTGACGCTGATCATACAATTCTTTGTTCGCAGGTGACGTGGTTTTCCAAGTAAATTATTAAAATGACATGTAGCCTACAACATAGGCATAACCTGTATGTAAACCCATACTCATTAAATTGACAAGATTCGTGATCAATTAAAGTTTACTTGATAGCCTATCTAAATTGTTCAGAGATACAGTAGCCTACAATGCGCATTACAAGAGATAATGTTGAGGCTGCTTCGTAGGAGGTAACCCAGGTTGGTAATTTTAATGACAATGTTTGCCCCTTTTGTTAACTGTCCTGTATTTAAAGAAATAAGGAAGGATAACCCTGAAATAACAAGAGTAGCCTAAATGTACAAAATGTTTATTTTAATTAAGGATGTATATATTCGTGCATTATGGTTAACAATTAACAGAAACTTAAGCTGCTTAGACATTGGTATGTACAGTGCCTTCAGAAAGTATTCACACCCCTTGATATTTACCACATTTTGTTGTTACAGCCTGAATTTAAAATGGATTATATAGATATGCTGTCTTCACTGGCCTACATAATGTCAAAGTGTAACTGTTTTTTATTTTATTTATTTTTTACAAATTAATAAAAAATGAAAAGTTGAAATGTCTTGAGTGAATAAGTAAGTATTCAACCCCTTTGTTATGGCAAGCCTAGATAAGTTCAGGAGTAAAAATGTGCATAACAAATCACGTAATAAGTTGCATGGACTCACTCTGTGTGCAATAATAGTGTTCAACACAATTTTTTAATGACTACCTCATCTCTGTACCCCACACATACCACTATCTCTAAGGTCCCTCAGACAAGCAGTGAATTTCAAACACAGATTCAACCACAAAGATCAGGGAGGTTATACAGTGCCTCTCAAAAGGCACCTATTGTTGGATGGGTAAGAATATTTTTTTTTTTTTTTTAAAGCAGACAGTATATACAGTAGTACAATGAAGTAGGAACTGTCACATTGTGGTGTTTTGTACAGACCCAGGTTAAGAATTTCCGAGACAAAAAGCATATTCAATTCAGGCCCTCCTTTAAAAGTGCTTTTTAGCCCAGGAAGGGGTTTAAACTACCCAAATATAACAGTTATAGATTAAAGTACAAATCATTATAATCATATAAAGCAGGACAAAGACCACACAATTCAAGGCTGCCCTTTCATTAGTTCATCTGTAAAACCATGATAAATGTTACCATACAGGATAAAAAGTCAATATAGGTTTCTGTCACATGCACTATTGTTGTCAAATTTCATAATCCATATTGTGTAAGACTATTTCTGGTCAGATTTAATGTTAGGCCCTTGCTTTTCGTATCATTCTAGCCGTCTCTTCCTTTCATTGCTAAATATTGCTGCCCATTTGCGAGTTACCTCTAAATAGACAACAGGCTTGTGTGGTAAGTAGTCTAGGTACACAGTCTGGCTTGTTTTTGGAATTGCCATCTCAATCTGGGTTCCCTCATGCCATTCATTAAATGATGTTATCGATATAATATCGGCACCAGCTTCTAGGGCTGCACTCAGGGCCATTTCATAGTACTTCCCGTTAATGCGGTTGCGTGTATTCTGGAAATTCCAAGGCCTAATACTGGTGTCAATATAACCTGGCCCCACACTCGGAATGAACAACAGGTTGTTGTCTTCACAGAACGTTTTAATGGACTCCCAATTGCGCTGAGTGGAGCCATAGGAAAACCCATTGGTGGCGAAGTAAGTGTAGACTCCGTCGAAACCTGCCGTGACGATATCCCTCTTGTGTTTCTCTTCAACAAGAAGGGCTATGAAGATACCATCATAGGGAGTATCTCTAATGCTACTGCTTTTGGTGTGTTTAAGGAGTTTTGCCCACTGTTCTGAGTTGAGTAGATAGGAATCGTAGACGTAGAACAGAGGAAGAAACTTGCCAGTGTTTGTTCTGTGCCTGTAGAATGCAGGGTGCTCACCATATCTTCAGATAGAATGACAGGATTACAAATTAAGTACCATTTCACAAACAGGGTCTACTTACAAAGATTAAGAAATAGACATGATCTGATTTGAGTTAGGCTGTTCGATCATATACAAATTCATAAAGCTGAGGTAATATTTGAAACATTGCCAATATAAGGTATTACTGAACAAATAAATGAGTTAAGCTGAGGTAAAAAACGTACGTTAAATAGTAATATAAGTGGAACTCTTAATACTGACAAGACTAAAGGCCAATCAGAAATATAAAATAAGGAATGATGTAATACTTACTTCTCTATGATGTACTTGACATTGTTAAACATACTTGTTTCATCTCTTCCTGTGTATGGTTCAATGTGAAAAGCAACCTGTGTAGTAAACACAAATCAACAGTAATATGGGAGAAAAAAAGAGGCAATGGATGAACTGAAAAATTACTTTATTTTTATGTTGTCAAAGAACACATGTACATTGGGGTCCAAAAGTATTCACGCCATTGATAAAGATGAGCAAAATGACTGTATTAAATAAATCATTCAAATACTGACCTATATTGTGTGCTAAAAAAATTGCTCAGAGAAAATTGATTTAGTTTAACAAGTAATCATTTCTTTTCTCAAAAGGGTAGAGGTCTAAATGATTGACACCCGTTTTCAATACCTCACCTAGCGAGGATAACGGCACTGAGCCATTCTATAAAATATTTTAGGAGTTAGAAAACACATGGGGGGGGGGGGGCTTAGACCATTCCTCACAGAATCCTTCCAGATCCTTGATGTCCTTTCTCTGCGCATATGGACTGCCCTCTTCAATTCAAACAACAGGTATTCAATGGGGTTCAAGTCCAGAGACAGAGACGGCCATTGCAAAGTGTTGATTTTGTGGCCAATGAACCATTTCTTTGATGTGTGCATGGGGTTGCTGGAAGATCCACTTGCGGCCAAGTTTCAGCCCCCTGGCAGAGGCAACCAGGTTTTTGACTAAAATATCCTGGTACTGGGTAAAGTTCATGATTCCTCTAACAAGTGCCCCAGAACCAGTAGAAGCAAAATAGCCCCATTTATTTTGATTTTGACGGGGAAGAGATATTGAGACCTGGGTCTCTTTTCCAAATGCACCCTATAAAATACATATTAAAAACAAAATATATATTCAAGTATAAAAGCAGTCATCCTAAGCACAAACACAACATCACAAATCACTCAGAAAAACAGTTACATTCCACAAATAAAGCGCCAATCAATACTTTAAAATTGCCCAAACGGCACCAGAACATCAAGATGAAATGCATTTAGAATTTTGTTGCAGCAATACGGTGCATTAAAACTAAAAGTGTATTGAACTAGCTCGGTGGAGACCCTAGGAGCCAAGTGTTAACCAATCCTGTGAACAAGTTAGTCAACTTAGGTGATCCACCACCAAGAAAAATAGCCCCATAACATCAAAGATCCACCACCATATTTTAAAAGTAGGTATTGGGTTATTTTCTGCTCGTGCATTCTCATTTCGACATCGAAGAGTTGTGTTTTCTTGTCATCCAACAAATGTAAACACCTGGAGTCTGCTAAACTGCACTGGCATTTGCCACTTGGATTGGAAACGGTGCTGTGGTCAGATGACATGAAAATGGAGCACGTCCGACTCGCACACCAGTGGTGGGTTTGGCATCGAAATGAGAAACCATGAGCAGAAAATAACCTCATAGCTACTGTAAAATTCGGCCGGTGGATCTTTAATGTTATGGGGCTATTTTGCTTCCACTGGTCCTGTGGTTCTTGTTAAAGTCAACGGCATCATTGCAGCAACTTTTCCTGGACCCCATTATAAATAAACGTCACCCAGTATCAGGATATTGTCCACAAAAACCTGGTTGCTGAAACTGGCCACACGTGGATCCTCCAGCAAGACAATGACCCCAAGCACACAAAGAAATGGTTCATTGGCCACAAAATCAACATTTTGTAATGGCCATCAGTCTCTGAACTTGAACCCCATTGTAAATCTGTGGTTTGAACTGAAGAGGGCAGTCCATAAGCGCCGAAAGATATCCAGAATCTGGAAGGATTCTGTATGGAGGATTGGCCTAAGGTCCCTCTCAATGTGTTCTCCAACTCAAAACATTTTCTAAATAGACTCAGTGCCATTATCCTCGCAGGGTGCGATATTGAAAGGTATTGAAAACAGGGGTGTCAATAATTATGACCCCTATTTCCTATAATCGCTTTCCTTAAGCAATTGTATTAGTGCTAAATATAATATCCCAATTTCTTTGAGCATAGAATATAGCACAGTATTTTAATGATTTATTTTGTTCAGTCATTGTTGCTCATCTTTTTAAAAGGTGCCAAGAACTTCGAACCCCACTGTATATGAGCCATGCTTGCTCTTTTCATTGATTATCATACACACCTTTACATGATATGCATGTGCCACCTCCAGTATCAAAGGCACAATGTCATCTGTTGGCTCACCGTTTTCATCCTTCATGCCAGGTGGATACCAGGAAACAGCAAGAACACCTAGAAATGCACAGACTGAGTTCTTCAACTGATGATGAATGACATGGCAGACTTGGGTCTTACCGTAGCAGAAAAAATACTAAATTAAATGTATTACCAACGTCAAAGCCTTACCAATAGCTCCTGCTCGCAGTTGCTTCATGTGAGCTTCAATAACAGAGGGGTCCCTGGAACTATAAGCTCCTAAAGCAGGATAGAAGTTGGCCCCAATGTCATCTGGTGGGCTGTGTCTCCCTCTTGGGTATCCTGCTGCCACCTTTGAATCCCAGTGTGGCAGAAGAGGGTGGTCCCAGTGAATGTACTTTCCATCAAACTGTGTGTTGCCATACCATGTGTAGTAAAAGGCATGAATATTGTAGTTTGGAGCAGGGAATTGCCTGAGGGCAGCTTCTACGTTCTTGACCCTCTCAGAGTCTACGTCATTCATGTTGTTCAGTGCTTCAGGGACGACACTGTCAATATTACTAAGCATTTGAATGTCATTTTTTCCAGGTCCTTTGATATTAGGGAACAATTCCTGACCAAAGATGCTTCCAAATGGAGAATATTCTGGTGTAAAGGACTTTAAAACAACTGTTACTATGAATATGAGCAACACCAAACCAATAAATGTACAGCAAGATTTTCGTCTAAACCTTGCCATTCTTCAGTTAATGCTTGTTGTGATCCACTGTCCATTCTTGGGAGAACTGTTAACGTTAAAGGTTTTTGGGCTCATTGTTGTCAATGAAACTTGGCTGCTCCATGTTGGTTCCTTCTACAAATTGAAATGCAGAAGAGAAAAAAAACAGGTTGACTAATTATCCATTCATGATAGGGCAGGAATAGCCTACTGACAACTGAAATGCAAGTGACAGATTAGGGACAGTGTTCCCCCAAAAAGAGTGAGGATCATTTCTAAAATGAAGCAGTTTATATTTGACCAGCAGAAAATGAATGACGGCGGACAATGGTACGCTAACCCAATGTTAACTTTTATGCCTTTCCCTAACCCTTACTGAAACTATACCTGACTATAACTTTCATTAATTCTGACCCCTATGCCTACACTGTCTGCAGGTTAAATATCCACTTCCTTATTATTATTAGTATCAGCTAGAGTGTCTACATTAGCAGGCCTATCATGCATTAATGCTACAATTAAATAAAACAACAAAACAGGTCCCCGCCACTTGTATTGGTGTACAGCTGAGGTATATTGCTAGGGAAATGTAAACGACATGTAATGGAGGTAAGGAATGTGACTTTCTTACACAATTGTCCATGTCATTTTTTATTACGTAAATGTTGCTTTTCAGTTTTAGTGTGAGAAAGAATCAATAGTCAAATTCAACCCCACTAAAATGTACCGACAGTGCACTCTAGATCCAAGGACTGACTGTCCAGGAGATCCAAAGGTTAACCATATTTCACTATATTTACATTTGAGTCATTTAGCAGACACTCTTATCCAGAGAGATACGGATTACGTGCCTTTCTCAAGGGCACATCGACACTAGCAGAAGTTATTTTCCTGAGAGATTTACATGAGCAATTAGGATTAAATGCCTTGCTCAAGGGCACAGGCAGACTGCGCAACTGATCTGCTTGTGGATTTGAAACAGCGAACTTTCGGTTACTGGCCCAACGCTCTCAACCGCTAGGCTACCTGCCGACTCGTTTAATTACATTCGCGTTGCTTGTAAACAAGGAATAAATAAAATCGTATATTTTGGGTTCTGACGAAGACAGAAAGTTGTACTAAAATCGGGAGACATACTTGTATTCTTCAATAAGCAATGGGTAGCCTAGATATCAAACATTGAAAGAACATTGCACCTTCCCAATTCCCAGACACTACGTGCAATGTGCTAACAGTTTAATAGTTTCTTATTGTATGTCTAGTGATATGCCGGGAATGCAATATTGCAATGTTAAAGTATTTTGTTATGATTATCGTTTAATAGTTACACTGTTACAACAACCAACATGTCAGTGCGCTATGCGGAAATGCTATATTGAAATTTTACTACCGTGTGTCATTAGAAGAGGCAGATTACTCAGTAAGAAACGCATTTGCCGTAAAGTCGAAATGAAGCTGTATTCTTGCAAAATACGACGATTCAACAATCAAGGTTAACATTACCACCATTCATTTTCCTGCGGTTGTTCTCTCCGGACATTGCTGCATTGAACTTTAGACTGAACAGGACAGCGGAAATCCGAATGAGCTACATAGCGCATTATCTATTTTGTCCGAAGCACACTAAAATGTTGGTTTCACTGAGTTAGACATTAGGTCACAGGGTACCTACCCACGCTATACACAAGACAACCTACGTGTGAATTGACGCTATGCATTGTTCCTGTTCAAGAATTGTCATAGCCTATCATTAACATTGTGTTGGTGACATGTGACGGGTTTCACGTGCTGCGTAGGTAGACGGCGTATAAGATCTACAAGTTATCTGACCTAATGCCAAAGCACTCTATGATCCATCTATGTTACTGAAGATTTGTGAGTCTGCGCTGCGCTCAAACTAACAAAATTGAGCAAGCAAATGAAAAACAGCAGTCAAGGGTGCATTCCCAAAGCATGTCGCCCTCAATCTTTCAAGAAGACGTATTGCATTAAACCAGCCAGCAAAATATGAGTTATATATCATGATTTTCTTGTGCATAGTGTATTTATGTAAATTGTTTGTTTGCTTCCACGAGCAAACGTTTTTCTCTGTGATGCCACTGATCAACCGTCCACATTACGTAAAAAGGACACCATCTTTGTGGCGTCATAAAGGAAAGACAATATTTTCGATCATCTCATAAGATCCTCCCATTTTGCCAGCTAAAACCAGTGGTGAGTAAAATTATTGATACATTCTAATGTATTTATAACCCATGTATTTGGACTAGGGACAGATGTAACTAATTATTGAAATACCTAATTATCAAGAGTCAGATGCATTAATCCGCCTAGCCCCAACTGTGAATCCGTTTCCATGCTGAATAGTTTTCACTTTGGTGCAATTTTCCCAACTCAGGATTAAAATTTCAACCGATCATAGAAAATGGCATATTATATGTTAGATTGATTTACTAGGCCTACAACAAACAAATTCACCAACTCGTTCACTGAACCAAATCACTCTTTCAATTAGAACACATTTTCTTCTTTTAACAATGGAATACACATATGATTTCGTTGCCTTTTTGCTAAAATATATTTATGGCTGAATCCAACTATTGAATCAAAATTGTATAGTGTCTTCCATTGAGTAAAATGACGTTGAAATCCACTCATTTTCGGTTTTGAATGAAAGTTGGAAATATGTATTTTGCTGACATTGAAGTCACGTTTTCTGATCTATACTGAACAAAAATATAAACACAACAATTAAAATGATTTTAATGAGTTACAGTTCATATAAGGAAATCAGTCAATTGAAATTAATTAATTTGGCCCTAATCTACAGATTTCACATGACTGGGAATTGGTCACAGATACCTTTAAAAAAAAAAAGTAGGGTCTTAGATCAGAAAACCAGTCATTATCTGGTGTGACCACCATTTGTCTAATGCAGTGCAGCACATCTCCTTCGCATAAAGCTGATCAGGCTGTTGATTGGGCCCTGTGGAATGTTGTCCCACTCTTCTTCAATGGCTGTGTGAAGTTGCTGGATAATGGCGGGAACTGAAAAACACTGTCGTACCAATCGCTCCAGAGCATCCCAAACATGCTCAATAGGTGATATATCTGGTGAGTATACAGGCATGAAATCCAGTGCCTTCAGAAAGTATTAATGGAAGAACTGGAACATTTTCTGCTTCCAGGAATTTTGTACAGATCCTTGCGACATGAGGCTGTGCATTATCATGCTGAAACATGATGAGATGGCGGCGGATTTATGGACCTCAGGATCTCGTCACGGTATCCATGTGCATTCAAATTGCCTTCGATAAAATGCAATTGTGTTCATTGTCCGTAGCTTATGCCTGCCCATATCATAACCCAACCACCAGCATGGGGCACTGTTCACAACGTTGACCAACCACTCGCCATACACATGGTCTACAGTTGTGAGACCGGTTGGATGTACTGCCAAATTCTCTAAAATGACGTTGGAGGTAACTTATGGTAGAGAAATTTACATTACATTCTCTGGCAACAACTTTGGTGGACATTCCTGCAGTCAGCATGCCAATTATATGCTCCCTCAAAACTTCAGACATCTGTGGCATTGTGTTGTGTGACAAAACTGCACATTTTAGAGTGGCCTTTTATTGTCCCCGGCACAAGGTGCACATGTGTAATGATCATGCTGTTTAATCAGCTTCTTGATATGCCGCACCTGTCAGGTGTTTAAAAAATGTTTTTAAGTATCTTGGCAAAGGAGAAATGCTCACTAACAGATTTTAAATTTGAAAACAATTTTGTATCCAAAATTTGAGAGAAATAAGCATTTTGTGCTTATGGAAAAATTCAGCTCATAATATGAAATTAATTCGAACGTATATCTTTTTTTTAGCTCATGAAACCAAGACTTTAAATGTTGAATTTATATTTTTGTTCAGTATTTATAAAATCGACTCTTAGTTTATCAAAGACCTTTTCAAATCTGCTATGAATACCATGCATGCCTTCTTAGATGATTCATGTTGTTCTATTCTAGGAGTTGTCGTATTTTGACAATGTATCGTCCATGTAAAAAACCTGTCCAATCAGAATGAACAATACATGGAAAACCCTTTTTTAATTCTGAGTGCTATACATTTCGCTGGTATTTTTGCATTACAACATTAAAGTGTGAGATGCCTCCAGTTTTTTTTAGATGGACTGGATCTTTATATTTGCCATAGGGGTCTTGTTTTAATAATAGTTAAATCAGATCTTCTTGCTGAGTACCTGAGACTACCATTTCAATAGGAGTAGTTAAAACAAACTAATAATGCAGAAAGGGAGGAGAGTAGGGTCAAAGAGGAAGAATCTGGAGGGAGAATGATTTAGCAGAAGTGTGAGATTATAGGATAGAAGAGGAGAGAGTAGTAGGAGAGAGGGAACAAAGATTGCGACACCGCATGAACATGTGGGTAGGGTTGGAGGAGATGGAGACTGAAAAGAAAACAAAGCAGTGATCAGAGACCTGGAGGGGGTTGCAGGAGATTAGTAGGCCAACAGCATATATTAAAGATGAGATTAAACGCATTGCCTGCCTTGTTGGAGGTGACTGGGAAAGAATGAGGTCAAAAGAGGAAAGGGGTGGATAAAAGGCAGACGTCGGGAGGTTGAAGTCACCCAGTACAATGACTGGTGAGCCATCATCAGCAAATTATCTTATCAATGTGTCAAGCTCATTGGGGAACTCTAAAGGGCACCTGGTGGGAGATAGATGACAACAATGTTAAGCTTGAGTGGACAAGTGACGGGATGGAATTAAAATGAGTAGATGGACAGGTGAGTGAGGGAGAAAAGAACATCTCCACTTAGGAGAAATGAGTATGGTGACACTAGGGCAACATGACACTAGGGCAATGAGCCTGCCTGCTCTGCTCTGAGAAGATGGGGGAGGAGCAGACGGGCCGAGAATGGAGAGGAGAAAAAAAACACAAAGATGTCAAAAGATAGCAGTGGCAGCTGTACAGATAACTCATCCAAAGGGTTTTAATTTCTCAAACACCGCAGAAAGCTAACACATTATGATGCTCCGTCACCTTATTAATTCAGCCACTTACTTCGATAACTAGCGAGTTAAACTTAGGAAATCTTTGTTTTTCACACAGGAAAAACAATTAAATGTATAGCAAATATCTTGATGCGTTTTGTAAATGCAGATCTAAAATGCTTCTAGTTGGAATTTCTGCTCCGCATCAGATTCATTTTGTCCTTCAGTTACACTTCCCCAAGTGGATGAGAATTCACGAACGGGCATTCTATCAGCCGACAGCGCTCTGACTAATGTGTAGTTACTTTTCTCCAAAACGTTTCTCATGTAGTCAGCCTACATCTCTCTAGTAAATTCAAGATGAACTTTAAATAAAACATTAGGTAATGTAGCTGGCTACATTCATTCTATGATAACATTAGAAATGTGATGCCCATGCATAGTTTTGGCAAAAAAAGCTTTTTCACTTGTGTGGTTGCCAGGCAAATAGCGTTGCACTTCAGTTGTCATCTGATGAACATTTAACAATTTTCTAGAGAATGTGTTGCACTAATGTATTTTCTGTGAAGTGAAAATATAGTTGCATGTCCCTAATCACTCTATTGAAGCAAAACAACTGTTGATATACTCTCTCAATATAAAATGCAACCCCTGTCAATACACAGCACACAGCACAACTCACCTGCTCCCACTTTCTTCCGTTGTGATATTTACAAAAAAACACGTGACTGGCTCAACTGTTCTGGGGATCTACGGGAAGCTTCATAATGTAAAATAATGTGACAGGTAACACATTCCAGATTTTCAGATTTTCCTCGAGACGTTAAATGGATTTCCCAAGTAGCATTGATCCAAAACCCTCCCTCCGTCTAAACATGATTGTAGTGGTTTCCTATTTTCTACCACAGCTTTCCTACTTTTGTTTCCCTTTTTCTTTGCTACTGTAATCCACTCATTCTCACTTTCTGTACTATTAGCTTCACCTGACTCACTTGCAATTTCAAACAAAACCTCAGATTACGCCACCTTCTCCCATCAGCCACCACTACTTAATAAACTCATAAATAAACGTCCTCTCACTGTCAACTGCGTTTATTTTTAGCAAACTTAACAAGATTCAACAACTGAGACATAAACAAGTTCCACAAGACATGTGACTAACAGAAATGGAATAATATGTCCCTGAACAAAGGGGGAGTCAAAATCAAAAGTAACAGTCAGTATCTGGTATGGCCACCAGCTGCATTAAGTACTGCAGTGGATCTCCTCCTCACGGACTGCACCAGATTTGCCCGTCCTTGCTGTGAGATGCACCACTCTTCCACCAAGGCACTTGCAAGTTCGCGGACATTTCTGGGGGGAATGGCCCTAGCCTTCACCCTTCGATCCAACAGGTCCCACACGTGCTCAATGGGATTGAGATCCGGGCTCTTCGCTGGCCATGGCAGAACACTGACATTCGTGTCTTGCAGGAAATCACGCACAGAACGAGCAGTATGGCTGGTTGCATTGTCATGCTTGAACGTCATGTCAGGATGAGCCTGCAGGAAGGGTACCACATGAGGGAGGAAGATGTCTTCCCTGTAACGCACAGCATTGAGATTGCCTGCAATGACAAGCTCAGTCCGATGATGCTGTGACACACCGCCCCAGACCATGGGGTGGTTCTTTCGACGATTAACGCGAATACGACCATCACCCCTTGTGAGACAAAACCACGACTCACGTCAGTCAAGAGCACTTTTTGCCAGTCCTGTCTGGTCCAGCGACGGTGGGTTTGTGCCCATAGGCAATGTTGTTGCCGGTGATGTCTGGTGAGGACCTGCCTTACAACAGGCCTACAAGCCCTCAGTCCAAACTCTCTCAGCCTTTGCGGACAGTCTGAGCACTGATGGAGGGATTGTGCGTTCCTGGTTTAACTCGGGCAGTAGTTGTTGCCAACCTGTACTTGGCCCGCAGGTGTGATGTTCGGATGTACCGATCCTGTGCAGGTGTTTTTACATGTGGTCTGCCACTGCGAGGACAATCAGCTGTCAGTCCTGTCTCCCTGTAGCGCTGTCTTAGGCGTCTCACAGTACGGACATTGCAATGTATTGCCCTGGCACATCTGCAGTCCTCATGCCTCGCAGCATGCCTAACGCACGTTCACGCAGATGAGCGGGGACCCTGGGCATCTTTCTTTTGGTGTTTTTCAGAGTCAGTAGAAATGCCTCTTTAGTGTCCTAAGTTTTCATAACTGTGACCTTAAATGCCTACCGTCTGTAAGCAGTTAGTGTCTTAACGACCGTTCCACAGGTACATGTTCATTAATTGTTTATGGTTCATTGAACAAGCATGGGAAACGGTGTTTAAACCCTTTACAATGAAGATCTGTGAAGTTATTTGGATTTTTAAGAATTATCTTTGAAAGACAGGGTCCTGAAAAAGGGTTGTTCCTTTTTTTGCTGAGTTTAGTTACAAATATATAGCTGTATATTTTTTTTCTTCTCAAATAAATTGTAACGGTATTGAAAAAAACATTCGTTGGCTATTTCCAAATACCCCAGTCATCCTCCCAAGCCTAGAAATGAGTAGCCCTGTGCCACCACTGTGACAACCAGAATATTTTGGACTATGAGAGAACACATGGTCAGATGGAGAGAGCATCTGGAGTAGCAGTGTTCTCTGGGTAAACCATGTCTCCCATCGGGACCAATAGGTCTAAATCAAATGAAAATGTATTTGTCACACGCGCCGAATACAACAGACCTTACCGTGAAGTGCTTACATACAAGCCCTTCATCAACAACGCAGTTCAGGAAAGAGACAAAGTATTTACTAAATAAACTACATTTAAAAGATAAAAAGTAACACAGTAAGATTACAGAACAATAAACCGCGTCAATGTGCGGGAGAACAGGTTAGTCGGGTTAATTTGTACTATGCATAGACAATAAACAGTGAGTAGCAGCAATGTACAAACAAAGGGGGGGTCAATGTAAATAGTCCGGGTGGCCATTGATTAAATGGCCAGCAGTCTTATGGCTTGGGGTTAGAAGCTGTTAAGGAGCCTTTTGAACCTAGAGTTGGCGCTCCGGCTACTGCTTGCCGTGCGGTAGCAGAGAGAACAGTCTATGACTTGGGTGACTGGAGTCTTTGACAATCTTTTGGGGCCTTCCTCTGACACGCCTAGTATATAGGTCCTGGATGGCAGGAAGCTTGGGCTCCCGAGTGGCGCAGCGGTATTAGGCACAGCATCTCAAGAGGCGTCACTACAGTCCCTGGTTTGAATCCAGGCTGCATCACATCCAGCCCTGATTGGGAGTCCCATAGGGCAGCACACAATTGGCCCAGCGTCGTCCGGGTTTGACCAGGGTAGGCCGTCATTGTAAATAAGAATTTGTTCTTAACTGACTTGCCTAGTTAAATAAAAAATATTTGTATTTATTTATTTATAATAAAAAAGTAAATTAAAAGCATTCTCACATAGGTGTTCCTTTTATCCAGGTGGGAAAGGGCAGTGTGGAGTGTGTTTGAGAATGCGTCTGTGGATCTGTTGGGGCGGTATGCGAATTGGAGTGGGTCTAAGCTTTGCCGGGATGATGGTGTTGATGTGAGCCAGGGCTACTCTAGGGACTGAAAGGCAGCAAAGGCTGAGATGAACTTTGTGTTCTTGACCGCAGATTGGCAGGGTCTGCTAAATTAGAAGGTTTGCAGTCAAGGGGTAGGGAGCATCTTTAAAACCTACACAGAGAGGAGCGAAATGGTAACAAAAAACGAAAATAACTAGGTAAGACACTTAAGTGAGAGAGTAGTGTAGAGCCTTCCTCTCTTTCCTTCCTCGAATAATCAGCAGAACCATCTTGGTTTTGGCAAGGAAACGACCGGTGACACATCCGCCGCTGAAAAACAGGTGATACTGAGGTACTTACAATAATTGCTAATTGCTTAGCAGAGGTGAAGAGAGCACACCTCCCAGTACTAATTGCTGATTGCCTAGAAGAAGAGAAACCACTCCTTCTACAATACAGCCACTGATTACCAAAACAACAACATCACAATTGCCCTGCCCCGTAATCCTAGTTAATGTGTCAATAATCAGTTGCAAGTTATGAGAAGTCATCAGTTCACACATCAAGTAGGCTCCTGGGAAGATGGCAATTAAAGTAGATGACCCTAGATAGCAAAAGACAGTACTGGACAAGACACAAATTATACTGGAGATAACAGGAGTCCTCTACTATAGATTGAAACAGGTAAATCTGCTTTTAATTTTTTTGCACGTTACTTGTGGAATAATCTCAAACTTTCTAAAATTCGATGAATTGGTGCCTCTGGGGCTATTCAGACTGCTGATTTGAGAATCTTTTTACGTTAATTAGTGTGTATTGACATTTATTTTGGGGGGAATTACAGGGCTCATCTGTAAAAGAGACCTTGGCCTCAGCATGACTCCCTGTTTAAACATCAACTAACATCAAGGCGGTGGCCCGTTCCTGTAGGTTCATGCTCTACAACATCCGCAGAGTACGACCCTGCCTCACACAGGAAGCGGCGCAGGTCCTAATCCAGGCACTTGTCATCTCCCGTCTGGATTACTGCAACTCGCTGTTGGCTGGGCTCCCTGCCTGTGCCATTAAACCCCTACAACTCATCCAGAACGCCGCAGCCCGTCTGGTGTTCAACCTTCCCAAGTTCTCTCACGTCACCCCGCTCCTCCGCTCTCTCCACTGGCTTCCAGTTGAAGCTCGCATCCGCTATAAGACCATGGTGCTTGCCTACGGAGCTGTGAGGGGAACGGCACCTCAGTACCTTCAGGCTCTGATCAGGCCCTACACCCAAACAAGGGCACTGCGTTCATCCACCTCTGGCCTGCTCGCCTCCCTACCACTGAGGAAGTACAGTTCCCGCTCAGCCCAGTCAAAACTGTTCGCTGCTCTGGCACCCCAATGGTGGAACAAACTCCCGCACGACGCCAGGACAGCGGAGTCAATCACCACCTTCCGGAGACACCTAAAACCCCACCTCTTTAAGGAATACCTAGGATAGGATAAAGCAATCCTTCTGACACCCCCCCCCCCCTCCTTAAAAGATTTAGATGCACTATTGTAAAGTGGCTGTTCCACTGGATGTCATAAGGTGAATGCACCAATTTGTAAGTCGCTCTGGATAAGAGCGTCTGCTAAATGACTTAAATGTAAATGTAAATGTTAAAATAAAGTTAAAACAAGTGTACGACTTACAATTTAGGTTGTTAGCCCTATAACTAAAACTAAGTTCTTTATAAGTTGGACTAAAACTACCACCCAGTGACCTGCACTGTATCTGTGTTAAGATGCTAAAAAGTGATTTGTATCTAGTATTTTTTTTTATTCCATGTGCTGTGTTAACAGGGGCAATGGAGGTCAAGGTGCGGAGAAAGTCACTGGCTGCCACGCTGAAGAGCCGACTGGGCAAAAGAAGTTGCTCTTTTCGTGAGATCGAAAAGGGTCCCCAAGTGTCGGAAAGTTTTGAAAACTTTGTGTTTGGTGGAGTGGACAATGGGCAGGTAGGTCAGAAAATAAAGCACAGGTGTACGGGATAAAAAAAAAGACAATCCACTGGGCACTAATGTCCATTCAATCAGTTTTCCATGTTCATTTACCGTCACCACATTGATTATTGTTTGTTGAAATTATGTGGAAACAACATTGATTCAACCAGTTTTTGCCCAGTGGGAAGGTTGTCTGGCGATCACTGATATTTCCGGCACTTCTCAGAATACTGATCTTATGTTTAATTATTTAATCGATAATAATGTAGCGTATTCCACTCCACAGCGCTGCCCTGACGGGCTGAAGACCTGTGAGCTGCTGCGCTGGCTATTGGACAGTGGTCTGGGCCGATGGCTAAGGAGCAGCACCCTTGTCAGCTGGCTCCAGACTAGTGAACTGGGGCTGTGGTTAGGCTCACACTGCCCAGCCCTCACCAACCTCCTGCTCCTCAAGGTAACACTGTGGCTCATCCTGGTGTGGATTCTCGCTGACCTCCATCTTGGGTTGCCATGTTTCCTCCTTGCCATCACCTACTGGCTGTACGACGGGCCGCTACGGAAAGCTGTTAATAGGGCCAGGAGCCAATTCCGGGGCACAGGCTGTCCCTGAGAATGCCACTGGCACAGTGCAACGGAGGAGTGAGACACCCACGTTAGGCTAGACAGGGGAACATAGGTAGAGGACTTCCAATCATTGAACTTCAGAACAGTGTGTGCCAATAGCCTGGCAGAAATTAAAAGTGCCACTGCTTGAACATGTGTACCAAGGAATATGCTTCTCAATATCCACACTCAGCTGTGAATTTCAACGTTTTAACAGACTGAGATTTGTTTTGCAAGAGAGGAAGCAGCTACAACAACTAAAACTAGAAAATGTCAACTTTCTTAAGAAAATGTCTGTGCTTGCTTTAGCTTTAAATTGTCTTAGATGTTTAGGTAGTATAATTGGCCTGAGCTACTGTAACGGTAGTCCTCCTCCTCTTCAACCGAAAAGGAGGAGTAGTGATTCGACCAAGGCGCAGCGGATTGTGAATACATAATTTTAATTAACAAGACGGAAAAAACACGAAACGAAATACACTTGAATGATTAACAAAATAACAAAACGGAATAGACAGACCTGGACATGGAACTTACATAAAACACGAAGAACGCACGAACAGGGAAAATAGACTACACAAAATGACGATGAACAAAAACAAACCGAACAGTCCCGTATGGTGCGACAAACACTGACACAGGAGACAACCACCCACAACGAACACTGTGAAACAACCTACCTAAATATGACTCTCAATTAGAGGAACGCCAAACACCTGCCTCTAATTAAGAGCCATACCAGGCAACCCTTAAACCAACATAGAAACAGAAAACATAGAATGCCCACCCAAACTCACGTCCTGACCAACTAACACATACAACAAACGAACAGAAATAGGTCAGGAACGTGACATAACCCCCACCTTAAGGTGCGAACTCCGGGCGCAACAGCACAAAGTCTAGGGGAGGGTCTGGGTGGGCATCTGACCACGGTGGTGGCTCAGGCTCCGGGCGAGGTCCCCACCCCACCATAGTCAATCCCAGCTTACATCTCCCCCTACAAATGACCACCCTCATATTACACCCACTTAATCTTTTGGGTAACATCGAGACAAGGGGCAGCACCGGGATAGAGGGATAGCTCAGGACAGAGGGATAGCTCAGGATAGAGAGGTAGCTCAGGATAGAGAGGTAGCTCAGGATAGAGGGGCAACTCCGGACTGAAAGGCAGCTCCGGACAGAGAGACAGCTCTGGACTGAGGGGCAGTTCTGGATAAATAGCCGCTCTGGGCTGAGGGACAGCTCATGACTGGCTGATGGCTCTGGACGCTCATGGCTGGCTGACGGCTCTGGACGCTCATGGCTGGCTGACGGCTCTGGACGCTCATGGCTGGCTGACGGCTCTGGACGCTCATGGCTGGCTGACGGCTCTGGACGCTCATGGCTGGCTGACGGCTCTGGCAGATCCTGGCTGGCTGGCGGCTCTGGCAGATCCTGTCTGGTTGGCGGCTCTGGCAGATCCTGTCTGGTTGGCGGCTCTGGCAGATCCTGTCTGGTTGGCGGCTCTGGCAGATCCTGACTGACGACTGGCTCTAGCGGCTCCTGACTGACTATCGGCTCTGACGGCTCGGGACAGACGGGCGGCTCTAATGGCTCGGGACAGACGGATGGCTCAGACGGCGCTGGGGAGACGGATGGCTCAGACGGCGCTGGGGAGACGGATGGCTCAGACGGCGCTGGGGAGACGGATGGCTCAGACGGCGCTGGGGAGACGGATGGCTCAGATGGCGCTGCGGAGACGGATGGCTCAGACTGATCCTGTCTAGCGGAAGGCTTTGGCTGATCCTGTCTAGCGGAAGGCTTTGGCTGCTCCTGTCTGGTGGAAGGCTCTAGCGGCTCCTGTCTGGCGGAAGGCTCTAGCGGCTCCAGTCTGGCGGAAGGCTCTGTAGGCTCATGGCAGACGGGCGGCTTTGAAGGCTCAATACAGACGAGCAGTTCATGCGGCGCTTGGCAGACGGACAGTTCAGGCGCCGTTGGGCAGACGGCAGACTCTGGCCGGCTGAGACGCACTGTAGGCCTGGTGCGTGGTGCCGGAACTGGAGGAACCGGACTGGAGACACGCACTTCACGCCTAGTGCGGGGAGCAGGGACAGGGCACACTGGACTCTCAAAGCGTACTATATGCCTGGTGCGTGGTACCGGCACTGGTGGCACCGGGCTGAGTGCACGCACATCAGGACGAGTACGGGGAGAAGGAACAGTGTGTACAGGGCTCTGGAGACGCACAGGTGGCTTAGTGCGTGGTGCCGGAACTGGAGTCACCGGACTGGAGACACGCACCATAGAGAGAGTGCGTGGAGGAGGAACAGGGCTCTGGAAACGCACTGGAAGCCTGGTGCGTGGTGTAGGCACTGGTGGTACTGGGCTGGGGCGGGGAGGTAGCGCCGGAAATACCGGACCGTGCAGGCGTATTGGCTCCCTTGAGCACTGAGCCTGCCCAACCTTACCATGTAGGCGAACCGGGGACACCATGCGTAAGGCTGGTGCCATGTAAGCCGGCCCAAGGAGACGTACTGGTGGCCAGATATGTAGAGCCGGCTTCATGGCGCTTGGCTCAATGCTCCATCTAGCCCTACCAGTGCGGGGAGGTGGAATAACCCGCACTGGGCTATGCACACGTACAGGAGACACCGTGCGCTCTACTGCGTAACACGGTGTCTGCCCGTACTCCCGCTCTCCACGGTTAGCCTGGGAAGTGGGCGCAGGTCTCCTACCTGCCCTTGGCCCACTACCTCTTAGCCCCCCCCCCCCAAGAATTTTTTGGGCAGTACTCACAGGCTTTTCGGGCTTCAGTGCTAGACCCGTCCCCTCATAACGCAGGTTCCTCTCTCCGGTTTCCTCCGCTCTCTGAGCTGCCTCCAGCTGTTCCCATGGGCGGTGATTTACTCCAACTTTAGCCCATGGTCCCTTTCCTTCTATGATTTCCTCCCAAGACCAGAAATCCTGTTTCGTGCGCTGTCCGTTTACCCGCTGCTTGATCCGGGTTTGGTGGGTGGTTCTGTAAAGGTAGTCCTCCTCCTCTTCAACCGAAAAGGAGGAGTAGTGATTCGACCAAGGCGCAGCGGGTTGTGAATACATAATTTTAATTAACAAGACGGAAAAAACACGAAACGAAATACACTTGAATGATTAACAAAATAACAAAACGGAATAGACAGACCTGGACATGGAACTTACATAAAACACGAAGAACGCACGAACAGGGAAAATAGACTACACAAAATGACGATGAACAAAAACAAACCGAACAGTCCCGTATGGTGCGACAAACACTGACACAGGAGACAACCACCCACAACGAACACTGTGAAACAACCTACCTAAATATGACTCAATTAGAGGAACGACAAACACCTGCCTCTAATTAAGAGCCATACCAGGCAACCCTTAAACCAACATAGAAACAGAAAACATAGAATGCCCACCCAAACTCACGTCCTGACCAACTAACACATACAACAAACTAACAGAAATAGGTCAGGAACGTGACAGCTACAATGTAGTTGTAGAGTCACGATTAAGTCTAGTTAGTCTAGATCTATAGTCTATTAGACTCTATTTAGAGGTCAACTTGCATTCAAATAGTCCTTTGAGGCAGTTCCTAATGCCTTTGGTGACCTGGAATTTTTTTGACTGGGTGGCAAATTTGTTGAAAGAGATAATGATTTTTTTAGTTCAAATAATTCCGGGGGATTTTCTGAAACGTTTGCTTCAAGACCTCCTCCAGCAATTGTTGAACTTTTACCGTTGATATTTTTTGTTGTTGTTGACACAAATGCAAACGTCGAGGAGTGATTTGGGACACGCCTCATGTTCTCTTCAGCCCCATGAACACATTTCTATCTTCTAAACCAGGGGTTGGCAACCCAAAGTCATTTTTCAACTTCCGGCCACATATGATTCAATAAAAAGATCAAAATAAACCTTTATGGAACAGTGAGAACTGTGAAATGACACACACAGGCACAGACACACATAAGACACGCACTATACAAACACAGATTTTGTATTGTAGCTATGTGATAGGAGAGTAGTAGCCTGTTGGAACACACTAAATGTGTTGTGTAATGTCAAGTCATATTTTTTATTGTTAATAACTGCCTTAATGTTGCTGGACACCAAGAAGAGTAGCTGCTGCCTTGTCAAAGCTGTCATCAAGGCATTCTGTCAACCAAATGCGTGAGGTAGTCACCTGGAATGCATTTCAATTAACAGGTGTGCCTTGTTAAAAGTGAATGTGGAATTTCTTTCCTTATGGGATATTGACAAAAATTCAAGATCGTAAGTGATTTAACATAATTCAGTAGGTACAATGTACCCTTACAACTTCGTGTTTAAGTAATCAGCATTCTCTACCTTTATAACAATAAGTATTTGTGCCAATTGCGCTGCCTTTGCACTCTGCCACGGACCATATACAGTATGTTAAAAAGACCAGCTCTTATTTAGCAGTTACATCATCCCTATTCTAGTAGTTGTTGTATTTGCCCAACACCCCTTATTTTCACCTAAGTAGTACCTACAAGTCACGCTGTGCACCTCACTGAACCCTGCTGTCAGATTGAGAAGTGTCAGAAGTGAATGGACTCGCTGGACTGTTTCTTAAGTTTGTCTGTATATGACTTGTGATCAGGTCATGCATTTAAGTGTAAGTACTGTCTGATATGTCATTACTGCTCGACTATGAAAAGCCAACTGACAGTTACTCCTGAGGTGCTGACCTGTTGCACCCTTTACAACCACTGTGACTATTATTTGACCCTGTTGGTCATCTATGAACGAGTCACTATAGTTGAGTTATAGTAATAGAGAATAATTAAATATCTGAGAATGGAATTCTAAATACAACGGTATTTAATTACTTTATAAAATGACTGGATTCACATACAAGACATAAAGCTTAAACAGCCATCACTAACATAGAGGCTGCTGCCAACATAGACTCAAATCTCTGGCCACTTTAATGGACTTAATAATGGTATCACTAGTCACTTTAAATAACGCTACTTTAATAATGTTTACATATCCTACATTACTCATCTCATATGTATATACTGTATACTATACCATCTACTGCATCTTGCCTATGCCGCACGGGCATCGCTCATCCATATATTTACGTGTACATTTTCTTATTCATCCCTTTACATTTGTGTGTATAAGGTAGTCATTGTGAATTTGTTCTATTACTTGTTAGATATTACTGCAGTGTCGGAACTAGAAGCACAAGCATTTCGCTACAATCGCATTAACATCTGCTATCCATCTGTATGTGACTTTGATTTGATGTAAAATATGTAAACATTATTAAAGTGGCATTATGTAACTGACTAGTGATCCATTTATTAAATTGTCCTGTGATTCGGTCTCAATGTAGGCAGCAGCCTTTCTGAATGAGTGATTGCTGTTTTGCAGTCTGATGGCCTTGAGATGGAAGCTGTTTTCCAATCTCTCGGTCCCAGCTTTGATGCACCTGTACTGACCTCGCCTTCTGGATGATAGCGGTGTGAACAGGCAGTGGCTCGGTGGTTATTGTCCTTGATCTTTTTGGCCTTCCTGTGACACCGAGTGCTGTAGGTGTCATGGAGGGCAGGTAGTTTGCCCTCGTGATGTGTTGTGCAGACCGCACCACCCTCTGTAGAGCCTTGCAGTTGAGGACTGTACAGTTGCTGATTGAAGAGGTTTTAACAAGGGATCATACAGTGGTTCCTTCCAACCAGGAAGTGGGAAATCTGAGGTTTGTAGGTTTGCCTATCTAATATACAGTGTCTTTGGGGTCATATTGCACTTCCTAAGGCTTCCACTCTACTGTGAAGAATGAGGGAAGGAGAGCTCTTTGAGTCAGGTGTCTGGCATGAGCTGACCACGCGCGACCTGTGTTCCATCGCATTTCTGAAGACAAAGAAATTATCCGGTTGAAACACTATTGTAGATTTATCGTTTGTAACGGAATTTTTTGACTTTGTCTGGACCTAGTGCCTGCGCATTTGGATTACTGTACTAAACGCGAGAACGAAAAGGAGGTTTTGGACATAAATTATGGACGTTATCGAACAAAACAAACATTTATTGTGGAACTGGGATTCCTGGGAGTGCATTCTGATGAAGATCATCAAAGGTAAGTGAATATTTATAATACTATTTCTGGCTTCTGTTGATCTGACATGGTGGATATCTGTATGGCTTATTTCGGCTCTGAGCGCTGTACTCAGATTATAGCATGGTGTGCTTTTGCCGTAATTTTTTTTTTTAATCTGACACAGCGGTTGCATTAAGGAGAAGTTTATCTAAAGTTCCATGTATAATACTTGTATCTTTTATCAATGTTTTATTATGAGAATTTCTGTATATTGATGTGGCTCTCTGCAAAATCACCGGATGTTTTGGAGGCAAAACATTACTAAACATAACGCGCCAATGTAAACTAAGAGTTTTGGATATAAATATGAACTTTATCGAACAAAACATAATGTATTGTGTGACATGAAGTCCTATGAGTGTCATCGGATGAAGATCATCAAAGGTTAGTGATTCATTTTATCTCTATTTCTGCTTTTTGTGACTCCTCTCTTTGGCTGGAAAAATGGCTGTTTTTCTGTGACTAGGTACTGACCTGACATAATCGTTTGGTGTGCTTTCGTCGTAAAGCCTTTTTGAAATCGGACACTGTGGCTGGATTTACAACAAGTTTATCTTTAAAATGGTGTAAAATACTTGTATGTTTGAGGAATGTTGATTATGAGATTTCTGTTTGAATTTGGCGCCCTGCACTTTCACTGGTTGTTGTCAAGTTGATCCCGTTAACGGGATCTCAGCCATAAGAAGTTAATTTTGCTGGACACCAGGAAGCAGCTGCTAATGTGGATCAACAATAAATACAAATCCCACTCTCCAAGAAATAAAGGTTTAGATTTGGTTCTTAAAGAGGTACAACCACTTGTCACTTGGGTGGTACCCTGTAAGGTCATCCTTTGTACCTTTAGTTACAGGTACATAATTGTTCCCCAGTTCATACCTCAGATAATACCTTTTCTTACAGCACTGGCACAAAATGTGCTTTTAGAAAAGGTAGAATTTGCCTTTATAGGGAACCACCACAGTAACACAGCCATGTTCCTGTTAAGTGAAAAAATGATATCTACCATACATAATTTAAAATGGTACAACACTTCCACTCACGGTTGGCCATAAATAAATAACTGAAAGCCACGCCCCCACCTACATGCCTCCAATATTATTTCCCAGTGTGCACTGCCTTTTCAAGTTAATTGTAAAGTTACCACCATGACTGTATTTGTTAGTGACAGAGACATGTTTGTTGAAGTCGTTCATTTTCAGTTCTGTGGCCTTCACCAAGTGAGTTCTTAGGCATACAGTGGCTTGCGAAAGTGTTCACCCCCTTGGCATTTTTCTTATTTTGTTGCCTTACAACCTGGAATTAAAATGTTATTTTTTGGGGGGGTTTGTATCATTTTTATTTACACAACATGCCTACCACTTTGAAGATGCAACATATTTTTTATTGTGAAACAAACAAGAAATCATACAAAAAAACTGAACCTGAGTGTGCATCACTATTCACCCCCCAAAGTCAATACTTTGAAAAGCCACCTTTTGCAGCAATTCAGCTGCAAGTCTCTTGGGGTATGTCTCTTTAAGCTTGGCACATCTAGCCACTGGGATCTTTTCAAATTCTTCAAGGTAAAACTGCTCCAGCTCCTTCAAGTTGGATGGGTTCCACTGGTATACAGCAATCTTTAAGTCATACCACATATTCTCAATTGGAATGAGGTATGGGCTTTGACAAAGCCATTCCAAGACATTTAAATGATTCCCCTTAAACCACTCGAGTGTTGCTTTAGCAGTATGCTTAGGGTCATTGTCCTGCTGGAAGGTGAACCTCTGTCCTAGTCTCAAATCTCTGGAAGACTGAAACAGGTTTCCCTCAAGAAATTCCTGGTATTTAGCGCCATCCATCATTCTTTCAATTCTGACCAGCTTCCCAGTCCCTGCCGATGAAAAACATCCCCACAGCATGATGCTGCCACCACCATGCTTCACTGTGGGGATGGTGTTCTCGGGTTGATGAGAGGTGTTGGATTTGCGCCAGACATTTTTCTTGATGGCCAAAAAGCTCAATTTTAGTCTCATCTGACCAGAGTACCTTCTTCCATATGTTTGGCGAGTCTCCCACATGCCTTTTGGCGAACACCAAACGTGTTTGCTTGTTTTTTTTCCTTGCCTGCTCGTGCGTTTTGGTGTGCGGCCCTCTCTTGGCAGGTTTGTTGTGGTGCCATATTCTTTCCATTTTTTAATAATGGATTTAATGGTGCTCTGTGGGATGTTCAAAGTTTCGGACATTTTTTTATAACCCAACACTTTTTATAACCCAAGGAGAGCTCTTTGGTCTTCATGGTTCCGCTTGCTTGGTGGTGCTCCTTTCTTAGTGGTGTTGCAGACTCTGGTGCATTTCAGAACAGGTGTATATATATACTCAGATCATGTGACACTTATATTGCACACAGGTGGACTTTATTTAACTAATTATGTGACTTCTGAAGATAATTTGTTGCACCAGATCTTATTTAGGGGCTTCATAACAAAGGGGGTGAATACATATGCACGCACCACAATAATTTTTTTTTGTTCACTTCACCAATTTGGACTATTTTGTGTATGTCCATTACATGAATTCCAAATGTAATTGTATTTATTTGTTTGACCTTTTTTTAACCAGATAGGCGAGTTGAGAACAAGTTCAGATTTACAACTGCGACCTGGCCAAGATAAAGCATAGCAGTGCGACCAGAACAACAACACAGAAATACACATGGGATAAACAAAAGTACAGACAATAACACAGAATAACAAATAGAAAAATCTGTGTACAGTGTCTGCAAATCTAGTAAGATTAGGGAGGTAAGGCAATAAATAGGCATAAAGTGGCGAAATAATTACAATTTAGTATTAACACTGGAGTGATAGATGTGCAGATGATGATGTGCAAGTAGAGATACTGGGGTGCAAATTAACAAAAGTTGTAAATTAACAAAATAGGAAAAACGGCAAGTGGATGAATACCTGCGACGGTAACCTCGAGTTAATGACTCCTGAATGTACTACGTCAGGACATGGGAAATCGATTCTATTGTAGTCCATGTGGGTTTTAATGACATTATGATGGGCAGCTCTGAACAGTTGAATCTGGATTTTAAAGAGCTGATTGACCCATCTGACTGACCCATCAAATCTGGCCCTGTGCCAGATACGCTTGAGGACGCTTTAACAGGATTCTTTCTCTTCACAACTGGCTTAGTGATTATTGCTGCTAAATGTGTGTAACTTTTGGTGACAATTTCAACACCTTTTGGAAACAAACCACATTTTATAAGGAGGATGGGATCCACCCAAATCATTTGTGTTCCTGGATCCTTTCACAGCATTATAAGGCTGCGTTGAGACAATGATTTATCAATGACCCAAGCCCAGCTCAGCTAATCCCTACCATTGTGATGCAGAGTTGTCATAATGCTTCAGCAAATGTACATTACACCAGGGCTGTTGGTAGACACAATGTAAGTAACCTAATTTATGTCCCTCTAACAGCCCCAAATGCCTCTGCTGATCCTACAGCTATTGTATACAGTAATCATGTGCCTATGAACCAGATTTATACTGTTCGCACTGAGACAGTGTGTCTAGGAGGAAGTCCACTGTGTGCAGCTCACCCTGCACTAACATAAATAACATGAGCATATCTACATCTGCTACATTTTCCATTAAAGCAATGAAAACAAGTAAGCATCCCAGAAGAAAAGTGCTCAAAATAGCCCACGGTAACATATGTAGCTAACTAATTTGCTAGTAACAGATGACATTCATATTATTCCTATCTCTGAGACTCACTTAGATAATACCTTTGATGATACAGTGGTAGCAATACAAGGCTATAACATTTACAGAAAATATAAAAGTGCCAATGGTGGAGGTGTTGCTGTTTATATTCAGAACCACATTCCTGTAAAGCTTAGAGAGGATCTCATGTTAAATACTGTTGAAGTAATATGGCTACAGGTTCATCTGCCTCACCTAAAGCCCATTCTGGTGGGAAGCTGCTATAGACCACCAAGTGCTAACAGTCAGTATCTGGATAACTGTAACGCTCTGAGTGTCGGGAGGTGCGAAGTCAGACGCAGGAACAGCAGAGCTTCAATATGTTGAGTCTTTTAATACTCAACTCGCAAACACAATGTCCAACACGGACGTACTGGGTGTCACACACAACGGACCAACGACACGATAAACGAACCCAGTCCACAATAATAATATCCACTCCCGAAATCCCAAAAGCCACAATGAAACAATCCCGCACAAAGAAGCGTACGGGCTGGCTGACTAATAAAGCCACACTAATTAACAATTAACTGAACACAGGTGATACAAATAAACACATAAGGAGGGGGAGGAAAAAGAGTCAGTGGCAGCTAGTAGGCCGGTGACGATGACCGCCGAGCACCACCCGAACGAGAAGGAGAGCCTGCCTCGGTTGAAGTCGTGACAGTACCCCCACTCTGACGCGCGGCTCCCGCAGCGCGCCGACACCGGCCTCGAGGTCGACCCGGAGGACGAGGCACGGGGCGATCCGGATGGGGGCGATGGAAATCCCTTAACATAGATGGATCCAAAATGTCCTCCACCGGTACCCAGCACCTCCCCTCCCAGTCCACGAGGTACTGCAGGCCCCTCACCCGGCGTCTCGAGTCCAGAATGGCCCGTATCGTGTACGCCGGGGACCGCCCGATGTCCAGAGGGGGGGAGGGACCTCCGGCACCTCATCATCCTGCAGGGGACCAGCTACCACTGGCCTGAGGAGAGACACATGAAACGAGGGGTTAATACGATAATAGGAAGGGAGTTTTAATCGATAACACACCTCGTTTATTCTCCTCAGGACTTTGAAGGGCCCTACACACTGCGGCCTCAGCTTCCGGCAGGGCAAGCGGAGGGGTAGGTTTCGTGTCGAGAGCCAGACCCTTTCCCCCGGTACAAACACGGGAGCCTCACTGCGGTGGCGGTCAGCGCTCCTCTTCTGCCTCCTAGTGGCTTGTTGAAGGGACTCCTGGACGGCCCTCCAGGTCTCTTTGGAGCGCTGTACCCACTCCTCCACCGCAGGAGCCTCGGTCTGGCTCGGATGCCATGGTGCCAGGACCGGCTGGTACCCCAACACACACTGAAAGGGGGACACATTAGTAGAGGAGTGGCGTAGTGAGTTCTGGGCCATCTCGGCCCAGGGAATGTATCTCGCCCACTCCCCTGGCCGGTCCTGGCAATAGGACCGCAGAAACCTACCCACCTCCTGGTTCACTCTCTCCATCTGCCCATTACTCTCGGGGTGAAAACCGGAAGTCAAGCTGACCATGACCCCCAGACGTTCCATGAACGCCCTCCATACTCGGGACGTGAACTGGGGGCCCCGATCAGAAACGATGTCCTCCGGCACCCCGTAGTGCCGGAAGACGTGAGTGAATAAGGCCTCCGCAGTCTGTAGGGCAGTAGGGATACCGGGCAACGGGAGGAGACGGCAGGACTTAGAAAACCGATCCACAATTACCAGAACCGTAGTGTTTCCCTGAGAAGGGGGAAGATCGGTCAGGAAGTCCACGGACAGATGAGACCATGGCCGTTGTGGAACGGGGAGGGGTTGCAACTTCCCTCTAGGAAGGTGCCTAGGAGCCTTACTCTGAGCGCATACCAAACAGGAGGAGACATAAACCCTAACGTCCCGAGCTAAGGTAGGCCACCAATACCTTCCCCGAAGGCTCCCCACTGTCCTCGTCACCCCAGGGTGACCCGAGGAGGGTAGGTCATGAGCCCACCGAATCAGTCGGTCCCGAACACCGAGCGGTACGTACTTACGGCCCGCCGGGCACTGAGGAGGCGCGGGTTCCGCCCGTAACGCCCGCTCGATGTCCGAGTCCACCTCCCATACCACTGGCGCTATCAGCCTCGAGGCGGGGATGATGGGAGTGGGCTCGGTGGTCCTATCCTCCGTGTCGTAAAGGCGAGACAGTGCGTCAGCCTTTACGTTTTGGGAACCGGGTCTGTAGGACAACGTGAACCTAAACCGGGTGAAAAACATGGCCCACCTTGCCTGACGCGGGTTCAGTCTCCGAGCTGCCCGAATATACTCCAGATTCTGGTGGTCGGTCCAGATGAGAAAAGGGTGCTTAGCCCCCTCAAGCCAGTGTCTCCACACCTTCAGAGCCCTGACCACCGCTAACAACTCCCGATCCCCCACATCATAGTTACGCTCCGCGTCCATGGTCTCCTCTGTCCGTGGACTTCCTGACCGATCTTCCCCCTTCTCAGGGAAACACTACGGTTCTGGTAATTGTGGATCCACGTTTGACACATCTACGGTGTCAAACGCTTTGGAAAAATCTAAAAAGATGCCAAGAGCGTAGTCATTGTTGTTCATGCCTGTAAAGATTTGATCCACAAGTAGCAAAAGAGCCATATATGTGCAGTAGTTTTTAAGAAAACCATATTGGTGCTCATATAGAATAAAGTGTCGATTTCAATGTTTCAACATTCTCTTATACTCAATTTATTCTAGGACTTTAGAAAAACATGGTAGTATAGATATTGAGTGATCATTTGTAAAAGATCTTGGATCCCCAGATTTATAGAGGGGGATACATTTGTCAATTTTCTAATCATTAGGAACAATACCATTTTGCATCATTTTACCAAAAAAAAACTATCTACCAAAATGTACTATTGTGTACCTTAGCAGCGCTTCCCTTCCTTCTTTTTTTCCTACAATCTTGCATAGATTTGGTGTAGATATACAGTGCCTCAATTTCGAATCTCATAGCAAATACTTATGTAAATAAGGAATATATTTTTTTTATTTGTAATACATTTGCAAAAAAAATCTAAAAACCTGTTTTGCTTTGTCATTATGGGGTATTGTGCGTAGATTGCTGAGCATTTGTTTTAATCCATTTTAGAATATGGCTGTAGCGTAACAAAATGTGCATAAAGTAAAGGGGTTTGAATACTTCCCGAAGGCACTGTATGTTAGAGGCTCAGTAGTCGTAACACTGATTTCACCATAGAGGCACCAATCTCGTCATGACCTGCTGCTGATATCTTTAAGTTACCAATTACCTCCATCACCTCCATTACATCAGGAGGATCTGTCACGTTCTGCCCTTTATTTCCTTTGTTTTGTCTTTATTTAGTATGGTCAGGGCGTGAGTTGGGGTGGTCAGTCTATGTGTGTTTTTCTATGTTGGGGTTTTGTGTTCGGCCTGGTATGATTCTCAATCAGAGGCAGCTTTCAATCGTTGTCCCTGATTGAGAATCATACTTAGGTAGCCTGGGTTTCACTTTTGGTTTGTGGGTGTTTGTTTCCGTGTCAGTGTTTTCCGCCACACGGTACTGTTTCGTTTGATCATCGTTTATTGTTTTTGTTCCTGTGTTCAGTTTTTGGATTTATATTAAAGACATGAACACTTACGACGCTGTGCTTTGGTCCGATCCTTCTACCACCACAGACGATCGTTACAGGATCAAACTAAAGCAGAGAAGAGACATGTCCCTTAATGTAATTCAAAAGATTTCCATCCGTTATCTCTATATTCTTTGGCAGAGAGGAATCCACATTCACAAAAAAAGTGATTACATTTACATGAAATAACACCAAGATCACTATTGCTTCAATTTCCAACAATAAATTGACTGGGTTTTCATCTTTTGAGCTTCTGATCATGAAATCTATGCAGCCTACTCAATTATTTTTTATAGCTACTGGTTACAAGCCTCCTGGGCTGTATACAGCGTTCCTCACTGAGTTCCCTGAATTCCTATTGGACCTTGTAGTCATGGCAGATAATATTCACATTTTTGGTGACTTTAATATTCACATGGAAAAGTCCACAGACCCACTCAAAAAGGCTTTCGGAGCCATCGACTCAGTGGGTTTTGTCCAACATGTTTCTGGACCTACTCACTGCCACAGTCATACTCTGGACGTAGTTTTGTCCCGTGGAACAAATATTGTGGGTCTTAATGCTTTTCCTCATAATCCTGGACTATCGGACCACCATTTTTTACGTTTGCAATCGCAACAAATATTATTCTCAGACCCCAACCAAGGGTCATCAAAAGCCATTCTATAAATTCTCTGACGACCCAAAGATTCCTAGATGCCCTTCCAGACTCCCTCCACCTAGCCAAGGACGTCAGACTATAACAATCGGTTAACCACCTAACTGAGGAACTAAATTTTACCTTGCGTAACACCCTAGATGCAGTCGCACCCCTAAAAACTAAAAACATTTGTCATAAGAAACTAGCTCCCTGGTATACAGAAAATACCTGAGCCCTGAAGCAAGCTTCCAGAAAATTGGAACGGAAATGGCGCTACACCAAACTGAAAGTCCTCCGATTAGCTTGGAAAGACAGTACCGTGCAGTATAGAAGAGCCTCACTGCTGCTCGATCATCCTATTTTTCCAACTTAATTGATGAGAATAAGAAAAATCCAACATTTATTTTTGATACTGTCGCAAAGCTAACTAAAAAGCAGCATTCCCCAAGAGAAGATGGCTTTTACTTCAGCAGTGATGAATTCATTAACTTCTTTGACAAGTAGATCATTATCATTAGAAAGAAAATTACAGACTCCTCTTTAAATCTGTGTATGTCTTCAAAGCTCAGTTGTCCTGAGTCTGCACAACACTGCCAGGACCTAGGATCAAGGGAGACTCTGAAGTATTTTAATACTATATCTCTTGACACATTGATGAAAATAGACATGGCCTCTAAACCTTCAAGCTGCATACTGGACCCTATTCCAACTAAACTACTGAAAGAGCTGATTCCTGTACTTGGCCCTCCTATGTTGAGCATTGTAAACGGCTCCCTATCCACCGGATGTGTACCAAACACACTAAAAGTGGCAGTAATAAAGCCTCTCTTGAAAAAGCCAAACCTTGACAGAGAATTTATTTAAAAAACGATCGGCCTATATCGAATCTCCCATTCCTCTATAACAATTTTGAAGAACCTGTTGTGCAAAAACTCACTGCCTTCCTGAAGACAAACAATGTATACAAAACGCTTCAGTCTGGTTTTAGACCCCATCATAGCACTGAGACTGCACTCGTAAAGGTGGTAAATTACCTTTCAATGGCGTGAGACCAAGGCTCTGTATCTGGCCTCTTGCTCCTAGATCTTAGTGCTGCTTTTAATACCATCAATCGCCACATTCTTTTGGAGAGATTGAAAACCCAAATTGATCTACACAGACAAGTTCTGGCCTGGTTTAGATGTTATCTGTCGGAAAGATATCAGTTTGTCTCTGTGGATGATTTGTCCTCTGACAAATCAACTGTACATTTCGGTGTTCCTCAAGGTTCCGTTTTAGGACCACTATTGTTTTCACTATATATTTTACCTCTTGGTGATCTCATTCGGAAACATAATGTTAACTTTCACTGCTATGCGGACAATACACAGCTGTACATTTTGATGAAACATGGTGAAGCCCCAAATTGCCCTCCCTGGAAGCCAGTGTTTCAGAAATAAGGAAGTGGATTTTTTAAAAACTTTTAAACCCGGACAAAACAGAGATGCTTGTTCTAGGTCCCAAGAAACAAAGAGATCTTCTGTTGGACCTGACAATTAATCTTGATTGTTGTACAGTCGTCTCAAATAAAACTGTGAAGAACCTCGGCGTTACTCTGGACCCTGTTGTCTCTTTTGACCAACATATCAAGACTGTTTCAAGGACAGCTTTTTTCCATCTAATTAACATTGAAAAAATCTGAAACTTTCTGTAAAAAAATGTGGCAGAAAAATTCATCCATGCTTTTGTCACTTCTAGATTATACTACTGCAATGCTCTACTTTCCGGCTACCCGGATAAAAACTAAATAAACTTCAGTTAGTGCTAAACATTGTTGCTAGAATCTTGACTAGAACCCAAAAAATTGATCATATTACTCCATTGCTAGCCTCCCTACACTGGCTTTCTGTTAAGGAAGGTTTTACTGCTAACCCACAAAGCATTACATGGGCTTGCTCCTACCTATCTTTCCGATTTGGTCCTGCCGTACCTACCTACACGTACGCTACGGTCACAAGTTGCAGGGCTCCTAATTGTCCCTAGAATTTCTAAGCAAACAGCTGGGGGCAGGGCTTTCTCCTATAGAGCTCAATTTTTGTGGAATAGTCTGCCTATCTATGTGAGAGACGCAGACTCGGTCTCGACCTTTAAGTCTTATTGAAGACTCATCTCTTCAGTAGATCCTATGATTGAGTGTAGTCTGGCTCAGGGGTGTGAAGGTGAACGGAAAGGCATTGGAGCGACGAACCGCCCTTGCTGTCTCTGCCTGGCCGGTTCCCCTCTCTCCACTGCGATTCTCTGCCTCTTACCCTATTACGGGGCCTCAGTCACTGGCTTACTGGTGCTCTTCCATGCCATCCCTAGGAAGGGTGCGTCACTTGAGTGGTTTGAGTCACTGACGTGATCTTCCTGTCCGGGTTGGCGCCCCACCTCGGGTTCGTGCTGTGGAGGAGATGTTCGTTCTTGTCTCAAGGCCGAGTAGGTAAGTTGGTGGTTTTAAGAAATCCCTCTAGTGGTGTGAGGGCTGTGCTTTGGCAAAGTGTGTGGGGTTATATCCTGCCTTGTTGGCCCTGTCCGGGGGTATCGTCGGACGGGGCCACAGTGTCTCCTGACCCCTCCTGTCTCAGCCTCCAGTAATTATGCTGCAAGAGTTTATGTGTCGGAGGGCTAGGGTCAGTCTGTTATATCTGGAGTATTTCTCCTGTCTTATCCAGTGTCCTCTCTCTCTCTCTCTCTCTCTTTCTTTCTCTCTCTCTCTCTCTCTCTTTCTCTTTCTCTTTCTCTTTCTCTCTTTCTCTCTCTCTCTTTTTCTGAGAACCTAAGCCCTAGGACCATGCCTCAGGACTACCTGGCCTGATGATTCCTTGCTGTCCCCAGTCCACCTAGTCGTGCTGCTGCTCCAGTTTCAACTGTTCTGACTGCGGCTATCGAACCCTGACCTGTTCACCGGACCTGCTACCTTGTCCCGGACCTGCTGTTTTCGACTCTCTCTCTCTACCGCACCTGCTGTCTAACTCTGAATGATCGGCTATGAAAAGCCAACTGACATTTACTCCTGAGGTGCTGACCTGTTGCACCCTCTACAACCGCTGTCATTATTATTATTTGACACTGCTCATCATCTATGAACATTTGAACATCTTAGCTGTGTACTGTGTACTGCACAGCCAGAAGAGGACTGGCCACACCTCATAGCCTGGATCCTCTCTAGGTTTCTTACTAGGTTCCTGCCTTTTTTAGGGAGTTTTTCCTAGCCACCATGCTTCTACATCTGCATTATTTGCTGTTTGGGGTTTTAGGCTGGGTTTCTGTACAGCACTTTGTGACATTGGCTGATGTAAAAAGAGATGTATAAATACATTTGCTTGGTTGATTGATTGTAGATGCAACTATTAAAGTAAATGCCCAGTTTTTACAGATTTCTATGAAATAGGACCTAGAATGAATTACAATATGAGTGAAATAGTTTTCCTTCCAAAGAATGTGAATCAAGTATTTTGAAAACCAGCTTTTCTGTATTATAATGGTGTGGGAGTACCCCAACAACAGAAAGGTGTGGGCGTATACCGGTCATTGACAATATTAATGCGAGTAGACCACTGATTGGCCAGCTCATCTTCCAATAGACCACTGATTGGCCAGCTCATCCTCCTGAGGAGTATTACATCCTACTTCATGAGGAAATAGCAAGCATTTTTAAACAATCTGTTTAAGATAGAAGTTTGAGGTGGGGTTTTTAAAGCGTTTTTTTCTCTCCCATTTATGCTTTGGCCACAAAAATGGGTATAAAATGAGTCAACAAGATAATTTGGGTATGAGTTAGCAGAATATTAACTTTTAAAAGTGAGATTTCCACAGGGAAGATACTTAAAAAATTATTTCGATTTTGATTGAACTGGGTCATTAACCTATTCCAGAATCCAAGTCAATGATTTTAATGAACCGTTTCGATCATTCTGCACTTAAAGCATGTGGCCACTGTGGGGCAGTGTTACCTCACAACTTGTTACACTTCGCTTTCAAAAGGCTGGAATTCAGTCATTGTGGATAGAGGTCTGTAACTGTGTGCGTGCTTCCATATGTGGGAGCTTTTGTACATGTGTTCTTTTTCATAGATTTTTCACAGAGTATAGTGAGTCGTTAATAATATTTTCAGGGTTGGCTGAGCTCTTTCGTGTGCCTCACAATTCTGATGGGCTATTCATTTGCATGTTGTATTTTGTGATCAAAGATCTGACTTGATTATCAGTGTGTTATTACACATGTCAATTCAATCAAACCTGATTAGCACAATAAAACATATTTGTAGAACGGTTTGGGTACTTCCCCTTACTTACAGGTAGATGCTTCCGGTTTTCAGTGTAAGACACGTGTACACTAAGATATTGTACAGGCACAAACATTGCTATGTCAGATTGTAATCCAGCAGTGTTTTAGGAGCAGGTAGGTCAACATTCTGAAAGAATATGTAAATACCGTAACCTAAAGTAATTGATACATACATTTGAAGTCGGAAGTTTAGAAACACTTAGGTTGTGTTTTTTCAACCACTCCACAAATTTCTTATTAACAAACTATAGTTTTGGCAAGTCGGTTAGGACATCTACTTTGTGCAAGACACAAGTAATTTTTCCACAATTGTTTACAGACAGATTATTTCACTTCCAACTCACGGTGTCACAATTCCAATGAGTCAGAAGTTTACATACACTAAGTTCACTGTGCCTTTAAACAGCTTGGAAAATTCCTGAAAATTATGCCATGGCAGCAGCTAGGCTAATTGACATCATTTGAGTGAATTGGAGGTGTAACTGTGGATGTATTTCAAGGCCTACCTTCAAACTCAGTGCCTCTTTGCTTGACATCATGGGGAAATCAAAAGAAATCAGCCGTCTTGGAAAAATAATTGTAGACCTCCACAAGTCTGGTTCATCTGTACAAACAATAGTACGCAAGTATAACACCATGGGACCACAAAGCCGTCATACCGCTCAGGAAGGAGATGCGTTCTGTCTCCTAGAGATGAATGCACTTTGGTGTGAAAAATGCAAATCAATCCCAGAACAACAGCAAAGGACCTTGTGAAGATGGAGGAAACAGGTACAAAAGTATCTTTATCCACAGTAAAACGAGTCCTATATCGACATACCTGAAAGGCCGCTCAGCAAGGAAGAAGCCACTGCCCCAAAACCGCCATATAAAAGCCAGACTACGGTTTGCAACTGCACATGGGGACAAAGATCGTACTTTTTATCGAGGCCGGTTGGGAGGTTGAGACTACCTGCAACACTGTACGAGGCCGCCAGAGCAGGAAAAATAATCTAGTTGTAAACTTCCCCATGAGAACAGAGAATGAGAGGACAGGCCCCTAGACGGGGATAACTTTCGGACACATCTAAGATATTATTGAGGTGTACCACACTGGTTGTAAAAGATGTCCAGTGGACTATCCACCTTCAAAACAAATGTGTAGTAAATCCTTATTACAATGTAGCTGATAAAATGCTCTAATCAAGTGTTTCATTAGGATAACATTTCATAATAAATTGGTAGGATAACTGGTCCCTTTGAGTACCAGTACCAATGCCAGCACGGTCAGTCCAGCTTGTGTAAGCACAAACGGACACATACAACGGAAAAATGTATTCATATTTACGCTCGGATCACTTAAGGGTCCGAACAAAATACCAGCCTTAGTAAAGTTGAAAATTTACTCTGAGGCCTTTGACTCTACAGTTACAGTACTCACCAGTTTATCCACATAGGTCCATAGGTCATCCCTGTAGACTACGTGAAGCTGGTGCCTTACAGCTGTAGATTTATTATGTAGTTATAAACTTAGGATAGTGCCCTAAGCAACACACTGTAAATGTAAACTGTGAATGTAATGATATATTTTGTGAGTGTGTGTGCATTGTTAACATCTGCCTAAGTTACTGCCCAGATCTACCAGCCAGGATGACCAGTCGACGGGTCCGGAACTGTCAATATTCCATGTGAATGGAATAAAGCGGAGTCAGGCGCAGGACACAGGTATGAGTAAAGCCACGATATTTACTCAATATCAACAATAATCCAACAAGGATAAACATAAACAATCCAGAACACGTACACGGAACCACATGACAAAAACAATCACGCACAAAACAAAAGGGGAAGCCAGAGGGTTAAATAAGGACCATGATTATAGAATGGAAACAAGGTGTGTACATTGAAGACAAAACTAAACGAAAATGAAACATGGATCGGTGGTGACTAGAAAGCCGGTGACGTAGACCGCCGAACGCCGCCCGAACAAGGAGAGGGACCCACTTCGGCGGAAGTCATTACAGGAACGGAGATCACAAGTCCTACTCTGATCCACAAACCAGGACATCCGAAATTCATTCTAATGGTGGGTATCAACTTGTGTAACGGATGTGAAATGGCTAGCTAGTTAGCGGGTGCGCGCTAGTAGCATTTCAATCAGTTACGTCACTTGCTCTGAGACTTAAGTAGTGTTGTCCCTTGCTTTGCAAGGGCCTCGGCCTTTGTGGAGCGATGGGTAACGACCGTGCTTCGTGGGCAACTGTTGTTGATGTGTGCAGAGGGTCCCTGGTTCGCGCCCGTGTCGGGGCGAGGGGACGGTTTAAAGTTATACTGTTACATTGATGCTGTTGACCCGGATCACTGGTTGCTGCGGAAAAGGAGGAGGTTGAAAGGGGGGTGAGTGTAACGGATGTGAAATGGCTAGCAAGTTAGCGGGTGCGCGCTAGTAGCATTTCAATCAGTTACGTCACTTGCTCTGAGACTTAAGTAGTGTTGCCCCTTGCTTTGCAAGGGCTGCGGCTTTTGTGGAGCGATGGGTAACGACCGTGCTTCGTGGGCAACCGTTGTTGATGTGTGCAGAGGGTCCCTGGTTCGCGCCCGTGTCGGGCGAGGGGACGGTTTAAAGTTATACTGTTACACTTGCAGGATCCTTCCAGAGGGGGACTCTCAGGTTCAGATCTGAAGGATCAGGTCACAGTGTGTCCGCTCTACAGCGCCCTCTCTCTCCCGTTTTTGTGAAGGTTGTAAATACCTGCAGGGAAACTTTCTCTCCCAATCTTTCAGAAATGGAAGTTAAATCCCTTTGTCACCACAGAGAGAGACGTTGCAGTACGGTAACATCAAAAGGTTGAATAATGAAACAATATATATGTATTACAAACAGTTGGAAGGGTCTGTGTGTACTTAAAGAACAATCATGTCGAATTCATTACTAATTTGTAATGTGACTAAGGACAGTAGAACAACATAACTACACTGCTCAAAAAAATAAAGGGACCACTTAAACAACACAATGTAACTCCAAGTCAATCACACTTCTGTGAAATCAAACTGTCCACTTAGGAAGCAACACTGATTGACAATAAATTCCACATGCTGTTGTGCAAATGGAATAGACAAAAGGTGGAAATTATAGGCAATTAGTAAGACACCCCCCAAAACAGGAGTGATTCCGCAGGTGGTGACCACAGACCACTTCTCAGTTCCTATGCTTCCTGGCTGATGTTTTGGTCACTTTTGAATGCTGGCGGTGCTCTCAATCTAGTGGTAGCATGAGACGGAGTCTACAACCCACACAAGTGGCTCAGGTAGTGCAGTTCATCCAGGATGGCACATCAATGCGAACTGTGGCAAAAAGGTTTGCTGTGTCTGTCAGCGTAGTGTCCAGAGCATGCAGGCGCTACCAGGAGACAGGCCAGTACATCAGGAGACGTGGAGGAGGCCATAGGAGGGCAACAACCCAGCAGCAGGACCGCTACCTCCGCCTTAGTGCAAGGAGGTGCACTGCCAGAGCCCTGCAAAATGACCTCCAGCAGGCCACAGGTAGGTATTCGTTTAAATAGGGCGTTGGGTCAAACGTGCTATTTCTGTCACTCGCGCCTCAGAGCGAGTAGACTCGGTCAGTATTAATTTCTTGAGCCAGACATAATGGGCTGGCAATTAGAGAAGTACCAGAAATACCATACCCAGATGTGTCTGTCGCACTGCCACATGGTGAAGCGTGATTCATCACTCCAGGGAATACATTTCCACTGCTCCAGAGTCCAATGGGGGCGAGCTTTACACCACACCAGACGATGTTTGGCATTGCTCGTGGTGATCTTAGGCTGGTGTGCGGCTGCTCGGCCATGGAAGCCCATTTCATGAAGCTCCGGGTGAACAGTTCTTGTTCTGATGTTGCTTCCAGAGGCAGTTTGGAACTTGGTAGTGAGTGTTGCAACCGAGGGGAGATTATTTTATGCACTACGCGCTTCAGCACTCAGTGGTCGCTTTCTGTGAGCTTGTGTGGCCTACCACTTCACGGCTGAGCCGTTGTTGCTCCTAGACATTTCCACTTCACAATAACAGCCCTTACAGTTGACCGGGGCAGCACTAGCAGGGCATACATTTGATGAACTGACTTCTAGAAAGGTGGTATCCTATGACGATGCAACATTGAATGTCAGGCCATTCTACTGCCAATGTTTGTCTATGGAGGTTGCATGGCTGTGTGGTCAATTTTATACACCTGTCAGCAACAGGTGTGGCTGAAATAGGATAATCCACTAATTTGATGGGATGTCCACATGCTTTTGTATTTATAGTTTATCTACCTCTTTAACTCCAGTATCCAGTACCACATTGTAAATATGGTATTGGAACTAACCCTGAATATAGCTTCTTACTTTCTCGTGTTTTTCTTATTTATTGTGTGCTTTATCTTTTGTCCTATCTCATGTTATTTTTAGAGCTACATTGATATTGATTGCTGCATTGTTAGGGTTTGTAGGTTACAAGAAAGGCATTTCACTGTTCTTGTGCACGTGACATTAAAACTTGAAACTTGAATCAGATAACGTGGACTGAAGGTTAGGGAGATTTCAGGTTTATTTGACAATAATGATGCCATAATAAAAGTTCACACAAAAGATACACCAAAAGGTTGTATGTGATGCATACTGGCAAATGTATCAATGTTTTATGTTGATGAATATACAAGTGGCCAGTGGTACTGTAGTCCTTAGGCCAGGGGTGTCAAACTCATTCCACGGAGGGCCTTGTGTCTGCAGGTTTTTGGTCTTTCCTTTCAATAAAGCCCTAGACAACCAGGTGTGGGGAGTTCCTAACTAATTAGTGATGTTAATTCATCAATCAAGTACAAGGGTGGAGCGAAAACCCGCAGACACTCGGCCCTCCGTGGAATGAGTTTGACACCTGTGCCTTAGGCTTTCACCCCTTTCCTGCTTTCCGTTATCTGTATAATTCCACGTACATCATGTATTTTTACTATTTTTGTAAAGCGTCCCTAAATGACCTTTTAGGCTGTATTTGCAGCAAATTCTAATCATTCATTTCCTTACCAATCCTAAACAGAACATGTTAGGTAAATATTTACTTTTTTCAAAATGAAGTTACAGGGAGGAACAGGGGGACAAAGGTGAAAATGCTAACCTTTAGTTTAGATTGGCATCTAACCGGGGAGGCCTCAGTCTGTTGGACTTGGGGGCAGTCTAGACCAGTATGGTGTGGGTGAAATTGTACCCTTATCTAGACTAATATGCAGGGTGTAAACAAAGCCCCAGTCCAGATTATCTCTCCCAGGGTCTATACTCATGAACTTTTGCTTAGACCGGAGGTTTAGACCTTTAGTCTAACATGCTAGCTCTTCTTATAGGCAAACCTGGCACAATTAGCCACCTGGCTACCACAAGTCATTTATAAGTCTACTAACAAAATAACACATCAATTTATCAGAAACCTTAAACGGTAGAGCCATCATCCAATCATATTTGCTAAACAGGTCAATTTAGCCACTAGCAGGCCTGGGCAACTCCAGTCCTCAGGGGCCTGATTGGTGTCACACTTTTGCCCCTGTCCCAGCTAACACACCTGACTCCAATAATCAACTAACCATGATCTTCAGTTAAAAGTGCAATTAGTTTCAATCAGGGGGGGGGGGTTGTCTCGACATCTCTTCCAGGCAGTGACAATAGGTATAGAGCCTATTGCTCCAGACAAGAGCAAGGGTTAGAGCACTGACTATGCTTTTGGGTCCTACCGTTTCTCTAACTGACAATGAATGGGTAACATAAACCTAAATACACTGCTCAAAAAAATAAAGGGAACACTTAAACAACACAATGTAACTCCAAGTCAATCACACTTCTGTGAAATCAAACTGTCCACTTAGGAAGCAACACTGATTGACAATAAATTTCACATGCTGTTGTGCAAATGGAATAGACAAAAGGTGGAGATTATAGGCAATTAGCAAGACACCCCCAAAAAAGGAGTGATCCTGCAGGTGGTGACCACAGACCACTTCTCAGTTCCTATGCTTCCTGGCTGATGTTTTGGTCACTTTTGAATGCTGGCGGTGCTCTCACTCTAGTGGTAGCATGAGACGGAGTCTACAACCCACACAAGTGGCTCAGGTAGCGCAGTTCATCCAGGATGGCACATCAATGCGAGCTGTGGCAAAAAGATTTGCTGTGTCTGTCAGCGTAGTGTCCAGAGCATGGAGGCGCTACCAGGAGACAGGCCAGTACATCAGGAGACGTGGAGGAGGCCGTAGGAGGGCAACAACCCAGCAGCAGGACCGCTACCTCTGCTTTTGTTCAAGGAGGTGCACTGCCAGAGTCCTGCAAAATGACCTCCAGCAGGCCACAAATGTGCATGCTGGATGCTAGCTTTCTAGGCAGAGTTCCTCTGTCCAGTGTCTGTGTTCTTTTGCCCATCTTAATCTTTTTTTTTATTGGCCAGTCTGAGATATGGCTTTTTCTTTGTAACTCTGCCTAGAAGGCCAGCATCCCAGAGTCGCCTCTTCACTGTTGACTTTGAGACTGGTGTTTTGCGGGTACTATTTAATGAAGCTGCCAGTTGAGGACTTGTGAGGCGTCTGTTTCTCTAATTAGACACCCTAATGTACTTTTCCTCTTGCTCAGTTGTGCACCGGGGCCTCCCACTCCTCTTTCTATTCTGGTTAGAGCAAGTTTGTGCTCTTCTGTGAAGGGAGTAGTACACAGTGTTGTACGAGATATTCAGTTTCTTGGCAATTTCTCTCATGGAATAGCCTTCATTTCTCAGAACAAGAGTAGACTGACAGGTTTCAGAAGAAAGGTCTTTGTTCCTGGCTATTTTGAGCCTGTAATCAAACCCACAAATGCTTTTATTGCTTCTTAAATCAGAACAACAGTTTTCAGCTATGCTAACATATTTGCAAAATGGTTTTCTAATGGCCAATTAGCCTTTTAAAATGATAAACTTGGATTAGCTAACACAACGTTCCATTGGAACACAGGAGTGATGGTTGCTGATAATGGGCCTCTGTACGCCTATGTAGATATTCCATAAAAAATCTGCCGTTTCCAGCTACAATAGTCCTTTACAATATTAACAATGTCTACACTGTATTTCTGATCAATTTGATGTTATTTTAATGGACCAAAAATGTGCTTTCCTTTCAAAAACAAGGACATTTCTAAGTGACCCCAAACTTTTGAACGGTAGTGTATATATGTTTTAAGTCCCCATCTTAAATGGAATATCAACGAAAAAAAGAATCTTGGCATGTTTTTTATGACTGTACCAGAAGCTCCTTAGCAGGCAAACAGGCACACCTTCTAGTAGCACATTAGTAATAGAAATCAATCATGGGCCGGCAGTAATAAAGTGCCTAGTCATTCTGATGCTGCCTATAACACAATGACTCACACTATGACATCATTTTCTTTTTTGATACTTGTATAACCGGCTACAAAATAGAGAAAGGCATGCAAAATAGAATATGACAGGAAAATAAGAATATGACAAGAAAGGAACTGCCTCTAATTCTTCCTATTTGCATTGTGAGTGTTGCATCAAAACCTGGGAATATTACATTTCCAAATTCAATTACAACATTTCAATTGATATGTTTTCTGTCACCGCTGAGTGCCATTGATCCTGCCAGCAATATCCATATTATCTCTCTCTATCTCTCTCACACACACACACACACACACACACACACACACACACACACACACACACACACACACACACACACACACACACAAGGTGACTAACCAAGCCAAAGAGGGTCATACGCATTCTGGTGCATGTGTTTGGGTTCATGCATGTCAATGCACCTGTGTGTGTGTGTTGTGTACATGCATCTGTAAGTGTACATACCAGGGCTGTCCCCAAATGTGTGTTGAGCAGGCAAAGCAAAAACAGGATTTTAGAAGTTTTTGCAAATGTATAAAAAAACAACAGAAATATCACATTTTCATAAGTATTCAGACCCTATACTCCGTACTTTGTTAAAGCACCTTTGTCAATGAAAACAGCCTCAAGTCGTCTTGGGTTTGACGCTACAAGCTTGGCACACCTGTATTTGGGAAGTTTCTTCCATTCTTCTCTGCATATCCTCTCAAACTCTGTCAGGTTGGATGGGGAGCTGTTGGGGAGATGTTCGATCGGGTTCAAGTCCGGGCTCTGGCTGGGCCACTCAACGATATTCAGAGACTTGTCGCAAAGCCATTCCTGTGTTGTCTTGGCTGTGTGCTTAGGATCGTTGTCCTGTTGGAAGGTGAACCTTCACTCCAGTTTGATGTCTTGAGCTGTCTGGAGCAGGTTTTCATCAAGGATCTCTCTGCACTTTGCTCCGATCATCTTTCCCTTGATCCTGACGAGACTCCCCGTCCCTGACCTCTGAAAAACCTCCCCACTGCATGATGCTGCCACCACCATGCTTCACCGTAGGGATGGTGCCAGGTTTCCTCCAGGCATGACGCTTGGCATTCAGGCCAAAGAGTTCAATCTTTGCTTGATCATGGTCTATGAGTCTTTAGGTGCCTTTTGGCAAACTCTAAGTGAGCTGTCATGTGCCTTCTACTGAGGAATGCCTTCCGTCTGGCCACTCTAACATAAAGGCCTGATTGGTGCAGTGCTGCAGAGATGGTTGTCCTTCTGGAAGGTTCTCCCATCTCTACAGAGGAACTCTGGAGCTCTGTCAGAGTGACCATCGAGTTCTTGGTCACCTCCCTGACCAAGGCCCTTCTCCCCCAAGTGCTCAGTTTGGCCGGGTGGCCAGCTCTACGAAGAATCTTGGTGTTTCCAACTTTCCAACTTGTTTCCAAATCAACATTGAAAAAAGGCGCAGGTTCAAGTTTGTTCCACTTGAGCGAGTCTAACCACAAGTCATAGACCACTAATATGACCCACCAAATGTGTTTTCTGGATCGCGGGAAAAGAGCAGGAATGGGCTTTTGTGGGCTACAGTCCAAGCTATATCTTCCAATTGTGCGACAGCTGTCAGCATCCAAAGATGATCCAACTTGTGGTGTAGCCTATGGCGATACAGATATCACTTATTATTGATATCTACATAGCGCATTGATGTGAACCTCACGGCTGCTTTTTAATTTAGCTATTTGCGCCTTACGAATTGTGGTTGTTGTGGATGGCTGTTCACAAATCTAAATGTGTATTTGAACCCAATAATGGTTGAATTCAAGAAGTTGAAGCTGCCTATCAATCATTGTTTTTGAAACCAGCGGACAGCCAGTGAAGAATGCGCTCTTGCAACAGATGCATAGTGCGGAACCCAGCCTACGTAATAAACGTGTTTTTTTTTATTGCTCAATCTAATTCATGCTGAAAAAAAAAATACATAGGTCAATGGAGACATGCTCAAATTTGCACACTTTTGATAGACTTAAAGGGGCAATCTGAGTTTGCTACATCAATTTTTGGACTTATAAATTATATTATGATATGTTTGGACCCCAGAAACATATAAGGAAGAGGGAAAATGGGGATCCCTAATAAATACAAATATTAACGTAAAGATGTAATTTAATCATGTTATTATATGTAGTATGGGTTAGAAGAAGCCTACATAACCAACCCATAAAGTAAAATGTAACATCCATATATGGCCAGCTATGTAAACTTTAACATTGATTTATCCTGCAATAGATGTCATTCAGTTGGTAACATACATTTGTGTCTTCTTCTAATGCCTCTTAAGGGAAAAGTAACTGAATGTAATCAGATAACGTTACTGAGTTTGGGTAATCCAAAAGTGACATTAGAGATACAAATTTTGTACAGGTAACTAGTAACTGTAACGGATTACATTTAGAAAGTAACCTACCCAACCCTGTACCCTGGCCTGGATAGTACCGGATCTGCCTGAAACAGAGGGTGGAGAGTCTGTGGTGAAGTCTACTGGCCAATCAGCATAGGAGGTGTCTACTTTCCTACACACAGTTGGGGGTGTAGAGAGAACCTGCCCTATAAACAATTTAATGTTGTGCTGTAAATTTTTGCAGACTAATAAAAAAAATACTCACATCAAATAGACAAATGGTGTAATTCTAACGTTTGATAGTGGTTAGGCCTACATAGTATGTGTATTGTGGACTTTGAAAAATTACTTGTAGCATCAGTTCTTGATGGCAATTGTATTGTTAGCTGCTTAGAACTATAATAGGCTACAAATAAATGTTTCACTCAAATGTTTCACTTAAATTCAACATTAACCACATATTTCATTCAGCGGCCTCAACATCTGTTTTACTTTCATACAACTCATGAAACACTAGATTTAGGGCGGAGAATTTTGATCCATGTTTCATCATCTCACACGATTGAGGGAGTTCTATTAACCCGTGCCGCAGTGCACCGAGATATGGCCCGCGAAAAGAACAGCGGTGAGTGAGGAGCGCCTCCTCAAATCGAACAGTAATCTGAGCCTCTCAGACGTGTCAACAAGGCAAAATGATGCTTCCTTCATAAAAATACATCTCTTTTCCATAAAATATATCTCCACATTTTCAAACTTGTTTTCATTAAGGCAGATAAACCCTTTTTTTTTTTATATATATATATATAAAAAGCATTACTTTTTTCATTTGAAAAGTGGCAGCCCGGTTCCAAATCGAATGCAATCAATGCTAACCCGCTTCACCAGCACCAGGAGATGGCCGGACATTAATTTAACTCCTCAATGTTGACCTGAGGACTACGCCGTGTCCAATCAGAAAGAAGGCGTGAGTATACAGGAGTCTCATTGGGCTAAAGTTTCGCTTCCAGTTTATCTCTAGCTAGTATAAATAATAATAACACCGTTAAGACTTAGGTGGCGAAAGGCTAGATATAAAAATACAGATATCCAATATATAATTACGTGCCTCACTATTTTCATAAATATTCCAGTAGTCTAGAATTGGATATTTCTGCACAAAGTAGCAGTCAGTGTGATCCCTGAAGATACAGAATGTCAGTCGACAGTGTTTTTCGGACGCGTTCTCTCGGCGTTGCTTCCGTGGGGCTTCCTGATCAATATGCCGACGGAAAAGCAGCAAAGGTCTGGCAGCTGTACATCGGAGACACGCGGAGTAGAACGGAAGAATACAAAAGCTGGGTGGTGTCCTTGCTAAAACGGCACGATGTGCAAAGGATACTGGATGTTGCCTGCGGCACAGGGTAGGCATGTCACCGATACAGCTAGTATTTCTGAACTGTACATTTATCCGTACACACCAGCTTGTGGGCCCTCGTAGGCCACTGCAAACATCCCTATAATAAGCACATAACACATCGAGCTCTAAACAAACCTTTCAGATTTACGTGTGGTTCGTATTGCTTGTAGCGTCGTCTCTTTCGTGTCTAGCGTTTGGCTAGGCCTTGATTGCAGTTGCTGAAATATTCCATTAGTTACCACCTGCTTTTTATGCAATGTACGCTTCCACAAAATAAACGTCGTGTGTTTTGGCTAGATAGGACAGCCTCCAACGAATGAAAAGCCAAATTTATTCTGCGGAAATGTAGGCATTTTTAAGGAAATCTGCTCAGCGTTGAACTGCAATTTACGAATTTCACCCAAATTAACCGTTCCCACATTTACTCAACACTGGATTTGTTTTGGATATGGATTAGCTCAAAAGACTGTGTGAATGGAACCCAATGTGGCATACATTTATTTCCCTAGATATTACCAACAAATGCTCAGTTGCAAACTGCTGCCATTGGGTCACTTCAGAAAGCAGTGTATACATGTTTACATACCTTGATACCTACTAGTGCTTACTATCATAATAACCCTGTCGGCAGTTTTGGGATTACACCTAGAAGGCATACATCTTGATTTAATATAGTAAATTGGTGTATTGTTTTCTTACACAATATGGACCAGCTTGCTACCTGTGAAGAGATGTTTTGTTTTCATTATGGGTCCCTATTCAGGGCATAGTCTACAGATTTCTAGGCACTACCTGCACGTTTAAGTTATGGAACATAACATAACTCATAGCTCCATTTAGCTGTACCACTTCAATGCTGATGAAACGTTTTGCCACATACCAAATGTTCACTCATGCCGGGGTAAAATGTGGAGCTGTTTTCAGATTGGTTGGGCAGATGGGGCTACTCACACCCATGGAAAAAAGTACAGGTTGGAATAGCCTGTCCAGCACATCAAGTTGGAAAATTCCAAAGAATAGCCCATCTAAACCTTCTGTAAGGGTGTGTACTGGGCAAAAGTGACTCCGTGCTTTGCACCAATATTGGCCGGATAGTGGTGTGTTTTGACTGGTGTTCCTAAACACAGATGGTGTGTATCTGTTTTTGGAGGTCAAATAATCTGGGAAGCTGCCTAGTCATCAACATGTTTTTCCAAACAATGTAAACTTATTGCATTCGGTTATGTCGCCATTGTTGGATAGACCATTGATTATTGGAAACAAAGGCATATTGCATTGGCAAAGATGTGATGGCCAATGCAAACGCCTACATAAGTGTCAGGGTTGTGTATATTGTATAGGAAACACTTTGCCATTGTGCAATGTAGTAAATAACTTAAATCTATTGCATTGAATTTAACAAGAGGAGTTGATTGTCTTTTCACATGTCTCGTCAACTGCAGTAGCACTGACCATGGGGCCTCTGAAATCCATGATTAGTAAGTAGATGAATTGGAAAAGATTTTGACTGGCTAAGTCCAGACAATGTGTTAGCCTAATCATTGCATCATTGCTACACTTGAGATCTGGTTGGTTTGTACAGTAGTCACTATCTGGTGTACTCTTCTACTGAGCTAATTTGAGTTATGGCCCTAACACGCGTCTTAATTCACATGGCGAACCGTGTGGCAGTTGTAGAATTATCCTCATTTTCAAGGAGAAATCCATGGTCATATGAACATACCGGCAGAGTAGTGCAGTAGACCTTTTTGAGTTTGGCTGCACCCTCGCAAGTGTGCCCTGGTATCTCCCATAGTAAACATGGCTGGTGGAATGGGATTATTTAGGAGTGTCCGTGCTATATGCTATTTGGGGCTTTTGGAATGTTCTGCCGTAGCAAACCATCTAGTTGTTTTGTCATTGGATCTACTTGTATACTCTTGCTCTCTGAGTACTAAATCCCTCTTCTCAACCGACGATTCGGTGAGCGTGACTCATTTAACGGCCAATGCGGTTTCGATTTGTCGCAATGGTCTACTATGGAAATAATTGGCACAGACTGCCAGCTCAGCAAAAGCTTGACCACAGGTCCACCCCATTCACAAATGTTTCTATGGTGTGTTCGCTGTGCACTAAAATGTATGAGCGTTGGCTTTAACAAACCTGTTGCAGGTGTCACTATACATTTTGGTCATCATTTGTAAGGTGTTTGTTATCCATTTTTCCGTCAACCAGACTGTTTGCCCTTATCCTTAGCAACACACTGAAATGAGTGACACACCCAACAAAAGCAGTGATAGTTTAGCTTAGGACCATTTAGGGACTAGGTAGCTGACGCCTAGCTTTGTGCTAAACTAAGCTAGCAACTTCATATAGGCCTATGTGGTTTTGTTACTGCCAAACGTGGAATGTTTATCGTTATTATGTGTTTCTACAAGAACTTCCACACCCGAACTTCCCCTTGAAGGTTAGATAAGCAAATCATTTGTTCAAAACCCAACGGCAATGGTTTTGTGTTATTGCAGCGTGGACTCCATCATGTTGGTGGAGGAGGGATTTAAGATGACGAGCGTGGACGCCAGCGACAAAATGCTCAAGTACGCCCTGAAGGAAAGGTGGGAGAGGAGAAAAGAGCGTGCCTTTGACCAGTGGGGTGAGTAGTGAGGGTGTGTCTGACAGCTTCAAATGGGCTTCTCCTGTGCGCAACAATGCTTTGTTAGTAGGGATGCACATTTCGGTCAATCTTGCTGCCGCCTGACTGACTAACTAACCTTCATTTTACCGGTCAACAAACAGTAAAAAGCAAATCAAAACAGTAAAATGAGGTGACCGACAGAAAATACTATTAGAGATCTATATATAATGATGAGATGCTTATGTTTCCGCCCTAACGATGGGAGTCGGCCCAAGGTGGGAGGGCAGGCGGCGAGCTTAGGCCAAAAATAATACGGGTTTGTTTTGGACAGATTTTTGGCGAGAGTGAAACTTCTCGCTTTGCCTGTTCCTTTCTGATACTAAGCATGCGTACAAGGACAGGACATTTTTTTCATTAAGAGCTTAATGGAAACATGCAACAATAGCCCGCCTATCGTCTTACTGTTCAAAAGGACATATTATTGGACATGCAAGTCCTGTAATGAAGCAGCTAATAAAACTCACTTTTCAAACATTTGCCAAAAGGCAATTTGCGTAAAACACCGTTCTTAACCTAATATTATCAGTTATGACCAAGGTTAAAAACTTAGAGGGGGATTCTAAAAGCAAGAACTATAATGTGTTGTCAATATGACTAGGATTGTGCCTTTTGGCTTCTGGACAACGGAAGAAAGTTGATATGTAGAACAGGACAGAAATGCTGTTAATGGCATGAGGAAGTCTTGTAAAATAATTGCATCCACATTTCTACGGGTGGATTTTTGCAAGGTAAGACATGCCTCATTATTTAAAGTAAAACATTCAGGTTTCAAACAATTTTACTTCAAGATCACATTGCAAAGTGGTGGGTGACACTTTGATAGTCAATGGTAGGCAGGCTATAGCCTATACACCTGAATGGTGAATGGGAGATGTGCTTTAATTCAGAGTTCAGAAATAAAAAATGGCTCCTTTTTAATCGTGGTCGCAAGTTAAACGTGATTGTGTTTAGAATCGTTTATAGCCTCTTTGTTGTTATTTTATTGTGTTAATTTATCATTTTAAAGCAGTGCAGTTCAAGAAAGAGTTCTTTCACGGTAAGGTCTACACCTGTTGTATTCAGTGCATGTGTGTTAGGAGAATTAAGTCATCATGGGCTTTAACCAATTCAATTAAATTACTCCGTCTGCTATATCATGATTTGTAAGATACTGATAGAAATAAAAGTAGACGGAGGCCCAGTCTACAAAAGTCACATGTTTAATTACCTGAACGTTCTGCCTATCATTTCCTGTACACTGGTCTATATACCTCACATTTCGTCATAAATGTCCCTCTCGGATACAATGGCAAGTCTTCCTGTCATACATTGTCTGCCACCTGTTATACCTTGGGCTTGTAGTAGATTATCTCTCCCCTCCCTGGGTGAGGACAGAATGTCCTGTAAGGAACACAGTAGTAGAGCTTGTCTGTCGATAGCTCCTCTTATCTCATACATTGTCTCACACTTGCACCCTGCTTACATACTAAAAAGGAACAAAAAGTCCTTGTCCTAATTCTGACTAAAACTACACACATCAGATTTATAGAGGTATGATTCTAATACATTTCATACAACCATACAATGACAGGGTAGTTTTAGTTATAGTTCTACGTTAAATGTATACATCATTTAGTCATTATTCATAAAATCCATAACAATGTGACATAAAGTTTGATTTGAGAATTGTTATTTGTTGTGCAATAACTGGGCTTACAAAAGCAGGTTTCACTCCAGTAGCCTACAGACTTTTTGAGGAGCTACTCTTGTGCTGTCTGACAGGTGATAGGCTCTGTATGCTGTGGGTATGTGATAAGATGCTTGATGACTAACGAACATACACACGCTGCAGTTTAACTCCACACAATTATGCAAATGACCCTATAGACCAGGGGTGTCAAACTCATTCCACGGAGGGCCTTGTGTCTGCAGGTTTTTGGTCTTTCCTTTCAATAAAGCCCTAGACAACCAGGTGTGGGGAGTTCCTAACTAATTAGTGATGTTAATTCATCAATCAAGTACAAGGGTGGAGCGAAAACCCGCAGACACTCGGCCCTCCATGGAATGAGTTTGACACCTGTGCTATAGACCAATAAGCATGACCGGTAAAATGTATTTGTAACTGATTTAACGGTTATCTCTATTTGTTAGCCCGCTGAGCGAAAGCTTAGGCAGAGCTAACACAATTCCTCAGCTTTCCTAATTGGTATTAAACTAGGAGGGAAGATGTCAAAAGAAAATACTCTAGACCTAAATATAATTTCTTAATTTTGTTCCTCTTTTTCCTTACCCTCCTCCAGTGATCGAAGAGGCCAACTGGCTGACACTAACAGAAGATGTGCAGAAGCCAGGGAATGGGTTTGATGCAGTCATCTGCCTGGGGAACTCCTTTGCTCACTTGCCAGACTTCAAAGGTGAGGGGCAGGCAGCCAGTATTGTCATTACCTAACTGATTTTGGACCCGCAAGTAACTTATTTGTGTATTCTTTGAAGATCTTGGTACTTTATTATTGTCCCTTCTCTGTGTTGGGCTGGAACGAAAGCCTGCACATTGTGTAGCTTTGCAGGACCGGGATGATATCTGACCTTGCAAGTAATAATTGATAGTTCCGTTATAACAGTATAAGTGCTAGTAACAGTATACAAGTAATGCACTCCCCACACATACGACATGCAGAGACAGTCCTCTCATTTAAAAAAACACCTCTTCAAGAAAGCCAATAGCCTATGGTCCATGATTGACTCTGTCTACCCTTCCTTCAGTGCCTTAACCGTTTCTTATGTTCCCCCCCCCAACCCAAACCCTTACCCTAAACCAAAAAAAAACGTGTTTATTTAGTAAATATTTTCTTGAACTGCATTGTTGGTTAAGGGCTTGTAAGTAAGCATTTCACGGTAAGGTTTTCACCTGTTGTATTCGGTGCATGTGACAAATTAAAATTTGATTTTAGGTAGACCTACTTTTAATGTAAGATGTCCTTGAGTGTCTTGAAAGATAAAATGTATTATATATATTTTTTTGGGCAGGAACAGTACATTGATTGTTTTGTGGTTCAGATGTATCGATGTTTGTCTATCCCAGGGGACCAGAGTGATCAGAAGTTAGCCCTGCAGAATATCGCCAGCATGGTGAGACCCGGGGGAATCCTAATCATCGACCACCGTAACTACGACTATATTCTGGAGACAGGCCGAGCGCCCCAGGGCAAGAACATCTACTACAAGGTACAAAAAAAAAAAAAAAACGTTTGAGGTACATTGCATTCAGATACTACAATACGTATCGGCAGTGGTTGGTTGGCATATCTATTTGTCTATGTCAATCCATCTGTCCATCATATTAGTTTGTCGCTCTGTCCTGACCAACCATTCCGTTCTTCCATCTAATCTCTATATCAAGTTACCTACGCCTTTATTTAGTTAATTTGTTGTTTTGGGGGGGATGGCATGTATCACCGTCAAGCACTTAACCCTAATTTGCTCCAGGAGTGCTGTACTACTATGGCTGACCCTGTAAAACGACACGTTTCACTGAACCTATCCAGTGTATAAAATATATATATATACAGTACCAGTCAAAAGTTTGGACACACCTACTCATTCCAGGGTTTATCTTTATTTTTACTATTTTCTACATTGTAATTGTGAAGACATCAAAACTATGAAATAACACATATGGAATCATGTAGTAACCAAAAAGTGTAGATTTTTCAAAGTAGCCACCCTTTGCATTGATGACAGCTTTGCAAACTCTTTACATCATCTCAACCAGCTTAATGAGGTAGTGACCTGGAAAAACATTTCAAATAATAGAGGTGTGCCTTGTTAAGTTAGTTTTACTAGCATTTAAGAGCAGTTGAAGGCCACGGAAGGACTGTTGTATGGCATTGAAGCTCGTCTGGAGGTTTAAGTGTCCAAAGAAGGGCCAGAAGTATACAGATTGGTGTTGTCTGCGTAGAGGTGGATCAGATAATCACCAGCAGCAGGAGCGACCTCATTGATCTATACAGAGAAGAGTCGGCCCGAGAATTGAACCCTGTGGCACCCCCAAAGAGACTGCCAGAGGTCCAAACAGGCCCGCCGATTTGACACACTGAACTCTTTCTGAGAAGTAGTTGGTGAACCAGGCGAGGCAGTCATTTGAGACACCAAGGCTGTTGAGTCTGCCGATAAGAATGCAGTGATTGACAGAGTCGATCCTTGGCCAGGTCGATGAAGACGGCTGCACAGTATTGTCTTATCTTTTTGATCGTTTGAGACAATTCTTGTGATAATCATTGTGACAAGGTATGGGGTGGTATACAGAAGATAGCTCTATTTTGTAAAAAAAAACATGTCCTCATGTCCGCACCTCAGCTTGCAGCCCAAGTAAATGCTTCAGAGTTCAAGTAACAGACACATCTCAACATCAACTGTTCAGATGAGACTGTGAATCAGGCCTCCATGGTCAAATTGCTGCAAAGAAACCACCACTAAAGGACACCAATAAGAAGAGACTTGCTTGGGCCAAGAAACATGAGTAGGGGCCATTTAGACCAGTGGAAATCTGAGTCCATTTGTTAGATTTTTGGTTCCCACCACCGTGTCTGAGACGCAGAGTAGGTGAACGGATTATCTCCCCATGTGTTGTTCCCACCGTGAATCATGGAGGAGGCGGTGTGATGTTGTCAGGGTGCTTTGCTTGTGACACTGATTCATTTAGAATTCAAGGCACACTTAACCAGCATGGCTACCACAGCATTCTGCAGTGATACGCTGTCCCATCTGGATTGCGCATTGTGGGACTATCATTTGTTTTTCAATAGGACAATGACCCAACACACCTCCAGGCTATGTAAGGTTTATTTGACCAAGAAGGAAAGTGATGGAGTGCTGGATCATATGACCTGGCCTCCACAATCACCCGACCTCAACCCAATTGAGATGGTCTGGGATGAGTTGGACCGCAGATTAAAGGAAAAGCATCCAACAAGTGCGCAGCATATGTGGGAAGTCCTTGAAGATGGTTGGGAAAGCATTCCAGGTGAAGCTGGTGGAGAGGATGACAGCTTTGCACATGTTTGGCATTAAGGCAAAGAGTGGTTACTTTGAAGAATATAAAATATTTTTTGTTTTGTTTAACACTTTTCTGGTTACTACATGATTCCATGTGTTATTTCATAATTTTTATATCACTATTATTCTATAATTTAGAAAATAGTAAAAATAAAGAAAAACCCTTGGAATGAGTAGGTATGTCCAAACTTTTGACTGGTAGTGTGTGTATGTATAGTGACCGCATGGCAAGGGGAAACAATAATAATCACAACATGGATACTAAAGCTGCAACATTCCAAGGGAATCCTATCTGTAAACTTTCACTCCCTTCAAAATAGGCATATCTCTTGGAATAGTTCCCAAGGTAAAGGCTATTGCACCACTTACGCAATCACTAGCCCACATTGCCATTCTGATTTTAATATAGTTTATGCCGAGCCTTGTTGCTCAGGGAAATCTAAAAGTGAGGAAATGTTACTTAGTTTTTCACGAGAATTATGAAGTGCAAGAAACTGAAGCTGTCTGGGTTTAAAAAGTGTTTGGTCGGTGAAAGCCTATGTCGGTGGTTCTCAACCTTGGATACTAGTACCCCTGGCCTATCCACCGGATGGACTTGAAGAATCATAAATGCCTCTGCATCAGTTGCACATATTTTTATTTTATTTATTTAACTAGGCAAGTCAGTTAAGAACTAATTCTTATTTAACAATGACGGCCTAGCTCGGCAAAACCCTAACCCGGACGATGCTGGGCCAATCGTGCGCCGCCCTATGGGACTCCCAATCATGGCCGTTTGTGATACAGCCTGTAATTGAACCAGTCTATAGTGACGCCTCTAGCACTGAGATGCAGTGCCTTAGACCGCTTCGCCACTCTGGATCACATGAGGGGGTACTGGGGGTTGAGTAACCTAAAGGATGTTGAGAACCACTGGCCTATGTGGGAGTGCATTTACTGCTTGAGGAAGAAGTCATTCGGACACATTAATTTATGGGGATGCTATTCCTGCCAAAACTGGCCAGCAGATGAGCTTTAGGCATAAATCTCCCTAAAGCCTGCCGGATATTGTCTTTGCAATGAAAACAATTTCAGAGAGAGTGTAGAAAAGTAGATGCCGATTTCATTGAACTCAATGCCCTGATAGAAGTAGACTGGGATCTACAATGATTTTATTTCTTAGGCCTGCTTAAAAATGTATGCACCTGCTTTCAAAGTTACTCACTCGTTCATAAAGTCTGGTAAAGTGCAGCCTATGAATACAGCCAGGTAAACAGTCCTTAAGCAAATTCCCCCCACTTATGGAAAAAGTCCATGTCAGCGCTCAACGTCCTGTAGATCCATAGCAACAGCTTCCTTGTTTTTACGTGATTAGTTAGCAGTACCACCTTGCTATCAACATTTTGTTTATGTCCCTATATTGGCCACTGAAGGGTTACAGTTGTCTTCTGTACTATTTTACATCAATATACTGTAGTCATAATAAAATGTAATGAGTTCTCTTACATGCTAGTGTTTGCATCATGCCTCGGTATTATGCTGTATGCATGTCCTTATCCATACTGTTTTGTGGCTAACCACCATGGTGTGTGTGTGTGTGTGTGTGTGTGCCTGTCATTTTTCAGAGTGATCTTACTCAGGACATCACCACCTCTGTGCTGTGGGTCGACAACAAGCCTCACATGATCACCCTGGACTACACCGTACAGGTGCCAGAGGGCCCACAGAGTTCCCCCGAACTCAGGTACAACTACTTATATCATTAGCATTAAGATGTATTCATAATGCATTGTAAAACTTTTCATGAGCACATTAAAATGCGGTCAAATACATTGACAACCTTACCTTTGCAATGGAGCGCAATGTTCTGTTTTCTCTTTTCAAAACATGTTGAATGGCTATTTTTACCCAGTAGGCACTTGCAATTTACCACATGTGAGAAATGACCCAGTAAACGAGATTACTTGCCTCCAACCAAATTCATAATTTAGTTCAGTATTATTTTACATTGAAGTTTAAAATCTTAATTTCATTTTATATTTGTTAATTTTGTTCTTGTTGGCTAGGAGACTAAGTGGGATCCCACATTTTATGCCTCGTGTCTGTGTTCCCGCAGCAAATTCCGCCTGTCCTATTACCCTCACCGTATTGACAACTTCAAAGAGATCCTGGAGGGAGCCTTCCACGGGAAGTGCGAGCACAGTGTCTACGGCGACTTCAAGACCTACACCCCCGGCCAGAGCCAGGCCCCCTGCTACTTCATCCACGTGGTCAAGAAGACCGCTTAGCGACCACACAAAACTTTCCCACGATTTTGTATCTCAACCCTCATTATTTCTCCCTACACTTTCTGTCATGTCTCTTCTGCTGACCCTTCTGTTCAAAACCGCCTCTTCTCCCTTTCTGAACCAAAACAAACCTGAGCCCAAATGCCCATATTCATGCTGTTCGATCCCTTGGTCTTTCAACGCTCAGGCAACGCAAGAGACGAGACACTCAACAGCCATCTTGAGTGATGTGAAAGCATCTACCAACCGTGCTTGGTAGTATTTTGTCAGCCGGTGATTGTCAAGCAAATAACTGCCGGTCTCAAAGTAATTTACAATTAATTAACATAAACACATTTAGCATCTCCTGGCTTCCACACACAGCCGACAAGCCACTGATTCAGACCTTTTGGAACATCTACATTGAATCACAACTCTAATAAATACATTTAATATAGCTTACACCATCACAATAAATCCATTATTTATTTTAGACCAGTTTAAAGAAACAAATATGAAGAAAATGTATTCTGAGTTAGCCAGATCAGAGTCTAACAAGGACATGTCAAATGGCTGTGGGCTGCACTAGTTCATTTAGCAGATGAGTTTCTTAGAATTCTGTGGCATTATTTTAGAGTATGAAGAATACATTTGAATGTGGCTGAATAAAATAGAAAGGATATTTTCTCCAAACCGTTACCGAGAGAGTGCACACATGCGGCTATTCTGTGTTGAGCGGTTAACAAAGAAACAGGTCATCCTAAATGCTTAATTTACTTATTTATGCAACTTTAGTTGTGATATGTTTAGATTTTAGGCTGCATGAAGTGACCTAATGATTTTAAGTCTCATGAAATCCAAGAGCTCTGCTTTGTTTCTTGTGCAGGCTGCACACACTTCATCAGTCTCTCATTCAAAATTTGACAAGCACTTGATAATAATCTCACCAGGCCTCGAATTTCCTAACGGCATTCCCCTTGTGTGGTCGTAATGCCCCCTAAAACAAATCCATGCAATTTGTGGCCAAAGTAGCCGTTGTGTCCTGAATATAATCATTATAATTCTCCTGGCAGCCGTGCTCTGACGCACCTCTCACTCACATGGCTCTCTATCTCAATTCTTATTAGCCAATGCCCGTCATGTGATCGGGTCCTTCTCACATGCATCTCAGCACCGAAGTAGGCTACAAGTGAAGACAGACGCAACAGGGACGCAGCTGTGCATGTCCCTCTTATCGAATTCTGAGGCGCATATTGAAGATGTTAAAACTGTCCATATTTGACTGTTTGTCAGCCAACAAGATGAATAGGCCTAACGAACAGCAAAAGCACTAGCCTAAGTAGATTGACAATCTCCCATAGTACAAAAGTTGATCTATTCAAAATTGTTAGGCTACTTCTTCACATTTTGTAAGTGCAGCAATTCTCACACTGTAGTAGGCTATAGGTGTGAATGTTCCAAAATGCAATCCATATGCAGGAAAACACTTCTCAAATGTGACCGCAAATGTGATTTATGCATGTAATGCATTATATAAAGGTGCATTTTTTAAAATTGTAAATCAGATGTATGCCAGTTAGGCTCTATGTAAAGTTAGGCTTCATTTTAAGAAGTTATTTGGCCACTTTTTAGCTATGATGACCTTATCAAAAGGTTTGTATTATGAAGTCATTTAAAAAAAGGATGTGCTCTTTCTTGCCTTACTGCACACATTCACAGGTGATAGGCTAATATTTTCACCCATCAGACTGTTCTTCATTTAATCCTATCTTTACATATACTAAATAATGTGTGTGAAATTAGTTTTGACTTAGAATGGACCATTATCTTGCCCCTGTCTCGGAACAGGGGCAGGGGGAAAAAATACATGTCATCTATGAACTTAAATGGCGAGTGGAGGCCGCTTTTCCCTAGGTTCATTTTCATGCCAGCCAGGTAGGCTATACTCCTGTTGTGAAGCAATGTGCTTAATATTGGGAAAGTTGAACAATAAATATATTAGGCCGAGCCTCTAGAAAGCTAATGCGATCCTCTTTTTAGGCAACTGCGTAGCCTAAAGAAATGTTGTGCAACATGAGCCCATGGGCTTGCATGAAGTGTTTGATTAGATTTTCGAACACATTTGCATTGATGTCAGTGATTTAGAGGGACAACCGAGTGCTGAGTACCAGGCAGTTAGCAAGTTTGGTAAGCTACTAACGATCAGCAGCACTCTGAGTTTGGAGAAGCCTAGTTACTGTGACTAAACGGTCACATGGAATTTGACTGCGGTCAGACTCGTGACCACCACCACCGGTGTGGCGGTAATACGGTCACCGTAACAGCCCTACTTGGGAGCTAATGCTCAAAGGCATGAGCCTTCGGTTTATAGTGAATGCATCTGGGTCCCATTGTTAAAGTTGCACTCATTGACCCATGTAAGTCCCTCATTGCAAAAGCTTAGAGCACCATCTCTGTCACACTTTTCTCCCCTAATGATTACAACGGTCATCCTTTTCAAGTCCTGTATTCAGTCATTTGGCATTGCGCCACACACTCTGAGGTCAGAAGACCGTTGCATGAGTGAAGGGCATGGTGTCCATTTTGTTAGGTTTTGCAATGCTGTGCTCACCTGAAATTGACTTTTACTTGTTCTGTGGGACATGTTCTGTGGGACTGGGGAATGACTTGCACAATAAACCTAGTGAAGTAACCAGTCTCTACGGGAACTGAATTAACAATAGCTTTTTTTCACCGATTTCCTTTCATCTGAGTTCTTTGCACAGATTTGGCAATCCCATTTTGTCCACAAATTCCTTGTCAAATTAGACTGCTTTCCCCCCTCTGATTTTTTTCTCCGGGATTTTGGAGTGTACTGTGAAAGGCTTCAACCCAGGTTCAATCAAAAAGGCTTCTCTTTGTGTCTCAGATATTAATTTTAAAAACTTTAATCGGCTTGTTGCTCAGCCAAAAACAGTTTGTACTCTTGGTGGGGTATTTTGAGGAATGCGCTTAGACTCATACACAAGGAAAGTGTTGTGGACACAGCACTGTGAGCTGATTTAACCAAAATAAGGATCTATGTCCCCCTCTGCTGGTTGAGTATAATACAAAGAATTTATAGAGGAACTTCATTCAATGTTCCAATGGGCATTGAACATGTGCAGTACTATCGGCCAATTACTTTAACTTTTGTATAGACTTGTTTTGATCCAAGTTTTATTCAACATTAGTCACCTTTGCAAAGTCCAGGGATTATTCAAATGGAATGATAGACTGATTTGGCCGTAAGTGACCCTTGCAAGCAAGGTACTGAAATGTTTTTTTCCCACTGACAAATCTTTGAGCTTGCTCTACACTCAAAGAAATGCTTTACTTCATGAATATATTTTCATGATCCAAAGATTTGATTGTTCAAATGACAGCACACTTGCTTAATTTTTATTTATATTTCACTCTCAACTCTGAATATAGTTAATCTTAACTTTCCTCAAAGAAGATTAGACATTATTCATAAAAATTGGTCATATCAAACCAAAATGGGACATTTCAAATGTCATGCATCACAACTGCCGTTTTATTTTGTTAGCTTGTGAAAAGAATAAAAGTGTAATTGTAAATATGTAACATCATTATTTTGAATATAAAACGTAACATTTTATTGAATTGTCTGACCATTTTGGCCAAATTTGAACTGTTCTGAATTTGGAAGCATTTTGTCATTTTAAGACAGGGATTTGCCAAATTTGCATGTTTTGGTAGTGATAATTTTATATATATTTTTTAAATAATGAGCTACAGGACAACAATAGAACATTCTATTTGGTTATGGTGTTGATAAATTCTGAAATGTTTTGTTGCCTAATCACAACCTCATGGTTATCCTGCAGATTTGAAACTATCTAATAGGCAATGGCTAAAGCATTAGTGAAATGCTTTTTATTGAAAATTCCACATCAGAAGGCAAGGTGAAGCAATGAGCACAAGGGGTTGATTTGAGTTTAGTAGTTGAGTTTAAATGCTGAGAAGTTAGTAAGGTTTAAGTGGTTAGAATGAATATATTTTTAGGCTCTGATCGTATTTGTGACTGTATAAATACAAAAATATCTTCCCTTGCAGAGAAAATCGTTTTCTTTAAACAGTCTTACTCTGTCAAGCCTTAGTACAACAAAATGGTTAAAATGTTTTGTTTTTTCCCTTATGTGATTATTGGAATAGGTTTATTGGACTGGAATACAGAAGCTTTTAAGGAATGAAGTGTCCTTATATATTTATTGTGTGTGTAAAAGTGCTTGAATAATTGATGTCAGTTTATCATTGATAACCATAATCGTAAAGTGGACCGATTATGGTTAACATCCTGGGCCTGGTTTCCCACATGATGGTTTTTACAATGGATCATATTCGTGCAACGCAAACATAATTGATATAACATGTTGATTAGACATTCAGAATATAAATGCCCTCTTTAAGCCTAGCACTATTCTGTTTAGTTGTATCAAATCACATTTAATTATATAGCCCTTACATCAGCTGATATCTCAAAGTGCTGTACAGAAAGCCAGCCTAAAACCCTAAACAGCAAGCAATGCAGGTGTAGAAGCACGGGGGGCTAGGAAAAACTCCCTAGAAAGGCAAACACCTAGAGAGGAACCAGGCTATGAGGGGTGGCCAGTCCTCTTCTGGCTGTGCCGGGTGGAGATTATAACAACATGGCCAAGACGTTCAAATGTTCATAAATGACCAGCATGGTCAAATAATAATAATCACAGTAGTTGTCGAGGGTGCAGCAAGTCAGCGCCTCAGGAGTAAATGTCAGTTGGCTTTTCATAGCCGATCATTAAGAGTATCTCTACCGCTCCTGCTGTCTCTAGAGAGTTGAAAACAACAGGTCAGGGTTCCATAGCCGCAGGCAGAACAGTTAACTGGAGCAGCAGCACGGCCAGGTGAACTGGGAGTCATCATGCCAGGTAGTCCTGAGGCATGGTCCTAAGGCTCAGGTCCTCCGAGAGAAAAAGAGAATTAGAGAGAGCATACTTAATTTCACTCTGGACACTGGATAAGACAGGAGAAGTACTCCAGATATAACAGACTGACCCTAGCCCCCTGACACATAAGCTACTGCAGCATAAATACTGGAGGCTGGAAAATTATTGGAAAATAACATTGACCTACGATTTAAGATTATACTACCAACGGGACATTAAAAACTGTAACATCTTATGTTTCACCAAGACGTGGCTGAACGAAGATACGGACAATATAGAGCTAGCGGGATTTTCTATGCACCGGCAGAACAGAGACGCTACCTCTGGTAAGACGAGGGGTGGGTGTGTGTGTCTTTTTGTCAATAACAGCTGGGGCGAAATGTCTAATTTTAAAGAAATCTCGAGGTATTGCTCGCTTGAGGTAGAGTACCTTATGATAAGCTGCTATCAACTACACTATCTACCAAGAGACTTCTCATCTGTATTATCTGTAGCTGTCTATTTACCACCACAAAACCAAGCTGGCACTAAGACCACTCTCAACCAACTCTATAAGGTCATAGGCAAAGAAGAAAATGCTCACCCAGAAGTGGCACTCCTAGTAGCCGGGGACTTTTATGCAGGCAAACTTAAATATGTTTTACCACATTTTTACCAGCATGTCACATGTGCAACCAGGGGAAGAAAATCAGAGACCACCTTTACTCCACACACAGAGATGCTTACAAAGCTCTCCCCTGCCCTCCATTTGGCAAATCTGACCATAATTCTATCCTCGTGATTCCTGCTTAGAAGCAAAAACTAAAGCAGCAAGTACCAGTGACTCTCTCAATACGGAAGTTGTCAGATGACGCGGATGCTACACAACAGGACTATTTTGCTAGCACAGACTGGAATATGTTCCTGGATTCATCCAATCCAGTACATCACTGGGGCCAATCTTCCTGCCATCCAGGCCCTATATAATTGGCGGTGTCAGAGGAAAGCCCATACAATTGTCAGAGACTCCAGTCACCGAAGTTATAGACTGTTTTCTCTGCTACCGCACGGCAAGTGGTACCGGAGCGCCAAGTCTCTGACCAAAAGGCTCCTAAACAGCTTCTACCCCCAAGCCATAAGACTGCTGAACAATTCATAAAATCGCAATTTACATTGACCTCCCCTCCCTTTTGTACGCTGCTGCTACTCGCTGTTTATTGTCTATGCATAGTCACTTCGCACCCACCAACATGTACAGATTACCTCAACTAGCCTGTACCCCTGCACACTGAGTCGGTACCGGTGCCCCCTGTATATAGCCTCGTAATTTTTATTCTTATTGTGTTACTTTTTATTATTACTATTTTAGTCTACTTGGTAAATATTTTCTTCTTCTTGAACTGCACTGGTTGTTTTAAGGGCTTGTAAGTAAGCATTTCACGGTAAAGTCTGCACTTGTTGTATTCGGCGCATGTGACAAAAAGTTTGATTTGATTTGACTCTGAAGATACAAAATATTTTTTCTTGTGAAACAAACAAGAAGTAAGACCAAAAAAAAACAGAAAACTTGAGCGTGCATAACTAATCACCGCCCCTAAATCAATACTTTGTAGAGCCACCTTTTGCAGCAATTACAGCTGCAAGTCTCTTGGGGTGTGTCTCTATAATCTTGGCACATCTAGCCACTGGGATTTTTGCCCATTCTTCAAGGCAAACTGCTCTAGCTCCTTCAAGTTGGATGGGTTCCGCTGGTGTACAGCAATCTTTAAGTCATACCACATATTCTCAATTGGATTGAGGTCTGGGCTTTGACTAGGCCATTTCAAGACATTGAAATGTTTCCCCTTAAATCACTTGAGTGTTGCTTTAGCAGTATGCTTAGGGTCTTTGTCCTGCTGGAAGGTGAACCTCCGTCCCAGTCTCAAATCTCTGTAAGACTGAAACAGGTTACCGTCAAGAATTTCCCTGCATTTAGCATCATCATTCCTTCAATTCTGACAATTTTTCTGTCCTGCTAAGTATTCAAAATGTAACGAGGACTTTTGGGTTTCAGAGAAAATGTATGGTACATTAAAAAGCATTATCTTATTTAGGAATGTAGTGAAGTAAAAATAAATATGGTCAAAAATATAAATATTAAAGTAAAGTACAGATACCCCCCAAAAAATGACTTGTTCAAAAATATTTTAACTTAAGTACTTTACACCACTGCAAACCCACCCTCCCGGGGCTGGCGACAATAGCCAGGCATTGTCAAAACTTGTAAAGAAAGTTGTTTATTTTGATGGACGAGGGAAAATATCCATTTATCGTTTGGAGAAACAACTTATAAGATACGGTATACATACTGGTAACCATCTGGATGTCACCATGACATGACATTTAGCTAACATTACTGTGCTCAGGAAGCACGACAAGCTGTTGTGAATGACCAGTGCCACGGGTGTTGAATCAAGGTGAATACCGAAGTCATTTGCTTCCTGCAACTATATCACCTTCCGCTGGTAGTAACTAGCGTGGCCAATTGTTTCCAGCCCACTATTTGGAGAAGGATAGCAGCCTACATGAAAAATAACTTGTAATATTGGTAGTAACAACCTCAACGTCACAGGGATAGTCTATTGGTCAATGGGGTGAGTATGCGCTGCAAGCCGAGGCACAATTTGTCCCGCGATATGGCGAGGGAAGTAGCTGTCTAGCTAGTATAGCCAATATCAGGGTGACAGATAAAGCACAGTTATTGCAGTGGTTTTAACAAAACATTTTTTTTATTTCTCCATTCAAAACAGAATTATTCTGAACCTGTTGATAATGTTGGCAAATATTTTGCGTTGAACAGGAAATTACGGTCTTGGGACCAAGCCAAGGCCTCATTGGTTACTTTGATAAAGGTCAATGCGATTGAGTATCGATTGTGTGGATCGAGTTGTATCGGCAGAGCTCACCTCTGTGACCGCGCTCTCCTCATAATGAACCACGCATCTCTCGAATTGAAGAGGCACATCACAACATAGCTCGAATGTGATACGCACGTGACATAATCATTGGCACTGCTTAATACAAGCATTGTGATTTTGCCATCCGAGGTGTGCTTATGTTGTCTGTAACTCGACACAGCCCATTCCTTGCACCACGTTTTCATCATACAATGTTTAAATTATATAGTTGAATAAAAAAAGAAAAAGCCACAGTCCTGGAATATATGCTCTAGCATGCTTAATGGAGAATCGCCATTGAAATAGCTTTTTAATGATAGAATAGGTGTAATCGGTGTCCAGAAAACCAGCCGGTGAAGTAAGAAATCATTTAAAAGGATGTCCTATTGAACATATTGTAGCGACCCGCACAGACAGCTGTGTGTTATGTGTTAGGCTAGGATGTGGTTGTGTTGTACTTACCAGTACCCAGTGTTCGCGGGGTCCGACATGCCAATCAACCTGCTATCTGCCAATCACGGGAATGCCTGGAATGTTCTGGTGCCGGGCATCCTGGCGGTTGGCGTGGAGGGGGGTTGGGCAGGGGGATGGAGCATTGGAAGTTAAGACCAGGTTTAGCCTTTGTTCTCTCTCTTAAGTCTGGCCTTCACAAGAAAAGGTCACGGTTGGCTTGTGGGTTATCTTTCATTTATTTGGCGTGGGCTACGGCCAAACAGTAGCCTGTGTAAAGTTGGGTTAATAAACCGTCAATTCGTAAACTCAAACCTCTGTCTGGACAATTGTTCCTTTATCAGGTCATTACATTGGTGTCAGAAGTAAAAACATTGATAAAAGTTAGCCAGCTAGCTAGCTGACTTCTGTGGCTAGCTACCGTAGGTGAGAACGGGGTTCAAAATGCTTCGAGGGAATCCAAAAGTGAAGTTGGAGGTAGGGGGCGATTATGGCCAAGGAGGTGCGTGTGCATGGACGTCAGAGGATCTGGCTGAGGAGATCGCCAGGGCGTCGGAGCCCAGAGGCCGCTTGAGGGAGGACGTTAGAGTGATGGCCGCTGAAGCGGGCATGAGTGCCTCGTCGACTGTGCTTCGCGCAGATTCTGGTGGGCGGACTGAAGGGGTGACGTCGACGAGGCGGGACGAGGAATCTGGGGCTCAGGATGTAAACAAACATGGCGGCGCCCAGTTCCCGGCTGCGTCCGTATCTGTTAAGACCCCGAAGTATTCCGGTAAGACGGATTGGGAAGTTTTTCATGCTCAGTTTGAACTGTTAGCTCATTTTAGGGGGTGGTCGAATGAAGATAGGGCACTGCAGTTGGCTTTATGCCTCACGGATGATGCTCTGGCCTGTTTGATATTGATTAGCCCCGAGGACAGATGTGATTATAGTGCTTGAGTGGGAGCACTGAGGAGGCGCTATGGACAGTGTGTAGAGCCCGGGCTACTGCGCTCCGAACTGAGTAATAGACGCAGGCAGCCTGGAGAGCCTCTACGGGTGCTAGCTAATGACATTGAGAGCCTCTCTCGGCGGGCATATGCTCACATGCCCCCCTCCGTGCAGAGCGAACTAGCACGGGACCAGTTCATATAGGCGCTCTCTCCTACGGAGCTGCGCATACAGACAGAGTTATTGCAGATAGCCTTGGAGATGGCTTTTGAGAGGGAGCTGGTGTGAACTGGGGCTTTGGTGGGGGTGCAGGGAGACACACCCTCTGTCCGAGCTTGGGGGCAGAGCAGCCCGGAGCCAGAAAAGCCTGCATGGGTGGCTGAAATGACAGAACTCATTCTTGCTGTATCGCTAAAGGCGGCACGAAACACACGCCCTGGCCCCAGGGTCTGCTGGGGTTGTGGCCAGTCAGGCCATCTGTGCCGGGATTGCCCCATGTCCACCAGAGCTCAGGGAAACTGCTCGGGGTCCGCATAGACCAGGTAGTGCGGACCCCTGGTTTTCTATACCAACCACCATCTTCTTCAGGAGGAGCCCACCGGCACATACGGGGAAGCAAGACTCCACTTCCCCCAGAAGCAGACGAGGGCAAGCGGATGGAGCCTGTTGTTGTGGTGGGCCGGACCTGTGTTGGGGACTTTTGTCATGTCCCTGTCACTGTGGAGGGGGTGCCCTGCTCCGCCCCTGGATAGCCCTCATGTTCTCCCGGGGCCGGAGTATGCCCGGAGACTCCAGGACTGCCTGGAGACAGCCCACACCTTCGCCAGAGAGCAGCTGGTGAATGCAGGTGTGAGGCAGAAGAGGAACTATGACGTGCACACCCTGGGAAGGCACTTTGTGGCTGGGGAGCTGGTCTGGGTCTACAGCCCCCTAAGGAAAAAAGGCAGATGCCCCAAGTTGGACAGTCACTGTGTGGGACCCTGCAGCGTCCTGAAGAGGGTAGGGGAGGTTGTTTACCGGGTGCAGCTTCCTCCCAGGGGGAGAAAGGTGACACTGCACCGGGACAGGTTAGCCCCATACAGAGGGGCCTCTTCTCCCCAAACCCCAGGAACCCCCACAATTCCCCTCTCTGGCAATGACATTCTCCAGGCACCCACCCCCAGGTGCCGCAGACAAGGCTCCAGACAGCCCACTCCCCCTGTCTGCCTCCCTGTGTCACCGTGTGGTTCCCCAGAGCCACGGACTCTATTACCCGTTCCCGCTTCCTTGTCCCCCATATCCCTGCCTTCATCCCCTGGGTCTCAGAGGGGCACTCTGTGACCATCACGGCCACGCAGGCGAAGGAGACCTCCGGGTCGCTTCAGAGACTTTGTTTGTTCCCTCGGGGATGAGGGACTTTGTGGTGGGGGGGCTGTGTAGCGACCCGCACAGACAGCTGTGTGTTATGTGTTAGGCTAGGAGGTGGTTGTGTTGTACTTACCAGTACCCAGTGTTCGCGGGGTCCGACATGCCAATCAACCTGCTATCTGCCAATCACGGGAATGCCTGGAATGTTCTGATGCCGGGCATCCTGGCGGTTGGCGGAGTGGCGTGGAGGGGGGTTGGGCAGGGGGATGGAGCATTGGAAGTTAAAACCTGTTAAGGCTAGGGGGTGCTGTTGTCACTATTTATGGAAATCGTGTAATTTTTGAAACGGCTTCCTACAAAATTCTTGATCGTACAATATGCATATTATTATTATTATTGGATAGAAAACAGTCTATAGTTTCTATAGCCGTTGAAATTTTGTCTCTGAGTGGAACAGAACTCATTCTACAGCAATTTCCCTGACATGGAGTCAGATTTCACACATTTTGGCCCCTGTTCTGGAGTCAGTTTTAAGGCCATTGTTATTGCTATGAGTATACGGACACTGCTTACGTCTTCCCCTGGATGCCTTTACGTGATGACACTTTGAATGGTATCGATTGCCCAATCACAGCCACTATAAATAAAAAAAACCTGTAGGTAGGAACTCTTTTCTAGGTGCGTCAGGCGAGCGGAGGACACCGACCTACTGTTTTTCCAAGCATTAGTGTAGCCAGTTATATTTTTCAGGTCATGTTTCTACTCGTTACAGGAGTTAAAAACATCATAAGGTAGTTAATTTAAAGCGTTTTATAGCAATTTATATCCGTTTAGTGCGATTTTGGGACATTTATTTCTGAGACGCTGTGAATCTCTGGGCACCGTTCCAGTTCATGCCGAACGCAATGTGCATTTCTACATGGCAAGAGGACAGCTTTCGACCAAAAGACGATTAGACCCAAGAAAGGATTCTTTGACCAAGATTCTGATGGAAGAACAGCTCAAAGTAGGAACAATTTATTATGATAAATCGTGTTTCTGTCAAAAAATGTTAATGGCTTAGGACGCCATCTTTTCTGACGTAGCTTCGCTTGGCGCAAACTGTATTGAAAAGTAAGGATAATTTAAAAAATGTAAATCCGCGATTGTATTAAGAATTAAATTGTCTATCAATCGCTGTCCACCCTATATTTTTTAGTCACGTTTATGAGTATTTATGTATACGACTAGATCACTGTCTAATGTGGCGCAGGACATTTTCTGACCAGCTGGGCTACTTTTCTCATTGTCTAACCATGATTTTGGTGGCTAAATATGCACATTTTCGAACAAACTGTATATGTATGTTGTAATGTGATGTTACAGGAGTGTCATCTGAAGAATTCTGAGAAGGTTAGTGAAAAAATTTATATATTTTGGCGATGTTTACATTATCGCTCTCTTTGGCTAGAATCAATGCTGGTGTAATGTTTGCACATGTGCTATGCTAATATAACGATTTATTGTGTTTTCGCTGTAAGACACTTAGAAAATCTGAAATATTGTCTGTATTCACAGGATCTGTGTCTTTCGATTAGTGTATGCTGTGTATTTTTACGAAATGTTTGATGATTAGTAGTTAGGTTAACACGTTGCTCATTGTATTTATTCTAGTCCATTTGTGACGGTGGGTGCAATTGTAAACTATGGCATCTACCTGAAATATGCACATTTTTCTAACAAAACCTATCCTATACCATAAATATGTTATCAGACTGTCATCTGATGAGCTTTTTTCTTGGTTAGTGGCTATCAATATCTTAGTTTAGCCGAATTGGTGATAGCTACTGGTGTTGGTGGACAAAGAAAAGATGGTGGATTATGCTAATGTTTTTAGCTAATAGATTTACATCTTTACATATTGTGTCTTCCCTGTAAAACATTTTAAAAATCGGACATGTTGGCTGGATTCACAAGATCTGTGTCTTTCATTAGCTGTATTGGACTTTAATGTGTGAAAGTTAAATATTTTAAAAAAATCTATTTTTTTAATTTCGCGGCTCTGCCTTTTCAGTGGGGGGGGGTGTGCCGCGAGCGGCACCCCGGGGCTAGACAGGTTAAGACCAGGTTTAGCCTTTGTTCTCTCTCTTACGTCTGGCCTTCACAAGAGAAGGTCACGGTTGGCTTGTGGGTTATCTTTCATTTATTTGGCGTGGGCTACGGCCAAACAGTAGCCTGTGTGAAGTTGGGTTAATAAACCGTCAATTCGTAAACTCAAACCTCTGTCTGGACAATTGTTCTTTTATGATGTAGTCAGGTCATTACAATATGATATTGTATCTAATGTAGGGGAAGTTGAATGAATGGGCTGCTGCATAAGATATCTCTAAATGGTTAAACTAGTGAGAAATATATGTGATTATTGAGTCTGTTTCCTTCATCCTAAATTAAGATATTGAATTATTGTTGCCATGTCTAATGAATGTTTATGTAACAGGGTTATATTGGTGATTCCCCTTGCCACTTTATTGTTGAGCCAATGGGTTTTTAGTGTTAGTTTTTTCTTGCCTTCACCTACTCATCATTTCATCTTATTGGCTGGTTTGCGTAGCTTGCTTACGAGGGAGGATGTTTCAGTTAAAATCGTCCCAGTGAACAAGCACCAAACCAGCGGTAAGTTGTTGGTTGCAAAGCACTGTACGTCAAAAGAGATTTTTATACTCCACAGTGATGATTTAAATGTACAATTTATATACATTTGTTTGTAAATGTTATTCTATCAGGTACATTGTTCAAAATATTATATTGTATATTGTAATTGTTGTATTATTTTGGTAACTACATGTCCCAGTGAACAAGCACCAAACCAGCGTGCGTGAGTGCAGAGTTGGATGGTGAGCCGTGCATTGCACAACGTGCAATCTTCTGCTGTTTCTATCAGAATAAAGCTCCATGACTGGTGCTACAAGTTGGAGTTCGTGTCGATGATTGATTGTACACAACGCAAGAAGAGTACTGTTACATATATGATGCTACTTTTCATGATGTGGACAGTATATGTTTTACATTACACAAGCTGATGTTTGACCACATAGAATTGGGCAGAATTACACATCCTTTTTTACCTCAGATTTGTAATGTTAGTATAAATGTTTATAGTCAACACAATGACACAAGATAAATAGCTTAATATGGATCAATATCTCTGTTTTGTTTTTACTTAAATAGCAGCCTACCATTGTCAACAGCGATATCCTATGGCGGGTGGTAATTCGTTGAAGTTCACAGAAAAAGGTTTTTTTCCCCCGTTTTCCTTGAGAAAAGCCTCCCGAAATCAACATCTGCCAATCCAAAATATAGATGTAAGCATTCTACAAGTTCTCATCTAACCAACCATGTCTAGTTTATTCCGAGTTACCTTGTGGCCTTTGAATTGTGGTAGTTTAAACAGCGCTACACCCCAAACGTTTGCCCCTGTTCTATTGATTTCAGCGGGATATCGATGGAAGTCATTAACAAATAAAGTGTTGCATTATACTTACTGCGTTGGCGACGGACCACCCATCCCGGATCCGGGATCATTGTCACCAGAAACGCTGACTAGAATAGCCTAGCCTAGCGCCACAGGGTTAATCCAAATACAACACTTCAACATGTAGCTCGCTGTCCTCTACAAATGGTCCTCTAACCAGTGATGTATTCCCAGATTCGGTGTGTTTTTTCGCTTAGTTTTACCAGGACGTGCAACCTCAATCTCTCCCATCTTGCTATTTATCAAAATGTCTTATCAACAGGAAGCAGCGACAGCATCATTTTCAACTTACGTTTTAGGAATATAAATGGAACTTTCAACATTCATTTCCAATGGTATTGTACTTTAATCAGGTAAAAACTGCTGAAATAAGTCCAAAAACATGCCGCGCTTTATTTATTTTGATGATATACCAGAAGTCACCAAAATGGGTTTGCCCTGCCTACTAATGTCCTGGTTAATGTTCTAAGAATGGACTGAAAGGATATACAACATGAAACAGTAAGACACAAAGTAGTTGTGTTTGATGCCATAGAAATCCTTTTTTAATCAATAATAATCATAAAATACATTCTTACAAATCAAATCTGGTCTCTAGTACACAGGTAAGTACAGAAGTACATTTACGCACAGTGACACAAAGTCGTAGTAATTCCCAAGAGAGAAATGTATAGAGCCGATCGAATCGGTGGTATAGGCAGTTTTTAAAAAGCAAGAAAACAAATCAAAAACTGAATAAAACTACTATGTAAATCAACTAATTGACAAAATAATAATAATGCAAAGCATATAACATACTTGTAAACATGTTACGTTTCAAGCCATGGTAGTGTGAAAGATTTACAAAAAAGGGTGCCAAACCTAAATGTTTTCCAGACACACTATTATACAGAGTCACTGTGCTGTGTCCTTTGTGCTATCAACTGCCGGCTGTGGCACTTTCTATGCACCACCAGTGCATAATGCCAGTGGTGGAAAAGGTACTCATTTATCATACGTGCGTAAAAGTAAAGATACCTTAATAGAAAATTAGTCAAGTAAAAGTGAAAGTCACCCTGTAAAACACTACTTGAGTAAAAGTCTAAAAGTGTTTGGTTTTAAATATACTTAAGTATCAAAAGTAAATGTAGTTGCTAAAATATACTTAAGTATCAAAAGTAAAAGTACGAATAATATAATTCCTTATATTAAGCAAACCAGACGGCACAATTGTCTTGTTTTTATTTATTTACGGATAGCCAGGGTCACACTCCAACACTCAAACATCATTTAAAAACAAAGCATTTGTGTTTAGTGAGTCAGCCAGATCAGAGGCAGTAGGGATAACCAGGGATGTTCTCTTGATAAATGTGTGAATTTGACAATTTTCTGTCCTGCTAAGATTTCTAAATGTAATGAGTACTTTTGGGTGTCAGGCGAAATGTATGAAGTAAAAAGTACATAATTTTCTTTAGGAATGTAGTGAAGTAAAAGTAATAGTTGTCAAAAATATATCAAGTAAAGTACAGATACCCCAAAAAACTACTTAAAGTAGTAGTTTAAAGTATTTTTACTTGAGTATTTTACACCACTGCAGAATGCATTATTAATTGTTTATAGTGACTTAGAGTATATCACTCCATGCTGCATTATGCCCAAATTCCAAAGTGAATTATAAGACAATAAGCATTCATAACACCTTTTATAAAAACATAGGCCATCAATATATTCAGAAAGAATTACATTCTGCATTCTAAAAACGTTATATACGCTTTTATCACAGTTTATGGCTCCCTATGGCAGCATGTATACTTTAAATACCTATAAATGCATTCGCATTGCGTTACACACAGGCGGGTTGTTGAGTGTAAGACCCCGCAGGCTAATTCAGATTTATCTGTTGTAAATGCTGGTGAAAATCTGTGAATTCCGTCATAACATGACACAAGCAGATGTCTTCTTAGTAGCTGTTTCTTTGGTAACAAAACATTTAGGTCAATGGTGTTATCATTCGAAATGTCTGTCAGTGTCTCACAAAATTTGCTGACACTTGAACTTGTCTAACAATTACAAAATGTACATGAAAGGTTTGAAATGTGTATCATCGATGTTTCTCATGCAAGGGTACATTGTAATAACAAAATGTGCCATGGGATTTCAGTGCTGGTATATTTTTTTTACTAATCGAAGTAAAAGCCTTCTTGAACTGCATTACCGAAATTTGATCAAATCCTACATTTATCAGGACACTGTTTACACACAGTAAATAGGCAAATACCAGTAGTAACTGTGCAAGTGTGTACATATAATGTGTTAAAAATGGCAATAGGATTGGGGTGTTACCTCATAAGAAATATTGACGTCTTGAGAGACCGCCACTGGATGATTGACACGTTCCCTCTCTTTTGTCTTATTCTGGACAAGAAGCCTACACCTCTGATTGAATAGCTTCGCTTTGATCAGACCAAGACAACGAGAGAGAGAGATTTAATGTGCTGGCGTACTGTGGGACTTCTTGTGAAAGTTGACTTGACATATTTTCCTTTCTTTATCCTTTTTTTTGGGGGGGGGGGGGGGGGGCGATAGGGGTTACAAGCTATAGAACTGTACAAGAAATACACATTGCTACTCTAAGTAATGCTGACAACAGCACTTAGAGACAACATCACAGTTAGCGACAACATTCCCCCCCCCCCCATACGTTTCGTTTTTTATTTGTATTATTCAATTCCCTACCGCATCTTATTTTGACAACAAGAAAAGTGTGTTGCTTTGCTCTACTGTTCAACTGTTTAAATTATTTATCCATATATAAAGAAATAAATCAACTAAATTGTTTGAACAACGTATGTGACTAAAAACAACTTCTCACCGAGCTATTTCCCACTATCAATACAAAAATAGATCTTTTTTTTAATTTTAATTTTTTACATTTATTGTATACAGGATGTAACAATCAAGAAGTGAGAAGTATCTTTGCTATAGTCAAATAGAACAGTTAAGTAGTGGAACATATAGAGGATTTGTGATACTCCACAGAAAAAAAAAACAACCACGTACCAGCCATACTAGTTGTGCACTTTGAAATGTAATGCACAATGATTTAATTCTGTCCGGAGTGACCGGTAGTTTCTTTTGTCTCCTTTACTAAGTTTTACTTTTCCTTTGAGTTATATGCTTTTTGCAAATTTTGGCACTGTAACGTTGCGTGAGAGTTGTGTATGTGCTCCATTTGTCCTTTACCCCTACAAGAAAGCTCACTGGACTCCATTGGCCTTTGAATGGATCCTACACTAACAGGGGGATCAATAACGGGTAGAACAAGAGCTATGGCCCAATTATCTCTCCTCCCAAAGTGTGCACTCGTTCACTTCCCTTCAATGATTTGAAAGGAAATGACTCGTATAAGACATATGGTGGAAACTCCCACTAGCCCATGTCTCCACCAATCCAATGCTTTTATATTTGTCAGAAGTAGTAAACAACTGTGCGCTTTAGGAGAAAGGAGAAACCTAGAGTGTACGGCAAGTGAATGGGATTCTTGTTGTGCCACCACAGCACCAGGGGTCAGGGAAAAGATAAATAACAGATGAGCGACAATGCTATATTAGACAGACAACGGTGTGCAATGTTGAATTCAACTGAAACGGTACTGAACAACCAGTTGAAAAGCGTTGAGATTATGGTGGCCCAGAGGGTGATTACTGTATATAGGTTTGTGATATCAAATGGTCACACCCATATTTTTATTTAAATTGTAATTTGACCCCATTTTTCATGATATCCAACTGGTAGTTACGATCTTGTCTCATCGCTGCAACTCCTCAACGAGCTCGGTAGAGGTGAAGGTCGAGTCATGCATACTCCGAAACATGACCCGCCAAGCGCTGCTTCTTAAAACACTGCTGTCTTAACCAGTAAGCCAGCCTCACCTATGTGTTGGAGGAAACATTGCTCAACTGACAACCGAAGTCAGCTTGCAGGCGCAAAGCCCGCAACAAGGAGTTGCAAGAGTGCAATGAGCTAAAGAAATCCCTCTGGCCAAAGCCTCCCCTAACCCAGACGACGCTGAGCCAATTGTGCGGGCACTATGGGTCTCCCGGTCACGGCCTGGCTGTGACACAGCCTGGGATCAACCCACAGGGTGTAATGGCGCCTCAACACTGCGACGCAGTGACTTAGACAGCTGTGCCTGGCACTGGTCACACCCATAGTGATCGGACCACACCTCGCCACACCCACCAAACGGGAGCAAACGTACCTCGAAAACTGTTGAAGAACAGTGCACGCCATTCTAGGGAAACATGTCGTTCAGTACAATCCGTCACGCAACGCAGCTGAACGTTGAAGCGACCTGAATGCAGGCACAAAGAACCGAGTGACACGTATCATTCGATAAGGCTGCGGAAGATCCCTGTCCGTCATCGTTAAACGAAGGCTCCGAATTCACTCGGTTTTGTGAAGAACTTGCTTAGGTGAAGGGCACGTGTGTTACTTGCACCTGCTTGATTGACCACCATCAATTCTTCACAACTCCAGTTTGCTATTGTTATACAAGTAGAAGCTCAAATATCTCCTACTAGTATTGTGCACTCACGGCGTCACTTTCTTGGTTATGTGACAACACACATCAGGAGTGCTATTCTCCAAGCACTTCCAATTAGGACATGTGCAATTAAATCTGGATCAAAACATCCCACCTTTCTAACTCTAACTCCCCACTGACATTAGGCCAGTAATGTCATTGTGAGGAACAAGCAATGCTTAAAAGTTTAGACCAACCAGTCAGATTGGTATGCGAGAGTACAGTCACTTAGCTTAGCGCAAGGTTCTGCAGGTTTTCGCTCCAACCCTGATTCTAATAACTAACTGGTTGATAATCTGAATCAGGTTAGTTACAACTGGGGTTGGATTGAAAACCTACAAGAGGGTAGTTCTCCAGGAACAGGGTTGGAGAGCCCTGGCTTAGACCATTCACTCATCAAGACAGTTTCCTATTTTACCATTGTTAAGCCCGGTACAGGTACAACAGCTTAGACGAGACGGTTTTATGCTGTTTTAAAGCAATGTTTTCTTGATCTGAGCAGTCTAGTTTTAGAACATCTCAAGTCGACTTCTGGAGTTTCCAAGGTTCAACATGTCAAACCGTGGCTAAAGACTTGAGATGAGACGGGTCTTTTTAGCCAATCAGAGAACAGTGTGCTGAAGTTATGTGTTTAGCCAAGCAGCTAGCTAGTTAGCCAAGCAGACAGCTAGCTAGCTATTTTGCTGCAATCAGTTTGCCTAGTCTCAAAGTGGGCCCTGTTTCTGGTCATGTATATCATGATACTCGTTTGTTACAGCACCTTGCTACAACAAATGGCAATTTTGTTTCATACTTTTTTTACGTCATTGTAAAGAGGGAACGTTACCGTGGAAACGGTCTTAACCGTTAACGGTCTCTTGTATTTTTTTACCTGAATGCCCCATCTTTAGTCTGCTGTTCTACAACACAACATTTTAAAACGGGCTAGTTTTTCTAATCTCGCCTCTCATTATGTTGGCTGTTGTATCTGTACCGGTTTTAGTCTGTTATCCTATTTATAAACATGTTTATATAGGCATATTTGGATCAGATATTTCACTCTGGAAAAGGGACTAGGCAAGCGCTAGTCAAAAATCATCAGACATCATGCAGTTTTTCTAAACAAGTTGCCACACTTGCAGAGAATTAGCCAGCTGTATGTTGGTCTTGACTCAAAGTGAACCTGTGTATAGTTGGTCCCACGTTTCATGAGCTCAAATCAAAGATCGCAGAAACGTTAAATACACACAAAAAGCTTATTTCGCTCAAATTGTGTGCACACATTTGTTTACATCCCTGTTAGTAAGCATTTATCCTTTGCCAAGATAATCCATCCACCTGACAGGTGTGGCATATCAAGAAGCTGATTAAACAGCACGATCATTACATAGGGAAATAAAAGGCCACTTTAAAATATGCAGTTTTGTCACACAACACAATGCCATAAGTGTCTCAATTTTGAGGGAGTTTGCAATTGGCATGCTGAGTGCAGGAATATCCACCAGAGCAGTTGCCAGAGAATTTGATGTTCATTTCTCTACCATATGCCACCTGAAACGTTGTTTTAGAGAATTTGGTAGTATGTCAAACCGGCTTCACAACCGCAGACCATGTGTATGGCGCCATGTCTGCTAGCGGCTTGCTGATATCAATGTTGTGAACAGAGTGTTCCATGGTGGCGGTGGGGTTATGGTATGACCAGGCATAACCTACGGACAACGAACACAATTGAATTTTATCGATGGCAATTTGAATGTACAGAGATACCGTTTTCGAGATCCAGGGGCCCATTGTTGTGCCATTCATTTGCCACCATCACGCCATCATGTTTCAGCATGATAACGCAACACCCCATGTCACAAGGATCTGTACACAATTCCTGGGAGCTGAAAATGTCCCAGTTCTTTCATGGCTTGCATACTCACCAGACATTGAGCATGTTTGGGATGCTCTAAATCGACATGACAAACAGCATGTTCCAGTTCCCGACAATATCCTGCATGTTGCTTTATCGTGTTCTTCTTATTTGTTATTTTACTCGTGTGCTTGTTATTTTTTGTATTACATTGTTATTGATTACTGCATTGTTGGGGTTAGAACTTGCATGTGACATTAAAACTTGAAACTAGACAAACTAGTTCTCTGTATCTGGGCCATTCATGAATTCTGGTGGCATTTGGGCATGGCATTGTGAAAGAAAATATACTTCATTTTTTATGCATTCTGGTACATCTTCACATTCTAGATCAACTAATTTGGCAGCTTAATTACTTTAAATAATATTGACTAATTATGAATACATTGGGACAATTTAGTAAAGTGATATGATTAAATTTAGCTTACAATGTAAGTTACTTTCATTTGAATTGAGTAACACCAATGGCACTTTGTATTTAGACATACTAGAAGGTTGTGATTAGCAGGGAATGCTCAAAGTCCTTGTATATCTTTGTAATGATCGATTTTCAAGGAATAACACCAATAGCATAACCTTAGGGACAGACCGTATTTGTTATTCATAATAATAAAGGTATTTTAATAACCTCCTTGTTTTTAAATATCTATACAATATGTTAAATAATTTTGTGTACTTTCTAGAGTAATAATTGATCGCTATCTGTAAATCCCCACAACATGACACTACAACTCTACCAGGTCACTGCTGGGAGAAGCCAATTTGCTTGCCCTATGTACTATAAACAATGCATAAACATAAAGTTCTGCAATATAAAGGACTTGCATTATATTTGATGATATTTGATGATATATATTTGATATATTTGATATTTGATGAAATATAAAAAAACATGTATGATGTGCAACTATTTGCAATTTTAAAGGGTTTTCATGGTTGCAAATGCCATCACAATTCAAGATCTGTTCTTGATGTCAGAATGCAAGCTCACAACTCAAAACACACTATTCCCTTTTTACAGTGCATTCGGGAACGTTTTCAGACCACTAGACTTTTTACACATTTTGTTACGTTACAGCCTTACTCTAAAATTGATTCAATTGATGTTTTTACTGTCTACACGCAATACCCCATAATGACAAAGCAAAAAGAGGTCTTTCGAAATGTTTGCAAATGTATAAAAAATACAAAACTGAAATATCACATTTACATAAGTATTTAGACTCAGTAATTTGTTGAAGCACCTTTGGCATCGAAAGCAGCTTAGAGTCTTCTTGGGTGTGACACTAAAACTTGGCACACCTGTATTTGGGGAGTTTCTCCAATTATTCTGTGCAGATCCTCTCATGCTCTGTCAGGGTGGATGGGGAGTGACGCTGCACTGTTATTTTCAGATCTCTCCAGAGATGTTTGATCTGGTTCAAGTCCAGACTCCTGAGTGGCTGGGCCACTCAAGGACATTCAGAGACTTGAAGCCACTCCTGCGTTTTCTTGGCTGTGTGCTTTGGGTTGTTGTCCTGTTGGAAGGTGAACATTCACCCCAGTCTGAGGTCCTGAGTGCTCTGGGGCAGGTTTTCATCAAGGATCTCTCTGTACTTTGCTCTGTTCATCTTTCCCTCGATCCTGACTAGTCTCCCACTCACTGCCACTGGAAAAACATCCCCACAGCATGATGCTGCCTCCACCACGCTTCACCTTATGGATGGTGCCAGGTTTCCTCCAGACGTGCAGCTTGGCATTCAAGCCAAAGAGTTCAGTCTTTGTTTCATCAGACCAAATAATCTTGTTTCTCATGATCTGAGAGTCTTTAGGTGTCTTTTGGCAAACTCCATTGTGCCTTTTTACTGAGGAGTGGCTTCCGTCTGGCCACTCTACCATAAAGGCCTGATTGGTGGAGTACTGCAGAGATGGTTGTCCTTCTGGAAGGTTCTCCCATCTCCACAGAGGAACTTTGGAGCTCTGTCAGAGTGACCATCGGGTTCTTGGTCACCTCCCTGACCAATTGCTTAGTTTGGCTGGGCGGCCAACTCTAGGAAGTGTCTTGGTGGTTCCAAACTTCTTCCTTTTAAGAACGATGGATGCCACTGTGTTCTTGGGAACCTTCAATGCAGCAGACATTTTTTGGTAGCCTTTCCCAGATCTGTGCCTCGACACAATCCTGTCTCGGAACTCTATGGACAATTCCTTGGACCTTATGGCTTTTTTTTTGCTCTGACATGCACTGTCAACTGTGAGACCTATATAGACAGGTGTGTGCCTTTCCAAATCATGTCCAATCAATTGAATTTACCACAGGAGGACTCCAATCAAGTTGTAGTTATTTCTGTTTTTAATTTTTAATACATTTGCAAATATTTCTAAAAACCTGTTTTTGCTTTGTCATTATGGAATATTTTATATAGATTGATGAGGATTTTTTTTATAAATGTAATACATTTTAGAATAAGGTTGTAATGTAACAAAATGTGAAAAAAGTCAATGGGTCTGAATACTTTCCGAATGCACTGTAAGTACGAAAGAGCACTGCTATTGTCAAAACAGAATATATTCATATTCCTCTCATTGTACAACTACGTGAGAGAATCGATGAATCACCCAGGTTTAGCATTAAACAGTGCAGATATGCGAATACATACTGTATCTATCTTTGCTTCCCAAATACATGTGGAAACAATAGATGGAGCAGTAAGTACTTGAAGTAACATGGTCTCTTTCAATTACAGCACAGATTTTGCACTGTAAAAATGTCACCCAATGTGTCCCAAGTGTGTCAAATTGTAAATGTGCTGCAACCATGACAAGATGCTAGGACCCTGCAGGGAATTTCGTATCAGCTTTGACAAGTGTTCATCCTAATCAAAGACGATTGAAAGAAATCTGGCATATTAAGTAACACTGTCAAGTCATTTGCCATAGCCTAGACCACATAACACCACCTACCATGCCCAACCCATCAACCCAGTCCACATAAAGAATGTTTCACCTGAGCAGAGACACCTATGGGCTTAACCCTGCCCCTGTTCCCCATTCCCTCTCTTCCTTCTTCTCGGCCACCTTTGCTTCCTCCTGTATTCTGTCGGTCTATGATTCCAACAGACTGTGCCACCGGCAGACCTGCTGCCCTCTGGACTCTTTCATCTGGGTCCAGTGAGTGAGTTCCTCCTCTCCAGAGCTGTTGAGGCCTAGCGAGATCCAACCGATCATCTCCCTGCGCTTCATGCTGCGCTTGTTGTACACGGAGAGGATGAGCGTCACGTCTGACAGCTGGAAGAGGGCAACCTGGAAGACAAACGTCTCCTTGTATGTAGGGTTGGGCTGGCCGTGACAGATCGACGTCTTACACTTGGACATCTCCTGGCCCATTGAGTTCAATAAGGTCAGCTTGACATATGTATCTGAGAGGAAGAAATGGGGAGAATGATTGAGGATTAGAAAGAAAACAATTATATATCTCAAATACTGAGATCCAGCTTATAGTCCAAAAATAACAATTGTGTTCATTTTAGGAAATGCTAGCATTACATAATTTTTTATTCAAATTAATGAGTTAGATTTCTTGAGGGGTGACAAAATATGAAAAATGGGGGGGGGGGGTGACATAAATAATACAATAAATGGATAAGATACAGCACGGCAACATGCAAAACTGAACATACCCCATGGCAAAGCAATTGCGGAAGCATAAAAAATGTATTAAATCATATCACTAAAGTTATTCCTAGATCATTCCTTATTCAATTACCTCCCAGAAAAACAATGTAGGGATTCAACTCCAACTATTAGAAAGTGAATATTCATCACTTACTTTATTTCGTATTTTATCTACAGGCAAAAAAAACCCTGAGACAACAACTGACGACATCCAAGGCTGCAAACCAAATTGGAAGAAACAGCGGCAAGCATAGCAATCACAAAGGCCTTGATCATGTTTTGCCTTTGGCCATAACCATTTCCCATAATGTTCCATATTTCTACTGCTGTGAATGAGTGGGTAAGGCATGAATTGACAGGGCTTTTATAACGATCAGTGCCATCTGCTTTTGAAGGCCTATACTGTAGCTCTTTGCCTTGAATTCAGGGGATCTCTTGAGCTCTTTGACACTACCAAAATAGACTTCATTTTATTTTAGCTTGCTGTAGAATGGCTTAAACTGTAGAACTGTTGGTGTCTTAAGAGGCCAGTCGTGGTGGAGAAGTTCTTCTACCATTGTCAATGAATGAGAGGGTTGGTGACAGCTGATTAATGTGCCATTTCCATCCTCAACTATCTGCGCACTCACAACTTTGCATACAAATTCAAAAGCATAATTCATGGCCTGATTCTGACTTCACAGCTTTTAGTTTTGTCAGTGTAGCCAGATGTTACTATTTCTGTAAAGTCAATCACATCTGAATTTAGTCAATATTCAGAAGACAAAACTCCCCAGAACACCTGCTGACCGCACAAATAAATTCCCACGCGAAGAGCGATATACTGTAGCAATAAATGAATGTAATAGAGCAATTACAATTACTTTTGGTTGACTGATGAGGTGTTTTACTGTTTTATTGTCAAAAGATTTTGAGAAGCTTTAACTTCACTGGGAAAACATTTACGCAAATCTCCTGAATTAAAATGGCTGTTCGTAACATATTGTAAAATATAACGTTACAATACTATAATAAAACTAAATTGTATGGAGAGATAGACAATTGTTATGAAGTACAGTGGCTACCCAAATTGACACCTTTGATAAAGATAAGCAATAATGACTGTATAAAATAAATAGTTCAAATACTGAGCTATATTGTATGCTACAAAAAATTGGGAAATTACAATGTACAATAATATAAATGCACCAAGTAATGTGTTGGTCCCATGTTTCAATAGCTGAAATAAAAGATCCCAGAAATGTTCCATAGGCACAAAAAGCTTATTTCTCTCAAATGTTGAGCACAAATTTGTGTACATCCCTGTTAGTGAGCATTTCTCCATTGCCAAGATAATCCATCCACCTGACAGGTGTGACATATCAAGAACCTGCTTAAACAGCATGATCATTAGAGGTGCCATCTTAAATAAAAGGACAATGAAAGGCCACTCTAAAATGTGCAGTTTTGTCACAACACAATGTCACAGTTCTGAGGGAGTGTGCAATTGGCGCGCTGACTGCAGGAATGTCCACCAGAGCTGTTGCCAGTGAATTTTCTGTTCATTTCTCTACCCTAAACCGCCTCCAACATCATTTTAGATAATTTGGCAGTATGCCCAACAGGCCTCACAACTGCAGATCACATGTATAGTGTCATGTTGGCGATCAATTTGCTGATGTCAACATTTTGAACAGAGTGTTCCATGGTGGTGGTGGGGTTATGGTATGGGCAGGCATAAGTTATGGACAACGAACACAATTGCATTTTATCGATGGCAATTTGAATGCACAGATACCGCGCCATTCATCCACTGCCATCACCTCATGTTTCAGCATGATAATGCACCGCCACATGCCGCAAGGATCTGTACACAATTCCTGGAAACGGAAATGTCCTAGTTCCATGGCCTGCCTATTCACCAGACATGTCATCCATTGAGCATGTTTGGGATACTCTGGTTCGACATGTACGACAGCGTGTTTCAGTTCCCGTCAATATCCAGCAACTTCACACAGCCATTGAAGACGAGTGGGACAACATTTCACAGGCCACAATCAACAGCCTGATCAACTCTATGCAAATGCCATGCTGCATGAGGCAAATGGTGGTCACACCAGATACTGACTGGTGTTCTGATCCATGCCCATACCTTTTTTTAAGGTATCTTTGACTAACAGCTGCGTATCTGTATCCCAGTCATGTAAAATCCATAGATAAAGGCCTAATAAATGTATTTGAATTGACTGATTTCCAAATATGAACTGTAACTCAGGAAAATCTTTGAAATTGTAGCGTGTTGCGTTCAGGTTTTTGTTCAGTATATATCATTTTATACTAATACAATTGCTAAGAGACACAGATTTATTTAACAAGTAATACTTTTTTTCTCAAAAAAGGTCGGGGGCTAAATTATTGACCCCCCTAAAAATTATTACAAATAAGTAGTCAAAAGCTTAGCATTTGGTCCAATTTTCCTAGACTACATCAAGCTTGTGACTACAAACTTTGTTGGATGCATTGCAGTTTGTTGTGGTTGTGTTTCAGATTATTTTGTGCCCAATAGATATGAATGGTAAATAATACGATAACAATAATAATAATCGTACAAAAAAAAGTATGAAAATGTATGCGGTCATTGTTGTAAGTCACTCTGGTTAAGATCGTCTGCTAAATTACAAAACATGTAAATAATGTATTGTGTCATCTTGGAATCACTTTTATTGGAAATAAGATAAGACACTTCTACATTAATGTGGCTGCTACCCTGTTTACGAATAATCCTGAATGAATCGTGAATAATGATGAGTGAGATATTTACAGAGGGTCAAAGATCATACCGGTCACGGGTGCACCTCAGCCACGCTCAAGGTACTGAACGATATCATAACCGCCATCGATAAAAGACAGTACTGTGCAGCCGTCTTCATCGACCCTGCCAAGGCTTTCGACTCTGTCAATCACCTTATTCTTATCGGCAGACTGAATAGCCTTGGTTTTTCTAATGATTGCCTCGCCTGGTTCACCAACTACTTTGCAGATAGAGTTCAGTGTGTCAAATCGGAGGTTGTCCATGTTGTCCGGACCTCTGGCAGTCTCTATGGGGGTACCACAGGTTTCAATTCTCGGGCCGACTCTTTTCTCTGTATATATCAATGATGTCGCTCTTGCTGCTGGTGAGTCTCTGATCCACCTCTACGCAGACGACACCATTCTGTATACATCTGGCCCTTCTTTGGACACTGTGCTAACTAACCTCCAAACGAGCTTCAATACCATACAACACTCCTTCCGTGGCCTCCAACTGCTCTTAAACGCTAGTAAAACCAAATGCATGCTTTTCAACCGTTCGCTGCCCGCAGCTGCCCGCCCGACTAGCATCACCACCCTGGACGGTTCCGACCTAGAATATGTGGACAACTATAAATACCTAAGTGTCTGGTTAGACTGTAAATTCTCCTTCCAGACTCATATTAAACATCTCCAATCCAAAATCAAATCTAGAATCGGCTTTCTATTTCACAACAAAGCCTCCTTCACTCACGCCGCCAAACTTACCCTAGTAAAACTGACTATCCTACCGATCCTCGACTTCGGCGATGTCATCTACAAAATAGCTTCCAAACTCAGCAAACTGGATGCAGTCTATCACAGTGCCATCCGTTTTGTTACCAAATCACCTTATACCACCCACCACTGCGACCTGTATGCTCTAGTCGGCTGGCCCTCGCTACATATTCGTCGCCAGACCCACTGGCTCCAGGTCATCTATAAGTCTATGCTAATTAAGCTCCGCCTTATCTCAGTTCACTGGTCACAATAACAACACCAACCAATAGCACATGTTCCAGCAGGTATATCTCACTGATCATCCCCAAAGCCAACACCTAATTTGGCCGCCATTCCTTCCTGTTCTCTGCTGCCAGTGACTGGAACGAATTGCAAAAATGACTGAAGTTGGAGACTTTTATTTCCCTCACCAACTTTAAACATCATTTATCTGAGCAGCTAACCGATCGCTGCAGCTGTACATAGTCCATCTGTAAATAGCCCACCCAATCTACCTACCTCATCCCCATATTGTTTTTATATACTTTTCTACTCTTTTGCACACCAGTATCTCTACTTGCACATGCTCATTTATCACTCCAGTGCTAATCTGCTAAATTGTAATTATTCACTCCTATGGCCTATTTATTGCCTACCTCCTCATGCCATTTGCACACACTGTATATTGACTTTCTTTTTTTCTACTGTGTCATTGACTTGTTTATTGTGTTATTGGCTTGTTTATTGTTTATTCCATGTGTAACTCTGTGTTGTTGTCTGTGTCACACTGCTATGCTTTATCTTGGCCAGGTCGCAGTTGTAAATGAGAACTTGTTCTCAACTAGCCTAACCGGTTAAATAAAGGTGAAATAATTTTTTTTATTAAAAAATACCCCCAAGACATGTTAACCTCCTCTGTTATTGGTAATGGTGAGTGGTTAGGATGTCTTGGGGGTATGATCTTCGACCCATACTCATCATTATTTACAGTTAATTCAGTATTATCTGTAAGCATGGTAGCATCCACATTAATGTCGAAGTGTCTTATCTTACAATAAAATCTTATTTAAACATTAGTATAAAATAATATAATTTCCCAATTTTTGGAGCATACAATATAGCTCTGTACTTTAAATATGAATTTTATACTGTGATTATGGCTCATCTTTATCAAGGGTGTCAATAACTCCGGACCTCACTGTAGAAAATGTGCCAAAAGACTGCATTGGTTGTTGAATGGCACCAGCACCCACTAGCATATCCCATTATGATACCACACAAGTCACCAAAAGCAAAACGTTGTCCTGAATTACTCCTAATATGGAGAAGCAAGCTATCATGATTCCCACAACCCCACATACAATGAAAAAAAGCAGGGAGCAAGGCTCAGGGCTGGACAGGGAAATACATACATGAGAATAATCAGGAATGGGGAGTACGTGAAAAAGACACACACACACACACACACACACTGATACATATACTGTTCAAAGCTTTGAATTAGCAATGTTCGGTAGCACTTTATAATAACTCCACGTAATAAAGCATTTATAATGGATTAGTAAATCGTTTATTCCTCATTTATGAATCATTACTCCCACATTTGTAAATGTTAGTAACGTAGTTATTCACACATTTATAAACAACGTTTAAAATATTGAATACTGATTCATAAGATAATTCATAAGATATTTAATATAGGTCCCTATAAACCATGTACTACTCATTAGTGCACTAAATCTAGCAGATTCATTACTTACCTACAGCTGCAAATTCCAATAAAAACGACATAATGTTTTGAAGTTCACTTTCCTTGCTTTGTTTAACCACACTATCATGAATCAAGCAAAGAAGTTTTGTGCGTCAGAGAGCAGTATTTATTTAGTTTCATAGAACAGACGTACATCGCAATCGGAAAGTATTCATACCCCTTTACTTTTTCCACATTGTGTTGCGTTACAGCCTTATGGATTATGGATTATATTGCTTTATTCTTCATCAATCTACACACAATACCCCAATGACAAAGCAAAAACAGGTTTTTATATTTATGTAAGTATTCAGACACTTTAATCAGTACTTTGTTGAAGCACCTTTGACAGCGATTATAGCCAAGAGTCTTCTTGGATATGAAACTACAAGCTTGGCACACCTGTATTTGGGGAGTTTTCCCCATTCTTCACTGCAGATCCTCTCAAACTCTGTCAGGTTGGATGGGGAGCGTCACTGCACAGCTATTTTCAGGTCTCTCCAGAGATGTTCGATCAGGTCACTCAAGGACAGTCAGATTTGTCCCGAAGCCACTGCTGCGTTGTCTTGGCTGTGTGCTTATGGTCGTTGTCCTGTTGGAAGATGAACCTTCACCCCAGTCTGAGGTCTTGAGGGCTCTGGAGCAGGTTTTCCATCAAGAATCTCTCTGTAATTTACTCCGTTCATCTTTTCCTCAATCCTGACCAGTCTCCCAGTCCCTGCCGCTGAAAAACACATTAGGGATGGTGCCAGGTTTCCTCCAGACGTGACACTTGGCATTCAGGGCAAAGACTTCAATCTTGGTTTCATCAAACCAGAGAATCTTGTTTCTCATGGTCTGAGTCCTTTAGGTGCCTTTTTGGCAAACTCAAAGCGCGCTGTCATGTGCCTTTTACTGAGGAGTGGCTTCAGTCTGGCCACTCTACCATAAAGTCCTGATTGGTGGAGTGCTGCAGGGATGGTTTTCCTATTGGAAGGTTCTACCATCTCTACAGAGGAACTCTGGAGCTCTGTCAGAGTGACAATAGGGTTCTTGGTCACCTCCCTGACCAAGGCCCTTCTCCCCCGATTGCTCAGTTTGGCTAGGGGCCAGATCTAGGTAGAGTCTTGGTGGTTCCAAACTTCTTCCATTTAAGAATGATGGAGGCCACTGTCTTCTTGGGGACCTTCATTGTTTCAGAAATGTCTTGCTACCCTTCCCCAGATCTGTGCCTTGACACAATCCTGTCTCGGTGCTCTAAGGACAATTCCCTTGGTTATGGCTCTGACATGCACTGTCAGCTGTGGACCTTATATAGACAGGTATGTGCATTTCGGAATCATCTCAAAGATGATTAATGCAAACAGGATGCACCTGAGCTCAATTTCGAGTCTCAGAGTAAAGGGTCTGAATACTTATGTAAATAAGGTATTTCTGTTTTTTTTGTGTGCAAAAATTCATTTATGTATGTACAGTACCAGTCAAAAGTTGACACCTACTCATTCAAGGGTTTTTCTTTATTTTTAGTATTTTCTACATTGTAGAATAATAGTGAAGACATCAAAACTATGAAATAACACATATGGAATCATGTAGTAACTAAAAAAGTGTTAAACAAATTAAAATATTTGTGTATATTTGAGATTCTTCAAAGTAGCCACCCTTTGCCTTGATGACAGCTTTGCACACTCTTGACATTCTCTCAACCAGCTTCACCTGGAATGCTTTTCCAACAATCTTGAAGGAGTTCCCACATATGCTGAGCACTTGTTGGATGGTTTTCCTTCACTCTGCGGTCCAACTTATCCCAAATCATCTCAATTGGGTTGAGGTCGGGTGATTGTGGAGGACAGGTCATCTGATGCAGCACTCCATCACTCTTCTTCTTGGTCAAATAGCCCTTACACAGCCTGGAGGTGTGTTGGGTCATTGTCCTGTTGAAAAACAAATGATAGTTCCACAAAGCACAAACCAGATGGGATGACGTATCACTGCAGAATTCTGTGGTAGTCATGCTGGCTAAGTGTGCCTTGAATTCGAAATAAATCCCAGACGGTGTCACCAGCAAAGCACCCCCACACCATCACACCTCCTCCTCCATGCTTCACTGTGGAAACTACACTTGCGTAGATAATCCGTTCACCTACTCTGCGTCTCACAAAGACGGTGGTTGGAACCAAAAATCTCAAATTTGGACTCATCAGACCAAAGGACAGATTTCCACCGGTCTAATGTCCATTGCTCGTGTTTCTTGGCCCAAGCAAGTCTCTTCTTCTTATTGGTGTCCTTTAGTGGTGGTTTCTTTGCGGCAATTCGACCATGAAGGCCTGATTCACGCAGTCTCCTCTGAACAGTTGATGTTGAGATGTGTCTGTTACTTTTATTTATTTGGGCTGCAATTTCTGAGGATGGTAATTCTAATGAACTTGTCCTCTGCAGTAGAGGTAACTCTGGACTTTCTTTCCTATGGTGGTCCTCATGAGAGCCAGTTACGTCATAGCACTTGATGGTTTTGCGACTGCACTTGAAGAAACTTCTTGAAATTTTGCGGCTTGACTGACCTTTATGTCTTAAAGTAATGATGGACTTTTGTTTCTCTTTGTTCTTGCCATAATATGGACCAGGGCTTTTACCAAATAGGGCTATCTTCTGTATACCACCCTTACCTTGTCACAACACAACTGACTGGCTCAAAGGCATTAAGGAAAGAAATTCCACAATTGTAGGCCCACCTGTTAATTGAAATGCATTACAGGTGACTACCTCATGAAGCTGGTTGAGAGATTGCCAAGAGTGTGCAAAGCTGTCATCAAAGCAAAGGGTGGCTACTTTGAATAATCTCAAATATTTTTTATTTGTTTAACACTTTCTTGGTTACTACATGTTTCTGTATGTGTTATATGTCTTCACTACTATTCTACAATGTAGAACATAGTAAAAATAAAGAAAATCTCTGGAATGACTAGGTGTTTCCAAACTTTTGACTGGTACTGTATATACATCTATTTTTTATACAAAAGCGAAAATAGTTGTTGCATATGTATTCAGCCCCTTTGTCTAGGCAAGCCTAGTTCAGGAGTAAAGTTTGGCTTAACAAAATTACATAATAAGTTATAAGGACTCACTATGTGTGAAATAATAGGGGTTGACATGTCCCCATACATACATCTGTAAGGTCCCTCAGTCAGGTATTTAATACCAAGCACATATTTAACTACAAAGACAAGGGAGCTTTTTGAAAGCCTCATAAAGAAAGGCAGTGATTGGTAGATGGGTAACAATAACAAAATTAGACAATGAATATCTCTTTAATCATGGTCAAGTTAATAATTATGATGTGGATTATGTATTAAACCACCCAGACACATAAAATATACAGTGTCCTTCTGAACAGATCTTCAGAACAGGAATTAAACTGCTCAGGGATGTCACCATGAGGCCATTGGTGATTTGAAAACAGCTACAGAATTCAATGGCTGTAACGGGAGAAAACTGAGGATGGATCAATAACCTTCTAGTGACTCCACAATAATGACCTAAATGAGAGTGAAAAGAAGAATACAAATATACAGAAAAAACATATTCCAAAACATGCATCTTGTATGCAACAAGGCATTAAAGTAATATTGCATAAAAACACAGCAAAGGAATACACTTTTTGGCCTAAATGCAAAGCCTTATGTTTGTGGCGAATCCAACAAAACACATCACTGAATAGCTGCCTCCTTATTTTCAAGCATGCATCACGATATGGGTACGCTTGACATGGGAAAACACTGGGGGAGTTATTAGGATAAAAATGAACGTAATGGAGCTAAGCACAGTCAATATACTAGAGGAACCTTTCAGCAGGACAATAACCTACAACACAAGGCCAAATCTACACTGGAGTTGCTTACCAAGGACACTGTAAATGTTCCCGAGTGGAAAAGTAAGTCTTGACTTAAATCTCCTTGAAAATCTGTCGCAAGACTTGAGCATTGCCGTCTAGCCATGATCCCCAACATCTTGACAGAGCTTGAATAGTTTTTTAAATTATATTTTACAATCTAGGTGTGCAAATGTCCTATAGACTTATCCAAGAGGACTCACAGCTGTAATCAATGCCAAAGGTGTTTCTAACATGTATTGACTCAGGGAGCTGAATACTTATGCAATGACAATATTTTAGTTATTTCATTATATATATATATACAGTTGAAGTCGGAAGTTTACATACACATTAGCCAAATCAATTTAAACTCAGTTTTTCACAATTCCTGACATTTAATCCTTGTAAAAATCCCCTGTGTTAGGACAGTTAAGATCACCACGTTATTTGAAGAATGTGAAATGTCAGAATAATAGTAGAGAGAATTATTTATTTCAGCTTTTATTTCTTTCATCACATTCCCAGTGGGTCAGAAGTTTACATACAGTCAATTAGTATTTGGTAGCATTGCCTTTAAATTGTTAAACTTGGGTCAAATGTTTCGGGTAGCCTACCACAAGCTTCCCACAATACGTTGGGTGAATTTTGGCCCATTCCTCCTGACAGAGCTGGTGTAACTGAGTCAGGTGTGTAGGCCTCCTTGCTCGCACACGCTTTTTCAGTTCTGCCCACAAATTTTCTATAGGATTGAGGTCAGGGCTTTGTGATGGCCAATCCAGTACCTTGATTTTGTTGTCCTTAAGCCATTTTGCCACAACTTTGGAAGTATGCTTGGGGTCATTGTCCATTTGGAAGACACATTTGCGACCAAGCTTTAACTTCCTGACTGTTGCTTCAATATATCCACATCATTTTCCTCACTCATGATGCCATTTATTTTGGGAAGTGCACCAGTCTCTCCTGCAGCAAAGCACCCCCACAACATGATACTGCCACCCCCGTGCTTCACGGTTGGGATGGTGTTCTTCGGCTGGCAAGCGTCCCCCTTTTTCCTCCAAACATAACGATGGTCATTATGGCCAAAACAGTTCTATTTTTGTTTCATCAGACCAGAGGACATTTCTCCAAAAAGTACGATATTTGTCTAATATGCAGTTGCAAACAGTAGTCTGGCTTTTTTATAGCGGTTTTGGAGCAGTGTCTTCTTCCTTGCTGAGCGGCCTTTCAGGTTATGTCGACATAGGACTCGTTTTACTGTGGATATAGATACTTTTGTACCTGTTTTCTCCAGCATCTTCACAAGATCCTTTGCTGTTGTTCTGGGAAGGATTTGCACTTTTCGCACCAAAGTACGTTCATCTTTAGCAGACAGAACACATCTCCTTCCTGAGCGGTATGACGGCTGCGTGGTCCCGTGTTTATACTTGCGTACTATTGTTTGTACAGATAAACGTGGTACCTTCAGGTATTTGGAAATTGCTCCAAAGGATGAACCAGACTTGTGGAGGTCTCCAATTTTTTCTGAGGTCTTGACTGAATTCTTTTGATTTCCCCATGATGTCAAGCAAAAAGGCACTGAGTTTGAAGGTGGGCCTTGAAATACATCCACAGGTACGCCTCCAATTGACTCAAATTATGTCAATTAGCCTATCAGAAGCTTCTAAAGCCATGACATCATTTTCTGGAATTTTCCAAGTAAGCTTCTGACACACTGGAATTGTGATACAGTGAAAAAATCTGTCAAGCACAAAGTAGATGTCCTAACCGACTTGCCAAATCTATAGTTTATTAACAATACATTTGTTGAGTGGTTGAAAAACAAGTTTTAATGACTACAACCTAAGTGTTTGTAAACTTCCGACTTCAACTGTATATACACTGCTCAAAAAAATAAAGGGAACACTTAAACAACACAATGTAACTCCAAGTCAATCACACTTCTGTGAAATCAAAATGTCCTCTTAGGAAGCAACACTGTTTGACAATAAATTTCACATGCTGTTATGTAAATGGAATAGACAACAGGTGGAGATTATAGGCAATTAGCAAGACACCCCCAATAAAGGAGTGGTTCTGCAGGTGGTGACCACAGACCACTTCTCAGTTCCTATGCTTCCTGGCTGATGTTTTGGTCACTTTTGAATGCTGGCGGTGCTTTCACTCTAGTGGTAGCATGAGACGGAGTCTACAACCCACACAAGTGGCTCAGGTAGTGCAGCTCATCCAGGATGGCACATCAATGCGAGCTGTGTCAAGAAGGTTTGCTGTGTCTGTCAGCGTAGTGTCCAGAGCATGGAGGCGCTACCAGGAGACAGGCCAGTACATCAGGAGACGTGGAGGAGGCCGTAGGAGGGCAACAACCCAGCAGCAGGACCACTACCTCCGCCTTTGTGCAAGAAGGAGCAGAAGGAGCACTGCCAGAGCCCTGCAAAATGACCTCCAGCAGGCCACAAATGTGCATGTGTCTGCTCAAACGGTCAGAAACAGACTCCATGAGGGTGGATGAGGGCCCGACGTCGACAGGTGGGGATTGTGCTTACAGCCCAACACCGTGCAGGACATTTGGCATTTGTCAGAGAACACCAAGATTGGCAAATTCGCCACTGGCACCCTGTGCTCTTCACAGATGAAAGCAGGTTCACACTGAGCACATGTGACAGACGTGACAGTCTGGAGACGCCGTGGAGAACGTTCTGCTGCCTGCAACATCCTCCAGCATGACCGGTTTGGCGGTGGGTCAGTCATGGTGTGGGGTGGCATTTCTTTGGGGGGCCGCACAGCCCTCCATGGGCTCGCCAGAGGTAGCCTGACTGCCATTAGTTACCGAGATGAGATCCTCAGACCCCTTGTGAGACCATATGCTGGTGCGGTTGGCCCTGGGTTCCTCCTAATGCAAGACAATGCTAGACCTCATGTGGCTGGAGTGTGTCAGCAGTTCCTGAAAGAGGAAGGCATTGATGCTATGGACTGGCCCGCCCGTTCCCCAGACCTGAATCCAATTGAGCACATCTGGGACATCATGTCTCGCTCCATCCACCACCACAGACTGTCCAGGAGTTGGCGGATGCTTTAGTCCCGGTCTGGGAGGAGATCCCTCAGGAGACCATCCTCTACCTCATCAGGAGCATGCCCAGGTGTTGTAGGGAGGTCATACAGGCACGTGGAGGCCACACACACTACTGAGCCTCATTTTGACTTGTTTTAAGGACATTACATCAAAGTTGGATCAGCCTGTAGTGTGGTTTTCCACTTTAATTTTGAGTGTGACTCCAAATCCAGACCTCCATGGGTTGATACATTTGATTTCCATTGATCATTTTTGTGTGATTTTGTTGTCAGCACATTCAACTATGTAAAGAAAAATGTATTTAATAAGAATAGTTAGGATCTAGGATGTGTTATTTTAGTGTTCCCTTTATTTTTTTGAGCAGTGTATATATAAATATAAATCGAATTTTTCTTCCCCAAACATACAATTAAATACATTTTAATCCTACTTTGTAACACAATAAAATGTGAAGAAATCCAATAGATGGTGGGCCGAAGCCGAAACCGTGAAGTTAATCGATCCCTGTTGAGGGAGGAGCAGAGTTCTTGTATATGACAGTAAAGCATTCTTATGATGACAAAAATGTGTTGGCACCTTCAATTCTTGCACATTTTCATCATAAAAAGTATATTTCAACACTATCTGCTCAGGCAAATTTGCGAAACTGCTAACCTTGGAACCAATCAACTGCTATACCTAGAACCAATCAGAACTCTCTGTAGCTGTGGGTTTAAAGAAACATTATTTTATTTAACCAGTTATGTCAGTTAAGAACAAATTCATTATTTACCCCGGCCAAACCCGGATGATGCTGAGCCAATTGTGAACCGCCCTATGAGACTCCCAATCACCGCCGGTTGTGATACAGCCTGGAATTGAACCGGGGTCTGTAGTGATGCCTCTAGCACTGAGATGCAGTGCCTTAGACCACTGCGCCACTCAGGAGCCCCCTACTCAATCATACACTTTGCATAGAAACCCATATAAAAGCATGTAGATGTGTGTGTGTCATGTATGCTAGAATGGAGGTTTAAAAATGACAGCTGCATACAGTGCATTTGGAAAGTATTCAGACCCCTTCCTTTTTCACCGTTTTGTTGCGTTACAGCCTTATTCTAAAATGTATTAAATAAAAAAGAATCCTCATCAATCTACCAACAATACCCCATAATGACAAAGCGGAAACAAGTTTTTTGACATCTTTGCAAATGTATTAAAAATTAAAAATGTATTCAGACCCTTTAAACCAAGCCATGAGGTTGAAGGAATTGTCTGTAGAGCTCCGAGACAGGACTGTGTTGAGGCACAGATCTGGGAAAGGGTATCAAAAAATGTCTGTAGCATTGAAGGTCCCGAAGAACACAGGGGCATACATCATTCTTAAATGGAAGTTTAGAACCACCAAGACTCTTCTTAGAGCTTGCCACCCGGCCAAACTGAGTAATCGTGGAAGAAGGGCAGAGCTCCAGAGTTCCTCTGTGGAGATGGGAGAACCTTCCAGAAGGACAACCATCTCTGCAGGAGCAACAACATCTCAGGCGCGAAATGGTAGGCCACACAAACTCACAGAACGGGACCGCCGAGTTCTGAAACGAGTAGCGAGTAAAAATCGTTTGTCCTCGATATGCAAAACTCACTCTGAGTTCCAAACTGCCTCTGGAAGCAACGTCAGTACAATAACTGTTCGTCGGGAGCGTCATGAAATGGGTCTCCATGGCCGGGCAGCAGCACACAAGCCTAAGATCACCAATGCACAATGCCAAGCGTTGGCTAGAGTAGTGTAAAGCTCGCCATCATTGGACTCTGGAATGGTGAAAATGCGTTCTCTGGAGTGACGAATCACGCTTCACCATCTGGCTGTCCAATGGATGAATCTGGTTTTGGCGGATGCCTGGAGAACGCTACCTGCCCCAATACATAGTGTTTACTGTAAAGTTTGGTGAAGTGGGAATAATGGTCTGGGGCTGCTTTTCATGATTTGGGCTAGGTCCCTTAGTTCCAGTGAAGGGAAATCTTAATGCTACAGCATACAAAGACATTCTAGATGATTCTGTGCTTCCAACTTTGTGGCAACAGTTTGAGGAAGGCCCTTTCCTGTTTCAGCATGACAATGCCACCGTGCACAAAGTGAGGTCCATACAGAAATTGCACAGAGCCCTGACCTCAAACCCATCAAACACCTTTGGGATGAATTGGAACGCTGACTGCGAGCCAGGCCTAATCGCCCAACATCAGTGCCCAACCTCACTAATGCTCCTGTGGCTGAATGGAAGCAAGTCCCCACAGCAATGTTCCAACATATTGTTTCATGTGAGACAAAAATAAAAAAGTGAATCAAATAAATCATCACAGCAAAGGAATGTAGTTTGTGAGCTTGAAAATGAACATCCTGACAGTCTGAGGCAGGGTGCTCTGCAATCCTCTGACTCTATCTATTGACAAGGATAATAATGTGTCATTTTTTATTTGTCAGTATGACTGAAATGGGTCCTGCCTTGATGACTGTATTAGATTTACACTACTTGTCTTATAGATTTTTGTAGTCTTAAATTATTACTTGAAATAAACTGTTAGCTAAAATGTTCCTTTTTCCCGGAATGACATGCTAGCTAGTGATAAAGCTATCTGCTCCTGCTAGCAAGCGACAGTTCTACTTGTTGTAACTAGCTAGCTAACTAGTAAGCTAGCTACATTATTAAGGTTGCAGTGTTCTACGTTGGGAGTAATTGTACAGCTTGCATTGATGGTATCACGTTTCTTCTGGTATACTTTACCTGATAGCAGTTTGTCGAACGAAGAACTATCTCGAGATGCCAGCAGCTGTCTACTTACTGTACCTTAGATACAGATAATGTGATTGGCAGACGTGATCAGCAGAGATAGTACCATATATAGTACAGACTTTTGATTGGTTCACAGTTTAGTACTCTACGGCGTTAGCATGTCCAACTTGCAGACATAATAATAAGTATTTTGAAACAAATTGCAAGGATTGACATTTCCAACAAAAGACAGAGATCGATCATCTCGAAAACTAAAGCATATAGCTTGCTACGGCCCACCACCTACAAGGGGTCTGAATACTTTTGCAAGGCACCGTAAAATTGAAATGTTGCTACATTTGCGGATAGAATTCTAATTTACTCAACCTTTTAAGTATTTTTATGTGACCTTATCTTAATTTTGGGCTTTTATACGTTATACATACTTTATAAATGTTTTGAGTGTTGTTGATATATATAAAATTGTTGATATATTTCTTTTAACATCCAGTGTTGTATGCTTATTCTTTTACCAATGATATGTTCTAGGCCAGTGGTGGGCAATGATTTTTGCTTGATGGCCACATTGGGATTTCCCAAATTCAGAGGGACAATTTTTTGGCGACCAATTTCTTAGTCAAAAGCAATTTGCAGCCTAGAAAAAAGGGCAGTTACTTGAAAACATATGGGTCCATTATAATTTCTACATACTTTATATCTAGTGTTAGACGTTCAAGAGTGGCCTCTAGTGTTTTGCTAACCCAAAATAATCACCCATCGCCCCCAAATAAAGTATTTACTCAAACCTCCCCCGTATGTTGCCCACCACTGTTCTAGGCTATTTGGAGACCCTTAAGGAGCATCTACCAATGGCATGTCCGTCTTTTTGTGAGAAATTACACTGGTCACGCAAAACATTTATAAAAGTACTTATAAAGTATAAATAGCCCACACTTTAGATGAGGCCATGCAACAACACCTAACTAATGACTATTAAATAGTTTACAAGGACCTAGAATTAAATCTTATGAATGGAGTAATGATGAAGAAATTATGAATAAACAATTTACAAATCCAAAATAAATGCTTTATTACATGGAGTTATTATAAAGTGCTACCCAATGTTCTTCATGGATGAGTCATTTTTACATTTTAGCCATTTAGCAGATGCTCTTATCCAGAGCGACTTACAGGAGCTATTAGGGTTAAGTGACTAGCTCAAGGGCACATTGACAGATTTTTCACCTTGTCGGCTCGGGGATTCAAACCAGTGCCCTTTCAGTTACTGGCCCAACGCTCTTAACCGCTAGGCTACCTGCCGCGTTATATGCAGTATGATAAGGTTAACAAATTAAGGCCAAGTATTGCCTATATCTGGTCCTAGTCAGTGATCTTTATCGTTTGTGGTTGGGTGACATTTAATATAATGGTGAGCTGTAGGATTTTTTTAAACATTTTGTAGGTTTTCTCATCTTAGATGTGCTACTGTCAAATCACAATTAATCAATTCACATTTACTAAGAATTGACATTGAAATTGTATATATTTTATTGGCAGCCTGACAACCTGCATCCATGAGAATACATTGCGACTCTCTAGTCAACTTACATCTCAGTGCAGAGAGAGAGAGAGAGAGAGAGAGAGAGAGAGAGAGAGAGAGAGAGAGAGAGAGAGAGGAGAGAGAGAGAGAGAGAGGAGAGAGAGAGAGAGAGAGGAGAGAGAGAGGAGAGAGAGGAGAGAGGAGAGAGAGGAGAGAGAGAGAGGGGAGAGAGAGAGAGAGAGAGAGAGAGAGAGAGAGAGAGGAGAGAGAGAGAGAGGAGAGAGAGAGAGAGAGAGAGAGAGAGAGAGAGAGAGAGAGAGAGAGAGAGGAGAGAGAGAGAGAGGAGAGAGAGAGAGAGAGTAGGACGAGAGGAGAGAGAGAGAGAGAGAGAGAGAGAGAGAGAGAGAGAGAGAGAGAGAACTAAAGAAAGACAGAAACAGAGACAGATGGACAGTGTCCAACACTGATAGTTGGGAGCTGGCAGACACCTCCGTCTGCTAGCCGAAGAGACTCACCTCTGATAATATAAACCTGGCCACCTATCAAGTGTTTCAGGCAACAGAACAGCCCATCTGACAACAAGGGTTGGTAAGCAGTGAGGGAAACAATGGACCAAGATGTCAATAGTTGGGGTGAGAGAGTTCAGGAGCAGACAGAACAAAGAGAGAGAAAGTGGGAACACAAAACAACAGCAGGAGAGAGAAACAGGGTCAGAAGGTCATCAGTATCACACAAACTTGCTGGAGCCTCTGGTCATTTCGGGGAGTTGGAAGGGAGATGAAGGGTAAAGGGGGTAAAAACAGGGGGAAGGTTTGCAGCATGGTAGTGCTCAGACAGCTTCATACAGCCTACATATTTGATAATTTCCTGAAATTAAAGAGGTACATGAACTAAATATTTTCAATTGTGACATAATAATAATAATAATAATAAAACAATAGGAAATGTCCATTTTCAGGGGTGGGGGGTCCCTCGATGACATGATCTTGCAAGGAATTTGATGGATGTGACCCCAAGACACGCTAACCTGAGATGTAGGTAATATTATTGTCAAACTCAAGTTCATTCTTTTTGACATGAATCAAAAAGAACGATAACTTATACAGTATGTTCTTCAAAAACAGCTTTAACCCTGAATGCGAAGGCAGGGATATTGGTTTTGTCCGAATAACCGTACTTGGGTTCTAAATACTAGGCATTTTGGGTACGCAAAAATAGAAAGCTTTAAGTTATGTAAAATTTTCTAAATGTTGTATGCTTTAAAAGCCAGAATGTCTTACTAATTTTGTCTTTTCATCCAGTAGAATGAACGAATAGCGGGAATCAACCGCATTATTTTATCTAACGTTTATTTATTCAGTGGAACCCATTGAGACCAGGGTCTCATTTCCAATTGTGCCCTGAAGACAACAATTCAACAATATCAATGGATATTTCCAATGAAATACAAATAAAACAATTTACAAATTCAGTTACCACAATTTCAACAATACATACACATTTTTTATACTCAATCAAAACAATTACAACCCTCATTTAACACATTCATCACCAGAGTCCTAAACTGCTGAGGCACCAGGGTATCAAGAGCCTTATAGGCCATTCCAAAACTTTTCCTAGCTCCGTGGAGACTAGTGGGACTTCAAGAGTTAATCAACCCTGTAAACGTGCTTGGTGCCTCGTATTTGTATACCTTAAAAGTGAGGCAAGATAAGCTGGAAGCTTGTGCAGCAGAGCTTCGTAAACAAAAAAGGGATTCATGAAGTGATCTTCCGACCATCTGATACAGGATGCAAGAATGTGTCCTAAACCTGTAAACCTGTCACTTGTGATAGAGTGAAGAGCGCTGTGGTGAACGGCATCTGAGGGTTTTAGAGTAGTGGCTGCTGCATTCTGATAGATGGTGTCACCATAGTTGAGAACTGGCAGGACGGTTGGCTGTACAATCTGCTTCCTGGTGTTAAGGGAAAGGCATGATCCATAAAAAAAAAGCTAACTTTAAATCCGTATGTTTTTTTAAAGTTAAATCTTTGTCAATCCAAATGCCCTGGGCCCGACTTCCCAAAAGCTTCTTAATGCTACGTGCATCGTTAGAACCTTTGTAGGAGCATCGTTAAAATCTTCCAGCTGTTTCCTAAAACCACCTGTGGTAACTTTACAAGGATTATCCACACCCGTTTCAATGTTTTAGTGCCTTTACTTGCAAACTACAAAATTAAAGGGTACAGCCATGTACAAACAGTAGAAAACAGGAGTGCGATATACGCGACTCAACATGAGGTCGAGTCCCATTAATGCTGTGCCAAATCTGGGTGGTGACATCACAGGCATATAAAGGTCACGGTCAACACCAATGTCTGTAATAACCATACTCCCGTGAATAGTAATTTTTACCTCGACTATCCGGCGCCCCCGCACATTGACTCTGTACCGGTACCCCCTGTATATAGTCTCGTTATTGTTATTTTACTGTTGCTCTTTAACTACTTGTTCTTTTTATCTCTTACTCATATTTTTTAAACAGCATTCTTGGTTAGGGGCTTTTAAGTAAGCATTTCACTGTAAGGTATACACCTATTGTATTCGGCGCATGTGACTAATACCATTTGATTTGATTTGATAGTAATAATACTATACTGCAGTTATGTACACCACCTATTCAGTAGGAATTATTTATATAGCGTCCACACTATAACACCAAAGTTACTAAAGTTGCTCTTCAAAATGTTTGTTACTTAACTGGCTCAGACCACTCTTAAAATAGCTAAGAAAGTCGTTAGATGCCCTTCCTTTACACACAAGATCTCCGCTAAACACAAAATCTAAATGTTTGTCTTTCTGTGACCGCTGATAACTTCAGAACGAATGTTACAGTAACATATTAGCATCCACAGTTTTTGTGCAAGGAAAGTCATACCATATAAAAAACCTGTGAGCTGTTGGCTAGACAACACATGCCAAGACGAGAGTAGGCACATTTACTATTTAACGCAACAATTTTTTGTAACAAAACTAGCGTTAGAGATGAAAATGTGATGGAAAAACTTTGAAATGTAAATTTTTTTGCGGGATATTAAAACGTAGGCGAAAATGTACATTTTGTGTGCACTACCTCATCACGCACTGATTTTTATCTGCAACAAGTTTGTTGGTGGAAACACAAAATATGCAGATTTTAGAATATATGGAAAACTAGCCACAAACTTGCCCATTCTTTGCATAACAAGTGAAGACGCTTCAAAAGAAAACCGCGATGAGTGTATTAAAAGATAAATACATAGACCGAATATACAAAACATTAAGAACATCTGCTCTTTCCTTGACTTTTCCACATTTTGTTACGTTACAGCCTTATTCTAAAATTGATCAACTTAAATACAAATCCTCATCAATCTACACACAATACCACATATTGACAAAGCGAAAACAGGTTTTTAGAAATGTTTGTACATTTATTACATATAAAATAAGAAATACATTATTTAAATAAGTATTCAGACCCTTTGCTATGAGACTCAAAATTGAGCTCAGGTGCATCCTGTTTCCATTAATCATCCTTGAGATGTTTCTACAACTTGATTGGAGTCCACCTGTGGAAAATTCAATTGATTGGACATGATTCGGAAAGGCACACACCTGTCTATAAAAGGTCCCACAGTTGACAGTGCATGTCAGAGCAAAAACAAGCCATGAGATTGAAAGAATTGTCCTTAGAGCTCCAAGACAGGATTATGTCGAGGCACACATTTCTGCAGCATTGAAGGTCCCTAAGAACACAGTAGACTCCATCATTCTTAAATGGAAGAAGTTTGGAACCACCAAGACTCTAACTAGAGCTGGCCCGCCCAACCAAACTGAGCAATCGGGGGAGAAGGGCCTTGGTCATGGAGGTGACCAAGAACCCGATGGTCACTGACAGAGCTCCAGAGTTCTTCTGTGGAGATTGGAGAAACTTCCATCTCTGCAGCACTCCACCAATCAGGCCTTTATGGTAGAGTGGCCAGACGGAAGCCACTCCTCGGTAAAAGGCACATGATAGCTTGCTTGAGTTTGCCCAAAAGGTACCTAAAGGACTCTTAGACCATGAGAAACAAGATTCTCTGACCTGATGAAATCAAGATTGAAACTTTGGTCTGAATGCCAAGAGTCACGTCTGGAGGAAACTTGGCACCATCCTTGTGGTGTAGACTGATGAGGAAAAATTATTTTAGAATAAGGCTGTAACGTAACAAAATGTTGAAAAGGTCAAGGGGTCTAAATACTTTCCCGAATGTATTGTATGTAGCCAGGCGAATCCAGGTGAAAGCTATGAACCCTTATTGATGTCACTTGTTAAATCCACTTCAATGAGTGTAGATGAAGGGGAGGAGACAGGTTAAAGGATTTTTAACTGAATATTGGGAAGGTGTTCGTACTGTTTGGTTTACTCAGTGTATTTGAAGGATATTGAAATCAGTTTCATGTTAATTCATTTTATTGAGTTTTATTTATCTATTTGTACGCTACTGTCACATTTTTGGCTCAAAATATTTCATGAGGTGTAATGTATGCAATGATGCCACACCTTGATTTAGTTCATTATTGTAGGGCAAGCATTAAAATAAACCGCCTCAATATTTGTAGCCATAGGTGATTATATCTCTATAGGAGCTGATTCGTCGTCAGTATTGTGGCATAATTCTAATGTTAAGGTAAGATTGGAAAGGTAGAACACTGATCAGAGAGCAGCCCTGCCTTTCTTTCGATCCTATCAGTATCGACACATGCCTCAACAACGCACTTATCAAACGTTCTCTCTGCGTGTTGTTTTGGGAAATGCATATTACATCTTCGGCAGTTGTAGGAAAGATGCATCGTTAAAACACTCTAAGCCTAAGTTCCATCGCTATCGGGAAACCGGGACAAGATATTTTTAGGCGGGAACTCAATCCACGAGAGAACCATCCAATGAATAAATGTGTAATCCATTGGAGACATTTTTGCCTGAATAAGAGAACAACATAAGTCCTCGTAAGTCCTCAACTGGCAGCTTCATTAAATAGTACCCGCAAAACACCAGTCTCAACGTCAACAGTGAAGAGAAGACTTTGGGATGCTGGCCTTCTAGGTCGCGTACACAGATTTGTAGATGTTATCGCAGGTGCAGCTAAATGCTTGTGTTTCTAGCTCCAAAAGTGTAGTAATACCTAGCTCTGTCTGCCCTACGTACACTCACCTACGCTGTCTAGACTGCCTCATAAATTACTGCTGTTGTCACGTTTTCATGCATAATTCATTAAGTGTTTCAATAGCAGGATACCCCTCAGATAAAAAATCAACACGCATGGCTCTAGGTTACACCTATCTAAACATATTTTACATTGTTTTGCGAAATCAGCCATAATATCACTCACTATAATCCGAGTGTTCATTTTCGGAAGTGTGTAATCTAATTTGTAAACATTTCAACTGTATTAATAATAAAAAATCTACACGCTGGGCTCAAGATTACACCTATCTAAACATACTTTAGATTGTTTGTGAGATCGGACATAACATCACTCACTATAATCCGAGTGTTCATTTTCAAGATTGTGTAATCTAATTTGTAAACACGTGTATTAATAATACAACTGTATTAATAATAACAAATACAATTATCTTTCTTCTGTTTCTTGTGATGTACGTGTCAAAACAGAGCATTAAATCTTCAACAAAGCTTTTGCATTCTAAAAAATTCAACGGTAAGACAATATATTCCATTTAGCACATTTCAGCCATTACCAGGGTGTGTTTGACAGGTCATTACAATCCAGAGGCGAAAAGAAACGCACACCTATTTAGGCGAGGTGCTGGCTAGCGGAGTGAAACACTTAAAAAATAAAAGAGAGCGTGAGAGCACTCTAGGAGCTCAGATGCAAAAATATTTATGTCCAACGTTTTGGCAGACAAGCTGTCTTCATCAGGCTATAATGACAGGTCATTACAAACAACTCCACGGTCATACTGTTAACGGGGGAAAAATTAAAGGCACAAGCAAGAGTACGAAAGTGTCACAGGAGTAAAATTAAAGCAATCAATCCAGCGAGATGTAAGTGACAAGTGGATTTTGCACCCCTCAAACACAGGAAATAGATGGCTGATAAAGTCAGATCCTCAGGTGGCCAGGGCATGCGCGTTGCTCATAATATTGTTGTATATCGACTCGGAAGTTTTAAAATTGATAAATTAGGGGCAGCAAAAAGGGAAAGTCAATTTAACCAACCATGGAAGTAGAGTTGAAGTCGGAAGATTACATACACATAGGTTGGAGTCATTAAAAGTTGTTTTTCAACCACTCCATAAATGTCTTGTTAACAAACTACAGTTTTGGCAAGTCGGTTAGGACATCTACTTTGTGCATTACACAAGTCATTTTTCCAACAATTGTTTACAGACAGATTATTTCACTTATAATTCCCTGTATCATAATTCAAGTTGGTCAGAAGTTTACATACACTAAGTTGACTGTGCCTTTAAACAACTTGGAAAATTCCAGAAAATGATGTCATGGCTTTAGAAGCTTCTGATAGGCTAATTGAAATCATTTGAGTCAATTGGAGGTGTACCTGTGGATGTATTTCTTGGCCTACCTTCAAACTCAGTGCCTCTTTGCTTGACATCATGGCAAAATCAAAAGAAATCAGACAAGACTTCAGAAAAAAATTGTAGACCTCCACAGGTCTGGTTCATCCTTGGGAGAAATTTCCAAAAGTCTGAAGGTACCAGGTTCATCTGTCCAAACAATTGTATGCAAGTATAAACACCATGGGACCATGCAGCCTTCATATCGCCCAGGAAGGAGATGTGTTCTGTCTCCTAGAGAGGAAAAGTGCGAAAAGTGCAAATCAATCCCAGAACAACAGCAAAGGACCTTGTGAAGATGCTGGAGGAAACAGGTACGAAAGTATCTATATCCACAGTAAAACGAGTTCTATATCAACATAACCTGAAAGACCGCCGCAAGGAAGAAGCCACTGCTCCAAAACCGCCATAAAAAAGCCAGAATACGGTTTGCTACTGCACATGGGGATAAAGATCGTACTTTTTGGAGAAATGTCCTCTGGTCTGATGAAACAGAAATAGAACGGTTTGGCCATAATAACCATCATTATGTTTGGAGGAAAAACGGGGACGCTTGCCAGCCGAAGAACACCATCCCAACCGTGAAGGACGGGGGTGGCAGCATCATGTTGTGGGGGTTCTTTGCTGCAGGAGGGACTAGTGCACATCACAAAATAGATGGCATCATGAGTGAGGAAAATTATGTGGATATATTGAAGCAACATCTCAAGACATCAGTCAGGAAGTTAAAGCTTGGTCGCAGATGGGTCTTCCAAATGGACAATGACCCCAAGCATACTTCCAAAGTTGTGGCAAAATGGCTTAAGGACAACAAAGTCAAGGTATTGGAGTGGCCATCACAAAGCTCTGACCTCAATCCAACAGAACATTTCTGGGCAAAACTGAAAAAGCGTGTGTGAGCACGGAGGCCTACAAACCTGACTCAGTTACACAAGCTCTGTCAGGAGGAATGGGCCAAAATTCACCCCTTATTGTGGGGAGCTTGTGGAAGGCTACCTGAAACGTTTGAACCAAGTTAAACAATTTAAAGGCAATGCTACCAAATACTACTTGAGTGTATGTAAACTTCTTACCCACTGGGACTGTGCTGAAATAAATAAATCTCTCTACAATTATTCTGACATTTCACATTCTTCAAATAAAGTGGTGATCCTAACTGACCTAAAACAGGGCATTTTTACTAGGATTAAATGTCAGTAATTGTGAAAAACCGAGTTTAAATTGATTTGGCTAAGGTGTATGTAAACTTCCGACTTCAACTGTATGTAGATATAATATAAATCAAAAACCAGAATATTTAAAAAAAAAGGTGTGTGCTTGAGCTAATCGTAATAATTATCCTAATAAATTGGTTCCTCAAAGCGTAGACTTCTGACTTCAGTTTTATTTCAGTATACATGGCAGCTAAAATCTAAATTGCTTATACAATTCCATATATACTGCTGATGACAATGGTGTTATGTGTCAACGGACCTTTAATTTATAGTCAATCCACATGGTTGGGAATTTTATTTTGGATCATTTTGATAATTACTTTAGATGATTATGGTATGCACGTGACAATTAGTTCACGCGTGGTGTAAGAAGGTGCTATATCTGCCTTGTAAGGTGGGATGAGGGCCATACCTATAAATGCTGTTTCTGATTGAAAAATAACCTACACACTGAGGAATGCTGTAAGGTCGAAACGTCGGTGTATGCTATCCTGGTGCAGTAAAAAGTCAGCTTTATGCAACATCTTTTTGAGTGTGGACCCATCACACTTTTTTTTGGCGTAAATCAACAGTTGCACAGAAATGTATGATCTTGACAAACACATATTACTGCTAGTTACAAGAAAATTCCTCATTCAATGTTGCTTCACTTGATCTATCCAGTGCTACTCTGGTCCTTCAAGTGACCGAGACCAGATCTGAAAGCAAGGACTCTCATTATCGTTAAATGAAACCTGGACTCAGGTGACACTGACTATTATTGACAAAGTGTTGACAAGCAACCAGAAGAATGTCTTGGTGTACTTACTGGGTGGCTTGTTGGCAGCCAGATTTTTGAAGTGACTGCCTTTGATGATCTCCACTGAGAGACGGCCCGTGGTGGCATTGTAGACGAGCCCTACCAAGATCTCTGGTGTGGAGCCTTGGCTGGCTGACTGGAATGAAGAGGCACTTTCGCTGCAGGACATCTCCGATATACTAGCCTGGGATTCACCGCCCTGCTAGCACGTGGGTGGACAGATGGACCAACAAGAAGGTCAGTGAATTTTCAGGGCCTGCATCTCAGAGTAGGAGTGCTGATATAGGATCAGTTTTGCCTGAATTTGTCATAATTAATACAAGTACATGGACAGGGGGTGACTTGATCCTAGATCTTTATAAATACGGGCCCAGGATTAGTTAGTGAAATTTGTAAGGAAGTAAGGTTAGGAATCTACATTCCTATAATAAAAATGCAGAGATACTGTTATAACTGGCAGACATACTCTGACAAACTTTTGAGACAGCATTGGACAGTAAAATGTGAAAGTTGTTAGGGTTTGTATGGGTTTCTCTGTTTTGGACTATGTTCACCACCATTTACAACGAGCTGACTATCACAGGTCATCAATTTCTCACTATTTAACTACATAACTCAAATCAAATAACTGATGTTTGCAATGTGGAAAAGAATCCAGGCAAATACCAGAATGTAAGAAATAAAGTCTTCATGTATTATCCGGGTAGGTTCTTAGTAAGTACATGACAAAATTACCCCAGGAACAGCATTCTACCATCACAGCTGTTGTGTACAGTAAATGCTTGAGGCCTAGCTTTTCCTTTGATCTACTCACAGGGAAGGCACAGCAGGGGTCCAGTATGACCGGCACCGACATCTTGCCCTGCAGGTTGAGCTTGGTGAGGTAGAACACCTTCTCTCCCAGCACCTTCTCTTTCTTCATCCGCCGCACGCTGTAGAGACGGAATCGAATGGAGTAGTTGCCGATCATCTCGGACTCCACGTGACTGAAGCGGAAGGTCTCTGTGAAGACCGGGCAGGGCCCTTTCTGGATGCACGTCTTCGCCCTCTGCTTTTTTGTGGGCAGCAGCACCAGATGTACCTGCCAGGCAACGTTGCCGGTACGCTTGAGGGCCGGGATGTCTGTTGCGGCCGTGACCGTCACCGCCAGCCGCTGGTCCTGGGAGTCGTAGTCGAACACCACGTCCAGGGTGCCATATTTGGCCAGGGGTTCCGGTTCGTAGCCCTTGGGGAGCTGAGAGGCTGACCCCCGGGCTGACATGTTCTAAAGAGACACATTACACCACACAAGAGGTAATGTACAAAAGATTGGCAAACACAATAAATAACATTTTTTTAAGTCTACACCGCCATACGTATGATCTATCATACGTTATACAGTCATCACAGCTCTTGGACTATTTCTACATTGCTAGTCACTTGAACTAGAGAAGTACTGAACAGTTGCTTGAAACTGAAAAGCCTTGACTATCACAAACACCTGAGCTACGAGAGAGATCCTAAAGACTCAACCTCTAGTTTCTACTTGGGTGAACAGGGTGAATTGGAGGATGAACTATGGGAGGTGAAATGGATCAGGACGATCAAAGTTACCTTATGTTTTTGACGTAGTTTATCGTTGCTCTTGTACCATGACCTGTATAAGGGCTTCTGTCAGATAAAAACATAACACACATTTATGAAGGAAATCTATCAGACAAAATCCTGACAGTGGTGTAAATGTTTACAAGGCTGTTTCAAAGGCTGGATTACAATCTGATCATTTAGTCCCTCCTTCTGCCCTTGTTGGCTCCCCCCTCGCAGATCTGAAAATAGTTCTTGATAGCAATATGGCAATAGCTCAACAATGTGGGGTGCCGTTTTCAACATCTTGTTACCATCTATCCAATCCTTCCAAATCTCTGAGGGTGAGGGGTTAACAGGGAATTTATTGGATTGGAATTCAAGCAAAGAGAGCGGGAACATTTATTGGGAGAAATAGAGGTTGAGAGACTTTGGCTATCTGTGTGCATGTGTGTGTGGTCGTGAAGCCCAAAATAAGTGTTTCATTCTGATCATTTCTTCCCACCACGGCAGTTTGTGGCCTGCTGGAGGTCATTTTGCAGGGCTCTGGCAGTGCACCTCCTTGCACAAAGGCGGAGGTAGCGGTCCTGCTGCTGGGTTGTTGCCCTCCTACGGCCTCATCCACGTCTCCTGATGTACTGGCCTGTCTCCTGGTAGCGCCTCCATGCTCTGTACACTACGCTGACAGACACAGCAAACCTTTTTGCCACAGCTCGCATTGATGTGCCATCCTGGATGAACTGCACTAGCTGAGCCACTTGTGTGGGTTGTAGACAACGTCTCATGCTACCACTAGAGTGAAAGCACCGCCAGCATTCAAAAGTGACCAAAACATCAGCCAGGAAGCATAGGAACTGAGAAGTGGTCTGTGGTCACCACCTGCAGAATCACTACTTTTTTGGGGGTGTCTTGCTAATTGCCTATAATTTCCACCTTTTGTCTATTCCATTTGCACAACAGCATGTGAAATTTATTGTCAATCAGTGTTGCTTCCTCAGTGGACAGTTTGATTTCACAGAAGTGTGATTGACTTGGAGTTACATTGTGTTGTTTAAGTGTTCCCTTTATTTTTTGAGCAGTGTATATGCATAGCCACTATAACTATACACTCATGTACATACTACCTCAATTGGGCCGACCAACCACTGACCCCGCACATTGGCTAACCGAGCTATCTGCAATGTGTCCCACGCACCAACCGCCAACCCCTCTTTTACACTACTGCTACTCTCTGTTCATCATATATGCATAGTCACTTTAGCCATATCTACATGTACATACTACCTCAATGAGCCTGACTAACCAGTGTCTGTATGTAGCCTCGCTACTTTTATAGTCTCGCTACTGTATATAGCCTATCTTTTTACTGTTGTTTTTATTTCTTTACCTACCTATTGTTCACCTAATACCTTTTTTGCACTTTTGGTTAGAGCTTGTAAGTAAGCATTTCACTGTAAGGTCTAACTGTTACCTGTTGTATTTGGCGCACGTGACAAATACACTTTGATTTGACCTAAAACACAAGGCCAAATCTGCACTGGAGTTGCTTACCAAGAAGACAGTGAATGGCAAGACCTGAAAATGGTTGTCTAGCAATGATCAACAACCAATTTGACAGAGCATGAAGAATTTTAAAAAGAATAATGGGCAAATGTTGCACAATCCAGGTGTAGAAAGCTCTTACAAATGCAGAAAGAGTCATACAGTGTGTGCAAATGAGGTAAGATAAGGGAGGTAAGGCAATAAATAGGCCATAGTGGCGAAGTAATTACAATATAGCCATTAAACACTGAAGTGATAGATGTGCAGAAGATGAAGGTGCAAGTAGAGATACTGGGGTGCAAAGGAGCAAAATAAATAAATAAATATAGTATTTATTTATTTATTTTATTTCACCTTTATTTAACCAGGTAGGCAAATTGAGAACACGTTCTCATTTACAATTGCGACCTGGCCAAGATAAAGCAAAGCAGTTCGACACATACAACAACACATAGTTACACATGGAGTAAAACAAACATACAGTCAATAATACAGTGAAAAATAAGTCTATATACAATATGAGCAAGTGAGGTGAGATAAGGGAGGTGAAGGCAAACAAAATATATATATAAATAAATAAAAAATATAAAAAGGCCATGGTGGCGAAGTAAATACAATATAGCAAGTAAAAAAATGTAAAAAAAATAGAGATAGTAGAGATAGAAAAAGTAGAGATAGAAATAATTGGGTGCAAAGGAGCAAAATAAATAAATAAATAAATACAGTAGGTAAAGAGGTAGTTGTTTGGGCTAAATTATAGATGGGCTATGTACAGGTGCAGTAATCTATGAGCTGCTCTGACAGCTGGTGCTTAAAGCTAGTGAGGGAGATAAGTGTTTCCAGTTTCAGAGATTTTTGTAGTTCGTTCCAGTCATTGGCAGCAGAGAACTGGAAGGAGAGGCGGCCAAAGGAAGAATTGGTTTTGGGGGTGACCAGAGAGATATACCTGCTGGAGCGCGTGCTACAGGTAGGTGCTGCTATGGTGACCAGCGAGCTGAGATAAGGGGGGACTTTACCTAGCAGAGTCTTGTAGATGACCTGGAGCCAGTGGGTTTGACGACGAGTATGAAGCGAGGGCCAGCCAACGAGAGTGTACAGGTCGCAGTGGTGGGTAGTATATGGGGCTTTGGTGACAAAACGGATGGCACTGTGATAGACTGCATCCAATTTATTGAGTAGGGTTTTGGAGGCTATTTTGTAAATGAGATCACCGAAGTCGAGGATTGGTAGGATGGTCAGTTTTACAAGGGTATGTTTGGCAGCATGAGTGAAGGATGCTTTGTTGCGGAATAGGAAGCCAATTCTAGATTTAACTTTGGATTGGAGATGTTTGATGTGAGTCTGGAAGGAGAGTTTACAGTCTAACCAGACACCTAGGTATTTGTAGTTGTCCACATATTCTAAGTCAGAGCCGTCCAGAGTAGTGATGTTGGACAGGCGGGCAGGTGCAGGCAGCGATCGGTTGAAGAGCATGCATTTAGTTTTACTTGTATTTAAGAGCAAATGGAGGCCACGGAAGGAGAGTTGTATGGCATTGAAGCTCGCCTGGAGGGTTGTTAACACAGTGTCAAAAGAAGGGCCAGAAGTATACAGAATAGTGTCGTCTGCGTAGAGATGGATCAGAGAATCACCAGCAGCAAGAGCGACATCATTGATGTATACAGAGAAGAGAGTCGGTCCAAGAATTGAACCCTGTGGCACCCCCATAGAGACTGCCAGAGGCCCGGACAACAGACCCTCCGATTTGACACAATGAACTCGATCAGAGAAGTAGTTGGTGAACCAGGCGAGGCAATCATTAGAGAAACCAAGGCTGTCGAGTCTGCCGATGAGGATGTGGTGATTGACAGAGTCAAAAGCCTTGGCCAGGTCAATGAATACGGCTGCACAGTATTGTTTCCTATCGATGGCGGTTAAGATATCGTTTATGACCTTGAGCGTGGCTGAGGTGCACCCATGGCCAGCTCTGAAACCAGATTGCATAGTGGAGAAGGTATGGTGGGATTCGAAATGGTCGGTAATCTGTTTGTTGACTTGGCTTTAGTATGGGGATGAGGTAGTTGGATGGGCTATTTACAGATGGGCTATGTACAGGTGCAGTGATCTGTGAGCTGCTCTGACAGCTGGTGCTTAAAGTTAGTGAGGGAGATATGAGTCTCTCAGCTTCAGTGTTTATTGCAGTTCGTTCCAGTCATTGACAGCAGAGAACTGGAAGGAAAGGCGGCCAAAGGAGGAATTGGCTTTGGGGGTGACCAGTGAAATATACCTGCTGGAGCACGTGCTACGGGTGGGTGCTGCTATGGTGACCAGTGAGCTGAGATAAGGCAGGGCTTTACTTAGCAAAGACTTGTAGATGACCTGGAGCCAGTGGGTTTGGCAATGAGAGCATACAGGTCGCAGTGGTGAGTAGTATAGATGGGGCTTTGATGACAAAACGGATGGCACTGTGATAGACTGTATCCAATTTGTTGAGTAGAGTGTTGGAGGCTATTTTGTAAATAACATCATTGTTGTGAAACAGGAAGCCGATTCTCGATTTAATTTTGTATTGGAGATTTTTAATGTGAGTCTGGAAGGAGAGTTTACAGTCTAACCAGACACCTAGGTATATGTAGTTGTCCACATATTCTAAGTAGTGATGCTAAGAGTAGTAATGCTGGACGGGCGGGCAGGTGCGGGCAGGTGCGGGTAGGTGTGGGCAGCGATCTGTTGAAGAGCATGCATTTATTTTTACTTGTATTTAAGAGCAGTTGGAGGCCATGGAAGGAGAGTTGTATGGCATTGAAGCTCGTCTGGAGGTTTGTTAACACAGTGTCAAAAGAAGGGCCAGAAGTATACAGAATGGTGTCTTCTGCATAGAGGTGGATCAGGGAATCGCCAGCAGCAAGAGCGACATCATTGATGTATACAGAGAAGAGAGTCGGCACGAGAATTGAACCCTGTGACACCTCCATAGAGACTGCGAGAGATCCGGACAACAGGCCCTCCGATTTGACACACTGAACTCTATCAGAGAAGTAGTTGGTGAACAAGGCGAGGCAGTCATTTGAGAAACCAAGGCTATTTAGTATGCCGATAAGAATGTGGTGATTGACAGAGTCGAAAGCCTTGGCCAGGTCGGTCGATGAATACAGCTGCACAGTAATGTCTCTTATCGATGGCGGTTATGATATCGTTTAGGACCTTGAGCATGGCTTAGGTGCACCCATGACCAGCTCTGACACCAGATTGCATAGCGGAGAAGGTACGGTGGGATTCGAAATGGTCGGTGATCTGTGTATTGACTTGGTTTTCGAAGACCTTTTAAAGGCAGGGAAGGATAGATATAGGTCTGTAGCAGTTTGGGTCTAGAGTGTCATCAGTGTCATCAGCTATCTGGATTTGGGTGAAAGAGAAATGGGGGAGGCTTGGGCAAGTTGCTGTGGGGGATACAGGGCTGTTGACCGGGGTAGGTGTAGCTAGGTGGAAAGCATGGCCAGCCGTAGAAAAATGCTTATTGAAATTCTCAATTATCGTGGCTTTATCAGTGGTGACAGTGTTTCCTAGCCTCAGTGCAGTGGGCAGCTGGAAGGAGGTGCTCTTATTCTCCATGGACTTTACACTGTCCCAGAACTTTTTTGCTACAGTATGCAAATTTTTGTTTGAGAAAGCTAGCCTTAGCTTTCCTAACTGCCTGTGTATATTGGTTCCTAACTTCCCTGAAAAGTTACATATCACGGGGGCTATTCGATGCTAATGCAGTACGCCACAGGATGTTTTTGTGCTGGTCAAGGCCAGTCAGGTCTGGGGTGAACCAAGGGCTATATCTGTTCCTGGTTCAACATTTTTTGAATGGGGCATGCTTATTTAAGATGGTGAGGAAGGCACTTTTAAAGAATTACCAGGCATCCTCTACTGACGGGATGAGGTCAATATCCTTCCAGGATACACGGGCCAGGTCGATTAGAAAGGCCTGCTCGTTTGACAGTGATGAGGGGTGGTCGTTTGACCGCAGACCCATTACGGATGCAGGCAATGAGGCAGTGATCGCTGAGATCTTGGTTGAAGACAGTAGAGGTGTATTTGGAGGACAAATTGGTTAGGATGATATCTATGAGGGTGCCCGTGTTTACGGATTTCGGGTTGTACCTGGTAGGTTCATTGATAATTTGTGTGAGATTGAGGGCATCAAGCTTAGATTGTAGAACGGCCGGGGTGTTAATAAGCATGTCCCAGTTTAGGTCACCTAGCAGCACGAGCTCTGAAGATAGATGGGGGGCAATCAATTCACATTTGTTGTCCAGGGCACAGCCGGGGGCAGAGGGTGGTCTATAGCAAGCGGCAACGGTGAGAGACTTGTTTCTTGGAAAGGTGGATTTTTAAAAGTAGAAGCTCGAATTGTTTGGGTACAGACCTGGATAGTAAGACAAAACTTTGCAGGCTATCTCTGCAGTAGATTGCAACTCCGCCCCCTTTGGAAGTTCTATCTTGTCGGAAAATGTTTTAGTTAGGGATGGCAGAGTGTGCTAAAGCAGTGAATAAAACAAACTTAGGTAGGAGGCTTCTAATGTTAACATGCATGAAACCAAGGCTTTTACGGTTACAGGAGTCAACAACTGAGAGCACTGGGGAATAGGAGTGGAGCTAGGCATTTTTTAACAAGAGTTTGAATTAAGGTGGGTTCAAAAAAAGTAGCCCATTTCAGTGTTGCGGACAATTTAAGTTTGAGGCTTTACTGAGCCAGACAAACTTCCCACTTCGAGGACAGCCCTTCCTCGTTTTTTCCGCACACCAAGAATACAGACATTTGCTCAGTCTTACACGAACTGGCACATTTTCTGACTGGCGCTCGCTTTCTTGCATTGTTGTTATCCTTCTAAATAATGACTTTGAACATGTGTGCGTTACTATCAATGTAACTGCCTTATTTTCTGTATGTCATTGTAGAAAAGTAGTTTAGACACCAAAACTAAAAAAAAACACATATGGAATCATGTAGTAACCAAAATAGTGCAGAATAAATGAAAATATATTTTACATTTTACATTCTTCAAAGTAGCCACACTTTGCCTTGATGACAGCTTTGGACACTCTTGGCATTCTCTCAACCAGCTTCATGAGATAGTCACCTGGAATGCATTTCAATTAATTAACATGTGTGCCTTGTTAAAAGCTAATTTGTGGAATTTCTTTCCTTAATGCATTTGAGCAAATCAGTTGTGTTGTGACAAGGTATGGGTGGTATACAGAAGATAGTCCTATTTGGTAAAAGACCAAGTCCATGTTATGGCAAGAATAGCTGAAATAAGCAAAGAAAAATGACATGAAGGTTAGTCAATGCCGAAATTTTCAAGTACTTTTGAAAGTTTCTTCAAGTGCAGTCGCAAAAACCATCAAGCGCTATGATGAAACTGGCTCTCATGAGGACCGCCACAGGAAAGGAAGACCCAGCGTTACCTCTGCTGTAGAAGATAAGTTCATTAGAGTTAACTGCACCTCAGATTGCAGCCCAAATAAATGCTTCACAGAGTTCAAGTAACAAACACATATCAACATCATAAGAGAAGACTGCGTGAATCAGGCCTTCATAGTCGAATTGTGCAAAGAAATCACGACTAAAGGACACCAATAATAAGAAAATACTTGCTTGGGCCAAGAAACACAAGCAATGGACTGGTGGAAATCTGTCCTTTGGTCTGATGAGTCCAAATTTGAGATTTTTGGTTCCAACAGACGTGTCTCTGTGAGACGCAGAGTAGGTGAACGGATGATCTCCGCATGTGCGGTTCCCACCCTGAAGCATGAAGGAGGAGGTGTGATGGTGTGGGGGTGCTTTGCTGGTGACACTCGTGACACTTAAACCGCATGGCTAATGTATGGAAAGTTACTGAGTGAGACCACGAGGAGTGCAGAAAGATTACATTCTGTCAAAACATGTTAAACCTCATGGCTCCTAAGGAGGGAGGCAAAGGACAACAGTCAGGTTTCAGTCACTGATAAGGTAAGACAGTCGTGGATTAGGGAGGAGCGAGCAAATCGGCCCAAGGTCAGGTCAGATGAAGTGAGAAGGAACAGTCCTATCCCACACATATGTAATTCCATGCCCACGAAGGTTCTAGCATGAGGCAAGGCCATGACTACACCAGTGAGCGGAACCAATTAAGTTCCTGACAGAGATGTATTGGCTGTCTAGATGTGCAAAGAGTTTACTCCGCCTAGTAGGGGTGTATAAATATATGTGCTTGTGTAAACATGCATTTGTCTTTGCAGCTGTATGACCCAGTGGGTGGATAAACATGGTTTGAGCTTTTTCAAGTTGTCCGTGAGTGTGTTCAGAACCTAACAATACTTTCAAAATCTTAGCTAGCAAGCTAGACAAGCACTCATCATCATGAATCAAGTCGACAATCTACTGGGAAATCCTTTTCAATCGCTGTCATATGAAGATGAATTATAAATAAAACGTAGCGGTGCACATCGGCCATTGGACATAAACATTACAAAACGAGTTGGAAATCGAAATTCAACAATGAATGGTTTGGAAGGAATCAGTGGCTAACCGCAAGCGTTGCAAAACCATCACTAGCCTGCTATTCAGTGGAGAGGGCGTGTGGTCGTGCCACCTTCCTGTTCAAGTGAGCACAGCTCAACAAGGTCCAAACATGTATTGTATGCTGCTGCATAAATCATGTAATATGTCAGGGGGATATGTATACTCTAACTAAGAAATAAATACTAACTGTATGTTGTGTAGTAAGCTGTTAGTAGCCCATGTTCCTCACCCTAATAATTTGGTCCCTTCCCACCTCATAACTTAGCCTATTGTTCTGACTTGGAGGTGCACATGTAGCCTATAGCCTGTTTTAGAGAAAAGTCATCATCAAATATTGTAAGAGCTTTCATTGTCTGCTTATATGTCCCCTTTATTTATCCTACAGTTCTGACTTTGTGTACAGGGAGAATACTGTAAGAATGGCTCATGTTCTGAATTCTGTCGCTGTACAAATAGTAATATTGACTACGTCTGACTTAGGTCGCTCATTAATGTCTTAAATCAACATTACGGATTGCCTCTTACCCGCTCATCATTCCCTTATGCCATAGTTTGTACATCTCAATTGTCAGTAGAAATCATATTTGTTTAAGCAATCAGCCATACAAGCTATGTTTTTTTTAAAGGCAGTAAATGAGGTTGAATGAACTGTTTCGCTGCCAGGCAAGGCTCCGCTGATCCCAGGTGTTAAGGATTCACTCCATGGTACTGAAATTAAGCTCTGCTTTTGGGATAGCTTTATGTAGGCTGGCACCGTTTGTCACCGTTATAGTCCAATTAATGTATTGTTTAGTGTTGTGTTGTGTAGTGGGTTTGCTGGCATGCATCTAAAAACATTTTCTTTTCCCCCACTAAGATTTACATGCTAAAATTGTCACTGGCCTTTATACTTTGGAAATACTTGTGTAATTTCTCACTAAAAGATGGACATGCCATTGGTAGACATTCCAGCAGTACCTGTTGTTCCTTAAAACTTCTTCGGGATAGGGGCAGTATTCAGAAGTTTGGATGACTGGGGTGCCCAAAGTAAACTGCCTGTTACTCAGGCCCAGAAGCTAGGATATGCATAAAATAATGTATGTGAGTATAACAGAACTGGTATGGCAGGCGAAAACCAGAGGAGAATCCATCCGGATTTTTTTGTTGTTGAGCTCACCACTCATTGAAATGGCTGCCTATGGGAATATCAATGGAATACCTCCTAGATTGCAGTTCCTAGGGCTTCCAGTAGATGTCAACAGTCTTTAGAAAGAGTTTCAGGCTTGTTTTTTGAAAAATGAGCTAGAATTTGTAGTTTTTCTAGGTGGCTCCCATTTTGGCTGTAGTGTTGTGGCGCGCGTCGGTGAGGGCGCGCATTTCGTTATTTATCTCCGGTAATGAACATACTATTCTGAGGCACTGTCCTCAGATAATCGCATGGTATGCTTTCGCTGTAAAGACTTTATGAAATCCGACAAAGCGGCTGGATTAACAAGACGTTAAGCTTTTAAACGATGTAAGGCACTTGTATTTTCACGAATGTTTAATATTACGAATTTTGTATTTTGAAATTCGCGCTCTGCTTTTTCACCGAATGTTGTCGAGGTGGGGCGCTAGCGGCACTCCTATCCCAAAGTTAAGGTCTGAAAATAGCCTAGAACAGGGACAGGCATTTTCGATGGGGGTCGGAGCCACAAAACAATGGAACTCAACATGAGGGGCAGCAGTGGCTCATGGGTCTGCGTACCCACATCCATACCCCAATTTTTTTTTAAATAATGAACATCCATAATGTACTTTTTACTCCATACATTTTCCCTGACACCCAAAAGTACTTGTTTATATTTTGAATGCTTAGCAGGTCAGGAACATTTTCCAATTCACGCAAGAGAGCATCCTTGGTCTGCCCTACTGCCTCTGATCTGGTGGACTCACCAAACACATATGCTTCATTTGTTTATTATGTTGTGGTGTGCCCCTGGCTATCTGTAAATAAAATAAAAACAAGAAAATGGTGCCATCTCGTTTGCTTAATATATTCTTAGAAGTCTAAGCCGCTGAGGGAGAGGGGTTCTAAGATGACATATATAATTGTTTTAAGAAGGTCATACCATGGATCATTTAGCTACTTTATTTAGCATTTTAGGACCCCTTTAGATATAAAAAATATATATTGAATTTGGCCTTCACTACTATAGCCCATAGAAACACTATGGGCTATACGTCTGTCCTATATCTAGGAGATATTAGAAAGGATTTTTTTTTTCTTATTTTACACAGGAATTATAGGTATACAGTGGGGCAAAAAAGTATTTAGTCAGCCACCAATTGTGCAAGTTCCCCACTTAAAAAGATGAGAGAGGCCTGTAATTTTCATCATAGGTACACTTCAACTATGACAGACAAAATGAGAAAAAAAAATCCAGAAAATCACATTGTAGGATTTTTAATGAATTTATTTGCAAATTATGGTAGAAAATAAGTATTTGGTCAATAACAAAAGTTTATCTCAATACTTTGTTATATACCCTTTGTTGGCAATGACAGAGGTCAAACGTTTTCTGTAAGTCTTCACAATGTTTTCACACACTGTTGCTGGTATTTTGGCCCATTCCTCCATGCAGATCTCCTCTAGAGCAGTGATGTTTTGGGGCTGTTGCTGGGCAACACGGACTTTCAACTCCCTCCAAAGATTTTCTATGGGGTTGAGATCTGGAGACTGGCTAGGCCACTCCAGGACCTTGAAATGCTTCTTCCGAAGCCACTCCTTCGTTGCCCGGGCGGTGTGTTTGGGATCATTGTCATGCTGAAAGACCCAGCCACGGTTCATCTTCAATGCCCTTGCTGATGGAAGGAGGTTTTCACTCAAAATCTCACGATACATGGCCCCATTCATTCTTTCCTTTACACGGATCAGTCGTCCTGGTCCCTTTGCAGAAAAATAGCCCCAAAGCATGATGTTTCCACCCCCATGCTTCACAGTAGGTATGGTGTTCTTTGGATGCAACTCAGCATTCTTTGTCCTCCAAACACGACGAGTTGAGTTTTTACCAAAAAGTTATATTTTGGTTTCATCTGACCATATGACATTCTCCCAATCTTCTTCTGGATCATCCAAATGCTCTCTAGCTAACTTCAGACGGGCCTGGACATGTACTGGCTTAAGCATTTGAGTCCCTGGCGGCGTAGTGTGTTACTGATGGTAGGCTTTGTTACTTTGGTCCCAGCTCTCTGCAGGTCATTCACTAGGTCCCCCCGTGTGGTTCTGGGATTTTTGCTCACCGTTCTTGTGATCATTTTGACCCCACGGGGTGAGATCTTGCGTGGAGCCCCAGATCGAGGGAGATTATCAGTGGTCTTGTATGTCTTTCATTTCCTAATAATTGCTCCCACAGTTGATTTCTTCAAACCAAGCTGCTTACCTATTGCAGATTCAGTCTTCCCAGCCTGGTGCAGGTCTACAATTTTGTTTCTGGTGTCCTTTGACAGCTCTTTGGTCTTGGCCATAGTGGAGTTTGGAGTGTGACTGTTTGAGGTTGTGGACAGGTGTCTTTTATACTGATAACAAGTTCAAACAGGTGCCATTAATACAGGTAACGAGTGGAGGACAGAGGAGCCTCTTAAAGAAGAAGTTACAGGTCTGTGAGAGCCAGAAATCTTGCTTGTTTGTAGGTGACCAAATACTTATTTTCCACCATAATTTGCAAATAAATTCATTAAAAATCCTACAATGTGATTTTCTGGATTTTTTTTTCTCATTTTGTCTGTCATAGTTGAAGTGTACCTATGATGAAAATTACAGGCCTCTCACATCTTTTTAAGTGGGAGAACCTGCACAATTGGTGGCTGACTAAATACTTTTTTGCCCCACTGTAAATATATTATTTTTTGCACCTATTCATTTGTATGGATTACCTTAGACGAGTTGGAGAACACCATTGTGTTTGTGAGACTCTCCTTTTCCTACAGGGGGTCATATTTGTTTTTTCTAGGTCTAACCTGTCACAGATTCCCCCGGTACTGCTGCTCAGTCCCTGCACCATCTCTGGAGGTCTACGTCACCGGCCTCTAGGCGTCACTGAACTGTTTCATTACGCACACCTGGTTCCCATTTCCCCTGATTAGTAATTGCATACAGTATTTGTGCTCTCTGTTCACCATTGTCTTGTCGGTTATTGTTCCCATGTCCGTTGGTCTATGAGTACCTGTGCTTTGTTATTTCGGCTTTCGTGTTGTGTGTACTGTGCACTTTTTTATTACGGGTCTCGTCCCGTGTATTGTTGTGCATTTGTTATTACGGGTCTCGCCCCGTGTAGTGTATTGCGGGTCTCGTCCCGTGTATTTATTAGGTTTTACCTCGCTCTTTTGTTTGGGTTACATTCCTGTGTTTTTGTATACATGTTTGTTTCGGGCTTCGTCCCTGTGCCTTTCATGGCATGTTGTATATTTTGGGTGGAGTATTCAAATCCGCTATTACGTATTCCTGCGCCTGTCTCCAATCATTTATGCAACGTGACATAACCATTTTTTTTATTTGTATTATGTTACTTAAATTATAGAGTCTAGGGGGATTAATATAAGGAATTTGAAATTATTTATACTTTTACTTATGATACTTAAGTATATTTAAAACAAAATACTTTTAGACTTTTATTCAAGTAGTATTTTACTGGGTGACTTTCACTTTTACTTGTGTAATTTTCTATTAAGGTATCTTTCCTGTTACTCAAGTATGACAATTAGATTTTTTCCACCACTGCTGCCAAGGCATGCTAAACTTACAAACTACATTATTTTACTCAGCATAGAGCTAGTCTAAAGTTATACATCACACTATTAAAACAGTGTGACTGTTTTAAAATAAAATGTTCAATATATTTAAACATATTCTGAATCGTGTGCTTATTTTTTAACCATTGATATGTTCTAGTGGCCATTTTGAGACCTCCAGGGGCATCAGGTACTGCTGGAATGTCTACCAATGGCATGTCCATCTTTTTGTGAGAAATTAAACTGGTCACTCAAAACATTTATTTTGTCATTATAAAGTATAAATATCCCACACTTAACAGTCACGCAAAAATATGATTAGTGATTTAGGAATAAACATTTTACTAATCAATTATAAATGCTTTATTACATGGAATTATTATAAAGTCTACCCCAAAATGTTTTTAGCATTAAGGCCTGCAGTCTAAAACTTCACCCTGGAGTATTGATTTACTGACCGATCTGTAGGGATAAAAACTGAAGTCAGTTTCACTGTCTTCAGTGATATTTTGTGTGCTTCCATGTGTTCTATCTCTCCATTCAGCCGAAGGCCTCTTGTAGGTTCTAGATAGCACAATTTCTAAGAGTGTACAAGGCAAGAGGCTAATCTCATCAGCATTTAATTTCACACCGCTTTCACATTGCGCGAGGGTGGAGAGAACTTTTGCGTAAATGCACGAACGCTTCACAATATCTGTGACACGATCAGCCTCTTGTTCAGCACTCTCTCTGTACTTTCCTTATTTGCACCACTGTTTATGGTCACGCCATATCACCGAGTCTCAGTTTACACCTTTTTATTTTATGTTAGTGTCTGATCTCATCTCCGATTCAGACATTTTACACCGACATGATAATCACAAACATGCCTCACATCTTTCAAAAATAAATATATTCCAAATACATGTTGAACAAATGACCATATTATGTTTGATTCACTCTTCAATTTGCATCATTGGCATACAAACTCAAGTGGTCATTTATCTTAGATGTAGCCTACATACTTTATACGGTATGTTTTATAGAAATGTGGCAAAACACATTGGAGCGGTTTCCTGGATACAGATTAAGCCTAGCCCTAGACTAAAAAGCTAAGCATATCCAATGAAAATAATTTTGAGTCCAGGACTAGACTTAATCTGTGTCCGGGAAACTGGCCCTCAGGAAAAACTTTCTCCAATATGTTACTGGTTATGTCTTTCCGGTATGGCCTGTGGTGTCTCTCACCTCTGGGCTGAGCACAGCTGTGCTGTCGCTGGGTACGTCCTCCTCATACCCCTTGTTTAGGTAACTCTCTGTCTCCTGTCCATTGCTGGCCTCGCTCGGACACTTGCCGTAGGAGTGATGGGGACTGTCGCTGTTTTGGGACAGGTTGCACTTGGCATCGCCCAGGTCTGATGGTGTGTAGGACATCCGCGGGGAGCCGTCCTCATCCTGATACGGTGGTGGTTGAAGCTCATCCAGCGGGGGCGTTCGCCTCATCCTCTGGATGCAGTTCGCTGGTTGGGGGGGAAGGAGAAGAGATCATCAAACACAAACAAAATGACTTTGGCAGGCTCAAGCCCAAACCTGTCTCTTCCTATACCCTTGTTGAGTGACAATCTCCTACAATTGTAAGGGATTGATTTGGTGTATTGTCCAATTCAAGCCAATCTTAAAAATTTGTTTGACAGTTCTATCTAATTTCTGCTAGTCCTTTCTTGGATCACATTTTCAGTGTGAAACACTGATATACAGGCAGTCCCTCCAGGATTTTAAAAATATATGCCCCCCATAATTTGTAGGTACTAAAAAGATTAAACCTACATATCAAATCAAATGTTATTTGTCACATGCGCCGAATATAACAGGTGTAGGTAGACCTTACAGTGAAATGCTTACTTACAAGCCTTTAATAAACAATGCAATTTTAAGAAAAATACCTAAAAAATAAGAAATAAAAGTAACAAATAATTAAAGAGCAGCAGTAAAATAACAATAGCGAGGCTATATACAGGGGGTACCAGTACAGAGTCAATGTGCGGGGTCACCGGTTAGGCGAGGTAATTGAGGTAATATATACATGTAGGTAGTTATTAAAGTGACAATGCATAGATAAAAACAGAGAACAGCAGCAGCGCAAAAGTGAATTGCAAAAATAGTCTGTGTATTCATTTGATTAGATGTTCAGGAGTCTTATGGCTTGGGGGTAGAAGCTGTTTAGAACCCTCTTGAACCTAGACTTGGCGCTCTGGTACCGCTTGTCGTGCGGTAGCAGAGAGAACAGTCTATGACTAGGGTGGCTGGAGTCTTTGACAATTTTTAGGGCCTTCCTCTGACACCGCATGGTATTGAGGTCCTGGATGGCAGGAAGCTTGGCCACAGTGACGTACTGGGCCATACGCACTACCCTGTAAGTGCCTTGCGGTTGAAGGCCGAGCAGTTGCCATACCAGGCAGTGATGCAACCCGTCAGAATGCTCGGGTTGCTCTCGATGTTGCAGCTGTAGAACCTTTTCAGTCTCCTGAGGGGGAATAGATTTTGTTGTGCCTTCTTCACGACTGTCTTGGTGTGCTTGGCCCATATTAGTTTGTTGGTGATGTGGTCGCCAAGGAACTTGAAGCCCTCAACCTGCTCAACTACAGTCACGTCGATGAGAATGGGGGCGTGCTTGGTCCTCCTTTTCATGTAGTCCACAATCATCTCCTTTCTCTAGATAACATTGAGGGAGAGGTTGTTGTCCTGGCACCACACAGTCAGGTCTCTGACCTCCTCCCTATAGGTTGTCTCGTTGTTGTCGATGATCAGGCCTACCACTGTTGTGCCATCGGCAAATTGAATGATGGTGTTGGAGTCGTGCCTGGCTGTGCAGTCATGAGTGAACAGGGAGTACAGGAGGGGGCTGAACACGCACCCCTGAGGGACCCCCGAGTGGAGGATCAGCATGGCGGATGTGTTGTTATCTATCCTCACCACCTAGTGGCGGCCCGTCAGGAAGTCCAGGATCCAGTTGCAGAGGGAGGTGTTTAGTTTCAGGGTCCTTAGCTTAGTGATGAGCTTTGAGGGTGCTATGGTGTTGAACGCTGAGCTGCACTCTCACATAGGTGTTTATTTTGTCCAGGTGAGAAAGGGCAGTGTGGAGTGCAATAGAGATTGCATAATCTGTGGACTGTTAGTGGTATGCAAATTGGAGTGGGGTCTAGGGTTTCTGGGATAATAGTGTTGATGTGACCCATGACCAGCCTTTCAAAGCACTTCATGGCTACAGACGTGAGTGCTACGGGCTGGTAGTCATTTAGGCAGGTTATCTTAGTGTTCTTGGGCACAGGGACTAAGGTAGTCTGCTTGAAACATGTTGGTATACAGTCTCAGACAGGGAGAGGTTGAAAATGTCAGTGAAGACACTTGCCAGTTGGTCAGCGCATGCTCGGAGTACACGTCCTGGTAATCTGTCTGGCCCTGCGGCCTTGTGAATGTTGACCTGTCTTTTACTCACATCGGCTACGGAGATCGTGATCACACAGTTGTCCGGAACAGCTGATGCTCTCATGCATGTTTCAGTATTACTTGCCTCGAAGCGAGCATAGAAGTCATTTAGCTTGTCTGGTAGGCTTGTGTACATAAAAACCAAGAAAAACACCTGGGGTCCAATCTGCAATTAACCCTATCAGTCCAGAGACCCCTGCAAAAAAAACGTATTATTTTTCTGACTTTCACTTATCTGCATGTCCACCCTTAAATATAGCCTCACAATTATGTGTTTTACAATTTTATTTTCATGATAACCAGGGCTACAAGTAGAACACAATACAATCTGACATAAGGTCCAGCAAAAGGAAAAACCTGATAAAAAACGAATTTATATGAATGCTGAAATAGTTTACACATTGGGAAATAAATATCCAACTAGTCAGTGACATCTTTGTGGAGTTTGTGACAGCAACCAAGATTGTTTTTTTTATATCTATTTTAAAACCCTTGGACGCAGTCTACCGTTCTGCAATGCGTTTTATCACAGTGGACAATTTTAGGACTCATCATTGTCGTCTGTATAAAAATGTGGGATGGACCTCCCTGTCTGTATGAAGAGAGCTGCATTCCCTTTTATCTATTTACAAAGCAATCTTACAGAAACTCCATCTATATGTAACATCATTAATTAAGATAAGAATCATAAGTTACCAAACCCATTCACAGGAATGGATAACACTAGAGATCCCTTCAGTCTTCACAGATGTAGGAAAATCCGCGTGTAGTTTTTTTGCCCCTAATTTGTGGAACAATATGCAGAGTTCACTGCAGCTAGATGTACTGTTGCCATTCAGGCAGGTCAAATTATTGATTGAGGACTTCTATGTAGATGAATGTGATTGCTTTAATTAAATGTTTATTTTTGTTAATTGTGTGCTGAATTACATTGTTTTATACACTTGTATGTTTTAATATTCTGTTTTTATTGTAATGTGTACAGGGCTCTCTTGTAAAATAGATGTTTAATCTCAATGTGACTCCCTGTTTAAATAAAATAATAAAAACATAAAACTATGAGCCTATTACAGTATTATAGACACTATGTCCTGGGATTTCCTATGATCTTCTATCTAACGACTGTTGTGTAGCTTGTCAGCATCATAGAGCAAAATATGCATTACATGTGCGTGTTTGTGAGAGTCTCAGCATTTCATACATAGTTTTTAATAGTTTGTAGCTCAAACCATTCAGACACTGCTGTCACACCCTGATCTGTTTCACCTGTCTTTGTGCTTGTCTCCACCCACCCCTCCACAGGTGTCGCCCATCTTCCCCATTATCCCCAGTGTATTTATACCTGTGTTTTCTGTTTGTCTGTTGCCAGTTTGTCTTGTCTCGTCAAGCCTACCAGCATTTTCCCCGTAATTTTCTCTAGTCCCTGTTTTTTAGTTTTCCCGGTTTTGACCATTCTGCCTGCCCTGACCTTTCGGACTCTGCCTGCCCTGACCTTTCGGACTCTGCCTGCCCTTGACCTGTCGTTTGCCTGCCCCCTGTTTTTGTAATAAACTTGTATTACTTCGAACTGTCTGCATCTGGGTCTTCTCCTGAGCTCTGATAGCTACAGTTATGTTTTTAAAGACCCCTTCGGGATCCGCCCTTGTATAACCAGTTAGAGACACATCAGTATCCAGCACAGAATTATTTAAATACGTTTCAGATATTACCAGAATGTCTACTTTAATTTGAGAGGCCAGAGTTATAATAAAGTCAATTTTTGTATCAAACTTCTAGCATTTACATGAATGAGTCCAATGCCACAGCTGCGGGATTTCAAATCAGACGGAGTCTCTAGTACAAGCATACTATTCTCAGTTGGTAACCCCTAATTTTTAAAAACCATAGAGCTAGCTTGAATTGGTAAAATACAATATTTTCTAGAACTGTACCATTCGCTCTATGCCTCGAGTGAGGACGTGGGTTAAAACAAGAGTCAATGATGGGTACCTGTTGCAGGCCTGCAGTATGATGATAATTGCTGGTTGGGATTACCTGAGTGGGACTTGGGGTGTTGATAAGTCAATGGCTCAGTGCAGCCTTAAAATGCGAGGACCGAGTCCAGGCACAAAGGTGATTTGGATGGACTCCATCCTCTCTGTAAAGCATCTTCTCCTTCTGAAAGGTGTCGGAAATATTCACAAAAGTAACTCCAACAGAGCTACAGTAGACTCGTAGCCAGTCGTGTAGTGTCAGCAACCAACTGAATCTTTCACTGCCACGACTCAGTGATGGCACTGGGCCTGAAATAATTGGACGATTGTTGGAGTCTTTCATAGCTCCAATCAATTCTTTAAAATCCTAAAGCAGCCTAGTGATGTCCCGTACCCTAGCCCCAGTATAGCACAATGTTTTTGCCCCAGGAACTGAGATGTTTCTCACCATAGTGCTGCCGATGATAATGGCTGGTTAGATGGCAGAGGAGGTCAGTCAGTCTTTGTGCCTTGAGCCGGCTGCAAAACCCTTGTGGCTGACGGAGGAGCTAGTGTGTTAGACAGCCTTGAGGTCCGGTGAGAGGAGGAGCGCAGCTGATCCGAGGCCGAGTCCCCCCGGGAATGTGGAGGATGGGAGTCCGAGGCAGAATCTCGCTGGGAAGGAGTCCGGATAGGGGGAAAACGGCGCGGGAACATCCAAAGCCAAGTGGGCGAAGCTGTTAGACAACTGTGCTTACTATAGAATTATGTAGTATACTGTAGAATACTATACTACACACTATAGTATACAGTGCATTCGGAATGAATTCAGACCCCTTGACTTTTTCCACATTTTGTTAAGTTACAGCATTATTCTAAAACTGATTACATATTTTTTTCTCCTCATAAATTTACACCAAATACCCCATAATGACAGAGTGAAAACAGGTTTTTAGAAATGTTTGCAAATGTATTAAAAATAAAAAACAGAAATATCTTATTTACATATGTATTCAGACCCTCTCCTATGAGACTTGAAATTTTGGAACCACCAAGACTCTTCCTAGAGCTGGCCGTACGGCCAAACTGAGCAATCGGGGTAGAATGGCCTTGGTCAGGGATGTGACCAAGAACCCAATGGTCACTCTGACAGAGCTCCAGAGTTCCTCTGTAGAAATGGGAAGGACAACCATCTCTGCAACACTCCACCAATCAGGCCTTTATGGTAGAGCGGCCAGACGGAAGTCACTCCTCAGTAAAAGGCACATGATAGCCAGCTTGGAGTTTGTCAAAAGGCGCCTAAAGGACTCTCATTTTTCATGGTCTCGCTTGGTCTGATGAAACCAAGATTGAACTCTTTGGCCTGAATGCCAATGCGTAACGACTGGAGGAAAGCTGGCACTATCCCTACGGTGAAGCATGGTGGTGGCAGCATCATGCTGTGGGGATGTTTTTCAGCGGCAGGGATTGGGAGACTAGTCAGGATTGAGGCAAAGATGAACAGAGCAAAGTACAGAGATCTTTGATGAAAACCTGCTCCAGATCGTGCAGTGCCTCTGACTGGGGCGAAGGTTCACCTTCCAACAGGACATTGACCCTAGGCACACAGCCAAGACAACGCAGGAATGGCTTCGGGACACGTCTCTGAATGTCCATGAGTGTTCCAGCCAGAGCCCGGACTTGAACCCTATCGAACATCTCCAAAGAGACCTGAAAATAGCTGTGCAAAGACACTCCCCATCCAACCTGACAAAGCTTGAGAGGATCTGCAGAGAAGAATGGAAGAAACTCCCCAAATACACGTGTGCCAAGCTTGTAGTGTCATACCCAAGAAGACCGGAGGCTGTAATCGCTGCCAAAGGTGCTTCAACAAAGTACTATTCAAAGGGTCTGAATACTTATGTAAATGTGATATTTCATTATTACTTTTTCATTTATATGCAAAAATGTCTAAACACCTGTTTTTACTTCGTCATTATGGGGTATTGTGTGTAGATTGATGGAGGGAAAAAAAACAATTTAATCAATTTTAGAATAAGGCTGTAATGTAACAAAATGTGGAAAAAGTCAAGGGGTCTGAATACTTTCGGAATGCACTGTACCTCAATCATGTGTAGTACTTACTACAGAATGTTGTAGTATACTGTAGAATAATTTAGTAAATACTACAATGTACTACAGACCACAAAAACACTAAAGTAAATACTACAGTAATGTTCGCAAACACATTACAGGAAATACTTCACTGAACAAAAATATAAACTCAGCATGCAATTATTTCAATTTTTTTTTTGAGTTACAGTTTATATAAGGAAATCAGTCAATTGAAATAAATTCATTAGGCCCTAATCTATGGATTTCACAACTGTGAATAAAAATATGCATCTGTTGGTCACAGATACCTTGAAAAAAAGTAGGGGTGTATATCAGAAAACCAGTTAGTATCTGGTGTGACCATTTGCCTTATGCAACACATCTCCTTCGCATAGAGGTGATCAGGCTGTTTATTGTGGCCTGTGGAATGTTGTCCCACACCTCTTCAATGATTGTGTGAAGTTGCTGGATATGGTGACATGGCTGGTGAGTATGCAGACCATGAAAGAACTGGGACATTTTCAGTTTCCATTATCAGCCTGCATTATCAGGCTGAAACATGAGGTAATACCGGCGAATGAATGGCACAACAATGGGCCTCAGGATCTTGTCATGGTATCTCTGTGCATTCAAACTGCCATCGATAAAATGGAATTGTGTTCGTTGTCAGTAGCTTATGCCTACCCATAACATAACCCCACCACCACCATGGGGCACTCTGTACACAACATTGACATCAGCAAATCGCTCGCAAACATGGCACAATACATGCTGTCTGCCATCTGCCCGGTACAGTTGAAACCGGGATTGATCCTTGAATAGCACATTTCTCCAGCATGCCAGTGGCCATCGAAGGTGAGTATTTTCCCACCATTGTCAGTTATGACGCTGAACTGCAGTCAGGTCAAGACTCTGGTGAGGACAATGAGCTTCCCTGAGACAATATTTGCAGAAATTCTTCGGTTGTGCAATCCCACAGCTTCCTCAGTCGTCCGGATGGCTGGTCTCAGATAATCCCGCAGGCGAAGAAGCCGGATGTTGAGGTCCAGGGCTTGCATGGTTACACGTGGTCTGTGGTTGTGAGGCCGGATGGTGGTACTTCCAAATTCTCTAAAACAACGTTGGAGGTGGCTTATAGTAGAGCAATAGACATTTCATTCTCTGGCAACAGGTATGGTGGACATTCGTGTAGGCAGCATGCCATTTGCATGCTCCCTCACAAATTGAGACATCTGTATCACATCTGTAAAAAAACTGCACATTTTAGAGTGGCTTTTTATTGTCCCCAGCACAAGGTGCACATGTGTAATGATCTTGCTGTTTAATCAGCTTCTTGATATCCCACACCTGTCAGGTGGATGGATTATCTTGGCAAAGGATAATTACATTTTTATTTATTACACCTTTATTTAACCAGGTAGGCCAGTTGAGAACAAGTTCTCATTTACAACTGCGACTTGGCCAAGATATAGCAAAGCAGTGCGACAAAAACAGCAACACAGAGTTACACATGGGATAAACAAACGTAAAGTCAATAACACAATAGAAAAATCTATATACAGTGTGTGCAAATGTAGTAAGATTAGGGAGGTAAGGCAATAAATAGGCCATAGTGGCGAAATAATTACAATTTAGCATTAACACTGGAGTGATAGATGTGCAGATGATGATGTGCAAGTAGAGATACTTGGGTGCAAAAGAGCAAAAAATAAATAACAATATGGGGATGAGGTAGTTGGGTGGGCTATTTGTACAGGTGCTATTTGTCATTGTACAGGTGCAATGATCGGTAAGCTGCTCTGACAGCTGATGCGAAAAGTTAGTGAAGGAGATATGAGTCTCCAGCTTCAGTGATTTTTTCTATTCGTTCCAGTCATTGGCAGCAGAGAACTGGAAGGAAAGGCGGCCAAAGGAGGAATTGGCTTTGGGGATGACCAGTGAAATATACCTGCTGAAGCGCGTGCTATGGGTGGGTGTTGCTATGGTGACCAGTGAGCTAAGGCGGGGCTTTACCTAGCAAAGACTTATAGATGACCTGGAGCCAGAGGGTTTGGCGACGGATATGTAGTGAGGGCCAGCCAATGAGAGCATACAGGTTGCAGTGGTGGGTAGTATATGTGGCTTTGGTGACAAAACGGATGGCACTGTGATAGACTACATCCAATTTGCTGAGTAGAGTGTTGGAGCCTATTTTGTAAATGACATCGCCAAAGTCAAGGATCGGTAGGATAGTCAGTTTTACGAGGGTATGTTAAGCAGCATAATTGAAGGAGGCTTTGTTGCGAAATAGGAAGCCTATTCTAGATTTAATTTTGGATTGTAGATGCTTAATGTGAGTCTGGAAGGAGAGTTTACAGTCTAACCAGACACCTAGGTATTTGTAGTTGTCCACATATTCCAAGTCAGAACCATCCAGAGTAGTGATTCTAGTCGGGCGTGCGGGTGCGGGCAGCAATTGGTTGAAGAGCATACATTTAGTTTTACTAGCATTTAAGAGCAGTTGGAGGCCACGGAATGAGTGTTGTATGGCATTGAAGCTCGTTTGGAGGTTTGTAAACACAGTGTCCAAAGAAGGGCCAGAAGTATACAGAATGGTGTCGTCTGCTTAGAGGTGGATCAAAGAATCATCAGCAGCAAGAGCGACATCATTGATATATACAGAGAAAAGAGTCGGCCCGAAAATTGAACCCTGTGGCACCCTCATAGAGACTGCCAGAAGGCCGGACAACACGCCCTCCGATTTGACACACTGAACTCTATCTGAGAAGTAGTTGGTGAACCAGGCGAGGCAGTCATTTGAGAAACCAAGGCTGTTGAGTCCATGGTGATTGACAGAGTCAAAAGCCTTGGCCAGGTTGATGAAGACGGCTGCATAGTACTGTCTTTTATCGATGGCGGTTATGACATCGTTTAGGACTTCGAACGTGGCTGAGGTGCACCCATGAACAGCTCGGAAACCAGATTGCATAGCGGAGAAAGTATGGTGGGATTCGAAATGTTTGGTGATCTGTTTGTTAACTTGTTAAAACTAGCTTTCCAAGACTTTAGGAAGGCAGGGCAGGATGGATATAGGTCTGTAACAGTTTGGGTCTGGAGTGTCTCCCCATTTGAAGAGGGGGATGACCGCAGCTGCTTTCCAATCTTTAGGGATCTCAGACGATACAAAAGAGAGGGTGACCAGGCTAGTAATAGGGGTTGCAACAATTGCGGGAATAGTTTTAGAGAAGGTCCAGATTGTCTAGCCCAGCTGATTTGTAGGGGTCCAGATTTAGCAGCTCTTTCAGAACATCAGCTATCTGGAATTGGTTGAAGGAAAAGCGGGGGGGGGGGGGCTTGAGCAAGTTGCTGCGGGGGGTGCAGAGCTGTTGGCCGGGGTAGGGATAGCCAGGTGGAAAGCATGGCGAGCCGTAGAAAAATGCTTATTTAAATTCTCGATTACCATAGATTTATCGGTGGTGACAGTGTTTCCTAGCCTCAGTGCAGTGGGCAGCTGGGAGGAGGTGCTCTTATTCTCCATGGACTTTACAGTGTTCCAAAACATTTTGGAATTTGTGCTACAGGATGAAAATGTATGTTTGAAAAAGTTAGCCTTTGCTTTCCTAACTGAATGTGTATATTGGTTCCTAACTTCCCTGAAAAGTTGCATATTGCAGGGGCTATTCGATGCTAATGCAATACGCCACAGGAAGTCTTTGTGCTGGTCAAGGGCAGTCAAGTCTGGAGTGAACCAAGGGCTATATCTGTTCTTAGTTTTTTTTTTTATTGAATGGGGCATGCTTATTTAAGATGGAGAGGAAAGCACTTTTAAAGAATAACCAGGCATCCTCTACTGACGGGATGAGGTCAATATCCTTCCAGGATACCCGGGCCAGGTCGATTAGAAAGGCCTGCTCGCTGAAGTGTTTTAGGGAGCGTTTGACAGTGATGAGGGGTGGTCGTTTGACCGCGGACCCATTACGGACGCAGGCAATGAGGCCTCACTAACAGGGACGTAAACAAATTTGTGCTTTTTGTGCGTTATGGAACATTTCTTGGATCTTTTATTTCAGCTCACGAAACATGGGACCAACACTTTACATGTTTATATTTTTGTTCAGTGGCAAATTAATATCCGCACAAACACTACAGTCTGCAAAAACACAACAGTAATTACTATAGAATATACCAGAGGTGTGGACTCGAGGCACAAATATGATGACTTGCAACTCGACTTTGACTTTAACACAAATGACTCGTGACTTAACTTGGACTTGAGCCTTTTGACTCGAACTGACTTGATACCCTCCCCGAGCCCAAATATTAAAAATGATGCGATTAAAAAAAGTGTGCAGCGCATCAACTCTTCATTTAACCGATTACAGTTTGAATCGGACAGCAGCCAATCAAATTGAGCCAGCTGAGAAATAGTTGCGTGGCAGTGCAGAGGAACGTCGGCGGGTGAATCCAAATGAGCCCTGGAAAGATGATACCCCAAATTATTATTTTCGGATATAAAGACTACGCTGTATCAACAAAAAGCGGATCGCAACTTGCAAAACTTGCGGGAAGAAAATGACAGACGGAGGTGCAACATCTTATAAATTTGTTCGACATTTTAGGCTGCACAAAGAACGGTAAGTCGTGGCTAATATAGCTGACATCTATATCATTCATACCTTTGCTAGTGTAGCATGTTGACTAACGTGACATTAAATCAATGAGCATCCACACAGTCATTCAGTGCGGGAACGTGATCATTGCACCCAAGATTGAGCAACAACTGGTTAGGCAGTTGGTTGGTCTTGACTTGAGACTTGACTCGGACTTGACTGTCTTGACTTGAGACTTGACTTGGGACTTGAGTGCTAAGACTTGAGACTTACTTGGGACTTGTAAAACAATGACTTGGGCCCACCTCTGGTATATACTACAGTATTTCATTTGCATATACACTGCCCATTCCCCTCCCCATGTCCAAATTTGTGCCACCTATCAGTGAGAAACCTACATGCCAAGTATAGGCCATATATTGTGTTCCCTACAGGTTATAAAAAAAGAGCTGAAGCTTTGAACTATCTGTTCAGACCTCAGTTCTACCTACCTACAGGTTTTGGAAAATTAGCTCTTATCTGATTATTAACCAGATAATCTTTTTTCTCAAGGACAAAGCCCCCACTGCTATGTCAAAGATCATAAAATACAAACATTATAGTAAATACTACAGTGTACTATAGTCCGCAAATACAGTTATTCCTATAGTATGTACTACAGTTTTTTTGTTACTAAAGTAACTGTGAATACTACAGTAAAGACAGCAAAAAATGTAACCATAGTATACTATAGTATTTCTTCATGTGGGAGGTGTATGTGATCTCCTCATTATGAGTGCTGTTGGGGGCTGGGCGCGGCCTGCTGAAGAATGGCGCTCTCCACTGCCGGGTGGTTCTGAAATAGAATCTACAGTGCACTCTTTGATGGCCGCACTCTTGTGGCTCCCATAGGTTAACATTTCATTTTTAACTGAGCCTTTCAATGTAGTTACAAAAGACTGCACCCACACTGTGCCCACCGTTGCCCTAAGATTACCCACCTTTGCTCTATAGACATAACCTACCGTCCTCTGCCGAGGCCTCGCTGCTGTAGCCGTCATACTCGGCTAATTGGGGGCTGTACTTCTGCCTCATCTCCCAGCCGTAGCCATTCGACTGGCTGCCGCTAGCCCCGCCTCGGAGACCCTGCGAACGGTTGACTGCTTCTTGGTACTGGCCCATCACCTCATCCTCGCTGTCTGATGACGAATCCTTCAGGTCACCGTCAGGGTAGATCTTTTCTAGAGGTGGAAGATAAAAAGGGAAAGAGATATGTTCCAGTGGATTTCTGTCCTTAAGATCAAATGTAGGATCAGCTTTAATTACCAATTTTTCATTTTTATTTTAACCTCTACTTGATCGGTGCTCCCCCGCGTTACGGTTTAGCTAACGTAGGCTAATGTAGGCTAATGTGATTAGCATGAGGTTGTAAGTAACAAGAACATTTCCCAGGACATAGACATATCTGATATCGGCAGAAAGCTTCAATTCTTGTTAATCTAACCGCACTGTCCAATTTACTGTAGTTATTATAGTGAAAGAATACCATGCTATTGTTTGAGGAGATTGCACCGTTATGAACTTGAAAATGTGTTAATAAACCAATTAGGCACATTTGGGCAGTCTTGATACAACATTTTGAATAGAAATGCTATGGTTCATTGGATCAGTCTAAAACGTTGCACATACACTGCTGCCATCTAGTGGCCAACATCTGAATTGCGCCTAGATTCCTAAGTCATATATTGGCCTTTCTCTTGCATTTTCTTTGTATTATCTTTAACCAGATCTAATGTGTTATATTCTCCTACATTAATTTCACATTTCCACAAACTTCAAAGTGTTTCCTTTCAAATAGCATCAATAATATGCATATCCTTGCTTCAGGACCTGAGCTACAGGCAGTTAGATTTGGGTATGTCATTTTAGGTGAAAATTGAAGAAAAGGGTCCGATCCTTACAACAAACGGGCCTCAGGATCTCGTCACGCTATCTCTGTGCATTAAAATGGAATTGGTAAAACGCAATTGTGTTCGTTGTCCATAGCTTATGCCTGCCCAGACCAGAACCCCACAGCCAGAGTGTGCTCTGTTGATCTGAGCATTCTGACCTAACAACAGCAGTCAAGCACCCAAGTTAACTGGCTAACTTCCAGACCCAAATGAGAGAACAGCTCACTCTGACCATTTTACTCATCCTAGCAGATCTGGTTAGGTTGTTTTTTATGTTATCCGGAGTGTTGGTGTCTGCAACTGTGCTGCTGGTGACAATTTAAAACGCTTTTTTCCCAACGTTTACTGACACCGTCCATATTAAACAGGTGTTGAGCGTTCGTAAATTTGTCAGTTGTCATTCTGCGCTCTGGCACACTCAGACGAGCTCATGAAACATGCGACCAACACAGTTGCGTTTATATTTTTGTTCAGAGTAGAAAGGCTATGTCACCACTATACATGCAGTAACTTTTCATAATATTGTTTCATAAATGATGTATACTTTTTTCCCCATATCAGGTTGAACATTTCACAACAACAATCAAGAGTCAAATTAGAGGCTGCTTTGAGCCAAGATGGGAGTGGACAGTCATCTGGTAGAGGCAACAAACTACCCAAAAGAGTAGACCTGACTAGGAAAACTCCTGGCCCTACTAGTATACAGTATCATATGCAGTGGTGTAAAGTACTTTAGTAAAAATACTTTAAACTACTACTTAAGTCGTTTTTGGGGGTATCTGTACTTTACATTACTTTACTATTTATATTTTTGACAACTTTGACTTTGACTTTACTACATTCCTAAAGAAAATGATATACTTTTTACTCCATACATTTTCCCTGACACCCAAAAGTACTCGTTAAATTTTGAATGCTTAGCAAGACAGAAAATGGTCCAATTAGCACACTTACCAAGGGAACATCCCTGGTAATCCCTACTGCCTCTGATCTGGCGGACTCACTAAACACAAATGCTTTGTTTTTAAATGATGTCTGAGTGTTGGAGTGTGACCCTTCCTATCCGTAAATAAATACAACATTTTGCTTAAAATAATAAATTTTAAATTATATGTACTTTTACTTTTGATACTTACGTATGTTTTAGCAACTGCATTTACTTTTGATACTTAAGGATATTTAAAACCAAATACTTTTACCAAATAGTTTTACTTTTACTTTTCACCCAGTGTTTTACTGGGTGACTTTCATTTTCTATTAAGGTATCTTTACTTTTACTCAAGTATGAGATGTAGTACTTTTCCCCACCACTGATCATATGAGGGAAAAAATGGCAGCACCCATACTGTCCTACCAAGCAAAAGAGCAGTAACTCAGTGAAACTGAGAATAATGACTTCAAAGTTTTTCTTATTGTCCAGATAATTGTAGGCAGATTAATGTAGATGTGGTTATCTGATGTCTTACTATGACGTAATTGTTTATTCATATTGACCCTGACCACTGACACGACCTTTGACCCTAGAAGGCAGTTACTGCCTTCTTGCTTGATACAGGCACTGGAATACGTTTCCATGACGAATAAAAGAAAATACAAACTTGTGTTACTATATTTATTTGTATGTGGATGTCAGTGTCATATTTAAGTGATAATGCCCACGAAGCCGGTGTTTGGAGGATATATTGACACGGGTGTTGTTAGGCCGAGATTAAGTCGACGGCCAGCAAACTGTGCCAATATATCCTCCAAACACCGGCTCCGATGGTATTATCACTTTTATACAACAGGTTACCAACTTATTCAAATAATGATTGACATATTTTGATGAATTTATTCGTACTATTTCATCCTTCCACAAGATATAGTCCCGAAACATATCTAGGGTTGCTACTCAAGCCGGGTGGTCGTTCGTTCTATCGGTTCGGTTGCCAGGGACGAGATCCAGTAGTTCAGTCTTTTTGTTGTGTATCTATGGACGTGACCCAGTCGTTCGTTCTAAATGTTCCATTGACATACTGGCTGGCAACGTTCTTTTCTCTTGGTTGCTAGCTAGCCAACTACGGCTAACTTACAGTCAAGTCAAACAGTGCAGACAGGATAACGACAGTAGATGCATTTGTTTGAGCAGTTTTGTGACATTTATTTGGATACATCCATAACAATGAGCTAATGAGAAACAATTTCGACCTGCCATAGAAAATGTGCTCTCTAGATAGGACACTGTTGTTCAGAGGAGCTAGCCAACAACACAGCTAACACAATAACTTCAAACCGAAGCTAGAAAGACTGCAAACTAAGCTTTTTTCTAGTGACATTTCTTTGTATATATCCATAAAAATGATGCTAGCTGATTCATGATTTCAACTGGCTAAGAAACGATGCCTGCCTCTCTCTCTCGTCCCAACTCCCGACTCATACACGTTCATTACTATGGGACAGGTGGAGATCGTATTTGAATATTAAAACAATGTTGCAAATGTTGGAGAGACAGACAGCAAGGTTTATACAAATCTCCGCTGTTGAAAACAAAATGTTAGTCTAAAAGAAATGTGAGAGAATGTCTAGATGCTTTTTATAGTGTTTATAACTTCCCTGCCTGAGCTGATGAGACAGTGGACTGCGTAGTCAGATGGAACAGAGTAAATAGGCATTTTAACCTCATAGATTTAGCCGGTGGTATCTTGTAGAATAGACACCAGCTGGAATGCGCTTTTAACCAATCAGCATTCAGGATTAGACCCATTCGTTTAAATTGTATAAATTGTGATACTTGCATCAGCAGAGAACAATAAATAATACCATTGTTTACCATAGACACCGCAGCCCAAGCTCAGTGAAACCAAGGTAAAAGTCAGTAACTGACAAGAAAAATACAATCATGTATTTGTGTGTTATTAGTTTAAGCACACTGTGTTTGTCTATTGTTGTGACTTAGATGAAGATCAGATCAAATTGTATGTAAAATGTATGCAGAAATCCAGGTAATTCCAAAGGGTATATATATATTTTTTTATGGATGATTGGAAGTGATGCAGACAATTACATTGATGGAAGCTACAATCTTTCTACGATATTAAAGCTGATCTACCCACACACAATTATATATTTTTCTTAACGTCTTTATCGACATAGTTTTGGCATTAAACAGTCTCCATATACAGTATACTTCCATTCATCGTTTTCAACTGGTACCAGGGGGCCTTCAGACAAGTATTGTGAGGCCTGTGAGTGTCCTAGAGAAAAACAACCAACATGTACATGTTCCTGAGAGTCTCACCTTTAGTCATGTTAGTGTGTAGCCCAAACGGTTCGGACGCTACAGACAGAAGTTGGCAGATCAGTTGTACCGATTTCAGACGAGTCTCCTGACACTTCTGGCTCTTGGTAAAGTTCGTAGTTTGCTGCAAGTTCCAATCCCAAATGAGATATTGTTTTTCCCTTTGAAATGTAGAATTAACTTTACTGTAGTGTGTTGCGAAAGGAAATGCAGCCAAAACCTTGTAGATAAAGATTACACATATATTTAATGAGGAGCTTTTTGGAGTCCCTCTTGCAGACCTACTGCTATTATGGGGTGTAACAAGTGCAGATCTGCTGGAGCAACACTTTGCCACTTCTCAGAATGCTGCTCATTAAATAAGGTTTAGATCAAAGCTGAATCAATGTCTGGCAAGATCCCCTAGGGGGGAATTCAGACCTGAGTTATGCACGCGTAAATTGAACTTAATTCCATTTTTATGCACTTTGACTCTAACGTATTGTGACCTTGAACTTATTCATTTGGGTTTGGAGATCAAAGAAATGTAGGTGTGGCAGAGGTGTGTCTAAAGATACACATATTCTGACCTTTTAATTCCCTCATAATTCCACCACCTTAATGCGCAAGGAATAAATAAGGTCGGGCACCTGTCGGTTCCAAGTGGATAAACCTACTATTTCTAATAGAAATAACACCATTCTCCGTGCACTTTAAGTTCTGAACATATATAAGAGTCGGGTACGTTTGGATAAGGGGATTGTAAATACAAATAGCATTTTCTTTCCATATTTTAACTTTTTCCTGGAGATTAATTTGAAACCAGTCATATGGAAACAAACTGAAAGTCATATCAACATGACATGTATTTCGGCCCCTTTTCCACATTGAAGTAGACAGTCGCTGTAACATGTACGCTGGGAGTCGGAAAGCAAGTTCAGGGAGTGACTTTAATAATAAATAAGACAAGGAACAAAACAAGAAACACGAGTAGCGTACAGATATGAAACAAGAAACAGAAACAATAACGCCTAGGGAAAGAACCAAAGGGAGTGACATATATAGGGAAGGTAATCAGGCAGGGGATTGAGTCCAGGTGAGTCTGATGAGGCGCTGATACACGTAACAATGGTGACAGGTTTGTGTAATAATAAGTAACCTGTTGACCTCGAGAGCCGGAGAGGGAGTATATGTGACAGTACCAGTACCAGTACCCCTCCATGACGTGCGGCTTCAGGCGAAGGACGCCGAACATAGGGACAGGTTCCCGCGCTGAGGTGTGGGAACCTGTCGAGCTGGCCGAGGTGCAGGAAACTGACAGGCCGAGGCGCGGGAGCCTGACAACCCTATAATTGGCATCCTTCGGCTGAAGCCGCACGTCAGGGAGGGGGTACTGTCACATATACTCCCTCTCCAGGGCTTAAGGTTGTCAGGCGAAGGCGCGAGAGCCTGACAAACCGGCCGAGGCGCGGGAACCTGACGGGCCGGCAGAGGCGTGGGAGCCATGAGAGCCTGAAGAGCCGGCTGAGGCATTGGAGCTGGCCAAGGCGCGGGAACCTGACGAGCTGGCCGATGCGAGGGAGCCTGATGAGCCGGACGAGGCGAGGGAGCCTGACGAGCCGGCCGAGGCACGGGAGTCTGCCGAGCCTACTGAGTCTTGTGAACCAGTTGAGCCAGCTGAGGCATGGAAGCCCGTCATGCTAGCTGAGGCATCCTCGGAAGACTCGGCAACGGATGCTTGACGGGCCAACTGGATCTTGCAAACCTTACGTGCCGGCTGAGGCATGGAAGCCTGATGAGCCAGCTGAGGCTTTCCCGGTTGCTCCAGTAGCGACACCCAGACCCGATGTCACCTACACTAACAAACAAAAAAACATGCTTCCCTTTGGTGAGGCGTTATTCTGTAATGTGTATGGTGGGAGTCAGGAAGCAAGTTCAGGGAGTGACTTTAATAATAAATAACATAAGGAACTAAACAAAAAAACACGAGTAGCGTACAGATATGAAACAAGAAACAGAAACAATAACACCTAGGGAAAGAACCAAAGGGAGTGACATATATAGGGAAGGTAATCAGGCAGTGATTGAGTCCAGGTGAGTCTGATGAGACGCTAATGCGCGTAATGATGGTGACAGGTGTGCGTAAATATAAGCAGCCAAACAACCTCGAGCTCCTGAGAGGGAGTATTCGTGACAGTGCCGTTATTCACAATTTTGATTGTAAGTCCACATAATTTACAGTGATGAAATTTGGAGACCCAAACTACAGGCTTCTGTAGCGCCGAACCTACTGAGTTGATTTATGCAATCTAGAATGTTTTAATTACTACATATGTGACTTGCTCTATCATAATCATTCATAAGTAACGCTGGCTATTTAGCATCACAAATGTCGTAAAAATATTGACATGGTCTGTTTGAGGATTAAATCAGAATTCAGTAGAGCAACATGTTTTCTAGCCATCCAGATTCGTTTGAATGTCTAAATCATAGTGTAAATACACTTTAGTAGGGCGGGCATGGCATTTTAATACAGGAGAATTCCATCACGTGCTTTTGCAGCATATGCTTTTCACCACGTGAAATAACATATGTTTTGGATCTTTGATCTTAGGTGAGTGTCTGTGGGTGTGTTGTGAGTGTGGGAAATAGTTTTGAGTGTTATTGGGGATTCATTCAGGTGGTGTTTGGTTCCTGTAGGTGGTCACACAATCATATTACCCAGCTTTTGGTTCTGAGATCTGGGATGTAAAATGTTTGATGCTCAATATCTCAGAACTATGCTTTGGCAAATATGACCTTATAGTCCCAGGGTCAAGACTGATGCCCCATTGCTGGTGAGCATGCAAAATAAACAGTAAATATTTATGGAAATCCTCCCTTCCTACAATTTTTACGTTTGCACTGTACCTGATCCTATAGATGTATACCTATAGTCTCGCTAGCTCAGTGTTTCTCAAACTTTTTTTGCATACAGGCTGAACACACGCTCGCAATCGCTGGGGGAATGTAGCCTGTCATTCCAGTCAAAAATTGTGATACAAAATACAAGATAAAGAAATAAACTGCATTTTAGACCTGCATTTAGAGCTGAAATTGGTACATTTTAGCTGTCAATATCAACTAGGAATATCATGTCACATTGTAGAGTCTGGAGTCCAGAGCAAGAAGGTTCATACGACCTACTTGAATGAAGTTGGTTTACGACGTTTAACTGCAGCCAGTTCAAGACCTTGGTGAGGATGATGCGCACGCAGATGAGCTTCCCTGAGACAATTTCTGACAGTTTGTGCAGAAATTGTTTGGTTGTGCAAACCGACAGTTTCATCAGCTGTCTTGGTGGCTGGTCTCAGATGATCCTGCAGGTGAAGAATCCGGATGTGGAGGTCCTGGGCTGACGTGGTTACATCTGGCCTGCGGTTGTGAAGCTGGTTGGACATACTGCCAAATTCTCTAAAATAACGTTGGAGGTGGCTTATGGTAAATAAATGGACATTCAAATATCTGGCAACAGCTCTGGTGGATATTCCTGCAGTCAGCATGACAATTGCATTGTGGCAACACAAACCTTGAGGCATTGTGTTGTGTGAAAAAACAGCACATTTTAGAGTGGCCTTTTATTGTCACCAGCACAAGGTGCACCTGTGTAAGCCTTTTTTGAGTATGGACATTTTCAAGGATCTTTTATTTTAGCTCATGAAACATGGGACCAATGCTACATGTTGCATTTATATTTTTGTTCAGCATATATAAAACAGAAAAAGCCACATTGAAAATACTAACCGAGTAAAATTAATTTTAAAAAAGCCACAATGAAAATACTAACCAAGTAAAATTACCATGTAAAATCACCATAAAAAGATTTACAAAATGTATAATTACAGCAGACGACAATAACAATATTAGAGATCAGCCAAAATGTACAAATATGCCACATCACCAGATGTAATTTCCATGATCACTAAACACTACATTAAATGTCTCATTATCAAACCTCTAGTCTAAGGTCATCAAAGTTATAACACCATTGCTGACTTCAAACACCACACGTTCAAAACGTTTACAAAGAGTATCACACTATGATCGATGTCGTTGTGTGACCTCTGTGTTCACTAATCGCAACCCTAACACAACGATTCTCATGCATGATGTTTTCCATAAATGTGTCCATGTCACCCAAAGCGTGCTGCAGGGTCTGCAAGTCTATGCGAGCATTGTCCACATTCTCCAGAAAGTGGACACATCATTGTCCAATCCATTTATTTAGATTTTTTTATTTAACCTTTATTTAACTTGGCAAGTTAGTTAAGAACAAATTAGTATTTCACAATGACGGCCTACCCTGTAGATGCTAAGATTCACTTAGGCCTCTTCATCACGCTCATCATTGTTCGATTCATAGACACTATGGTTCACTGAGGCATCTTCATCCCAGGAGTTATCCAACGGTTGCAATTACTGGATCTGTATTCGTGGCCTGACCATGCCTACGGAAGTCGTTAAACCAAACCCCGGCAGGAAGGAGTAAATACATATATTATCATAAAAATACAAGGGATGTCCTATAGTTGAGTAATGAGACGTGATCAATAGTATACCACCTACTGCTTTGTGTGTGGTCTGCCGATGTTCCCTCACAGATACATTGAGAAATATATCAAGTTGAACAGAAATAGGTTTGATTTCAATACTAGTTGAAAACAAAGCCACACACACACACACACACACACACACAAAGGGAATGTTAAAATACATTTATTTTATGTCAAAATGGTTTAGAGTTTAAGGTGTAATGATACTAATTTGGCTGTAAAAGACATGTGGTCCTACAATCAATAAAATAAACATTTGTGATTTTCAACCAGATTCTTCAACAGGACCTTGTGAAATATATACATTTATAAATATAAAACCATGTGATAATTCCAATTACCAATATGAATAATCCTAGTGTAAACAACTGATCAAATTTCACCAATCCTTAAACACATATTACATTCCTTAAACAAAATACAGAGTGAAATAATCTACTTACTTTGGCTGTTTTCAATGCTTGGAAGATGGTCTTCTTTATTTTCTTCACTCTCTTAGTGATGAAAAATAGAGCTGGGTAACCGATTAGTCATGTACCAACCAACGCACAGACGTCTATTATGACAGACCAGAACACTTCTTCATACCATGGTTGCCTTTGAACACACACACACACCCCCTTACACTACGTCTGTAGGAGCGGCATTCAGGAGAGTTGTGATTCGCTCAAGTAATGTGAGAACTCCATGAGCCTGGGTACAACCCAGTTCATCACAGACCATTATGTTCTAAAACTTTTGCATGGCATGTTTTCATAAATACCCCACATGAATGTGATATTGCATTTGTACACACTCAAAAGGTTATCAAATACTTATGTCATGCAATAAAATGCAAATTAATTACTTAAAAATCATACAATGTGATTTTCTGGATTTTTTTTTTAGATTCCGTCTCTCACAGTTGAAGTGTACCTATGATAAAAATTACAGACCTCTACATGCTTTGTAAGTAGGAAAACCTGCAAAATCGGCAGTGTATCAAATACTTGTTCTCCCCACTGTATATTGGTCATGGCAACCGAGTGGCACAGTGGTCTAAGGCACTAAAAGCTCAGCGCAAGAGACTACAGTCTCTGGTTCAAATCCAGGCTGTATCACATCCGACCGTGATTGGGAGTCCCATAGGGCGGTGCACAATTGTCCCAGCATCAACCAGGTTTGTCCTGTGTCGGCCATCAAGCCAGCAGCATACCACCCTGCATACCACTGCTGGCTTGCTTCTGAAGCTAAGCAGGGTTGGTCCTGGTCAGTCCCTGGATGGGAGACCAGATGCTGCTGGAAGTGGTGTTGGAGGGCCAGTAGGAGGCACTCTTTCCTCTGGTCTAAAAAAATATCCCAATGCCCCAGGGCAGTGATTGGGGACACTGCCCTGTGTAGGGTGCCGTCTTTCGGATGGGACGTTAAACGGGTGTCCTGACTCTCTGAGGTCATTAAAGATCCCATGGCACTTATCGTAAGAGTAGGGGTGTTAACCCCGGTGTCCTGGCTAAATTCCCAATCTGGCCCTCAAACCATCATGGTCACCTAATAATCCCCAGTTTACAATTGGCTCATTCATCCCCCTCCTCTCCCCTGTAACTATTCCCCAGGTCGTTGCTGCAAATGAGAACGTGTTCTCAGTCAACTTAACTGGTAAAATAACGGTAAAATAAAAAATAAAAAAATAAAAAATCATTGTAACTAAGAATTTGTTCTTAAAGAGGGATGTTTCTGGGTTCATCAACTTGTCAATTAACTGGTAAACCTAATCAAGCTATTAAGCCGGTACCACTGTTTCCTATTCCTGTACTCAACCAACCTTTTGAGTATCTGATTATTGACTGTGTTGGTCCTCTGCCTCATTCTAAAAAGGGTAGTAGTTACCTGTTCACTGTGATGTGTCAGACCACTAGGTTTCCTGCTACCTATCCTCTCCGGTCTATCACGACTAAGTCTGTGCTAAAAGCTTTGACCCAGTTTCTTACTGTTTGTAATCCCTAAGGTCATTCAGAGTGATCAAGGATCTAATTTCACCTCTAATCTCTTTGGTCAGGTTTTCCAACAGCTCCATATTAAACACAATTTGTCTTGAGCCTATGGAGCGCAAAGTCAAGGAGTGCTGGATGTTTCCATCAAACACTTAACCTGTTGGGGATGGGGGCGCTGTTTAGACTATTTATGCTAATGTGGCTAATTTTTTAAACGGCTTCCCACAAAATCCTTGATCGTACAATATGCATATTATTATTATTATTGGATAGAAAACAGTCTATAGTTTCTATAGGAGTTGAAATTTTGTCTCTAAGTGGAACAGAGCCCATTCTACAGCAATTTCCCTGACATGGAGTCAGATTTGAGAAATGTTGGCCACTCTTCTGAAGTCATTTAAAAGGGCACTGTCGTTGCTATGACTATACGGACACTTCTTACGTCTTCCCCTGGATGCCTTTACGTGATGACGATTCCAACGGGGTCGATTGCGCGTTCACAGGCCCTACAAATCAAAAAACCCTGAAGCTAGTCATTCTTTGGGAGCTGCGTCATGAGCCTAGAGGACCCCGGCGCGCACCTGTTCCAAGCGTTAGTTTAGCCTGTTATATTTCTCCGGTCATCTTTTCACTCGTTATAGGAGTTAAAAACATCATAAGGTAGTTAATTTAAAGCGTTTTATAGCAATTTATATCCGTTTAGTGCGATTTTGGGACATTTATTTTTGCAACGATGTGAAAAGTTGGGCACGCTTTTCAGTTCATCCCGAACGCAGTTGACATTTCCACATGGCAAGAGGACAGCTTTCCACCAAAAGACGATTTCTCCCAAGAAAGGATCCTTTGCCCAAGATACTGATGGAAGAACAGCTCAAGGTAGGACATTTTTATTATGATAAATCGTGTTTCTGTCGAAACATTTTAGTGGCTTAGGACGCCATGTTTGTTGACGTAGCTTCGCTTGGCGCAAACTGTATTGAAAAGTAAGGATAAATTAAAAAATGTAATAACGCAATTGTATTAAGAATTAAATTGTCTATCAATCCCTGTCCACCCTATATTTTTTAGTCACGTTTATGAGTATTTATGTATACGACTAGATCACTGTCTAATATGGCGCACGACATTGTCTGACCAGCTGGGCAACTTTTGTCATTGTCTAACCATGATTTTGGTGGCTAAATATGCACATTTTCGAACAAACTGTATATGTATGTTGTAATATGATGTTACAGGAGTGTCATCTGAAGAATTCTGAGAAGGTTAGTGAAAAAATTAATTATTTTGGCGATGTTTACGTTATCGCTCTCTTTGGCTAGAATCAATGCTGGGGTAATGTTTGCACATGTGCTATGCTAATATAACGATTTATTGTGTTTTCGCTGTAAGACACTTAGAAAATCTGAAATATTGTCTGTATTCACAGGATCTGTGTCTTTCGATTAGTGTATGCTGTGTATTTTTACGAAATGTTTGATGATTAGTAATTAGGTAAACACGTTGCTCTATGTATTTATTCTAGTCCATTTGTGACGGTGGGTGCAATTGTAAACTATGATATCTACCTGAAATATGCACATTTTTCTAACAAAACCTATCCTATACCATAAATATGTTATCAGACTGTCATCTGATGAGGTTTTGTCTTGGTTAGTGACTATCAATATCTTAGTTTAGCCGAATTGGTGATAGCACCTGATGGAGTAAGAAACTGATGGAGTTAGAAAAGTGGTGTCTTTTGCTAACGTGGTTAGCTAATAGATTTACATATTTTGTCTTCCCTGTAAAACATTTTAAAAATCTGAAATGGTGGCTTTATTCACAGGATATGTATCTTTCATTAGGTGTCTTGGACTTGTGATTTAATGATATTTAGATGCTACTATTTAATTGTGACGCTATGCTAGCGATGCTAATCAGTGTGGGGGGGGGGGGCTCCCGGATCCGGGGTAGAGGCTAGTTAGAGGTTAAACAGCTTGGAAAATTCCAGAAAATTATGGCATGGCGTTAGAAGCTTCTGATAGGTTAATTGACATCATTTGAGTCAATTGGAGGTGTACCTGTGGATGTAGTTCAAGGCCTACCTTCAAAGTTGGTGCCTCTTTACTTGACATCAAAAGAAATCAGCCAAAACTTCAGGAAAAAGAATTGTAGACCAAGTCTTGTTCATCCTAGGGAGCAATTTCCAAATGCCTGAAGGTACCACGTTCATCTGTACAAACAATAGTACGCAAGAATAAACACCATGGGACCACGCAGCCATCATACCACTCAGGAAGGAGATGCGTTCGGTCTCCTAGAAATTAACTTTGCTGCGAAAAGTGCAAATCAATCCAAGAACAACAGCAAAGGACCTTGTGAAGATGCTGGAGGAAACAGGTACAATTAACTTACTGTATGTAAACTTCTGACCCACTGGAATTGTGATACAGTGAGTTATAAGTGAAATAATCTGTCTGTAAACAATTGTTGTAAAAATGACTTGTGTCATGCACGAAGTAGATGTCCGAATCGACTTGCCAAAACTATAGTTTGTTAAGAAATTTGTGGAGTGGTTGTAAAACGAGTTTTAATGTATGTAAACTTCCGACTTCAACTGTACATGTCTTAACAAAAGACTCTCGCCTGAGTGTGCCAGAGCGCAGAATAACTTAATTAACAAACGCTCAACACTCGTTGAATATGGCCGATGTCAGTAAACGTCGGCAAAAAAAGCGTCATTAAATTGTTGCCATCAGCTCAGTTAGTCACCAACGATCTGGACAACATGAAAAAAGCCTAACTCGCTCCGCTAGGGTGAGTAAAATGGTCAGTGGGGTATTCTCTCATTGTGTCTGGAAGTAGCTAGCAAGCTAGCCAATGTTAGCCAGTTAGCTTGGGTGCTTGACTGTCGTTGTGAGGTCAGAACGTTCAGATCAACCCTACTCATCGGCCAGAGCATCCAGAATGCGTGCTGAACACTCCGAGAGCGAAGTGCTCTGAATGGTCAATCTGACAGCACAGTTGCAGTCACCAACGCTCTGGATAATTTAACAGCCTAACCAGCTCTGCTAGTGTGAGTAATGTTCAGTGAGCTGTTCTCTCATATGTGTCTGGAAGTAGCTAGCAAGTTAGCTTGGGTGCTTGACTGCTTTATACACTGCTCAAAAAAATAAAGGGAACACTTAAACAACACAATGTAACTCCAAGTCAATCACACTTCTGTGAAATCAAACTGTCCACTTAGGAAGCAACACTGATTGACAATAAATTTAACATGCTGTTGTGCAAATGGAATAGACAAAAGGTGGAAATTATAGGCATTTAGCAAGACACCCCCCAAAACAGGAGTGATTCTGCAGGTGGTGACCACAGACCACTTCTCAGTTCCTATGCTTCCTGGCTGATGTTTTGGTCACTTTTGAATGCTGGCGGTGCTCTCACTCTAGTGGTAGCATGAGACGGAGTCTGCAACCCACACAAGTGGCTCAGGTAGTGCAGTTCATCCAGGATGGCACATCAATGCGAACTGTGGCAAAAAGGTTTGCTTTGTCTGTCAGCGTAGTGTCCAGAGCATGCAGGCGCTTCCAGGAGACAGACCAGTACATCAGGAGACGTGGAGGAGGCCGTAGGAGGGCAACAACCCAGCAGCAGGACCGGTACCTCCGCCTTTGTGCAAGGAGGTGCACTGCCAGCGCCCTGCAAAATGACCTCAGGCAGGCCACAAATGTGCATGTGTCTGCTCAAACGGTCAGAAACAGACTCCATGAGGGTGGTATGAGGGCCCGACGTCCACAGGTGGGGGTTGTGCTTACAGCCCAACACCGTGCAGGACGTTTGGCATTTGCCAGAGAACACCAAGATTGGCAAATTCGCCACTGGTGCCCTGTGCTCTTCACAGATGAAAGCAGGTTCACACTGAGCACATGAGCACATGTGACAGACGTGACAGAGTCTGGAGACGCCGTGGAGAACGTTCTGCTGCCTGCAACATCCTCCAGAATGACCGGTTTGGCGATGGGCCAGTCATGGTGTGGGGTGGCATTTCTTTGTGGGGCCGCACAGCCCTAAATGTGCTCGCCAGAGGTTGCCTGACTGCCATTAGGTACCGAGATGAGATCCTCAGACCCCTTGTGAGACCATATGCTGACACATGCACATTTGTGGCCTGCTGGAGGTCATTTTGCAGGGCGCTGGCAGTGCACCTCCTTGCACAAAGGCGGAGGTAGCGGTCCTGCTGCTGGGTTGTTGCCCTCCTACGGCCTCCTCCACGTCTCCTGATGTACTGGCCTGTCTCCTGGTAGCGCCTGCATGCTCTGGACACTACGCTGTCAGACACAGCAAACCTTTTTGCCACAGTTCGCATTGATGTGCCATCCTGGATGAACTGCACTACCTGAGCCACTTGTGTGGGTTGTAGACTCCGTCTCATGCTACCACTAGAGTGAGAGCACCGCCAGCATTCAAAAGTGACCAAAACATCAGCCAGGAAGCATAGGAACTGAGAAGTGGTCTGTGATCACCACCTGCAGAATCACTCCTGTTTTGGGGGTGTCTTGCTAATTGCCTATAATTTCCACCTTTTGTCTATTCCATTTGCACAACAGTATGTGACATTTATTGTCAATCAGTGTTGCTTCCTAAGTGGACAGTTTGATTTCACAGTAGTGTGATTGACTTGGAGTAACATTGTGTTGTTTAAGTGTTCCCTTTATTTTTTTGAGCAGTGTATATATACATATATTTTATTATTATGATGAACAAAACAAATACAAAAATATAAATTTAAAAACAAGAGTACATAAACCTAACATATCGAGATACATTTTCAATTTGTCAAAAGGTTTTATGGTACATTTTGCTTTTGTGTGTTTTTACACTTACTGATCATTTCAATTCTATCTTAAACAATGTGAAGAGTGGTTTTTTCTCCGCCCACTTCATTTCATGGATAAAGAATCTACCATGAAAAAAATTAATTAACAATGAAAGTTAAATCAGGGTCCATATAATTTTGGATCAAAATACAACATAATACCAGTCTTTCAAATGAACATTAATAGTAGTTTCAAATTAAATCTAATAAAATCTAACTCACTCAAATCTTCTGACACAAGTACAATCTCAAAAGAAATGGTAAAGTGTCTCTGGGTCACAACCACAAAACACAAATTTGTTATCAAAAGATATTTTGAATCTGTGCATAATAAAGATCTTAAAACCTCTTGACGCTAGAGGTCAGATTATTATTATTATTTTTTTTAAATAACGTTCCCAAGGTAAACGGACTATTTCTCAGGTCCAGATCGTAGAATATGCATATCATTTATAGATTAGGATAGAAAACACTCCAAAGTTTCCAAAACTGTCAAAATATTGTCTGTGAGTATAACAAAGCTGATTCTGCAGGCGATAACCTGAGGAAATCTAACACGGAAGTGATTTTTTTATTTTTTATTATTATCTGTTTCCTTGCCCGTCTTTCTTCCATTTAAAGGGGTATCAACCAGATTCCTTTCCCAATGGCATCCTGCGCGCGAGAGGGGTAGCTCTCCATTTTCTTTCTCTCTTTTATTGAATAGGTTACGGTCCGGTTGAAATATTATCGATTATGTTTGTTAAAAACAACCTGAGGATTGATTATAAAAAACATTTGACATGTTTCTACGAACATTACGGATACTTTTCGTCGAACGGAACGAGGCTGTGGTTTTCTGAACATAACGCGCAACCCAAATGGTGTTTTTTTGTTATAAAAGTAATATTTATCGAACAAAAATAACATTTATTGTGTAACTGGGAGTCTCGTGAGTGCAAACATCCGAAGATTATCAAAGGTAAGCGATTAATTTATTGCTTTTCTGACTTTCGTGACCATGCTAATTTGGGGCTAGCTGTTCTAGCATTGATTGATTCACTCACAAAAGCTTGGATTGCTTTCGCTGCAAAGCATATTTTCAAAATCTGACACGATAGGTGGAATAACAACAAGCTAAGCTGTGTTTTGGTATATTTCACTTGTGATTGCATGATTATAAATATTTTTTGTAATATTTTGCGCCCTGCAATTCAGCGGTTGTTTAGGAAAATTATCCCGCTAAAGGGATCCGTAGCGCAGAGAAGTTAACAGGAGAGCTTGACTGCTGCAGTTAGTACAGAACGCTTGGATAAACCCTTAAAAAGATGGTTGGGGCAAAAGCTTAATCTTAAGAGGGTGTGAATGATGCTGAATAGGCTTAGACAAAGAGGGCTCTCCAGTAGTAGTACCAAAACATTCAAAGGCCATTTTCTCAAAAGTAAGATCACAAGTTTATTAATTTTCTAAGCAAAATTACTTTCTCATTGTTCCTCAACTGTAGTGTATGATATACCATTTAGCTCTGAGTCTCTACTTTTATCCAATGTAAAAAACCCGGTTTCAAATGTTGCTACATAAGACCGATGTGAGCCGGTCAGTCGCATATACGTTGCAATTGGAAAGTATTCAGAAGACTTGACTTTTGCACATTCTGTTACGTTACAGCCTTATTCTAAAATTGATGAGGGGAAAAAACAATTCAATCTACACACAATACCCCATAATGACAAAGCAAAAACAGATTAAGAATTTTGTGCAAATTTATTCTAAATCAAAAACTGAAATTTTACATTTATAGAAGTAAGCTTGGCACATCTGTATCTGTGGAATTTCTCCCATTCTTCTCAAGCTCTGTAAGCTTGGATGGTGATGGTCGCTGCAAAGCCATTTTCAGGTCTCTCCAGAGATGTTTGCTTGGATTCAAATCCGGGCTCTGGCTGGGCCACTCAAGAACATTCAGAGACTTGACCTGCAGCCACTCCTGTGTTGTCTTGGCTGTGTGCTTAGGGTCGTTGTCCTGTTGGAAGGTGAACCTACATTCTAGTCTTAGGTCCTGAGCGCTCTGGAGCAGGTTTTCATCAAGGATCTCTCTGTACTTTTCTCTGTTCATCTTTCCCTCGATCCTGACTAGTCTCCCAGTCCCTGCCACTGAAAAACATCCCCACAGCATGGTGCTGCAAACACCATGCTTCACCGTAGGGATGGTGCCAGGATTCTTTCAGACTTGATCCTTGGCATTCAGGCCAAAGAGTTCAATATCTTGGTTTCATCAGACTAGAGATTTTTTTTCTCATGGTCAGTCCATTAATTGCCTTTTGGCAAACTCCAAGCAGGCTCTCGTGGCTTTTACTTCCATCTGACCACTCAACTAATTTAATAATGACGGATGCCACTGTGTTCTTCAATGCTGCAGAAATATTTTGCTACTCTTCCCCAGATCTGTGCCTCGACACAATCCTGTCTTGAAAACAATATGGACAAGTCCTTCGACCTCATGGCTTGGTTTTTGCTCTGACGTGCACTGTCAACTGTGGGACCTTACATAGACAGGTGTGTGCCTTTCCAAATCATGTACAATCAATTGAATTTACCACAATTGGACTCCAATCAAGTTGTAGAAACATCTCAAGGATGATTCAATGAAAACAGGATGCACCTGAGCTCAATTTTGAGTCTCATAGCAAAGGGTCTGAATACTTATGTAAATAAGCTATTTCTGTTTTTTTTATTATACATTTGCTAAATTGTCTAAAAACCTGTTTCCGCTTTGTCAAAATGGGGTCTTGTGTGTAGATTGATGAGAAAATAAATACTATAATACATTTGAGAATAAGTTTGTAACGTAACATAATGTGAAGAAGGGGTCTGAATACTTTCCGAAAGCACTGTATGGTGTCATTTCATGGAGCTCTTAATAATACGGAGGGTTGCTGGCCTTTTACTCCACTCATTACATTGGGGACTGAATCACATCACATGTTTGTTTACTGCACTACAGAAAACCCGCTAACCAAACAGTGTAGGGCATTCTCTCTGAATAAAAGGACAACTACACAAAAAAATCGTACGTTTCTTAAATTTTTCCCAGATCTCAAGTCAACCTCAGATGTGGTTTAAGCATAGTTGTGAACACAGAAAATCCAATTTTCTTGTTTTTCTATGAAAAAACTGTGGTAAGCCAGAAACAAAAATGGAGAAATTCAAAACCTGGAAAAACAAAACCAAGAAAACAGAATTTGGGGGGAAAAACAGACGTTTTTTTAAAGCTAATTTTAAAAAGGCCCTACCAATGTTTTTTTGGGGGGGAAGTTGAGGTCAGGTCCAATATTGACTATGCATCCAAGAGAGAAAGAGGTTGGGCCATCCTAGAAATGTTTTAGTGAAATGTAATATAATATCAAATTTAGCAGACACTTTTATGCAAAGTTACTTAGTCATGCGTGAATACATTTTTACATATGGGTGGTCCGGGGAATCGAATCCAATATCCTGGTGTTGCAATGATGCATGCCAGGGTTATAAATACTTTATGAAGCCTCAATAGAATGATTTATAAGGCCATTATTAAGCGGTGCTTAAGCCACCCTTTATAAAGCACAGGTTTCTGTCATATTTGACATAGTGGGTTGTCAAATTAGTCATTGGTGGTTATGTCACACAGTTATGACACTTATGAACACTTTATAAAGCATGATATGATTTGTAACATATTTACATAGTATTTATAAAGGCATTATGAAGGCTTCATGAAGCCTTTATATGCGGGGCCTAAAGGTTCATTCAAAAAGAACGAATCGTTGACAAACTACACATCACTACTGCACATAATACAGCTGCTCATTTGCACTCTATGTGTCAAACTTATGAACATACCCTCAAGGCATTGTCAATTCAACCCAGGGTTTCTTTACAGCTCACACACACACACACACACACAGAGTTCAGATTTACCTTGCAACTCCTTGGTTTTCCTGAACTCGCCTAGGCATGCCCGGCTCCCGGCATTCTCAAGCGATAGCTTGTTGTTGAGGTATAAGAACAAGATGATCATCAGAATGAGGAAGAGTCCGATGGCCGTCAGGAACCCCAGCGTCTCTGGAGAGACTGCAGGGAGAAGAGAAGTAGAGCAAAATGGAGATTGTATGAATGGACGGGGCCTCTCAAAACGTCTATCTCTCAACTCATTTACGAAGCATAAAGTGTGTACAATGATTATTGCTGCTGCAAAAATATCCAGGTTTGTTTCATTAGCTAGGTTTCCATCAATTCAAGCTAATATTCTAATATCTGAACAAAAAAAATATACACATACACCGGCAATGGTGTGCTTGCGTCAAACTTGCTTCTTGAGAATAAAAAGCTGTGCATAATGATGTATAGCACATAAAAAGCACTTTTGTCATATAACTACCCATTTTCTACTCTGCTGATGGTTTTGCAAAAAAAAGTCTGCAATAAACGGCTAATGTTCCCAGTCTGGTCTTGGCATGTGCTCTAGCCAACCACTTGCAGATTCAGTGCAGAGGGTAAATAATGAGATTATGGATAAGAGCAAGGTCCTTTTTATTTGTCAATTGACAGCCAAGCACCGATCATCATGTCACCAGCATACAGTACCAGTCAAAAAAACTGGACACACCTACTCATTCAAGGGTTTTTCTTCTTTATTTGATATGTCACATTTGGTATGTTACGTATTAATTTGTGGCTGTCCATCATCCATTGTGTACAATATGTTACGAATTCCAATTTGTTGTGGCTAACGCTAACGTTAGCAAGGGGGCTAACGTTAGCTAGGCTATGGGTTAGAGCAGGGGTCAGGAACCTATGGCTCCCGAGCCAGGTGTGGCTCTTTTGATGATTGCATCTGTCTCGCAGATTAAAAAAAAAAAAAAAAATTTTTTTTTTTTATCCCCTTTTCTCACCAATTTTCGTGGTATCCAATCGCTAGTAATTACTATCTTGTGTCATCGCTACAACTCCCGTACGGGCTCGGGAGAGACGAAGGTCGAAAGCCATGCGTCCTCCGAAGCACAACCCAACCAAGCCGCACTGCTTCTTAACACAGCGCGCCTCCAACCCGGAAGCTAGCCGCACCAATGTGTCGGAGGAAACACCGTGCACCCGCCCCCCTCGGTTATAGCGCGCACTGCGCCCGGCCCGCCACAGGAGTCGCTGGAGCGCGATGAGACATGGATATCCCTACCGGCCAAACCCTCCCTAACCCGGACGACGCTAAGCCAATTGTGCATCGCCCCACGAATCTCCCGGTCGCGGCCGGCTGTGACAGAGCCTGGGCGCGAACCCAGAGTGGCGCAGTGGTCTAGAGCAGGAGGCCTATTCTCACTTGTTTTAATCCATCCATCGATTTTTCACTGCTCATGTCCTGTTCAGGGCTGCAGGAGCAATTGTCCATTATTTTAATTAAATGATACTGGCCTACGTTGGCCGTTGCTAGGTAAAACAGGTAAACGCCTCCTTTTGAATCAGTCTGCTCGGTCATTAGCTCAAAGCTAACCCTTCGACGAAGAAGATGGCGAAAAGAAAAAAAGATGACGAGTATCGTACATTTCAGGACGAATGGACCGAAGAATTTGCCTGTGTGGAGAGAGCAGGTTCTGCGGTGTGTCTAATTTGCAATGACAAAATTACATCGATGAAACGGTCAAATGTAAATCGGCACTTCGACAAATTCAGAGGCTTATTATACTGACATTTAGTTGAATTCACTTTTAAAATATATTATATGGCTCTCACTGAAATACATTTCCAAATTATTTGCTTTCATGGCTCTCTTAGTCATAAAGGTTCCCGACCCCTGGGTTAGAGGTTGGGGTAGAAGTTGTTTAGCTAACATGCTAAGTAGCTGAAAAGTTACTAATGCACTAAAGTTGTCCGTGATGAGATTCGAACACACAACCTTTGGGTTGCTAGACGTTCGCTTTATATGACCACCCATTCTCCCTGACCAAGCCCCCATTCATTTCTTTAACCTTCCTCCTCCCCTTCATCCACACTAATTGAAGTGGATTTAACAAGTCACATCAACATGGGATCATAGCTTTCACCTGGTCATTCTCTTTCATGGAAATGTTGTAATATCCAGGAAACTAGATATAACACCATCGAGATCACACATTGAGTCCTGTCTGACAGAATTTTCAAACCTTTCAGTCAACCTTTGAACAAGAATATGATTGTCATTGGTATCAAAGGCGTTGGAATATTTTATAAGTAAGGCAGCACAAATATTTTTATTATCCAAGCAATTTAACACATCAACAAAAGCAAGTGGAGCAGCTGAAACTGTGCTATGTCCAGGTCTAAAACCGGATTGGTGCACATTAAGAATATAGTGAGAAGTTAAAAAAAGTTCTTAGCTGAAAGTTATTCAGGGTTTCTTAAACTTTGGAAATGCAAGAAAATGTGGAAATTTGGATAGTATTTATCTAAGTCAGACGAATCTCCTTTATGTAGGGGGAGGACATGTGCTGCTTTCCAGATCTTAGGGATAACACCAGAAACAATTGTCAAATAAAAACTATAGGTCAGTGGTGCTGCAATAAGAAGGGATGAAGTGAATCATAACTTAGTACATTATAGACAACAAAGGGTTGAAATTAAATAAAGCATGTGAGTCTGTTAGCCACTTCAGATTGTAGAGAATTATGCACTAATGCCCAATTTCCACTGGAAACAAATTCGAGCTGGCTCGAATGGAATTATCAAATTTGAGGTGGGTCGAGGGAAACCCAGGCCAGCTCAGCTCAGTTTCACAACTGGTGCCAGCTCAATTAGAATTTGTTCTGGTGACACTGTTACTATGCAACCACATCTGGGCTTGTTGCTGTTAGCTAGCACATGGACATCAATACTGCTGTAGTCAGACATGACAAAAATTACCACCATAGCTGGATCCGTCATTCAGCCCTCGAAATGCTAAGTAGTTACCTAAATGAGAGATGAAACAATCTAGCTAGCTAATGTGAGCTAGCAGGAATTTTAGTTGGCCAGGTCGTATCGAAAGCTAGCCAGCTACATCATATCAAACCTGGCGTTTGTTTTGCTGGGTTAGCTAGCTAGCTAATAGCCAATACCATGGCAAGCAAGGTAAGAATTAAGCTCTAGCTAGCCTGTTATTCTAGCGACAATGCTAACTGTTTAGTTAGCTAGCTAAAATTAGCAGGCTAAATACATGGCTCTGAGTCTTGCTGGCACTGGCATGAGTATGGGGTAACATTTGTTACAGCATGGGGAGGGTGAATTCAACAATATCTAGCTAGCAACATTAGCTAAGTCAGCTGCATATTCACATATTGGCTACCTAGCAACATTACATCTTTCCAATTTCTGAACTAGCCCACCAAAGCCAGCCCAACCTGGGTTGACTTCAAAGTGCCAATGGAAACGGGATTTAAAGAAATCCCGCTAGTGGGATGACATGCATTTTTATTATTATTTATTAACAGGTGAGCAGCTCAAGCAAAATGGTTATTAAAAGCGTCACAATTTCCCATTGTGTCTAGAATGGGAACAGAGGCTGTCAAAACATGCTGGGGCAATGAGGGGGTGGATTTTATTTTATTTTTAATTACCACTTTCCTGAAATTGGCTGAATTAACACGACTCTCTGATACACAATTTAAAAAATATGTTGATTTAGCTTTTCTAATCGGGGGTAGACATCTATTTCTCAAATGTCTGAAGGACTGCCAATCAGACATAGAATCAGTTAATCTAGCCCAAGCTAAATTACTTTCCTGTATTATCTCAGACAATTCAAGCATAAATCAAGTATTACATCAGTTTTTTACCCTTAGTTTTTTGTATGGCACATGTTTATCTGCAACAGAGTTAAAGAGGCAAATAAAACAATTAAGGGCATTATCCGAGGCAGCGATAGTTGACACAATCACTCAACACCAGCTCAGACAAAAATTGTTGCTCATTAAAATTCCAAAGAGTTCTCTTTGTAATAATGCGTGAGCGAGATTTAAGTAATTTAACATATTTTGTTCAGGCAACGGGACAATGGTCACTGAACTCATTGGCAAATATCCCATTGGCTGTAAACTTATGAGGGGCATTTGTTAAAATAATATCTGATAGAATAGATTTTTAAAGGGTGTTTATCAGTTGAGTTAGATATTTGTACTGAGCTAAATCTTTCAACCCATCAAATACTGGAATCAACCAATCTAGATTAAGATCAACCACTATCAGAAATTCAGATTGAGCATAGTTAGACAGCAGGTCAGACAATTTGCTAAGAGCACATATGGAGCACAGAAGAAAGCATAAATACATCTCATGTGATGCTAAATTTGTCCTCTGAACGGGGAAGCCTCCATGAGAAGAGACATAGCAACAGAATCCATGTCGCAGAGATAACGATTTACAGGCAGAGTAAAAAAAAAGAAGAGACAGTAACTGATGTATTTTTCAGACCAATACAGCCTGTCAGTAAATAAACTCTTTACTTTTTTTGTAACAAAACTGTCGTTAGTGTTGAAAATGTGATAACACATTGAACATTCAATTTTTATTTGGTACATGAAAACTTGTGTGAAAGTACATTTTGTGACCCGTTTCAGGGAACTAGGCGTATGTTGCGGGTCACTACTTCACAGGAAAGCAGTTTGAAAGTAAACTTTTTTTATTTTTATCAAAATGCTTTTTTGGGGCAGAAATCACTTCTTGAACATGTGACTTTTCATGTGCCTTAATAACAAACTTGTATGCCATCTGTAAATACGAATACATTTTTAAAATCACAAGCCTTGGTTTATCCACAGAAAAAGTCACCAACCTTCCCGCTAGCCATGATTGGCTGAGATAATGGATGGGCTGGACATGCTGAGAGATGAATTTGGATTGGTCTGTCATATAGCACGCTTCTGTCTATTTGAGCTGGTCAGTATGTCTAGGTATTCCTGTCTAACGCGGCTTTAATTTATTTTCTATTGTGTAGTAAAACTGCATAAGTTTTGCACTCCACATTCTGGAGGACCGAGCTTTGAAATCAGTGGAATTTGAGTATGATAGCTAAGGAGATGAAGAAAACACCTGTCTCCAGACTACATCTTCAAGGGAAACGTGTCCATCCATGAATTATGTACACGGGTAAGAAATCTAGCATTTGTGGTTTCATTTCAAGATAGTGTACTGTTAGCTAACTGTGTAACAGTTTAAGGGCTGGCTCTTTAGCTAGCGTTACGTGTATGATGTTATTATTTGTATCTCAGAACCATTTGCTTGGCTAGCTATAGCCTAATGTTTAGCTAGCTAGCATTGAACATGGTTGGTTAGCTACCTACAGATTCATGTGTAACGGATGTGAAATGGCTAGCTAGTTAGCGGTGGTGCGCGCTAATAGCCTTTCAATCGGTGACATCACTTGCTCTGAGACCTTGAAGTAGTGGTTCCCCTTGCTCTGCAAGGGCCACGGCTTTTGTGGAGCGATGGGTAACGATGCTTCGTGGGTGACTGTTGTTGATGTGTGCAGAGGGTCCCTGGTTCGCGCCCGGGTCGGTGCGAGGGAACGGACTAAAGTTAAACTGTTACACATGCAGGGCAGTAACATCATAAATTGGGATTATGGTTAATTGTTTACCTAGCTAGCTAATGTTAGCTGGCTGGATCGCTAGCTAACATTGCATGTATGATATTGTTATTCGCATCTCAGAGCCATTTGCATGGCTAGCTATAGCCTAATGTTAGCTAGCCTTTTCTCAATAGGGGGTGCTGTTTTCACTTTGTAAAAATTTTGTTCCCAAATTAAACTGCCTCGTACTCAATTCTTGCTCGTACAATATGCATATTATTATTACTATTGGATAGAAAACACTCTCTAGTTTCTAAAACCGTTTGAATTATATCTGTGAGTAAAACAGAACTCAAGTTGGAGCAATTTTCCTATGAGGAAGTGAGAAATCTGAAATCAGCCAGGCTGTTCTGAGGTCAGTTTATTAATTTGCAAGTCGTCTATTGGTCGAGATGCACTGCATACGCCTTCCCCTGGATGTCAGCAAATAGTGAGAATTGGAATGGTGTTGCTAGGCAGATCTGAGGCCATATAAATGGACTGGGAATGTGGGTCCAGTCTTTCCTTCGTTCGCCATGGCGCAAGACAGACCTCAGGATGGCGTTCTAGAAAGCTCCCGTTATAGCCCTTAGATATATCCGGCTCTGATTTTATTCGATATAGGTGTTAAAGACATCACAATGTTGTTTCTTTAAACCGAGTTATATCAGTTTATATCAGTATATTGCGATTTTCGGATATTTCTTTGTGCTGCGTTCTAGTGAGTTGGGCACGTCTGGGCCACATGGCTAATGTTTACTGCTAAATCCAAAGTTGAAGGCGACAATCTACAACCGAGCAACGATTCTTTTGGACAAAGGACAACTTGCCCAAGATTCTGATGGGAGCTCATTAAAAAGTAAGAACTATTTATGATGTTAATTCGTTGTTCTGTTGAAAAATGTAAAACTCATATTCCGCCATTAATTTCGGTGCGGTCTCGCTTTAACGCACGCTGTATGTCGTAGTAACGTTAATTTTAAAAATCTAACACAGCGGTTGCATTGAGAACTAATGTATCTTTCATTTGCTGTCCAACCTGTATTTTTTAGTCAAGTTTATGATTATGATAATGATTTAGATTATGTGCCTCTCCCAAGATTTCTCCCAACATTTTGTTGGCAGCTTGGCTACTATTCTCATTGTATAACCACGATTTGTGCCGCTAAATATGCACATTTTCGAACAAACTCTATATGTATTGTGTAATATGATGTTATATGACTGTCATCTGAAGAAGTTTGAGAAGGTTAGTGAAAAGATTAATATCTTTTGCTGGTTTATTCGTTATCGCAATTGTTGGCTTGAATCAATGCTGTTGTGTGGTTGGCTATTGTAGTAAGCTAATATAATGGTATATTGTGTTTTCGCTGTAAAACACTTAAAAAATCTGAAATATTGGATGGATTCACAAGATCTTTGTCTTTCATTTGCTGTATGCTGTGTATTTTTCAGAAATGTTTTATGATGAGTATTTAGGTAATTCACGTTGGTCTCTGTAGTTATTCTAGTTGCTTTGGTGAGAGTTGTGATGGTGGCTGCAATGTAAAACTATGATTTATACCTGAAATATGCACATTTTTCTAACAAAACATATGCTATACAATAAATATGTTATCAGACTGTCATCTGATGAAGTTGTTTCTTGGTTAGTGACTATATCTTTATTTGGTCGAAATTGTGATAGCTACCTATGCAGGAAAACAATTGTAAATTTGCTATCATGGTTAGCTAATAGAAATACATATTGTGTTATCCCTTTAAAACATTTTAAAAATCAGAAATGATGGCTGGATTCACAAGATGTGTATCTTTCATCTGGTGTCTTGGACTTGTGATTGGACTCATGATATTTAGATGCTAGTATTTACTTGTGACGCTATGCTAGGCTATGCTAGTCAGCTTTTTTACTGATGGGGGTGCTCCCGGATCCGGGATTGTATGCAAGTAGAAGCTAGCTAACAATGAACCTGCTTGGTTAGCTACAAGCAGATTCATGCAGGGCAGCAATGTCATGAGTTGGGATTAGGGTTAATTGTTTACATAGCTAGCTAACATTAGCTGGCTGGCTCGCTATTTGGCCTAGTTGTTTGGTTTGCTCCTCAAGATATTCTGGTGACCATGACAGAAGAACAACGTGAGTTGGCTTGGGGGAGTGGTTTGTGGTGGGTGTTACTTGGGTGTCCTTGCCACCACCAAGATACAGCCATTTGTCAGAACTTTGCCCACAGCTGTTTCCCCCCCACTCAGTCACATCACAACAAACAAGCTTCCTGTAGGTTGAGTTCAACAACTAGAGGCGTATGTATGATGAGATGCCAGAGGATGCTTTGAATAGGTTAGTAGCCTTCAGAGTAATATGAGAATAATGCAATTGATGCAGACATTCTAAACTAAGTGTTTTGATAAGTTTGAAATGTAGTATGAGGTCCATGTAGAATAAACAAACCTTTACATAATACCGTAGAAACAGTGTTCTTCACCTTTCAGCTTTCCTTGTCATTCCTAGCCAATAGAGATACTGTGCCTATCAGAATTTCGTCTGGTGATAATGGGGCTACCTTGGCAAAGATGTAGGAGTGGTCATTACCTTCCTGTGTGGTGTCCCGTATACAACAGGAGTTCCCTGATCCTGGTGCAGAATACACAGGGTTTCTCCCTCCCCATATTGACTGATATCATTCAATTCAATAATATAAAAAAGACAATGCAAGTAAAAGTTGTGTTTAGTAAAATGTTTATGCTGAGTGCCAGGTCTCTCTCCATTTAGAGACATCAGTATCAAGCCCGTCTGAACTTCATCGCACCATTTCGTAAGTCTCCGTGTGCTGGCTCCATACATGTTTCTGTGAACACATACACATATAATCACTGTTCTCTTACCGATGGCAGTTAGGATAGGTAATATCTGGCACACAAACATGTACTATGCTGAAGTTTGAACAGGTCAGATAAAACCTAACCAATTATGGTCTCCCCATCAAACGGCCGAGGCTGGCATCTGGCAAAAGCATCCACAGTCCTATCCATCTGTAGAAATAGGCTGAGGCAGAGTTCATCAATGATGCAAGGAATGAAAAGGGTGTTGCAAATACTGGACATTCCTGCTGTGCTGATTTATTAGTAATTACTTTTAGTCCCACATTGTGAATGTGTTGAGTCCTCTCCATTCAGAGAAGATAGTAGCAAGCCTGTCTTATCGGCTCTTAACCAACCAATGGAATTTTGTTTGTTTTTCCGCGTTGTTCGTAACGTGTTGTGTACATAATATTGCTGCTACTGTCTCTTATGACTGAAAAGAGCTTCTGGACATCAGAACTGGGATTACTCATATTGGACGAGGAGTTCTTCAATGAGTCGGACGTGAGGGATATACTACGGACACCCGATCATCCCCAGATCCCCGTGATTCGCTGGAAAAGGAAACGTAGGTTTCGCGGAAAGAGATCAGGATGCCATGTGAGGATCAGGCGACGAGCTGCTAATCTGCCCATGTCTAAAATACGTGGCGGGGCCTATGCATATTTGTAAAAAATAGCTTGTGCATGATTTCTAAGGAAGTATCAAGGTTTTGCTTGCCTGAGTATCTCATGATAAGCTGTAGACTACACTATCTACCAAGAGAGTTTTCATCTGTATTTTTCGTAGCTGTCTACATACCACCACAGACCGAGGCTGGCACTAAAACTGCACTCAATGAGCTGTATTCCGCCATAAGCAAACAGGAAAACGCTCATCCAGAGGCGGCGCTCCTCGTGGCCGGGGTCTTTAATGCAGGGAAACGTATAACAGTTTTACCGAATTTCTATCAGCATGTTAAAATGTGCAACTAGAGACACAGAGACGCATACAAAGCTCTACCCTTGCACACCATTTGGCAGATCTGACCATAACTCTATCCTCCTGATTCCTGCTTACAAGCAAAAATTAAAGCAGGAAGCACCAGTGACTCGGTCTATAAAAAAAAATGGTCAGATGAAGCAGATGCTAAACTACAGGACGGTTTTGCTGGCACAGACTGGAATATGTTCCGGGATTCTTCCGATGGCATTGAGGAGCACACCACATCAATCACTGGCTTCATCAATAAGTGCATCAAGGACTTCGTCCCCACAGTGAATGTACGTACATACCCCAACCAGAAGCCATGGATTACAGGTAACATTTGCACTGAGCTAAAGGGTAGAGCTGTCGCTTTCAAAGACCTGGAAGCTAATAAGAAATCCCACTATGCCCTCCGACGAACCATCAAACAGCCAAAGCGTAAATACAGAACTAAGATCGAATCGTACAACAACGGCTCCGACGCTCATCGGATGTGGCAGGGCTTGCAAACTATTACAGACTACAAAAGGTAAGCACAGCCGAGAGCTGCCCAGTGACATGAGCCTACCAGACAAGCATGAGAGCATCAGCTGTTCTGGATGACTGTGTGATGTCGCTCTCTGCAGCCGATGTGAGTAAGACCTTTAAACAGGTCAACATGCACAAGGCCGCTGGGCCAGACTACCAGGATTACCAGGACGTGCACTCCGAGCATGCGCGGACCAAGTGGCATGTGTCCTTTCTGAAAGGTTCAACCTCTCCCTGTCTGAGTCTATAATACCAACATGTTTCAAGCAGACCACCATAGTCCCTTGTGCCCAAGAACATTTAGGCAGGTTAAGATAACCTTCCTAAATGACTACCAACCCGTAGCACTCACATCTGTAACAATTAAGTGGCTGGTCATGGCTCAAATCAACACCATTGTCCCAGAAACCCTAGACCTACTCCGATTAGCATACCGCACCAAAAAGATCCACAAATGATGCAACATCTATTGCACTCCACATTTCCCTTTCCCACTTGGACAAAAGGAACACCTATGTGAGAATGCTATTCATTGACTACAGCTCAGCGTTTAACACCATAGTACCCTCAAAGCTCATCACTAAGCAAAGGACCATGTAACTAAACACCTCCCTCTGCAACTGGATCCTAGAATTCCTGACGGGCTGCCCCCAGGTGGTAAGGGTAGGCAACAAAACGTCTGCCACTCTTATCCTTATCAGTGGTTCCCCACAGGGGTGTGTACTTAGTCCCCTCCTGTATTCCCTGTTCACCCACGACTGCGTGGCCAAACACGACTCCAACGCCATCGTTAAGTTTGCTGACGACACAACAGTGGTAGGCCTGATCACCAACAACGATGAGACAGCCTATAGGGAGGAGGTCAGAGAACTCCTCCCAGCACAACAACCTCAATGTGAGCAAGACAACGGAGCTAATCGTGGTCTACAGGAAAAGGCAGGCCAAACAGACCCCATTAACATCGACAGGGCTGTAGTGGAGCAGGTCGAGAGTTTCAAGTTCCTTGGTGTCCACATCACCAACGAACTATCCAAACATACCAAGACAGTTGTGAAGAGGGCACGACAAAACCTTTCCCCCTCAGCAGGAACTTATAATATCTGAAACTGTAGCTAGACTCTTACCTGTATACATGGATGACCGCTTCACGGCAGACTGCAACCCCTTTCATTAAATAAGATGTCCTGTTTCGTTTCTGTTTTGTATGTACAGCTTTCTTGGCATGTTGTGTCACGTCACTCTGGTTCACACTGACCATGTGCAATGCCATAAGAATCATCAGATCTTTCTCCCTCTCTGTCACGGATGCCATGGCTGCCAGTAGTTTGAAGATGTAATCCGGAGATAGGTATTTTATACAACAGCATTCTCTGATCTCTTTTCGATTCCCTCTCCATTTGCAATCAAACGCCAGAATTATATTCATCTCCGTATCATACTCTGTTTCTACCAGACATTCAACTGATTTCAAAACTCGTCAAAATACAAAAAAATGCAACATACGCCTAGTTTCCTGAAACGCGTCACATATATCTTCACACCCCAGAGGTAATATCTGGTGAAAGCACCTTTGGCAGCCATTAAAGCTGTGAATAATTTTGAATAAGATTCTACCAACTTTGCACAACTCTTACGCCAACATACACTGAGTGTACAAAACATTGTGCTCTTTCCATGACACTTTATTGAGGTCACTTGTTAAATCCACTTAAATGAATATAGATTGGGGGGGATTTTAAGCTTAGAGACATGTGAGAAATGGATTGTGTATCTGTGCCATTCAGAGGTTGAATGGGAAAGACAACAGATTTAAGTGCCTTTGAACGGGGTAGGTAGTGAATACCAAGCGAATCGGTTTGTGTCAAGAACTGCAACGCTGCTGGGTTTTTCATGCTCAACAGTTTCCCATCTGTATCAAGAATGGTCCACCACCCAAAGGACATCCAGCTAACTTGAAACACCTTTGTGAAGCATTGGAGTCAACATGGGCAAGCACTGTTGACTCCAATGGAACACTTTTGGGGTGGGGGGGGGTACATTTAGGCCAATAAGTTAATTTATTTGCTGTGTTGTCTTGCAGTATTTCTCAAGAACCTGCAAACAGAATGGATGATTTGTATCACATGCCAGCATTGTGGGGTGAATGCAATGTTTTGTAATTGTATTGTGGTGGCAGAATCCTGAAATATAAGAGGAACAAAGCCCAGGTAAAAAGTTAGGGTTTCCTCTGCCTCAGTGTTCTGAAAACCTAACCCTTGGACAGAGTTTTATTTTCAAGCGAGACATTTACACAAATGTTTATGCCAAAGACACCAGAATGGCTTTCCAAGAGGTGTTGAGTGTTCCTGAACGGTCCAGTCTCATACCCCCAAAACATGCTAACCTCCCCTGTTATTGGTAATAGTGAGAGGTTAGCATGTCTTGGGGGTATGATCTTTGACCACTCCGTAACTTTCTCACTCATCATAATTCACGATTCATAGAGGATGTATCTGTAATTATGGTAGCATCCACATTAGTGTAGAAGTGTTAAGAAACATTCTATTCGTATTTATAATAAAATGACAACACAGTATTTAGCATTAATTTCTATTGGGAACAAAATAATTTGAAACACAACCAAAAACGAACTGCAAAGGCATCCAACAAGTTAGTAGAGTCACAAGCTTGATGTAGTCATATTGTACGTTTTGCAAATTAGTAACATATCATACAAAAATGGATGATGGACATTCTCAAATGAATACATACCATACGAAACGCAATATATCATACTAAATGGAATGTCTCGGATTTACGTACAGAATAATACGAAAAGCTATGAGACCAGGTTTCAGAGGTGTGCTATGGAAAGCCACTGGGTGGTTAGGTATGACTCTTTTGGGTTTCCATATAAGCGGGAAAAAGGCTTCTCAACTCTGTGGTAAGCTAAGTAAATAACGTGATATGCCTCCGCCTGTAATATTCGATTTTGATTTACAAGGGCGGGGTCAAGTTAACCGTTGAAGCTGCTTCACTCTTAGCTATAGCTGTAAAAAGCGTTAGGGTTATTAGCCTTAGCCTATTTAGCTCGCTCGAACCAGCTAATCTGCCACAATGGATATCAGAAATTGGCTTCAACAAAGTACCCAAACAAAGAAGTGGAGCGCAGCATCAAACCACTGATGCTGCCGCCAAGCTCAGTTAGCTCCATGTGCAAAACCTACCCGCCCTTCCACAAGCGCCGCCATAATGGCTCCACAGCCGCCTCCACCTCTGACAGTTCCTGATGATCTTTGAACAAAGGAGCCAGCCCAAGTTAGCCTAGAATCATACCTTAAACGCAGGTTTTCTATCCAAAAACGTAAATTTAACAGCAACTAGTTCATAGGAAGAGAGTAGCTGGAATACTCTGTTACTGCAGATGCTCCATTTTGTTTCCCATGTCGAAAGATCTGTGTTGGGTCCAATGCTAACACAGACAATGCCTTCACCCAAGTTGGGTATTCTAACTGGAAGAATGCTATTGATAGTACCAAAGGTTTTGCTAGGCACACAACAAGCAAAGAGCATTTGCGACCTGATTCAGGAAACTAGGCGTATGTCGCAAGTCACGACTTCACAGGAGAGGCATTTGAAAGTAAGAAAAGGTTGCCAGTTGAGGACTTGTGAGGCGTCTGTTTCTCAAACTAGACAAAATGTACATGTCCTCTTGCTCAGTTGTGCACAGGGGCCTCCTACTCCTCTTTCTATTCTGGTTAGAGCCAGTTTGCGCTTTTCTGTGAAAGGAGTAGTACAAAGTGCTGTACGAGATCCTCAGTTTCTTGGCAATTTCTCGCATGGAATAGCCTTCATTTATCAGAACAAGAATAGACGGTCGAGTTTCAGAAGAAAGTTATTTGTTTCTGGCCATTTTGAGCCTGTAATCGAACGCACAAATGGTGATGCTCCAGATACTCAACTAGTCTAAAGAAGGCTGGTTTTTATTGCTTCTTTAAATCAGAACAACAGTTTTCAGCTGTGCTAACATAATTGCAAAAGGGTTGATAATGATCAATTAGCCTTTTACAATTATAAACTTGGATTAGCTAACACAACGTGCCATTGGAACACAGGAGTGAAGGTTGCTGATATTGGGCCTCTGTACGACTATGTAGATATTCCATAAAAAATCTGCCGTTTCCAGCTACAATAGTCATTTACAACATTATTAACAATGTCTACACTGTATTCCTGATCAATTTGATGTTATTTTAATGGCCTTTTTTTGTTGTTGATTTTCTTAAAAACGAGGACATTTCTATGTGACCCCAAACTTTTGAATGGTAGTGTATACATTTGCTGCAAGAGAGACTGGTTCACTTCACAAAATAGATGGCATCATGAGGGAGGAAAATTATTTGGATATATTGATGCAACATCTCAAGACATCAGTCAGGAAGTTAAAGCTTGGTCGCAAATGGGTCTTCCAAATGGACAATGACCCCAAGCATACTTCCAAAGTTGTGGCAAAATGGCTTAAGGACAACAAAGTCAAGGTATTGGTGTGGCCATCACAAAGCCCTGACCTCAATCCTTTAAAAGATTTGTGGGCAGAACTGATAAAGTGTGTGCGAGCAAGGAGGCCTACAAACCTAACTCAGTTACACCAGCTCTGTCAGGAGGAATGGGCCAAAATTCACCCAACTTATTGTGGGAAGCTTGTGGAAGGCTACCTGAAATGTTTGACCGAAGTACAACAATTTAAAGGCAATGCTACCAAACACGAATTGAGTGTATGTAAACTTCTGACGCACTGGGACTGTGATGAAAGAAATAAAAGCTGAAATAAATCATTCTCTCTATTATTATTCTGATATTTCACATTCTTAAAATATAGTGGTGATCCTAACTGACCTAAGACAAGGAATTCTTACTAGGATTAAATGTCAGGAATTGTGAAAAACTGAGTTAAAATGTAGTTGGCTAAGGTGTATGTAAACTTCCGTCTTCAACTGTATTTAGATGTCTGTGAGACTCGGAAATTCAAAGACTTGTTCAATTTTAATTTCAAGCCAGCCTTGGAGAACACTAAGACCTCAATCGCTGCTTGCTACTCACCAGAACACTCACTGGCAGTCAACTCGGTCAAGACGGTCATCATGCCAAGATTCCGGTCTCTGTTTCAGACTATTCCCCATCTTTATAGCGAAATCATTTCTGAAAGACCTGGATAGACATATATCTACTTTCATTTGGAATAAAAGGATCTCACGGTTGCGTATAGTGTTTTTGGAGAGACAGAAAGGAGAGGGGGGGGGGTCTTGCCCTAACCAATTTCCTCCATTACTTTTGGGCTGCTAATATTCACAAGATAACCTTTTGGTTCTCTACATTTTTAGAGGGGGAAGGACCGGTGTGGAAAATCACTCATGTCAAACATCATCCCCAGTCTCCTTAGTCTGTGTCCCCCTACCATTGAGTAAACAATAGCACTCAAACAACCCAATTGTGAAAGGTTCACTCAGGATATGGTCTCAGTTTAGGATCCACTTTGGAGACAGACAAGTTCTCATCCATGCATTTCATTTCCAACCCACTCTTCACACCCTCCCTCACAAACACAGCCTTCCAGCTATTGTTTCAGAAAGGATTGAAGAGTGTAAAATACCTTTTCCATGACCGTGCATTTACCTCCTTTGAACATCTAGTTAGAGACCACAGTATACCCCAGACACACTTTTTTTCGGGTATCTGCAGATTCGTTAACTTTACAACAAAGATTTTCCTCTCTTTCCCATTTATCCCACCCACCCACCAGCTGGCTTGATGAATGTCTGAACCTGGATCCCTATGTAAAGGGACACATTTCTATGTAAAGTGTTCATGGGAGGGAGAGTTTGGAAGTGAGATTTCTGATATCACCTGGGATTCTGCAATTGACAGGATATACTCATCCGCTATCTGTATTAGACATGGGTTACTACAGTTTAAAATATTGAATTGCCTACACTTTTGCAGGATGAGACTTGCCAGATTGTATCCAGATATACTTTTGCTTCCCACTGTATGTGAACCCTTTAGAATGACCTGGATTTGTGCACAAGTTGGTCATAAACGTCATCTGATCTTCATCTAAGTCACAACAATAGACAAACACAGTCTGCTTAAACTAATAACAAACAATTATACTTTTTCATGTCTTTATTGAAAACACCGTGTAAACATTCACAGTGCAGTTTGGAAAAAGTGTGTTGACCCTCCTTTGGCAGCAATAACCTCAACCAAATGTTTTCTGTAGTTGCGTATCAGACCTCCATAACGGTCAGGAGGAATTTTTGAACATTCCTCTTTACAAAACATTTTCAGTTCCACAATATTCTTGGGATATCTGGTGTGAACTACTCTCGAGGTCATGCCACAGCATCTCAATCGGGTTGAGGTCAGGACTGACTGGGCCACTCCAGAAGGCATATTTTCTTCTGTTCAAGCCATTCTGTTGTTGATTTACTTCTGGGTTTTGGGTCATTTTCCTGTTGCATCATCCAACTTCTGTTGAGATTCAATTGGTGGACAGATATGAAGACATTTTGTAGGAGAATGTAAGGCTAACTTGGGAATTCATTTTTCTGTCGATGACAGCAAGCAGCCCCAAACCATGAAGCTCCCTCCACCATAGTTTACAGCTGGGGTGAAGATTTGATGTTGGTGTGCTGTGCCTTTTTTTCTCCACTCATAGTGTTGTGTGTTCCTTCCAAACAACACAACTTTAGTTTAATCTTTCCACAGAATCTTTTGCCAGTAGCGCTGTGGAACATTCAGATGCTCTTTTGCAAACTTCAGATGTGCAGCAATGTTTTTTTGGACAGCAGTGGCTTCTTCCATGGTGTCCTCCCATGAACACTATCCTTTATTAGTGTTTTACGTATTTTAGACTCGTCAACAGAGATGTTAGCATCTTCCAGAGATTTCTGTAAGTCTTTAGCTGACACTCTAGGATTCTTCTTAACCTCATTGAGCAGTCTGCGCTGTGCTCTTGCAGTCATCTTTGCAGGACGGCCAGTAGTAGGGAGAGTAACAACAGTGCTGAAATTTCTCCATTTATAGACAATTTGTCTTACCGTGGACTGACATTTAGAGATACTTTTGTAACCCTTTCCAGCTTTATGCAAGGCAACAATTCATAATCTTAGATCTTCTGACATCTCTTTTGTTTGAGGCACAGTTCACATCAGGCAATGCTTCTTGTGAATAGCAAACTCACATTTTGTGAGCGTTTTTTTTTATGGGGCAACGCAGCTTTAACCAACATCTCCAATCTTGTCTCATTGATTCGACTACAGGTTAGTTGACTCCTGACTCCAATTAGCTTTTGGAGAAGTCCTAGGGGTTCACATACTTTTTCCAACCTACACTGAATGTTTAAATTATGTATTCAATATAGACAAGAAAAATTAAATCATGTGTGTGTTATTAGTTTAAATAAACTGTGTTTGTCTAGATTAAGATCAGATCAAATTATATGTACAATTTATACAGAAATCCAGGTAATTCCAAAGGGTTCACATACATTTTCTTGACACTGTAGACCCAACGTGCTCTAAATGCCATTAGGCACCCGCCACTCTGTATCACATGTAATGGTCATGCCCAACACTAGGTCCATTCTGATCCTCCATCTTTGAGACTATCTCATATATATGCAAAAAGGAAATTGCCCCAGATCCCTCTGTCACTATCTTCAGGGTAGCCCCTGAAGGGCTTACTCTCTGTAATAGCCTTCTTGTCCCTTCTGGCCTGCCGACTTACCCTTTTTAAGTGGAAGTCAGGTACCCCGCCATCGCAAGCTCACTGGGTTAGGGATGTTATGGCCCATCTTAAACTTGAGAAGCAAAAATATTCCACCTGTGGCTCCTCTCAAAAATGTCTCAACTACTTTGAGAGTAACCTCTGCGCTGAGAACTTAATGACCTTTTTGCCCTTTGTACAGATTACAACTTCTCATTTCTGACTACTAGATAGTTAGATCAAATATTACAACAAATATTATGGTTAAACTCAAATATACTGATTACTAAACAACCATTCTCTATGGAAAACATGTTATGATTTTTATTAATGATATTATGAATAGAAACAATGGAGTAATGTCACAAATGCAGCTGTAGCAAAAAGGCAAGTGGACGAGGGAGAAGGTAGGGAACTTGTTTGTCTGCCATATGATAAAGATACAAATTGCCTGAAAAGGATTGGCATAAATAGAAAAATATACCAGTTTAATTTGAGGACAAAAATGTTTATTTTTTTATATATCGATTCCACGGCACATGGTATATTAAAAGATACAAAAACAACACTTGAGTCAACACTTTTATTTCAATGTAAATTATTACACAAGATTCTTGCCACCAACAGAATGCTTTATCTGGGGCATACAACAATCTCAGCTCTGTAGATTTTGCTGCACAGAGACAAAATCACTAGTTCACTTATTATGGTATTGCCCCTGTGTAGCTTGTTTCTGGTCACAGCTTCAGGAATATATATATATTTTTTTAAATCACAACATTTACTTAAAATTAACCAGTGTTGGGCAATTTGGAAAGCCATAGTCAATCAATCAATAATAAAATAATACTTGTAGGAAAATTTTACCTTTAGCTCACAATCTATGGAAACTATGCAATTAAAAAGATTGAAAATGCATGTAAAACATCACAGCACAATTAAAAAATATATGGAACATGGAAACAAATGAGGGTATTCTATGGTGATAGGTGGGATGGGGATGAGAGTGGCTAAGAGGTGGGATTAAAGAGCTCAGGTTAGGTAATGTATTATTGTTGTGATTGCTGTATATAAAAGTATCAAAAAAAAGTAAGTAAAACATTTTTCACAATTTCTGACATTTAATCCAAGTAAAAATTCCCTGTTTTAGGTCAATTAGGATCACCACTTTATTTTAAGAATGTGAAATGTCATAATAATAGTAGAGAGAAGTATTTATTTCAGCTTTCTTTCATCACATTCCCAGTGGGTCAGAAGTTTACATAAACTTAATTAGTATTCCGGCCTTTAAATTGTTTAACTTGGGTCAAACGTTTCAGGTAGCCTTTCACAAGCTTCCCACAATAAGTTGGGTGAATTTTGGCCCATTCCTCCTGACAGAGCTGGTGTAACTGAGTCAGGTTTGTAGGCCTCCTCGCTCACAGACGCTTTTTCAGTTCTGCAAAATTGAGGTCATGGCTTTGTGATGGCTACTCCAATACCTTGACTTTGTTGTCCTTAAGCCATTTTGCCACAACTTTGGAAGTGAACTTGGGGTCATTGTCCATTTGGAAGACCCATTTGCAACCAAGCTTTAACTTCCTGACTGATGTCTTGAGATATTGCTTCAATATATCCACATAATTTTCCTCCTCATGATGCCATCTATTTTGTGAAGTGCACCAGTTCCTTCTGCAGCAAAGCACCCCCACAATATGATGCTGCCACCCCCGTGCTTCACAGTTGGGATGGTGTTCTTCAGCTTGCAAGCATCCCCCTTTTTCCTCTAAACATAACGATGGTCATTATGGCCAAACAGTTCTATTTCTGTTTCATCAGACCAGAGGACATTTCTCCAAAAGGTACGATATTTATCTCCATTTGCAGTTGCAAACAGTGGTCTGGCTTTTTTTATGGCGGTTATGGAGCAGTGGATTCTTCCTTGCTGAGCAGACTTTCAGGTTATGTCGATATAGGACTAATTTTACTGTGGATATAGATACTTTTGTACCTGTTTCCTCCAGCATCTTCACAAGGTCCTTTGCTGTTGTTCTGGGATTGATTTGCACTTTTCGCACCAAAGTACGTTCATCTCTAGGAGACAGAACGCGTCTCCTTCCTGAGCGTTATGACGGCTGCGTGGTCCCATGGTGTTTATACTTGCGTACTATTGTTTGTACAGATGAATGTGGTACCTTCAGGTGTTAAGAAATTGCTCCCAAGGATGAACCAGACTTGTGGTGGTCTACAATTATTTTTATAAGGTCTTGGCTGATTTCTTTTGATTTTCCCATTATGTCAAGCAAAGTTTGAAGGTAGGCCTTGAACTACATCCACATGTACACCACCAATTGACTAATATTATGTAAATTAGCCTATCAGAAGCTTCTAAAGCCATGACATCATTTTTTTGAATTTTCCAAGCTCTTTAAAAGCACAGTCAACTTAGTGTATGTAAACTTCTGACCCACTGAAATTGTGATACAGTGAATTATGTTAAATAATGTCTGTAAACAATTGTTGGAAATATTACTTGTGTCATGCACTAAGTAGATGTCCTAACCGACTTGCCAAAACTATAGTTTGTTAACAAGAAATGTATGGAGTGGTTGAAAAACAAGTTATAATGACTCTAACCTAAGTGTATGTAAACTTCCGACGTCAACTGTATGTACAGTATATCACAAAAGTGAGTACACCCCTCACATTTTTGTAAATATTTGAGTATATCTTTTCATGTGACAACACTGAAGAAATGACACTTTGCTACAATGTAAAGTAGTGAGTGTACAGCTTGTAGAACAGTGTAAATTTGCTGTACCCTCAAAATAACTCAACACAGCCATTAATGTCTAAACCGCTGGCAACAAAAGTGAGTACACCCCTAAGTGAAAATGTCCAAATCGGGTCCAATTAGCCATTTTCCAGCACTGCCTTAACCCTCTTGGGCATGGAGTTCACCAGAGCTTCACAGGTTGCCACTGGAGTCCTCTTCCATTCCTCCATGACGACATCACGGAGCTGGTGGATGTTAGAGACCTTGCACTCCTCCACCTTCCGTTTGAGGATGCCCCACAGATGCTCAACAGGGTTTAGGTCTGGAGACATGCTTGGCCAGTCCATCACCTTTACCCTCAGCTTCTTTAGCAAGGCAGTGGTCGTCTTGGAGGTGTCTTTGGTGTCGTTATCATGTTGGAATACTGCCCTGCGGCCCAGTTTCATGCTCTGCTTCAGTATGTCACAGTACGTTGGCATTCATGGTTCCCTCAATGAACTGTAGTTCCCCAGTGCCGGCAGCATTCATGCAGCCCCAGACCATGACACTCCCACCACCATGCTTGACTGTAGGCAAGACACACTTGTCTTTGTACTCCTCACCAGGTTGCCGTTGTTGTTGAAATAGGCTAGTCTAGTTTAGGGGTGTTTTTGGATTATTGTTTCATTCCTTGGGTCCAGCTCCGCCCCTTTTCCTGCTCCCCCCATTACCGTGTGTTTATAAATAAACCTTGAGTGTTTGACGGTAGATCTTAGTTGTCGTGGTTATTTCGTTTTTCACTCTTACTTTGTCACTACTATAATTTGCATGAGTTATGTTACGGGTCCCATTACCATCCCCCCTAGACTGTCGGGCCAAAGGGATTCGTAACACCATCTGAACCAAATAAGTTTATCTTGGTCTCATCAGACCACAGAACATGGTTCCAGTAATCCATGTCCTTAGTCTGTTTGTCTTCAGCAAACTGTTTGCGGGCTTTTTGTGCATCATCTTTAGAAGAGGTTTCCTTCTGGGACGACAGCCATGCAGACCAATTTGATGCAGTGTACGGCGTATGGTCTGAGCACTGACAGGCTGATCCCCCACCCCTTCAACCTCTGCAGCAATGCTGGCAGCACTCATACGTCTATTTCCCAAAGACAACCTCTGGATATGACGCTGAGCACGTGCACTCAACTTCTTTGGTCGACCATGGCGAGGCCTGTTCTGAGTGGAACCTGTCCAGTTAAACCGCTGTATGGTCTTGGCCACCGTGCTGCAGCTCAGTTTGAGGGTCTTGGCAATCTTCTTATAGCCCAGGCCATCTTTATGTAGAGCAACAATTATTTTTTTCAGACCCTCAGAGAGTTCTTTGCCATGAGGTGCCATGTATGAGGGAGTGTGAGAGCGATGACACCTAATTTAACACACCTGCTCCCCATTCACACCTGAGACCTTGTAACACTAACGAGTCACATGACAGGGAAAATGGCTAATTGGGCCCAATTTGGACATTTTCACTTAGGGGTGTACTCACTTTTGTTGCCAGCGGTTTAGACATTAATGGCTGTGTTGAGTTATTTTGAGGGGACAGCAAATTTACACTGTTCTACAAGCTGTACACTCACTACTTTACATTGTAGCAAAGTGTCATTTCTTCAGTGTTGTCACATGAAAAGATATACTCAAATATTTACAAAAATGTGAGGGGTGTACTCACTTTTGTGATATACTGTATATTTAGCAGAAAAGCTGTAAAAACAAAAAAAAGATGTGTCCTCTGGTGGATAGGTTAATAAACTGGCTAACTTGATATCCTATGGACTCGCCAACCATTTACTAGAGTTGCTTATTGAACCTCTGCTAGCAAGCTAGCTACATGCCAATGATTTGTTTAACATAGCAACATGAGATGAATAGAATGTACGACTGGGTCAAAACATGAGAATAGAACGGCAACCAGCCCATTTGGCTAGGAACCTCAGAATCCCAGAACTAATTACTGGCTTTTGCCTGGACTATTTGGTATGGTTGAAGGATGAAATAAAACAAATGTACTCATTAAAATAAACTTAATGAAAACATGTCGTTAAATCTTTTTAATATGTTGGCAATGATTTTATCAAGGCAATAAGACCCTCGACCTCAGGAATTATGGTGTGATAACTCCCTCCGAACGGCTGTTTTTTACGGCCCTCGGCTTCGCATTAGAACAGCCCTTAGATGGGAGTTATCACAACATAATTCCAAGTTCTCCTGCCTTATTGCTTAATTATTTGATGAAGCCAAATTAACTCTGTGATAAAGTCCGAATGTAGGCCTGTGTCCATTTGCTTTTCTCAACGGTGACTGTTTTTTTTCATCAATGCTTATTCCTTCCTTTTTTAACTCTGGCTTGCCTGGCTTTATTCTGTTGGCATGGCAACAGTTGCCATCCGGAAGGTCAGAAAGCACCAATCATCTCCACGGCAGACACCCACATACAGCCCAGTACATAATCGCTCTCATAGTGCCCACTCACCACACACGCACACTGTCCCTGGCATCTCCTACACACAGACAAAACACATGGTATAAAACAAACACCATTTCAATAACACACAACCAACTCAAGCTTACAGAACCAGACCACACACATAATAATACACGTCCTCCGGCACACACTCGTGAGCATACTCGGCGTCCAGTTGCGGCTATTAACTTGGGTCTTTGAGTCATTACAGTGAACTGCATGAAAGAAGGAGGAAAGCACTAGCATTAGCATCAAATAGGACATTCTGTACTGTCGCCTCATATGACGTGGATTTAACAATGTCTGCTGGAAATGAGCTTTGTCAGATTGGACAAACTGGAACAAGTAAAAGAGTTGGGCACGGTTTGCAAGATCTCATGTATTTTCATCTCTCACTGAAACTGTAGAGCCATTTTTTTGTTCACAAGTAAACGTTTGGTACGATTGATGCGTGCGCATCCTCGCAACAAAAAGCTCTTTAGCAGGAGAGCTAATGATGGTGTCGGTATCTTGACAAACTTCACAGTGAGTGAGTGACGACCATGAAAACACGCAAGACTGTTGGCTATAGCTATGTTTAACAACTATATTATTCTTCTGGCTTTATCTAGCTCTATGGGATATTTTGCCTTGCCTCGTTGGCTTGCTAACTTGCTAGGTAATCAAATCCTCCAACGACACCTGTGATGTCGTAGATGACAACCAGCTGATTACTTGTGTTCATTTTTTAACTTGCATGAGCTGCATTTGAAGTCAGGGGATTGTAAACAATAAACAAACTAGTTTCTGATTCGGAACTGGGCACGCAACTTTTCATGATGCGGCCAGGATAGGGTCTATAGGATGAGGGTCCACAAAGACCATTTTAACAGATGGTGTTTGTTTTCAAGCTTTCAATGCCCCTTTGAAAGAAAGATTGAGTGAATAAATAGATGATCCTGGAGTTGAGAGATAGAAGTAAGAATTTCATTATAACTGACCTTAAGTAGAGGCAGTGGCGATTTTAGCATGTAAATCTTGGTGGGGCAAAAACATTATGTGGGATGCATGCCAGCAAAGCCACTATACAACACTTAACAATACATGTATTGCACTATAACGGTGACCACAAACTGTTAGGACCTACATAAAGCTGTCGCAAAAGCAGAGTACCAACGGCAGTCCCAACACCTTACCACTGCTACACCTGGCTATCAGCGGAGCGTTGTCTGGCATCGAAACAGTTTATTCAGTCTCATTTACTGCCTTCTAAAAAAAACATATATCTGATATGGCTGACTTGCTTAAACAAACGTGGTTTCTACTGACAATTGAGATGTACAAACTATGGCATAAGGAAACGACAAGCGGAGAAGCGGCAATCCGTAATTTCGATGAAGACAATGAGTGAGCTAGGACGAACGTAGTCAATATAATTTGTTCAGCACTTTTGAAATGTACAGCAACAGAATTCAGAACATGGGCTGTTCTTACAGTGTTCTACCTGTACACCAAGTCAAAACCGTAGGATAAATAAAGGGGGCATATAAGCAGACAATGAAAGCTCTTACAATATTTGATGATTACATTTCTCAAAAACAGGTTATAGGCTACATGTGCACCACCAAGTCAGAACAGTAGGCGAAATAAAGCGGTGAAAATTTATCAAATTATTAGGGTGAGGCACATGGGCTACTAACAGCTTACTACACAACATACACTTAGTATTACTTTCTTAGCTACAGTATACATATCTCCCTGGCATATTATATCATTTATGCAGCAGCGTACAAGACATTTTTGGACTCACCTTGTTGTGCTGTGCTCACTTGAACAGGAAGGTGTCATGGCGGTCCTTAAGGGGATAATTTTGTCATCAAAGTCTGCCAATCTCTGGATTTATGGTGCTTCAAGACAACTGGGAACTCGAGAAAAAAAAAAAAAAAAAGTTCAATCATGACGACGTCAGTGATCTTCATGTTGTAGCTCTAGAAAGAGGCCCGAGTTCCAAATGTACAATTCCGAGTTGGATCAAAGTTCAACACGTATTTTCCCAGTCGTAGTTCATTTTTCCCAGTTGTCTTGAACTTACTAAAGTCAGATTTTGCATGTCCGAGTTAAGTTGTTTTGAGCGCAGCACAAGTCATCCTTCATTGACAGCATGACCAATGTTGAATGTTTCCTTTTAAACTAGGAAAAGAGACCCTAAATCTTAAGACTTGGGACCCCACAGCCACTCCACTGAATAGCAGGCTAATGATTGCATTGCAATGCTTGCAGTTAGCCACACTGATTCCTTCCAAACCACTCATTGTTGAATTTGTGATTTCCAACTTGTTGTGTAATGTTTATGTCCAATGGCCGATGAGCACTGATACGTTTTATCTATAATTTATTTTAATTTGACAGTTTTTGATTAAAAAGGACTTGCCAGGAGATTGTCAGGAGACAATTTGATTAAAAAGGACTTGCCAGGAGATTGTCGACTTGATTCATGATGATGACTGCTAGCTAAGATATTGAAAGTATGATGTTGATCAGTCCAATCAAAGCTACTGTAGATGAGATGAGATTTTACATAGTTTTATCTGTCGACAATGACCTTGAGCCTTCTTGGATGGGCACTTCTAATGTAACTATGGCAGCACCCAAGGGGCTTGAATTTTCTAGCTCTACCCTTGGCGGTCACGTAGTGTCCCCATGAGTGACAGAACACAGCCAATCACGGGGCAACGCTCCGTATTTTCTGCTGGCTTGCCCCACCACCACAGAAAGCACTGAGCTAGGCTGAAACACCTGCATTTTGGAGCTGTCTTACTCAAGAAAACAAAAGAGACCATGTTTGTTTGTAACTTTATTAACTCAATGATATATATATATTTTTTTACATTGTTTGCAAACTGATATGTGACATGTATTGATGACAAATAACATGCAAAACAGGAAAGCCTCCCAAAAAATTAAAAAAATGTGGGTCTGCCCCACCTGCCCTGAATGAATGGTCGCCACTGAGTAGAGGACAGCTATTTAGAGTAATACATGAAACTGCATAGGAACCTTATCAATCACCTTCAAAACTGCCAGATAAGACTGAGCAAAGCAAAAACATTTGATGTGTGTACCTGTTTTTACTTATTTAACAAGGCAAGCCAGTTAAGAACAAGTTCTTATTTACAATGACGGCCTACCCCGGCCAAACCATAACCCGGGGCGACGCTGGGCCAATCGTGCGCCGCCCTATGGGACTCCCAATCACGGCCAGTTGTGCTACATCCTGGAATCGAACCAGGGTCTGTAGTGACGCCTCCAGCGCTGAGATTCAGTGCCTTAGACTGCTGCGCCACTCGGGTGCCACAGGTGGAGTACTGTATGTAGCACATATCAGACCATATTGGGTGTGAGCTGCTGTATGGACACCAGCTCTTTTCTGCATCATGGAATAAATCAATTGGGTATGCTCTAACACACTCAGACAACCGGGTCAATGCAACTGACATGAGCTAGCCTCGGGAGCATCAAAGCTCCTGCTGCTATGCTAACTACTGTATTTCAGCGTCGCTGGGGTGGTCTTATATGGATTTCATTTGTTATTCAAACAGTCCAGTTGTCAATCTTTTAATGCCTTTAGTTGATGCAACAAGTCAGACATATGGGACGTAGAACAATGGGGAACGTAGATCAAGTTTTAAGATGGCAGTCTTGTGTGGTTAACACCACAACATGTCTTTTTTGACATAATCATGCCAACTAAACACTCTAGGCCAGGGGTCTCCAACAGGTTGATCCCAAGCTACCAGTAGCTCACAGCCCACCTATGAGTAGCTCGCCATACAATTATGGAAGTACATACATTTTCCAGTGTTCCACCGCAAACTTTCATAAACAAATCTCACAAATGTCAGACACTGCAACCTCCCAGCTTCTATCCAATCAAAGCGGCATTGATATTATCCCACACTGGTTAGCCACAATTGGCTTAAAAAGCCAGACGTAACACAATATACAGTATGCCAATTAATTTACAGCAATATTGCTATCACTTTGTGTAGGCAGTTAGCAATGCTAAAGATAACCATCTTGTGTGCAGACAGAAAGGCATTGCCCAAAACATTCTCTATTAAATGTTAACAGCAAATTAGGCCTACCTGACAGAATGATAGCATGATTATTTGTATCGATCTGGTGGGCCTTTGGTTTGCAAACTCTGCCATTACATGTGCCGTACAGAAACATCACTAGCCAAGCACATCCCACTCTCGCTAGGTGCACACTTGAATTAAAGAGGAATTACACCAACAAAAAAAAAGATATTTTGCTGTGATTTAAGCATTGACATGGACTCAGAACATCCAATTGTATTGATTCTATATAAAAACTGTAATACTGAAAACAAAACTAAAATCTGAACTCAGGAAAACTAAAACAGATTAAACAAATTAAAACAGATTTTATTAGGGCCACCTGGAGTTGTTTATTAAGAAGAATGGGCCTATTTGAAAGCAGAAAATGGGGAGCTTGCAACGTTTCATTTATTATTATTTTTTTTAAATGTACTTGTTGCAGTAGCTGTCATGCTAGAAAAGGTTGTTGACTCCTGTTCTAGGCCCATTGTTATACCGTACGTGATGTTCAGGAGGGTTATTTATTTCCTGGTTAACCCCAACCTCTCGCCTCAAACCACTAAAACCTTCTCCCGTCATTATCTTCTAAAACAGCGCTAACAAAACACGGGACGGGGAGTCCGAACACACACAGGACAGGCACAAGGAAACAGCAAGTTTTTTCTCAGTAAAGCAAAAGCAAAGCAAAAAGAACCAGACAAATGGACCCTAAAAGAAGGCAATAAACAGTGAAACAGGTGGATTTTCGACATCTACAACATGACCAGACATTATACAGCGATTCATGGGGATGGTTGTGGAACAGGGAGGTGAGGTGGGGAGTGCCCCTACCTTTTCTGACGCAGATGAGCTCATGTACTCCACAGTTGCGCTCACCACCTGGAAAGACAATGCATTTTTAAATGGCCTGTAACGCATAATGGAAGCCAAACAAATAATAACCATACATGGATATACAATAAAAAACAACAGGTTAGGAGTCAATGACACAGATATGCTGACAAAAAAATCTGGATTTCACTAGCAGAGAGAGAATAGACAAGACAACAGAAATGCGGTCAAACACGCATATGGAACTTCTATGTCTGTTGTGATTTTATTTATTTATTTATTTTACCAGGTAAGTTGACTGAGAACACGTTCTCATTTGCAGCAACGACCTGGGGAATAGTTACAGGGGAGAGGAGGGGGATGAATGAGCCAATTGTAAACTGGGGATTATTGATTCTACATGACTAAACGATATTGACGATCATATGTACGCAATTTCAGAATCCAAAGGAAAGCCGGGGCCCTATGCATGGTATCTTGAACATGCACACTTTATATTATTAAATATGAACTCATTTATAGTTACAGTAAAAAATGTATAGTTACAGTAAAAAACACTAAAAATGTTTCCATGGATATGTTACACATTTTAAGGTTAAATGTTACATTAGTTTGTAACAGCCTTAACCTTAGGCTACTAACTGTATTACAAAAGTAATATTGAATTTTGTCTGGTTGATAATGCAACCAAATATCAACATTTAAGAAGATGTACTGTATCTACTGCTTGGAGAGTTCCATCTGGGTAAATCCCATTCTCTAACTTACATCTTTTGTTGAGTTGGAGACGTGAATCCAACATGTCATTGTTAACTTAATAGGCTATTTTTTGTATTTCAAAAGTGATATTGAACTGTGTTTGGTTGTCAATGCAAGCAGAAGATACATTTCCTTGATATTGATATTTAGTTGCGTTGACAACCAAACATAATTCAATATCACTAAATATATAATTACATGTTAAATCAACCAGAGCTTGAAGCCCTTGTCTATTTTTTGTTGAATCCTGGGTTGAATTGAAACAATAGCTGTTGATAACTTTGAAAATGTTATATAGGCCGAAATCGCATCATTGACATATGACGTATGGTCAC